>NC_139022.1:1200000-1800000 GCF_964662115.1 Mustela nivalis | reverse complement strand
CCAAACTGACCAGGAATGACCCACAGGTAGGGAGAGCTCTATGTCCCTATTCAGCAGGAAGAAGTTACAGAAGATGAGACCATCCTCCTTCAACAACCTTAATGACAGAAGGGTCTAAACTGTTCAGGGGCACACGAGGAGGGAGGAGAAAGCCAGCTGAGCACCAAGCAGGAGCTGACACACAACAAAGCCCCCACCCCGAACATGTGATATGAGTGACAGTCCTCAGGTGCTCTCACTGCCCTAAAATAAGGAAAGGAAAAAACAGATTCTCCACAAATAGAGATCAAAACCCTGCAAGACCAGAGTCTCCCTCAGTTTATAAAAGTCCTCATGATTCTCAAGGAAGAGGCTTTATTAACAAGAGGCTAGCTACCATCCAGAGACCCGTAAACTCTGTTTCCTGAATCCCTGACATCCCCCTCCCTTTCATCACACTGAGGAAGGCTGAGGCAGAAAGAAATGTCAATAAAACGGAATTTCTATTCAAACATGCCGTCCCTTGAGAAGGACTTGTGAGAGGAGGAAAGTAACATTCCTCCAGGAAGCTCCCAACTATCTTTCTATTAATGCCTTCCTAGAAGGAAAAACTACCTTAATTTGACAATAGCAAAGCCTCCTGTATCATGTGCGTCCTCTGCCCTACTGCAACGTTCTTGCAAAACCTCCCTTTTGCCTGACTACCCCAACCCCATCATAGACAGAGTCGGCCTCCCATCATGAACCCAGTATAGTACAGAAATATGAATAGTTTTATTTCTGGCCTGAAATGCACCTCAGGTCAAAACATTGCCTCAGTGCCTATAAAAGTCACTGTCTTGAACACGATGCACCGATATAGTTTGAAACTCAAACATCTAAAATTTAATCAGCAGTTCACATGGATGTGAGGCTACCATGTAGAAAGATCTATCTGAATTCCGGAAAGTAACATGGCACCCAACTACAAGTGGCATGCAGAGGTTGATGCAGAGACAATCCCTGAAGGAAGGGACTGGAATTTGTATGTTGAGTCAGGAAGGGAGGAACATGAGTTATCAGTCCTTCCACCCCCCCCCCCCCTGTTTTGGCCATTAGCAGAGGGTTCACCCTGCACAGGAAAATGGCCAATGCTGGGGCACAGGAGGGAGGTTTCTCACATATCTTACCTCATTCCATGTGTGTTATGTCCTGGGAAGAGAAACCTTGTATTTACAGACAATATGGAAGAACCTTCAGCCATGTGTCCCCAGTTCAAATGACATCAGAACTCGTTCATCCTGGATTACACCACACACATCTCCCCAGTGTGGAAGAGGCTTTGGTTGCGACTCTAACCTCGGGAGACACGAGAGAACTCACCCTTCTGAGGAAAGTAGACGTGATACACATGGGGGAAACAATTCTAGGCCAGGGCTCACCTCTGCACACAGCAAAATCACAGGAGAGGCACCTTAGCGATGTAACAAGGGTGGGAGACCCTTAATTCAGAGAGCTCTGTTCCTATTCTTCCCCATGACCTCACATGGGTTAGAAGCCATGTGGTGGCATTGTTGTACCAGAGCTCACAGCAACATGCATCCCTTCGAGGACATGGGCACATTGTCACAGACAGAAACTGGTTGAATCTATCTTCAAGGGAAAGCATTTAGTACAGACATACCCTTAGCCAGCATCTGAGGATCCACAGCAGTGGGAACATGTGGTCAACATGGAAGAGCTGTTAGATACAGCTCTCACATTTGGAGACACCTGACAACTCAGAGCAGGGCAACCTGTGTCTGTCATTACTGGGGTCCTGTCTGTACCTAGAGTGCCCACCTTTCTCACCACCACAAAAATTAGAGAGTACAAACCGTGTGTCTCTAATCACTGTGGCAGAGCCTTCTCTCAGATGTGGTCACTTTCTCAACACCAGAGAATTCACACATGGAGAGCCACTAGCGCTGTGTCTTGGTGGAAGATTCAGCTGGGGCTCAGGCCTGAGCTCCTGCTACCATCTCAGAGAGCGGGTCATCCCTCATTAAGGAGAAAAGGTGCAGGGACCTCCGGGGACACCCTGCATCGTTGCTGCTGCTGAATGCTGATGAAATCCATGTGGGAATCCCATTCTTCATGGAGCCAACACGTGAAGGACCTGGGAGGATTCACACAGAAGAAAATCCTCTTGGAGAGATGAGGAAAGGAATGTTCTCAGGTGTCCCTTCTTCCTTAGCCAACAAAGACACCCTCACACTGAAAAAACACTGATCCCAATAAAATGGGGGGAAATTCTTACCCAGACACTCACATCAGAAAATCACTCGGCAAATACCTCCAAAGGGATTTCTTAGGGTGAAAATGAGATACAAACTTAGACACTGACAATTTTTCACTACAAACACATACAACTGCGTCACATTCTGAGGGATGCTGAATACAATATTGCAGTAACCAATAGCTAGAAATAAATAAAATCTGCTCCCATCCATCAGTACTTGCATAAAGGCCAGTATCACTGAAACAGAGGGGTCTCACAACCATGCACACTGTGCCAATTAAGAACGGGGGACTTTTCCTTTACTAGCAACTGACACTGGTACTGTCTCTTGGTAGGAAATTTGACACATATATACACTGACTGGGATCCATGAGAACATCAATTGAAGGATTAACTTAGAATATTAGAGCAAAAGGTGATTTATGTATGTTCATGAAAACATTAATCTATCAATGTATGGAGATTGCAAGGATGAATGGCAAAAAGACTCAACAAACACATGGTTTGTGATCTACCTCTCATGTGTCCTTAATTTTACTAATATTGTCCTCATAAATTGGAAAGGATTCATAAATTAATTACATGCTTAGAAATATTCCTAATTTCATTACTTATTTGAGAGTGAAAGAGCTGGAGAGGGAGCAAGAACAGTCCGAGTTGGGCAGCAGAGAAGAGGGAGAGAAAGCAGGCTTCACATTGAGAAGGGTGCCCAATGCAGGGCCTGATCATCCAGGATCCAGGGATCCTGACCTCATCCAAAGTCAGATGCTTAATCAACTGTGACACCCAGGGACTTGCAAATTAATTTCATCTTTTACAATGGTGCTATTTTTGAAGAATTGTGTATATCAGGACAGGAATTAAACTCTACTGTTCAGATTGAGGCAGTGAGGGCTTCCTCCCCGTCTATGAGAATCTGGTAGCCAACTGCTTTTCTCCACCACCAAGAATAGCTCCTTATCTCTTGGCCTGAGAAGGTGTAAGATCACTGCCGATATGGAAACAGTCCCTGATTTAGATTGAGAACAGGAGGGGATACGTATGCTCCCTTCCATAAACACAAAGCACATCCAGGAATGCCTATATGGTTCTTTTATTTAAGGGACACTTGATTTTTGCTCAAGTCCTGATATCAGGGTTGTCAGATCAAGCCTCTGACATGTATCATGCTCTGCACCACAGGTGGAGAATATGTTAGGGTCTCTCTCTCCCTCCATACCTCCCCTTCCAAACTTGGCTACCAGAAGTTCCACGATGTCAATGCCAGACCAAAGGAGGAGCGTGTAGGACAAGAGGTGACCCAGACGACAATCACCAACTATTGGCAAGAGACTAAATAAACTTCCTGCTGCTCCCAGAACCAAACAGAAGACTTGCAGAAACCCTATTACAACTGCATTTCACATGACCATCTTAGCAATACTTACTTCTCCTAGAATCTTCATATTAGAAATATGTTCTCATTCATCTACCCTGAGTCTTCAGTGATATTAATTCCTACAGAAGCTGTGCAAACACTCTACCTCCTCATGTCCTTTCTACTCTATGTGAGTGACCTTCTTACTGATCCTCTTGATTTTGGCTGAGATTATGATCCCCGGATTGTGAGATCAAGCCCTGTGTCATGCTCTGCAAAGCGTGTGGAACCTGTCCAGTATTTCTCTCTCTCTCTCTCTCTCTCTCTCTCTATCTCTCTCGTTCCTCCCCTTCTAAAGAAAAAAAAAAAAGGCTCGTCCACTCAGAGATCCATTTGTAAAGATTCCCGATATTCTTTACTCAGTTTACTGGCCCTAAAAAGAATGTGTTGACAGAAAACACTATTTTGGAGAGAATGTCTATTTATAAGACAACCCTGCAATAACTCAGGATTCTGCTAACAGAAGCAAACTGTAGTTCAGATGTTTTGTTTGGGGCAGGGACTTGCAGAACCTTCTCCATACGTGCCACTAAGTAATTTTCTCCAAGAAAGAAACCCTAGATATTCTAGTTAAGTGTACATCTCCAATTTAATCGAAAAGAAAAGGGTATCTTTCCCTCTGGAAGAAAGACAGAAGCCAGCAAAAGAGGCACCCACGTCACGCCATGAACCTCAACCCAGGCAGTAGTTTCAGAACCAGGACAACTTACTGCTTACATGCCATCCACCATGGAGACGACAGGGGTCACACTCCTGTACATGTTGCACTTGAATCTGCACTGAAGAGACAGAGGCCAGACACATTGGATGTTGCCAAGGAGGCCAAGTCACCTTAGCCTCGAAGCACCACCTGTAAAAGCAGAGAGAGCATTTAGGTGAGGTGTCAGGACCCATACTCGGGAAGACATAATGTCATACAAAACTGAAAGCATGTTCCTCCCTTCCAGCAGAGAGCCCAAGAGCAAAGAGACCAAAACCACAAGATCCTGAAATCTGTGAAAGAATTAGCATTGCTTCTGGCAGATCTTCAAATAATATATGCATGGTAAATTGGCTACCAGGAGTTCCATAATATCTATGCCAGTCCCAAGCAGGAGGATGTAGGCCAAGAGATGGCCCAGAGGTCAATCACCATTTGCAACTAGTGACGAGAGTCTAAGTAAAGTTCCTGCTGCTCTGAGAACCTGAACTGAAGATCTGCAGAAACCCTATTTCAACTGCATTTTGCATGACCGTCCTAGGGTTCCTTACTTCTTCTTAAATCTTTTTTCACCTTTGACATGCGTTCTCATTAATCTACCCTGTAACTTCAATGACACAGAACACCCATAGAAGATGTGCACATACTCTACCTTCTCAATGTCTTTTCTACTCTATGTGAGTGACTCTGTTAGTCTTTCTCTTTTCACAACTCTATTTGGCTGAAATGAGCCTCTGGTCTTTCCTTTCTAAGACATGCCTCTCATGGACCCTGGAACTCAAAAATAAATAAATAAATAAATAAATAAATAAATAAATAAATAAATCAACAACTAATCACCACCCAATATGACCCAAAGGGCCAGCCCTCCAGCAACTAGCTTCTAGAGGATTCTGGGACAATTTGGGGTATAGTTCTGATAGGATTTTCCCAATAAGAAAACACTGCCAGCCTCCAAACTTGATTGCAAACTAAATAGAATCAGAGCTTCACGGGACCCATTGTGAGGCAAAGAAATGCCTGGTGGTGGTGGCAGTGGGTGCCAGTCCACGTGGCTGATGGATTTCAGTTCAACGGATTTGAGATAGTTTCTTAGATGAAAGAAGGCAGCCACAAGCACACTTGGTTCATTAGCATCTATTCTAAATAAGCCTGGCAGGCATAATGATGGACCATTTCATAAAGATTTTGAAACCCTGCTGTGCTGGAACTTTTCATGAGGAATATCTAGAGTGAAATTTCAGTAGTGTCCAAGCCAAAGCCAAGTGTGATGCTCCCATCAGACTTGACTGCAATACCTGTCGATTTGGGTTGATTCCTCTTCTTGAGGTCCCCCAAATATCCTGAGGTTCCTATACCTGCCAACAAGTAACTTTCCCTACTCATCTGGCAAGGCTCCTGGGCACTGTGCCATTGAGGTGTGAAGCTGCTATTGCAAAGGGGCTCCACAAATCCACCCTTAATTCCTAAAAATTGTCTGGTCATTATCTGACTCTATACACGTTACTCTCAAATTGGACATTTAGCTCAATCCCTCGATAAAATAACCAATGTTTCCAGCAGTGTCCTGTTACAAGAAAAAGTCACTTGTGCTGACTGAACCTATGCCAATAATCCTATGTACCTTGGAAGAGAGAATTCTCCCTGAGAGCTTCTGAATGATGGAGGACTCAGGGAGGGAGAGAAGTTAAATGCTCCCATTTGCTCACACAGAAATATTTCATCACATTTCTGTAGATCATGGATACTTTTAGATACAGAAATACAGATACATGGATACAGATACAGATACATAGGCACTTTCCCTCATTATGGAAGAAGAAACATTAAATAACCAGCAATGTTTCAAACAAGAGTCACAAAGGTAGACTCATCTTATCTTCCTCAACTCACTCTGTCCCCCCCACCCTTAGTAATTCTTGTTCGGCTTGAATGCAGCTTTTCCATGAGTTCTGCAAATCTGTACCCCATTGAATTTGAGGATTTTCATGATCAGACACTAAGACCCCATGAGACACATCACCATGTAAAGTCATAGGCATATAGTGGTAGAGTAGTAATGAAAGGCCTGTGGACACACGCTTAATGAGATATATTTTCACCAAACATTGAAGGCAAGACATAGCATGGAGGTAGAGAGACCACAAGACCTGCATCCTGGTCCCTATAGCATGGCGTGTCCATGAGTTTCCATATCTCCAAGCTGAACACACTCATGTCTTCTGAGATAAGGGTTCTGCTTCTAGAATTTTCTCCCAAGGAGAAAACCAGAGGGGTTGTAAAGGATTTGCAACAGTGTTCATGGAGGCTTCCTGGATGACGGTGAAACCCTGCAGCCAAACATGTTGCCTGAGGCCCACAAAACTGTTCAGTGCCCACTTTGAATCCACCATGGTCATGCAGGTCTAGCCCTTTCTTCCCCGGTTGCACAGCACATCCTCTCCTGGTGTCCACCAGGCCACTCAGCCTCTGTGTTCCATGTCCTTGATGGATCTCTTTGGAAGATGGTAACCTGCATAGGGGTGGAAGGAGCAAATATACTCCTTCCCACCCTTTCTCCCTCCTTGCACCCATCCAAGGTTTGTGCAGGGGGAGCAGAGCTGCAGGGACATGCAGATAAATTTCTTGTTCTGTGGAGCTTCCAAGAATCCCCTTGCCCAGAGCCTGAGCCTTAGCACTTAGCAGGATATTTTGGTCTATAACCCCACCACCCACCCCAGCCATGTGGCAGCATTCCCTCCATCCAACGCCTAAGTGCTGACCTAGGCACTCAAAAGGAGACTGGATTAGGAGACACACACACTGTACCCAGGTGCCTGACTGTGCTCCACACCACACCTTATCCTTCAGGGTTGTGGTGATGTCAGAATTCCCGCTGTGTGCTTTTTGCCATGAGACATGCCAACCCTCCAATGTGTCAGAGAACAGAGCCGGATTTCAGGCCCCCTGTGATCTGGCTGGCTGATGCGACTGCCTGGGCCTTCCCACCTCCTTCCCTGCCTCCAGTCCTTTCCTATGAGCATCTGCCTAGGCCTTTCAATTCTGGCTCTGCTCTGGTGCCCCAGGCCCTGGTTGCAGGCCATCAACAGGTAGTTGAGGGGCCACAGACTCTGGCTTGCTGGCCCTGTGCCCCCCTCAACCCAACCACCATGTTGACCAATGTGGATCAAAGTGCCAGATAGGACTGCAGCCCCTGCCTTCCTGCTCAACCTCAGAGGGCACATCTGAAGCAAGTCACGTCAGATCCAAATACCTGCTCCCAGCCCCCTCCCCACCAGGCAAATAACACTTAGGCACATATGTATAGGGAAGCCAACATATTCTTAAAATTTTATTTATTTATTTATTTGATAGACACAGATCACAAGTAGGCAGAGAGGTAGGCAGAGAGAGAGAGGGGGAAGTGGGCTCCCCGCTGAGCAGAGAGCCCAACACGGGACTCGATCCCAGGACCCTGAGATCACGACCTGAGCCAAAAGCAGAGGCCCAACCCACTGAGCCACCCAGGTGCCCAGGGAAGCCAACATATTCTTCATCCAACATTGCATATCACTCAGCCTCTCATGGTATGCAGGGTGGTCAGAGGAGGATTCAGCACAACAGAACAAACAACATGAGTAGTGAGCAAATGTGTTTCTCCTGGGGCAGCAACATTGCAAGATACCCTGCAGTAGGCCTGGTTATCAGCCTACCTGTGCTCCAGTAAGAGCCCTGCTCTGACATTGATGAGCAAGCCACAGACCAAAAGTACCTCTGCAGGTAAATGGGCCCAAATATATCTTGGATCATTTCATTTTATTGTTTTGATTTTGCTCCAAAGTCCAGGGAGATATCTCTGGGGCATGGATGGGGCTCTCCATTCAAGAACACAGGATGTTAATGAGCCATATGTTCCCCTAAACACAACTCCTGGGATAGGCCCAGTCAAGCTTCTACCCATGGGTTACTGTGTGACCTCAGCAGGACCAAAGCACAGCCTGCTCCCGGGATGTGCAGAGAACAGGGATGCAGTCCCTGTGCCTCACATTTGGAAGCCAGAACTCTAAGGGAACTATGCAAGTGGGCTGTTTGTAGCACAGAAACTGGCAGGCATCATGCCTCCCTGAAAGCCACCCAGGCTCCTGGAAGCCTTTCAGTGGCTGATCTGCATTCCAGATCGCCCCTGTCCTGTTCTGACATTGACCTAACCTGGAACCTCTGTGGTCCCTCCAAGGTCGCTGGCATAAGAAAGGGCCTAGCGTAGTTGGGGTAGCCCTGGGAAGGGAAACCACTGAGGCAAATCCCAAAATGAGGCTGGAGGACATATCAGGGGCTCACTGATATGAAAATCCAAAGGAGATTGCTTTGGAAACAGGGAGCCCAGAGTCTGTGGAGGGTGTTTACATCACTGCCTCAACAGCTCTGTCCCTGTCGAATGACTGAATCTGTCTGTGCCTCACACCTTCCATAGAAGTGGGCGTCACAGCACTTTGTACCCCAGGATTTGGAGAGGAGAAACCAAGACAATGAACAATAAAATCACCTCAACAGTGGTTGGAAGAGAAGCAGCATCCATGAAGACATATTTTCCTATGATAGCTTGGTAGAAAAGGTTGTTTTGGAACCCCTGGCTCAGCTGGTCATGTCGTTTTGAACATCAGAGAAAAAGAACCTGGCTTCATGGAGCCTCCCTCCAACATGGTGACTCAGATCCACCCTGACTAAGTTATACAACCTCCTCTCCAGGGACATTCCTGCCAATCTGGTAAATATCGGGCTGTGTAGACACACTACCCTGCAAACTCTGCCCCAGGAAGCTGTGGACCCAGCAAGTTTGTGGCTCCCAGTTGGGCCTAGCTGTCCTCCCCGTGTCACCAGGACAGTGGACCTGGGCCTCTGGCCTTACCTCACTTCTCAGTGGTGATGATAGTGGCCTCTAGGAGTTCCTCAGCCCTGCCTCATCTTGGTCATCAGTCTGAAGATGTATGCTGACACTGGGTCCAGCTAAGTGGCTGTGAATTGCCTCAACATGGCACCCATCTCCACTGTGGTGAAAGTGCTGGTGTTGCTGTTGGCCAGCAGTAGATAATCTGATACCCTGTGGGTGGGACAGGAGGGCCACACATCAGTCTCATCACCCCCTCGGACCCCACATTCCCGCCACCCTACCACCACCACTCTGCCGTGTTTCCACCACGTCCTTCCTCCTCTGCCAGCATCTGAGAGGAATGTCACAGCCGCAGTGGCAGATGGAGCCTCTGAGTGCTGGGACCCCATGACTCTCGTTCACCTTCATCCATCCCACCACCAATATGTGGAAACAGTTTCATCTTTAGTGTTCAATACTTACATAAAACACCAGTACTCTTCATATCAGCAATTTAAAACCTCCCCCCCCAAAAAAACAAGTTCCAAAACCAGATGCATTTCTTGGTAAATTTTACCATTCAGGGAAGGATTCATAGCAGTCATTTGCCCACTTTTCCAAAAACTGGAAGAGAAAGTTTCTAAACTCATTTGCTGAGGCCAACATAACCCTAATGCAAAAATAAATGAGGATTCCCCAGGAAAGAGTCTTACAGTCCAATATCCCTGGTGACCATAGAAGCAAAAATGTTCAACAAAATACTAGCAACTCAAGTTCACCAATATTCTGAGAAAATCATATACTATGATCAAGTGGGATCTTTCAGGAATGCAATCATGCTTTACAGTTGCACATAGATCAAAGTGATACAGCACATTAAGAAAATAAAGAATAAAAATGATGTGATCATCTTGAGATGCAGGGAAGCATTTGACATACTTTAATAACCATTTGCAATCAAAATTCTCAATAGTGTGTGTAGACCAGGAACATATCTCAAAACCGAAAAGGCCATATATTGGGTGCCTGGGTGGTTCAGTGGGTTAAAGCCTCTGCCTTAAGCTCAGGTCATTATCCCAGGGTCCTGGATTGAGCCCTGCATCAGGCTCTCTGCTCAGCAGGAAGCCTGCTTCCTCCTCTCTCTGCCTCTCTGCCTACTTGTGATATATATATATATCAAATAAATAAATAAAATCTTTTATATAAAAAGGCCATATATGACAACCACACAGATTACGTCACATCTGATAGTGAAAAGTTTTAGCTGTTTCTATTTCCTCTAAGATCGCCTAGGTTAGGAACATTGCCGATATTTCCTTGCCACTTTTGCTGAACACAATATTGAAAATCCAAGGCAGAACAATTATGCAAGAAGGTAATCAGAAGGCATCAAAACTGGAAAGAAATAAGTAAAATGGTCACTACTTTCAGATGATATAGAATATAAGGAAAACCTCAAAAAAGCCAGTGAAAAATTGTTCAAACTATGACTAAATTCAGTAAAGGGGCAGGATACAATATCAGTACCCCAAAATCTGCTGTGTTTCAATATGCTAATAACAAATCATCAGATAATCAATTAGGAAGATCATCTCACCTGAAGTTATATGAAAAAGAATGAAACACCCAGGAATATACTTCACCAAGAGGTAAAATCCTGTATGATGAAAACGACAAGACGGGAAGGAAAGAAACTGAAGGCAACACACATAAACCAAGAGACCGCATATTCACGGGTGAGAAAAATTAGTAATGGTAAAATGTCCATACTTCTCTAAGCCATCTACAGTTTCATTGCAATTCTTGTCAAAATTCTAAGGACATTTTTCACAGAAAGAGAAGAAAGATTCTAAAAATTTGTATGATGCCACAAAAGACTCTGAATATCAGAGCAACCTAGAGAAAGAAGAACCACACTAAAGGCATCGTGCTTGCTCATTTCAGACTAATGACAAAGGTAGAGTAATCAAAACAAACTATCATTGTCATAATAACAGACACACACATCACCAGAAGATAGGAGAGAGCCCAGAAGTAAACACACACACCTATGGTCCAGGACTTTTTGACAAAGGAGCCAAGAATAAACAAGGGGGAAAAATAGCCTCTGTCATCAATGGTGCTGGGAACCCTGGAGAGCCACATGCAAAAGAACAAAACTGCACCATTCTCTTACACCATACACAAAAATTAACTCAAAATGTGTCAAACGATTGAATATAAGTCCTGGAATATAAAACCTGTAGCAGAAAACACAGGGTTTGGAAAGGTCCTTGGTGAGAGGTCTTGGTAGTGGTGCTTTTAAGCAGATACCAAAGGAAAAATAAACAAAGAAGCAAAGTGTGGCCCTACATCTAACTATAAAACATCCAAACAACAAAGGAAACCATCAACAAAATAAAACGGTAACCTAAGGTAATACATTTGTAAATTATATATCCGGTAAGGGGGTAATATTCAAAATATAAAGAACTCATGCAACTGAACAATAAAACAAAGCAAAACCCACAAAAGCACCCAAAACAACAAAAACCCCACAAGTTATCTAGCGTATCAGGAGAAGTTCCAAATAGACATTTTTCTAAAGAAGACATACAGATGGTCTACAGGAACATGAAAAGATGCTCAACATTAATCATCAGAGAAATGCAAATCAAACCAGAATGAGGCCCTACTTCACACCTGTCAGAAGAGCCATTATCATAAACAGAAGAAATAGCAAGTTTTGGTAAAGATGTGGAGTAGAGGAAAACTCTAGTGCACCATTACGGGGAGTATATATGGGTGCAGTCACTACAGAAAACATTACAGAAGTTCCTTAAAAATGAGAAATAGAGCAACCAAAGGAGCCACCAATTTCCTTTCTGGGTATTTATCTGAAGGGAATGAAAACACTCATTCACAAAGGCATATTCACCCCTGTGTACACTGCAGGATTATTTACAACAGTGAAAATAAAGAACCAACCTAAATGCCATCAATGGTTGAATGAATAAAGAAATTGTGGGGGTAAACACAGTGGAATACTACTCATCCATAATAAAGGATGAAATATTTTGATTTACAACATGGTGGTCCTTGAAGGCATTATGCTAAGTAAAATAGGCCAGACAGAGAGACAAATACTAGAGATCACTTACATGTAGAACTTTAAAGCAAACAAAACAAAAACAAAAATTTGAGCTCACAGACAGAACAGATGTAGGCTGGCAGAAGTTTGAAATTGGGAGGTGGGAGAAATGGGTGAAGGTGTCAAAAGGAAAAAAGAAAACAAACCCAAATATAGCATCTTTTTTTTTTTTCAATTAAGTAATCTGTACCCCCAACATGACTCAAACTCATAACCTGGAGATCAAGAGTCACACACTCCACCAACCCCCCCAGCCAGGGTCCTGGAATTGTCATATCTTCCCATACACAATGTATGGAGAAAGGGGAAACTAATTTAATCTAGGGTATTTTGAGGGCTAGGTATTTTTTGGTAAATGTACAAATGAAAGAACACATTCTTCAGGGTCACACACTCAAGACTGTATCTAGTTCTAATATATATCATGACAGTGAGAAAGCAACTTGCCTTTTTAATTTAATTATTTATTTGAAAGACAGAGGGGGGGACATAATAAGGGGGAGGGACAGAGGGAGATGGAGAACAAGACTCCCCACTGAGCAGGGAGTCTGAACTGGGGTTTGATCCCAGGAACCTGGGATTATGTCCTGAGCCAAAGGCAAGCTTCAACAACTGAACCACTGCGGTGCCCCTACTTAACCTTTTTTTCTGCCTGTTTCTCCGCCTCTGAGGATATTATGAATATTTGCTTTTAGAACAGCTTCTATTTTTAATTTAATAATAGGTTTTAGATTTGAATGAAATAGAGGTCACTTAGAATAATACTTATGACAGTAAGCCCTCAAAAATGTTTTTAAATATCTTATTCTGGGGGTACCTGGGTGGCACAGTCAGTTAAGCAGCTGACTCTTTTTTTATAAACTTATATTTGTATCCCCAGGGGTACAGGTCTGTGAATCGCCAGGTTCACACACTTCACAGCACTCACCAAAGCACATACCCTCCCCAATGTCCATAACCCTACCCCTTTATCCCAACCCCCTTCCCTAAGCATCTGACTCTTGATTTGGACTCAAATCAAGTTCCCAACTTCTAGGAGAGAGCCCCACATCAGGCTCCACACAGCAGGTACACTGCTGGAGGATTCCCTCTCTCCCTCTGACCCTCCCCTATCTAGCATATGCTTGTGCATGCAATCTGTTTCTGTCTCTACAATAAATAAATATGTCTTTAAAAATCTTATCTTGAACATTTGGTGGTTGCATAACCATTTTCATAATCGGGCATTATCTCCTAATTTACAAAGCACTCTTATACATACTTTCTTATTGGAGTCAGGATATGGTCTTGGGAGAAGAATTTACTGTGTTTATTTATACAGGAAAATAAAGAAAACCAGATTTAGAGCAGGGCTGTGCTTTGCTCATGACTGCAGAGCTAACAGATGATCTTCTGATTTTCAGTACAATGGAGGAAGAAAAGAAAAAATCCAGACACTGTAACAAGAGCCAATGAAGGGCAGTAGAAACTGATAAGGGAATCAATGCAGTAAGACGATGCAAGCAATATTTATAAATACTTACCCACACAGCAGTGAAGCAACTAAATATGTAGAGCATATATGAACAGAACTAAAAGAAGCAATATGCACTAATACCATAGGGAAATTTAATACCTCACAGTTCTCTCAATGATACACCATCCAGACAGAAGAAAACAAAGGAAACATCAGCCTCAGAAAACCCATTACTTAGATGGACTTGACAGATACACACAGAAGCCTCCGTCCAAAAGCAGCACATGCAATGCACTCCTCTCAAGTGAACGTTGATCATTCTTCACCATAGGTCATATGTGAGGCCACAAGACAAGTCAATAAACTCCAGAAGCCTAAGATTTTCCCAAATAATGAGTGAAACCAAATCGACCATCTTTTCCAAACACAGTGGTATAGAACTAGAAATCAATTACAAGAAGAAAACTGGAAATTCATAAACACAGAGACTGAGCAACATGCTACTGAACAACCAATTGAATTCATGGGCAAACTGAAATAGTATCACAGAAATACTTTGAGGCAAATGAAAAAATAATACAATCAAACAAAAGTTATGGAATGCAGTAAAATGGGTTCAAAAATGGGGCACCCGATTAGTCAGTGGAGTGCTGTGACTCTTGATCTTGTGGTTTTGTGTTTCAACCCTACGCTGGGCATAGAGATATCTTTATTTTTTGAAGATGCCATTTATTTATTTGACACAGAGGGAGAGAGAGAAGAGACTGAGCAAAGTGTAAGGAGCAGCAGGCAGTAGAAGAGGGAAAAAGTGGTTCCCCGTGCTGAACAGAGAGCTGAGGCAGCGCTCAATTCCAGGACCCTAAATTCATGACCTGAGCCAATGTCCAATGCCTAACAGAATGAGCCACACAGGAACCCCTTAGAGCTAACTTAAAAAAAAAAAGTGGTTCTAAGAAGGAAGTTTATAGTGATACAGGCCTAACTCAAGAAACAAGAAACATCTTTAATAAACAACCTAATTGATACCTCAAGGAAACATAAAAAGAACGATTGAAATCCAAAGTTAGTAGAACAAAGGAAGGAACATATCAGAACTGAAATAAGTGAAATACAGACTAAAAAGTCAACAGAAAGATAAAAAGAAAAAAAAAAGAAAAGAAAAAGAACAGATAAAAAAAGATCTGTTTTTTTGAAAAGAACAAAGCTGACAGAGTCTCAGCCAGACTGAAGCTAACAAAAAAGAAAGAGGGCTCATCATCAGAAATGAAAGAGATGTTCCCTGATACTGTAAATATGCAAAGGCTCATAAGAAAGCTCTATGAACAATTACACCCCAACAAGCTGGATAATCCAAAAGAAAAAGGACACATTCCCAGAAACATACAACCTGCCAAGACTGAATCCTCAAGAAACAGAAATTCTGAACAAACTAATGACCAGTAGGGAGATTAAATAAGAAACCAAATATTTCCAACAAGCAAAAGTCCAGGACCCCATGGTTTCACCAGTGAATTCTATGAATCATCCACAGAAATAAATGAATACCAATCCTTCTCAAACTTCCAGGAAAACAAGAGGAAGGAATGTTCTCCACCTCATTTTATGATGCCAGAATGGCCCTTATTGAAACCTCCCATTGTGTCCCCAAGAAAATGTCAGACTAATATAGAACATAGACATAAATATCATCGCACAAATCATACTAATGTGCCGCATTCACAAAATGAAAGATCAGCATCATAGGACCATCTCAAAATATGCAGAAAAAGTATTTGATAGTGCTGCTACCAAATCACTGCCCCCCCCCATCTGTGTTTCTGCTGCCTGGCTGGTCCCCACACCCAGTACCACAGCCACCCCACTGTGCCATCCCCCCACTGCCACCCTGCTGCGCCCCACACCCCCACCGCTGTCCCCTCCACACCCCACTGCTGACAGGCCGCTGTGACCAGCACTGCCACCCTCCACCCTGCTACGCCACAGCAGTGCCCCTTTGTCCCATAACAGCTAACCCTCTCCATAGCTGCCCTGCTGCCCTGTGCTTGCAACTGATGCCCTGCTCTGTCACCCCCAGTGCCCATACCACTCCCTTGTGCACCCCAGGACACTGCCACCTTGCTGCGGCACTCTCCAGTGCTTCTACCACTCTGGTGCCTGTGTTTCCAACACCACCACCACTGCTACCATAGTCACCCTGCTGCTCCTGCCCATCTCCACCACCCTGCCCTGCCCCCAAGCCATGCCATGCCATTGCCAGGCAGCTGCTGCCCCGCTGGTCCCTCCCAACCACATCCAGGCCAATCTCTCCCCACTTTGCCTCCTATCTGCTGCCATCCAACTGCACTTCCTTAAGTCACTGCCTTTCCCAAGTCACTGCTGTCTCACTACCCCACACTGCCATTTCTTCACTGCATACTGTCCTCTTGCTGCTGCAGCTATGCAGAGCTCCTGCCCTGCCCACACAGATATTAACCTTATGCCCTTGCCCTGCTGGTCCCACTGAACACCCTCGAAATGCTACCACCTGTTGTCCCCCCATCCCTGCTCCAGTACCTCCAGATTCCCTCCCCATTGACCTACTGCTGCCGCCCCACTCATCCCAGCCTTCTCCCAATGCTGCTACTTCCTGGGTGCCCCCGCCTCGTGACCCTGCCATCCGCAGCACACCCCTCATTCTGTCCACATTACCACCGCTACTGTTGCTAAGCTACTGCCCTGTGCCCCAGGCCACTGCTGACCTTCACTGTCCAGTCCACACTGACATGCATTAAGGCCCTACCCCGCCCTTCATGCCCTTCCTGTACAGTTGCTGTGCCACTGCCTCCCCGTTGGTTGCGTCCCCCCCTTCTCCCCATGCCAGCACCCGCCTGCCACCCCACATGCACCTGTGCAGCCATGCTGTCCCACCCAGCCCACCACCATGCTCATTAGTGTCCTGCTGCCCCACCACATTGCTGCTACCATCCCTCTGTGCTCTCCTTGCACCTCTACCCTGTCGGGTACCCCATACCCCCACTACCAATTCCCTTCCTTCACTGTCATTGCCCCTTTACCGCCACCCTGCTTCTGATCTGCTGCCACCCTGTGTCCCACTCTTGCCCTATGTCCTGCTGCTGCCCTGTGTCCCATTGCTGCTGGTCTTCTTAGCTCAGCCCTATGCAGCCCTGCCCTTTGACTTGCATGCCTGCCCCACCTGCCAGGCTGCCCCCGTGCTGTTCCAGCCACCCCTCCCTGTAGCTACTACCTAGTGCAACCCTGCCCCCCACTCTGGAGCCTTCCCAATTCCCTACCCCTGTTGACACACTGCTGCCACCCCGTGAGTCCTACTCCACCTTCCCCGCACTGGAACCACCAGGCTTCCCCCACAACATGAGTGCTCCCACCACGCTGCACCCCCGTCCACAGCGTCCCCACTTACAACCACCATGTCCTCTCCGCTGCTATCCTGGGTCCCCGCTGCTTAGGCTATCAGTGGTGCCTCCCTGTAAACATGCACCAAGCCCACCAAAGCCAGGCCTTTGCTCACTGCCTGACCCACCACACCATGATATTGGTGTCCCGCTTATACCCAGCTAGTCCTGCCCAGGCCCAAGCGACACTACCGCCTAGCTACTCCCCTCCCCCAATCCAATGCCTCCTGTCTGCCAAGTGTGTGGCTGCCCAGCAGGTCCACCACATGCCGGACTGCTACCAGCTTGCTGCCCCCCAAAAATGCACCCATGCCACTCTGCTGTGCCCCCCGCAGGCCCCCTTACTGCTGCACTACCTCTGTCCTGTGCCCATGGCCTCTGCTGTGCTTCACTGCCCCACATTGTTGGCATGCACTATGAGCAGGCCCAGTAAGCCATCCAAGCTGTCGCTGTGTTGCTCCTCAGGGCTGGTCCCACACTCCCTACACTGCCCTGCCGCCTATATTCCATCCCCCCACATGTGCCACATGGCTGCCCCACTCGGGTGTCACACAGCTTCCCCTTACCTCAAGAAGCTTCCCCTCCCTTTTCCAGTGCTGCCTGGTGACACCACCACTCCCTCCCCCGCTGGCCCCGCCCCCTGAGTGTTCTACCCTCTATGCCACCTCCTTGCCCCCATGGAGCTGGGCAGCCTTGCCCACCATGACACTGATGCCCCGCTGATACCAAGCTGGTCCCTCCCCTCCACCTGCCATGACCAAGTATCTTCTTCCCCCTCCTCCTGCTCCATTGCCTCACTGTGGCCACCGGTATTACTGCTTCGCATGCCCGCCCTCCTGCCCCCCTCATGCTGCCATCATCTTGCTGCCCCCCACATGTACCCTTACCATCCTGCTGTACCCCCCCCCACAACCCTCTTTACTACTGCTGCCACCGCTCCACTGTTGCCCTGTGTCCCAGCCTCTACTGTGCTTCGGTGCCCCGCCCCCTTGACGTGAACAAAGGGCCTGCCCACCCCGCTTGCCCCACTGCTGCTACCCCACCCCCATGACGTGCACTATGGGCCCGCCCTCCACGCCTGCCCCACTGATGCTGCCGATCCCCTTGATATGTATGATGGTCCCTCACAGCCAGCCCTCCTAACTACTCTTACCCCAAACCCCTTTGACATGCACGATGAGCCCGCCAACCACGCCCTCCTTACTGTTGCTGCCCCACCTCCTTGACCTGTACAATGGGCCTGCCCACCACATCCTCCTAAATTTGATGCCCTGCCCCCTTGACGTGAAGACGGACCCGCCCACCAACACCCTCCTAACTAATGCTGCCCCGCCCCCTTGACCCTCACGATGGCCCCGCCCACCACACCCACCCCGCTGCTGCTGCCCCACCCCCTTGACGTGCACAATGCGCCCGCCCACCACACCTGCCTAATTGTTGCCGCCCCACCCAATTGACCTGCAGGATGGCCCCGCCCAACCACGCCCTCCCTGCTGCTATTTGCCCGCCCCCTGACGTGTACCAGGGGCACGCCACCACGCCATCCTAACTGCTGCTGCACTGCTGCCTGGGGCTGCTCCCACCCTCTCACAGCCTCTGCCGCCGCCTAGATTCCACCTATCCTCCACAGGTGCCACACAGCTCCCACTCCTCCCAGTGCTACTACTGCCTGCCCCCATCCCTGCCTCTGATGAATCCTGCTCCCTCCCCTGTGATCCCGTCCCCCTTCCTCAGTGTTATCTCCTGGCTGCCAACTGCTCACGCCCATGCAGCCCCACCCACCGTGCCACGAACTTGACGTCCCACTGACTCCAGGCTGGTCCCGCCTCCCCCCACACGCCAGGACTGCCTAACGGCTTCCCCCTCCCCCTTTCCATTGCCTCCCCGCTGCCAGGTGTATTACCACAATACTTCCACCGTGAATATCTGCTCCCCTCCCCTCACAGCTCACATTGCTACCACCACATGCACCCCTGCCACCCTGCTGTACCCCTCACACTGCCCGCCTTACCTCAGCTGCCGTGGCTCTGTGGCTGCCCTGTGCCCCCGGTCTCTGCCGAGCTTCGGCTCCCCGCCTCCTTGACATGCAGGATGATCCCGCCCACCACGCTCGCCTAACTACTGCTGCCCCACCCTGTTGACGTGCACTCTGAACCCGCCCACCGGGCCCTCCTAACTGCTGCTGCCCCGCCCCCATGACGTGCACAGTGGGCCCGCCCACTATGCCCTAATAACCGTTGCAGCCCAGCCCCTTTGATGTGCGCTGTGGGCCCGCACACCATGCTAGCCTAACTGCTGCTGCCCCGCCCCCATGACATCCACTCTGAGCCCGCCCAACACGCCCTCCTAACTGCTGATGCCCCGCCCCCTTGACGTGCACTCTGAGCCCTCCCACCAAGCCCTCCTAACTGCTGCTGCCCCGCCGCCATGACCTGCACTCTGGGTCTGCCCACCACGCCCACCCTGCTGCTTTGCTGCAGAGCCGCTACCTCTGGGCTGGTCC
The DNA here is from genome assembly GCF_964662115.1 of Mustela nivalis. NCBI lineage: Eukaryota > Metazoa > Chordata > Mammalia > Carnivora > Mustelidae > Mustela > Mustela nivalis. The sequence goes on along the minus strand of NC_139022.1, from coordinate 1,780,299 downwards.
CACCCCCACTCCCGGTTGCTGCTGCATAGATTCCACCCACCCCCGACAGTCACTGCAGGGCTGCCCCACTTGGCTGTCACACAGCACCCACACCACGGGCCCTCCACTGCTCCCTGTGCCACGACCGCCTGGCTGTCCCCTCACCTGCCTCTTGTGACCCCTGCTACCTCCCCCATGGGTTCCACCCCCCAACCATAGGGTCATCATCTGGATGCCACCTCCTCCCGCTTGGGCAGCCCAGAGGCCTCACTTACTACCCCATGCTGTAATGGTCCCATTGCCCCACTGAGTTGCCCTTGATTCCCGCTGCCACACCCCGCCTCCCACAGCTGCCACACCCCGCCCCCCACAGCTACCACACCCCAGGGTCTTGCTGTCCTGCTGCACATCCCCCCATCGCCACTGCAGCCCTCCCCAACTACTCTCCACGTCTCCCCTTATTGCCACACTGACCCCGCCCCCGTCCCTGCCCCACCACCCGCTGGCCTGATGCTGCTGCCAGTGATTACAAGGCAACTTCCCCTTCCTTGGCTGCCCTGCTGCTGCTGCCTTGCCCCGCTACAATGAGACCGCCATCCTGCTGGTCCTGCCCGCCCCCACCATTAACCCCCACTCCAGTACTGTCCTGCTTCACACCCCCCACTCTGCTGCTGACCCACTGTGCCCTGCCAACACCGATACCCCCCACTGCACCTCCCCAATGCCGCCGTGACTGTGACCCAGTGACATTGCTTCCCCGCTGCTCCCCCCATTGCCCCTGCTGCCTCACAGCACCCCTCTGGTTTCTGCCTCCCCTCCATGCTGCTGCTTCCCACCCCACCACTGTCAAATCCCCCATGCAGGCCCTCAGTACCATCCTACAGCTGCCGGGGGCTGCCTGGCTGTTCTGACATTACTGGCGTGCCCTGGAAATAATCAGTGGAAGACCGGCCGTAAGAGAATTTCTGCATAGGGACTGGCACCAGGTGTGTTCTGGAAGTGGGTTGGTGGTCTAAGCAAGGGGGTAAATCCCAAGAAGGAAAATAGCATAATTATGTTACCTGTTAAAATAGCCTAAAGAGCTAAATTTAAAGTGCTTTTAATGTCTCCTTCTTTTCAATACAGTGACTTTAGTCATCATATTGTGCACCTGAAAATTATATAATCTCAAGTTAGCTAACTGGAATGAAAACTAAAACTGTAAAAAAGATAAATACAAATCTTTTAACATCATGCATCGATTGACATACAGACATTAAGGGAACAGTTTGCATAAAAAATGTGTATGTGTGTCTAGGTGCTCTTTCTCAACAAAAACTAGTCAAAATCATGGAAAAGATGAGTTTTATTTATCTTCAGAATCACTCACTGTTCTGGGATTTCATGTATAGTGTACATACCTATGAACAAGCTTTTCTCAAAAACTAAAAGAAAAAAAAAAAAAAAAGCTCCCAAGAACCAGCACTAGATGTTCACTGTAGAATTGCATGAACAGAAATGTCCTCATTAGCTTTGTAGTGTGAGAAGACCTTGGGTTATACTCATTAGAGAAATAAGTATCAAGTGAAATACATCATAAACAAGAACTTCTACCTTACCCCTTACCATAATGCTCACTGGGGAACTTAACACTTGATTTTATTTTTCTCTGATCACCAGAAAAATAAAAACTTAACAGCACACATAGCCCAGTGGCAATATTAAATTTATGCTTTGCTCTCTGAAACCTTGGGGCTGACTCTGTGATCATACATGTGTTACTGTTAGGATAAGATGTACATTAATTTAAGTATATGAATAAATTCACTCTCATTATGTTTTCCACTATGTTTTCATTATGTTTTCATCCTCATTATGTTTTCAAACATTTTCACTGACATAATTTCATGGGATCTTCATCACAATTGTGGGACTCGATCCCAGGCCCCTGGGATGATGACCTGAGCTGAAGGCAGAGGCTTTAACCCACTGAGCCACCCAGGCACCCTGGTACATTGGTTTTGTATCCTGCACATTGCTAATTTGCTGTATGAGTTCTAATAGTCTCGGTTTTCCATATAAAATATCATGTCATCTGACAAAAGAGAGAGTTTGACTTATTCTTTGCCGGTTTGAATACATTTTATTTCTCTTTGTTGTCTGATAGCTGTTGCAAAGACATTTAATACTATGTTGAACAGTAGTGGTGAGAGTGGGCATCCTTTCATGTCCCTGATCTCAAAGGGAAGGCTGTCAACTTTTCCCTGTTGATAATGATATTTGTTGTTGGTTTTTCATAGATAGATTTGATGAAGTTTAGGAATGTTTCCTCTATCCCTATACTTTGAATGGTTTTAACCAGAAATGGAAGCTGGATTTTGTCAAATGCTATTTCTGCATCAATTGAGAGGATAGGGTGGTTTTCCTCTTTTCTCTTATTGATTTGTTCTATCACAATGATTGATTTGCAGAAGTCAAATCGCCCCTGCATCCCAGGGATAAATCCTACCTGTTCATGGTGCATCCACCTCTCCACCTGTCAGATCCTATAAATTGAGATCTTGTTGAGAATCTTGGCATCTATATTCATCAGGGATATTGTTGGAAATTCTCCTCTTTGTTGGGGTCTTTCCCTGGTTTGGGGATCAGGGTAATTCTGGCTTCATAAAAAGCAGTTTCCCTGGAAAAATGTTGCTTGCAGTTTTAGTAGCACCATAGTGCAGAGAGAAGCTGGAGCTCCTATGACCCCTGAGACAGTGGCTGGGGCCATGCTCTGCCAGTGGAAGTTGGCAGAGGGGGAGTCTATGTGCTCTGGGCCACCCAGAGTGGAATAGACTGAGGCCTCTCTCTGAGGTGGAAGTCTGGGTACAGTTTGCTTTCCTCTAAACTTTCAAAGAACTGTCCTTTTTCTTGATAGCCATTATATTTGGAGAATCACTATGATTGTTCCCATACAGAGATCAAAAGACTAACTTTAATGAGTCTGGCTGGGGTCTCACCTCAATCAGCAACTACAGGAAATAAACCTGAACAGAGGGAAGCCCAGCTCAGGCAGCTCCTGGTTCTGATAAATGCTGCATGACTATCCCTTCTCATAGTATAAACATTTCATCTCTGTCTTCCACAGAGGAGTGTTTCATGCTCTCACAAACACCTGCTGAGATGTTAGAGGAAAGAAGCATACATTCTGCAGGCTAATGCCAGCAAAGGAAAGTGGACACTTGAAATAATTATCAAAATAATTCAAGTCCCCCCAAAAGATATTCAAGGACCAGCATGGCAGGAGTACTCTCTACCATGGTTGCTGTTCTTCGATTGCATTGCTTGGAGAATTCTTGACACAATTGTGAGTGGGCAGGAAATAGACTACAATTTAATCTCTGAAGGACACCAGTTCAGGAAAATAATTAGCTTTGTGTATTTAGCATCCATTTAAAACTACTGGAAGATATTTATTCTACACAGTAAGATCAGGCTGTATTCTATTTCTTCATATCATATTTGATCCATCAGCAGCACTATCACCATTCAGGGAGGGAGGTGGGATGGAGATCTAGGTCTCAGATGGCTTTGAAGTTACAGTAAACCAATTATCACACATCTACCCAGACATTAAAGAATGGAGTTATAGAAAGAGCAGGAATTTAGTATATTTTCAGTATTTCTTGGTCATTTATTAAAAGCCAAGCATGGCATCAAATTTAACCCTAAACGTTAGACTGTAAATTTGCTTTGGACCAAAAATGTAAATGCTTCCCCTAGAGTTCCACTCTGTTTCCACTGATGTGTTGATTCTAAATCCCACAAGACTGGAGCAAATGTCTCATTCACATTCGTATTCTCAGAAATTGGCACAGCTGTCCGTCATAATGCAGGTTCTCTGGAACGTTTACAGGATGAATGCTGGCATAAAACTTTGCGGGCCTACTGTGCAATGCCTTCTGTGATCTTGCCAAAGTCTCTTTTCTGAAGAAATCATTCTGCTTCGAAAGTTTCTAAGAAAAAGCTTCAGATGAGTTCTCTCCATTTTTATATTTGTGTTTTATGTGCATGGTCAATGAGCTTCTTTTGAAACAAAATGGAAAATACTCTTTTTTTTTTTTTTTAACTAAGCCTTGATTGTCCATAGAGAATGTTGCTGAGGCTATGAATGCCTCAGTAATCAGTGTTTTGCAGATGTCTGCTTTTAATTATTTTTAATAGGTCCCACAGCTCAGATGTGTGAGCTGTGTGACACTCACACCATTGCATAAATCTGAGAACCCACTGTTTGCCTCCAACCAACGTGTTGCATGATGGTGTCAGTCCAGAGGTTAGTGTCCCCCCAAGCACCTCACCAACAAACTGATAATGCACAAATAACCTCCATTAACAAGAATCTCTCAGGCCTCAGGTGTTTGGTTTTGGTTTTGTATTTTTTAATGTAAAATATGTAGCATAGGGAAGGTTCACAGTTGGAAGCCATTTCCTCAAGCCTTGAAGCCACCATCATGAAGAACTTGATCATATCATCGCTACCACATCCATCGTTGATGCAAGGCTTTGCAAGCATGAGCTGCTTTTGTTTTTAACACTTGCTCTACCAAACAGTACAAGCAAAATCACCCTGCAATAAAATAAACTCAAACAACATAGCCGCTATAATTCCCTGCATTCTTCTCATTAAGGACCTGAGCCTGCACAATGGCCAGTCTTTGCAGAATTGCTGCTACCTCTGGCAGTGGGAGGACAGTCTTCAAGTGCCCCTAGGAATGAACATGATACTGCCATTCACATTTTATTGGCCAAAGTAAATAACCAGGGGATTGCCATTTTCACTTGTTTCTAGAATACAAAAATTTGAAAATACTTTAATAAACAGCACTAAGGTATGTCGCAATTACAGCTGATAAATAAAAATTTCTCTTAAAAAAGACTTCATTCTGATATAGTCTAGCTGTATTAACCGTCTCTCAAACACATTTCTAAATAATATGCTGTACAAAATACAAGGAAAATATTTGTATTAGTGTTTTGTTTCTATTACTTTTTCTTGTATTTGCCACGATTTGTCTTGTTCACTGCCTGACATTTAAACCACTTGCCATAAGAAGATTCACCAAAGATCCTGTATTAGGGTCCCCCATTATGGTGGGTGGTGGTTTTTCTTCAAAAGAGATGTTTAAAATTTTTGATAGGCACTGCAAGTTCAAAAAAATAAATAGATAGTTATTATTATAGAAAATATGAAAAGATATTTCATTTAAAAAAATATGTGAAATCTGGATGAATCCTGGCAGTTGGCAGAACATAAAACCTCCCAGTCATCCAAACTAGTTCTTATCCTGTAAACTAGTCATAACCCGTATACAGGAATCCAGTCATTAAAAAGTAATTAATTAATTAAAAAGGAGAGCTACTCATTCACAAGCTGCATTATAATGGTGGACTGGAAAACAATTTGGAGATCTTTTGCTGATCATCCTCATTATAAATTAATCTCTATTCATGCTTGCCTTGACCTTCACACACAACTTGGTTATGTTCTGCATAACCAAGGCTACTATAATAGATATCCAGAGGTGAGGGTTAGCCCACCTGAACACTGGCAGAATATGCCTAGTCTAGAAGAAGCTTCAGGATTTCTCCTTCTTACTCCTGGTTGTAGCTCTGGAGTGAGAGCAATTGCAACGTTCCTTCACACTGCAGAATTCCAAGGGGCACAGCTTCGTCTTCAGATTATCTCCTTGATTTTTGTCCCCAGGGGATGCAGTGGCTTCCAGTAGTAGCTCATCTCTGGGTTGTCAGACCCATGCTTGCTTCCCTTCAATAAATTCTACTCATTGCAATGATTCCAGGGAATCCAGTTCTTTACTGGACCCTGATGGATACCACTTTGGAAATCGATGGATCATCCCTTTCTCCTTGTGTGTACTCATTTACTGAAAAATGTGTCAAATCAGGAATACAGTCACCAAAATACCAAACTGCTTCTGCTTTAAACAGAAAATATCCGAGCTATGAAAATGTAAAATCAGTTTCTGAATTCAACTCTCTTCCTCAACTTCTGGAAGCCAAGTCCTCAAACTTTATATCTTACAATAATTTCCAAGACTTCCTACTCTTGTGAAGGTCTATTGACCTGTTGTTGTCGTTGTTATTTTTATAAATTTGTCATAGTGTGAGGAGGTTTTATATCACATTTTGCTAGTTCCAGTTAGCTTGTTAATGGCCAAGTAAACCTGGACTTAGATTAATGATCTTCTACTGTCTATAGACTCCCATCTAGGCAATAAATGGTCTGTTTACTTTAATAAAACATGGTGAGTGTTTTTTTTTTTTCTCCTTTGAAGTGATATATTCTCTGCCAAGTATTATATTGTTGTCCTAAGCTTCAACCCATACTTCTCTTTTTGGGGTTTGTGGGTCATCTCAGACAAAAGACAACCACATTCCCCATGAGTTTCCAACTCCATCCTTGGGGTAGCAGAAAGTGAGCCCCAGAGGGATATGTCTTGGTGAGAGGAGTAGTACAGGATGGCTTCTGTCCATTTCTGCACTTCCTTCAGTTACACCAGCAATGACTTCATGATCTGAGGTCAAGATGGCAGCACTGTGATCCCTCTGAGCCACAGAAGGACTTACACTAAGTGCATAGCTCTTTCTATGCCAAGCTCAGCTCTAGCCACATAGGCTAGATGTGTGTCAAATTCTCAGACTTGGAAGCTATTTGTTAATAGCAGTATCACTTAGGGCCTCTGGGTGCAGATGGCAGACAGGACGAGATCGTTGGGGCCACTCTCTCTAAAGGATGTATTACTAGGGAGAGGGAGGAGATGGAGACACCTTTATGCTGTGATGCAGGGTAACGTGTGGGTCAAGAGAAAGGATGGCCAAAGGGCTTTGTAAGGAGCATCTTGAACTTATGCAGTTGCAAGGAAACCCCGGTCAGGCTGATGGGTGTTTTGAGCAAGTAAAATTTTAAAAGTCAAGAAACACAACTGGCGTATGATCCATACCCAATCAGTATGGATGAAATGCTAAACAAACCACCGGATGAGCAGACCTCTTTTAATGAAACCAATATGTTTACTAGCTATCATCACATGTTTGTTATGAAAGATTAGGCTATATGTAATTTGAAATGGACAAACAGAAAGCAAAAATGGCAGTCTTTTGCGTTGTATGCACTTTGGTGCTTTGTTCAGAGAGCTCCATCACTTGTCCCTCTTGACTTCTTCTCAAGGTGCAAACACATCCCTGGTCTCTATTCCTCTCACTTCAGCATCTCTGTGGTTGTGTCTGTGCTGAATACATAATTCAGCATATTCTCTCATTTATACTCTGGAAACATACACTCTTATTTATGGTGGGCTATTCAAAACTTACTGTGGATTTTACTGAGGAGATGAATGCAATTGTTTATATCACACATCCCACAATTAAAAAAAAAAGCACCTTAAAAATAACCATGACAATTTGTTTTCTCTCACAAGTACAGTATCAACCCTGATCAGAGACCTATCTACATTTTCTTCCCCTACTTCCTCCACCAGTATTTGGCCTCTTCTTAACAGATATCACTCAGATATTTATTTTGCTACACACAATGATTTGGTTGGTCCTTCCTGAGCTGCCACCCCATCATCACTATGTCCAAAACCGTCTTGATGAAATAAATGCCTGTGTTCATTATCTCTTCCCTCTTTTGAAGACAAGCGCCTGTTACATGAGTATGGGCCTCATGGCTCTACACCATTCTAAACCATTTTTTTTCTCAAATATACATAAAGCTTTGTCCCAGGGGACTACCAGTAGATAACATTTCCTCATATTATAAAAAAAAAAATCCACCTTTGCATGATATTTTGATTTCATGATATTTTCACTCCCTTTTCCACATAAAATATACTGTGGATATTATTCCAAGTCAGTTAATGGATAATGATGGATGATCTCTCTTTGTGTCAGTGCTAGATAATGGTTTGATTTCTTCTTTGCTGATTTGGATGGATTTAATTTCTTTTTGTTGTCTGATTGCTGATGGTAGGACTTCTAGTACTATGTTGAATAACAGTGAAAACAGTGGTGATAATGGACATCCTTGCCATGTTCCTGACCTTAGCAGAAAAACGCTCAATTTTTCTCCATTGAGAGTGATATTCGCTGTGGGTTTTTCAAAGATGACTTTGATGATATTGAGGTAGTTACCCTCTACCATTCCCCACACTTTGAAGAGTTTTGATCAAGAAAAGATGTTGTACGTTGTCAAATGCTTTTTCAGAATCTATTGAAAGTATCATATGGTTCATGTTTTTTCCTTTACTTATGTATTGTAATGCATTGATTGATTTGTGGATGTTGAACCATCCTGGCAGCCCTGGAATAAATCCCACTTGGTCGTGGTGACTAAACCTTTTAATGTATGCTTGGGTCCTATTGGCTCGTATTGCGTGGAGAATTTTCACATCTGTGTTCATCAAGGATACTGTGTAATTCTGTTTTTTGATGGGGTCTTTGTCTGGTTTTGGGATCAAGGTAATGCTGGTCTCATAAAATGGGTTTGGAAGTTTTCCTTCCATTTTGGCCGGGGGGGGGGACATTTTCAGGCGAATAGGTATTAATTCTTCTTTAAATGTTTGGTAGAATTTCCCTGGGAAGCCATCTGGCCCTGGACTCTTGCTGAGAGATTTTTGATGACTACTTCAATATCCTTACTGGTTATGGGTCAGTTCAGGTTTTTTTATTACTTCCTGGTTCAGTTGTTGTAGTTTATACATCCCTAGGAATGCATCCATTTCTTCCAGATACGTATATTTGCTTCCAGGACAAATATTTGCTCGTAATATGCTCTTATAATTGTTTGCATTTCTTTGGTGTTGCTTGTGATCTCTCCTCTTTCATTGAAGATTTTATTTATTTAGGTCCTTTCTCTTTCTTTTTGAAAAGTATGGCCAGGGTTTTATCAAACATATTAATTCTTCCAAAGAACTAGCTTTTAGTTTTGTTGATTCCATCTACTGTTTTTCTTTTTACTTTCTTTCTTTTTGTGTGTGTGTGTGGTTTCTATTTCATTGATTTCTGCTCTGATTTGTATTATTTCTATTCTCTGGCGGGGTTTAGGCTTTCTTTACTGTTCTTTCTCCAGCTCCTTTAAGTGTAGGGTTACGTTGTGTATTTGAGACCTTTCTTTTTTCTTGAAAAAGGCTTGAATCACTATATACTTTTCTCTCAGGACTGCCTTTGCTCTGTCCACAGATTTTGAACCATTGTGGGTTTTTTTTATTAATTTATTTTTTATTTATTTTCAGCATAACAGTATTCATTATTTTTCACCACACCCAGTGCTCCATGCAATCTATGCCCTCCATAATACCCACCCCCTGGTACCACAACCTCCCACCCCCTTGCCACTTCACACCCCTCGGATTTTTTTTCCAAAGTCCATGGTATCTCATGGTTCACCTCCTCTTCCAATTTCCCCCAACTTCCTTCTCTTCCCTAACACTGCATGTCCTCCATGCTATTTGTTATGATCCACACATAAGTGAAACCATATGATAATTGACTCTCTCTGCTTGACTTATTTCACTCAGCATAATCTCTTCCAGTCCCATCCATGTTGCTACAAAAGTTGGGTATTCATCCTTTCTGATGGAGGCATAATACTACATAGTGTATATGGACCACATCTTCCTTATCCATTCGTCCGTTGAAGCGCATCTTATTTCTTTCCACAGTTTGGCAACGGTGGTCATTGCTGCTAAAACATTGGTGTACAGATGGCCCTTTTTTTCACTACAACTGTATCTTTGGAGTAAATACCCAGGAGTGCAATGACAGGGTCGTAGGGAAGTTCTATTTTTAATTTCTTGAGGAATCTCCACACTCTTTCCAAAGAGGCTGCACCAACTTGCATTCCCACCAACAGTGTAAGAGCGTTCCCCTTTTCCACATCCCATCCAATACATGTTGTTTCCTGTCTTGTTAATTTTGGTCATTCTAACTGGTGTAAGGTGATATCTCAATGTGGTTTTAATTTGAATCTCCTTGATGGCTAGTGATGATGAATTTTTTTTCATGTGTCTGATAGCCATTTGTATGTCTTCATTGGATAAGAGTCTGTTCATATCTTCTGCCCATTTTTTGATAAGATTGTCTGTTTTGTGTGTGTTGAGATTGAGGAGTTCATTACAGATCCTGGATATCAACCTCTTGTCTGTACTGTCATTTGCAAATATCTTCTCCCATTTCGAGGGTTCCTCTTTGTTTTTTTGACTGTTTCCTTTGCTGTGCAAAAGGTTTTGATTTTTATGAAGTCCCAAAAGTTTATTTTCACTTTTCTTTCCTTTGCCTTTGGAGACATATCTTGAAAGAAGTTGCTGTGGCTGATATAGAAGAGATTACTGCCTATGTTCTCCTCTGGGATTCTGATGGGTTCCTGTCTCACGTTGAGGTCTTTTATCCATTTTGAGTTTATCTTTATGTATGGTGTAAGAGAATGGTCGAGTTTCATTCTTCTACTTATAGCTTCCCAGTTTTCCCAGAAACATTTATTGAGGAGACTGTCTTTTTTCTACTGTATATTTTTTCCTACTTTGTCAAAGATTATTTGCCAATAGAATTGAGGGTCTATATCTGGGCTCTCTACTCTGTTCCACTGGCCTATGTGTCTGATTTTATGCCAGTACCATGCTGTCTTGGTGATCACAGCTTTGTAATAAAGCTTGAAATCAGGTAACATGATGTCCCCAGTTTTATTTTTGTTTTTCAACATTTCCTTAGTGATACGGGTTCTCTTCTGATTCCATAAAAAAAAAAAATTTGGATTATTTGCTCCAGCTCTTTGAAGAATACTGGTGGAATTTTGATCGGAATGGCATTGAAAGTATAGATTGCTCCAGGCAGTATAGACATTTTAACAATGTTTATTCTTCTGATCCAAGAGCATGGAATGGTCTTCCATCTTTTTGTGTCTTCTTCAATTTGTTTTAGGAGTGTTATGTAGTTCCTCAAGTACAGATAATTTACCTCTTTGGTTAGGTTCATTCCCAGGCATCTTATGGCTTTTGGTACTATAGTAAATGGAATCGATTCTCTAATTTCCCTTTCTGTATTTTCATTGTTAGTGTAGAAGAAAGCCACTGATTTTTGTAAGTTGACTTTGTATCCTGCCACGTTACTGAATTGCTGTATGAATTCTAGTAGTTTGGGGGTGGAGTCTTTTGGGTTTTCCATATAAAGAATCATGTCATCTGCAAAGAGAGAGAGTTGGATTCTTCATTGCCAATTTGTATACCTTTTATTTCTCTTTGTTGTCTGATTGCTGTTGCTAGGACTTCTAATACTATGTTGAACAAGAGTGGTGAGAGTGGGCATCCTTGTCGTGTTCCTGATCTCAATGGGAAGGCTGCAAGCTTTTTCCCATTGAGGATGATATTTGCTGTGGGTCTTTCATAGATAGATATGATGAAGTTCAGGAATGATCCCACTATCCCTACACTTTGAAGTGTTTTAATCAGGAATGGATGATGGATTTTGTCAAATGCTTTTTCTGCATCGATTGTGTGGACAATTTGGTTCTTCTCTCTTCTCATATTAATTTGTTCTATCACGTTGATTGATTTGCGAATGTTGAACCATCCTTGTAGCCCAGGGATAAATCCCACCTGGTCATGGTGGATAATCTTTCAAATGTGCTGTTGGATCCTGTTTGCTAAGATCTTGTTTTCATTATCATTTGTTTCCATGAATTCTTTCAATTCTTTAATTTCCTGGTTGAGCCATTCATCCTTAAATAGGATGCACTTTAGCCTGCATGTGTTTGGGTTCTTTCCAACTTTCCCCTTGTTATTGAGTTCTACCTTCTGAGCACTGTAGTCTTAAAATATGTGTGGAATGACCCCAAACCTTTGGTACTGTTTGAGACTTGGTTTGTGACCCAGGATGTGATCTATTCTGGAGAATGTTCCATGTGCTCTAGAGAAGAATGTCTATTCTGTTACGTTGGGATGGAATGTTCTAAATATATCTGTGATGTCCATCTAGTCCAGTATGCCATTGAAGGCCTTTATTTCCTTGTTGAACTTTTGCTTGGATGATCTGTCCATTTCTGTGGGGGGAGTGTTAAAGTCCCCTACTATTATAGTATTACTGTTGATGTGTTTCTTTGATTGTGTTGTTAATTGGTTTATATAGTTCACAGCTCCCATGGTATAGATATTTTAAATTGTTAGATATTCTTGTAGGACATACCTGTTGATTATTATATAGTGTCCTTCCTCATCTCTTCTTATAGTCTTTGTCTTAAAAGCTAAATGATCTGATATACAGATTGCCTCTCCAGCTTTCTTCTGGTGTCTATTAGCATGGTAAGCTGCTTTCTATTCCCTCACTTTAAATATGGAGGTGTTTGTGGTGCTAAAATGAGTTTCTTGTAGATCACATATTGATGGGTTTTGCTTTTGTATTCATTCTAATATCCTGTGTCTTTTGATTGGGGCGTTCAGACCATTTACATTCAGGGTAACTATTGAAAGAGTACATTAAGCGTAATATTGAACGATATGAATTTAGTGCCATCGTATTGCCTGTAAGGTGACTGTTACTGTTATTGTCTCTGTTCCTTTCTGGTCTACTACTTATAGGCTCTCTCTTTGCTTAGAGGACCCATTTCAATATTTCCTGTAGGGCTGGTTTAGTGTGACAAATTCTTTTAGCTTTTTGTTTGTCCTGGGAGCTTTAGTCTCTCCTTCTATTTTCAATGATAGTGTAGCTGGATATAGTATTCTTAGCTGTATGTTTTCTTCATTTAGTGCTCTGAATATACCATACCAGTTCTTTCTGGCCTGCCATGTTCTGTGGGTAAGTCTGTTGCCAAAATTATATTTATATCATTGTATGCTACAGACTTCTTGTCCCAACCTCCTTTCAGGATTTTTCTCTTTGTCACTAAGACTTGTATTTCTACTACTAGATGACAGGGTGTGGTCTTATTTTTATTGATTTTGAGAGGGGTTCTCTGTGCCTCTTGGATTGGATGCTTGTTCCTTTTGCCATATTAAGGAATTTCTCTATTATAATTCTCTCCAATATGCTTTCTGTCCCCCTGTCTCTTCTTCTGGAAACAAAATTATTCTAATTTTATTTCTCTTATGGTATCACTTATCTCTCTAATTCTCCTCTCATAGCCCAGCACTTGTTTGTTTCTCATTTTTTCAGCTTCTTTATTCTCCATCACTTGTTCTTCTATACCACTAATTGTCTTTTCTGCCTCATTTATAATAGCAGTAAGAGGCTCCATTTTTTTGCACCTCATTAATAGGTTTCTTTAAAATTTCAGCTTCGTTAGATTTTAGTTCTTTTATTTCTCCAGGAAGAGCTTTTATTTCTCCAGATAAGGTTTCCCTAATATCTCCTATGCCTTTTTCGATCCCAGCTAGCACCTTGAGAATCTTCATTTTGAACTGTAGTCTGACATATTACCAATTCTATATTGATTAGGTCCATAGCCTTCAGTACTTCTTGTTCTTCATTTTTCTTGTTCTTTCTTTCTTTCTTTCTTTCTTTCTTTCTTTCTTTCTTTCTTTCTTTTTTGTTTTTGGTGAGATTTTCAGCCTTGTCATTTTATCTAGATAAGAATATATGAATGAGAGAATAAAATGCTGAAAGGTTGGAGGTGAACCATGAGAGACTATGGACTCTGAAAAACAATCTGAGGGTTTTGAATAGGTGGGGTATGGGAGGTTGGGGGAACCAGGTGGTGGGTATTAGAGATGGCACAGATTGCATGGAGCACTGGGTGTGGTGCAAAAACAATGAACACGGTTAGGCTGAAAAAATTAAACTAATTTAAAAAAATAAATAAAATAGACAAAAAAAAATGAGACCTGTATAATAACACTACTGATGTAGAGGTGAGTAAATGAGGGTCTGAAGTGGGTCACTCTCTTAAGACTGTAAACCAGTAAAAGTCATAGATAGCAATATTGTACCTCTAGGCATCATGTGGAAGATGCCTCTGAGATGAGCATGTGTTCTCAGAAAACTTAAAGACTGGCACAAGGAACCAAATAGTTATAATAAAGCATGACAAAAGCTACAGTGTGTTTTATTTAAGGTCTTAATGAGAACACATATAAGAACTCTCTAACCCAAGGAATGAGAACAGGAAAGACCCATCTAAACTGAAGCCTGATGCATCAAGTGTGATGATGGATGCTGTGATGAGAGGTCAAAATGTTTTGGGGAGAGGAAACAGTGTAAAAATCCTGAGGTGATGGAGAATAAGGATTGAGGAATGACATAACGTTCACTGAACCTGAAGGGGAGGATAATGAAAATGAGCACAGAGATTTAAGATAATAAAGTCCAGACGCTAGAGCAGCAGACCCCCTTCTTCTCTTACAGGTCTGTCCAGAAAGGTAGTGTCCGATCTACCTTCCAATGCCTCACCTACGGTAAAAAGTGCCTGAGAATCTGAATGGGCCACAACCTTATAGGCAGAACAATTCCAGGGAGAATTCATGGGAAACCTGCCTCTCTACTTCCATCCTTTTTTTTTTTCTCTTGATAATCCATAGCATACTATATTTCCTTTGAATAAAATCGATAATGGTTTTTGTAGGATAATTTTAGAGCAAAAAAAATAACATATAATGGTAAACAGAGGATGAGTTGTGGGAACAGGATGAACTTCCTAGGAGGTTGGATTAAGAGAGTGAATGGTGGATGGCCCTTTTTAAATGTCAGAGAGTGAGTGAAAAAGTTAAAGTGATATGAAGAATGCTTTTGAAAGGGGATGAGTAGAGGCAAGTCTTTCAAGGAGCAAGTCAATATTCTATAAGGCTACAGAAACTTTTGATGGACAACGTTTAAGAACAGAACAGCAGGGCGCCTGGGTGGCTCAGTGGGTTAAGCCGCTGCCTTCGGCTCAGGTCGTGATCTCAGGGTCCTGGGATCGAGTCCCGCATCGGGCTCTCTGCTCAGCGGGGAGCCTGCTTCCCTCTCTCTCTCTCTGCCTGCCTCTCCATCTACTTGTGATTTCTCTCTGTCAAATAAATACATAAAAAATCTTTAAAAAAAACAGCAAAGGAGAGAAAATAATTTACGGATAACATAGCAAAAATATGAGTACAGGTGAGAAAATCTGTCTACACCATCAAGGTAGAAAGTATAAATAAGAGTTCAGACAAGAACAAAATGTCACAGGAAACATGGAATGTACAAAGAAAATGAAATTAGGACTTATTTTTCACATATTAAAAATAAACAGTAAGACAAAAAGAATTCTTTAAAAAAGAAAATGATGTTACATAAAACAGAAATTATGTGTGCCAATGCCAATAAGTTAATCAAGAAGTTAAAATTTATGTTTTAATCTTTTATTTTTATTAACATATAATGTATTATTAGTCCCAGGGGTACGAGTGTGTGAATCGCCTAGTTTAGCCACTTCACAGCACTCACCATAACACATACCTTCCCGGAGAGAAGCTAAAAATTATTTTATGGGAAACATATCAACTCAAAAATCGCACAGAATGATTAAGGTGGAATGTGATATTTCTCTTGGGGTTGACATTTGATGGTTCTCCACTGAGTCTTTCAGCTCTTTAAACAAAAGGGATTCTAAAAAGCTTTTGGATTAAAGGTATATGACCAAAAGGGCAAAAGGTCAGCACAAGGAAAACTACCAATAATAATTACAAAGGAGAGAAGAAAGGCATTAGAACCCAGAAACCAGGAGCATAACTGAGTACTGATCAGAAGATTTACATAGATATGCTGCTTCTGCTAAGCAATGGTTGACAAGCTTAGCAGAAGGCATGATGCACTGGGCAAATGATGTGTCAGACATCCAAAAATGGCTGATTGTGAATTTCAGAGGAGATCTGAAAAAGGCCAAAATAGAGAGGTGGGAAAATTATTAGTTTATTCAAAAAATATGGCTTTGCTGTTGAAATACAATGATTCTTTCTGTAAAACTGGACCCAAAATAGATTTTGGCAAATAAGCTGCAAAAATAAGTGAGGATGTTATCTATCAAAGTGACCCACATCCTAATGTTCAATGGTTGGGGGAAGAAATAAATTAATGTAAAAAGGAGGAGGAGGCAAGTCTACATATACAGTCCTTTATTTTCCTGTGTGCTCTGTAGACCCTCTCAACAGAAAATAAATAACAAATCATAGAGAAGACAAAATGGAAATGATGTGAAGAAGAGATGCTATTGGAGGATAGTTAATAAGCCTAGGTGCCTTCTGCAGATAACTAATTTTGACAGTAGCGGACAGACCAAACATGAGAATATTTACAATCTATAAAGGCTTCTCCAGGAAAGCTTTAGCAAGAGTAACAGTGCCATCAAATAAGACAGAAGGAGAAGATATTGAAAACGTTAAAGTGCAGGTCAAGGTACTGGCAATGTTTGACTTGATTTAGAGAGGAAGAAGATGCAGAATGGCATTTGTGCAGTGAAAATAAGTGAACAGAAGATGGAAATAGCCAGAGGGAATTTGAACAATATTGGGAAGCAAGACACGTATACTTAAGCACTGCCAAGTGCCAATCTGTGTGTGCACATGACAGTTCCCACTATTGCATGCTGCTCCTTCATTAGGAGTCATTGAAAGTCCTCATGGCACAACAAATACAAGGAAACTTAATGGGATTTTTTGTACTTCTTATGAGAAAATGATCTATGTCAAGGCACTTCATCAGTCAGGGTTTTTGTCTTTAAAATACACGAAGGCAGAAGGTGGCCAAAACTGGGCCAGGTAGTGATGCACAGCAGAGTAGAAATGCATCCACTTTGACAGAAACAGACACCTCTGAAATCATGTTCAACCATCTCAGCTGCAGAGCCAAGCCACAGACCATCCCACCGGAATCTGTTTTCTTAAGTGTGCATCCTAAAGTGACAGTGAGAATTAGACAGGGTGATAGATGCAAAGTGCTCAAAGACTTCTGTAGACTTTAGTGGGGGTAAAATTTCAAAATCTAAAGACTCTCAAGGGGGGATGGGAAGACAACACTGAAATAGTAAAACAAAATTGAAGAATTTAAACGAAAGTTTTAGACATATTTCTAGGCAGATACTAGAAGTCACTGTGATACGGAGTATTCCACAGAACACAAAACCACAGAAAGCACCAAGCATGAGAAATGTGAGGAGACAACAGACAAGAGACAGCTTCTAGAGACACTCCTCTATAGGTTGTGGGTTGTGATATCTGCAATCAGTTTGGGGCACGAATTAAAGTGAATAGTACAGAGAGCAAACATGGTTGGGAAATGCTCTGCGGAGGATGGCAGAAGGGTAAAGCATTATTCATTCATTCATTCATTCATTCACTCACTCATTAATTCCCTCACAGATTCACAAGTATTTACTCTGCTAGTCATAGAGAAATAGTGGAGAGAACTGTTGAGAAAATAAATTATGTAGAAAAAGAGATGAAAAGCACCACACACATTTTATTATGATATGCCAGATGGTGATCATAGGGGAGTAAGAATCTATATCCAGAAATTTAAGGTTACCTGGGCTGGTTAAGTCAGTAGAACATGTTATTCTTGATCTCAGGGTCTTTAAGTTCACGGCCGGCCCTGGGTGTAAAGTTTACTTTAAAAAAGAAAAGGTGCTTATGCTTTTATACCAAGAAGAAGAAGAAGAAGAAGAAGAAGAAGAAGAAGAAGAAGAAGAAGAAGAAGGAGGAGGAGGAGGAGGAGGAGGAGGAGGAGGAGGAGGAGAAGGAAGAGGAGGAGGAGGAGAGGCTGGAGAGAAATTTGGGGCACTACATATAGGACATAGCATCATGTGAAACTCATGGTCTGATTTTCATAAATTTCAGAGAAGGATTTAGTTGGTCTGACTCAACCTGATTTGCCTTTGAGATGCTTTGAGAATCCACAATTCTTAACATTGAAGGTAGAGGAGGAGCAGAGATGTGTGTATTTAACAATGGTTAGCACTCCTTATCAATGTCTAAGGGACCAGCTTGTTATGAATAATGCAAAAATAAACTTTAAACTGTTTGTTTCATTTTCCGTTTTAAAATATCTTTGAAAGATATAAATCATGAAAGTTATAAGGGACTATTATTTACCATTGATCTATGAACTACATAAGAAATAGGACTTTTTCATATATATCCCTACCTACTGAGCTAGCACCCAGTATAGTGCACTGCACGGAAGTGGCCTTTTGTATTTGTGGAACTTCATAAAGGACCTGTTTATCCTTTAGTTACCCTGTTTGCTTAAGCCTTACCAATCACTTTGTAAAAATAATTTCACGGATATGCTTAGACTAATAAAATTATATCCCAGAGTGTCCTTTCAAACACATTAACAAGTGACAAGAGGGGGCTGACATAATATTGTCTCCACTCTTCCTCAAATAGAAATTTTAAGAAATATTTCTCAAAATTAAAAGAAAAATAGACAAGATAGTGACTGGTTGGCCTTGCAGCATAGATGAGTTAATCCAGTAAGTACCTCTTTAAGGATTTCTTTACAAAGCAGCATAACTAAACAAGAAAAAAATAAAACAAGTATTAGTGCAGTTAGAAAATACTTATGAGGTCAAAATGACATACAATTACTGTAGTTATAATGTTGCTATCACTCAGTAAGTGAATGAAGAAATTAGAGATAGTATGAGAAAGGAATCCATCAAAATCCTTGAGAAGAACACAGGAAGCAACCGCTTCGACCTCAGAGCAGCAACTTCATCCCAGAAACATCACCAAAAGCAAGGGAAGCAAGGTAAAAAAATGAACGATTGGGACTTTATAAAGATCAAAAGCTATTGCACGGCAAAGGAAATAGTCAACAAAACCAAAAGACAACTCGCAGAATGGGAGAATGTATTTGCAAATGACATCTCAGATGAAAGGTTAGTATCTAAAATCTATAAATAACATATCAAACTCAACACCCAAAGAACAAATAATCCAATCAAGAAATGGGCAGAGGACATAAACAGATATTTCTGCAAAGAAGACATCCAGATGGCCAACAGACACATGAAAAAGTTCTCCATATCACTCGGCATCAGGAAAATACAAATCAAAACCACAATGAGATACCACCTCACGCCAGTCAGATTGGTTAAAGTTAACAAGTTAGGAAATGAGAGGTGCTGGCAAGGATGTGGAGAAAGGGCAACCTTCTTAAATGGTTGGCGGGAATGCAAGCCGGTGCAACCACTCTGGAAAACAACATGGAGGTTCCTCAAAATGTTGAAAATAGAACTACCCTACAACCCAGCAATCACACTACTGTGTATTTACTCTAAAGACACACATATAGTGATCCAAAGGAGCATGTGCACCTGAATGTTTATAGCAGCAATGTCCACAGTAGCCAAACTGGAGACAACCTAGATGTCCATCAACAGATGAATGGATAAAGGAGATGTGAGATATATGTGTGTATATATATATATATATATATATATATATATATATATATATATATATATAAAATGCTATGCAGTCATCAAAAAAATGAAATCTTGCCATTTGCAATGACGTGTATAGAACTAGAGGATATTATTCTGAGTGAAATAAGTCAATCAGAGAAAGATAATTATAATATGATCTCCCTGATAAGAGGAAGTTGACAAGCAAGGTGAGGTCCATGGCGTGTAGGGAAGGAAAAAATGAAACAAGATGGGATATGGAGGGAGCCAAACCATAAGAGACTCAATATCACAAAATAAACTGAGGGGATTGGGGGTATGGGGGTATGGAGAGGGTGGTTGGGTTATGGACATTGGGGAATATGTGTGCTATGATGATTGATGTGAAGTGTATAAATCTGGTGATTCACAGACCTGCACCCCTGGGGCTAATAACACATTATATGTTAATAAAAATTAAAAATTAAAAAAAGAAATTAGAAATAGAGCACAATATTTATCACTTTCTGAAAATAACACAACAGAAAATTTTGCCAAGATTCTGAGCTTTATTATCTCTAACACTTTTTCTCCTGGTTACTTTTGTTCTGTCTACCGTACGTGACAAAGTTTGTTGCTATAGTTAAATCTAGTTTTTATTTTTGGTGCTGCTTCATGCTGCTGAGATGCACAAAGTCTAATGAGACAGTCTCTTTTGGCAAAATTCTTCTATCAGGGTACAGCCTATGCTTATTTCAGAGTGCTTTGTGAAAGTCTAAATGGCATCAAGAATGCTTAGTTTGTGCCTAGTGTTTTCAGGCAAAAATATTTATCACATATCTGGTAATTGTGTTATGGGGTAGAGAACTCCCCTTTTCACATTTATGTATTATTTCTATACAATATGTCATATACAATACTGGCTGTATATTGAAATTTTGGCTGGTAATTGCTGATACTTAATGGATATGATCTTCAAAAGACTTTATAATCTCATCTTCAAAAGACCTTATCTTTGATCATGGGCTTAACAACCCTGAATAAATTCAGCTTACATTTTCAAAGAATCTGTAGCTTAAGGATGGACCCAGACAAGTAAATTGCAATGTTTATTGCTTTAAAGTGGACTCTATAGGGAAGAAGGATAAATTTTATATATGTATATATATATATAAATAAATATAAATATACTCAGTGACATAAATATATGTCCATGTATTTAATTCAGAATATATATAATATATATTATATATATATATGAATTGCTATATATATATATATATATATATATATATATATAATTGAGATCAAATTTCAATACTTTCAAAACTTTCTCTATTAAATTGCTTTTCTGTTTCAAAAAAATAGTAATACATGCCTAAAAAATACAGTTTCAAACCTGGCATAATCAGGGTCTAAAGTGCTTTGAAGCCAAATCCGCCAGTATTGAAGAAAGATGTTCAGGCTTGGAGATAGGAATTAGCAAATGGCGTGTGGGGAAAAAAAAAGCAGAAAGTAATGATAATTCAGCTTTAAGCTGACATATTACTTTAATTCCCTTCTCCATGCATTTATGTATTCCAAACGATCATTAGAAAACATTCATGAGTCTCTTTCAAGACTCAATACACTCGTCCATCACTGTTTCATTAGACAACTAGAAATATGTTTTTCGGTAGTCTATCATGAATAATTCCATCCTAATTTTAAATCCTGTATTTTTTTTTAAATCAACTGCTAAGATTCAAGGTTAGTGAAAATCCAGATTCATATCAATATTTGTATGCCAAGGTGTGATGTAGCTGCCAACATTTAGTGCACCTGTAAACTACATCTCATATCAACTTTATAGAATTGTAGGGCTTAGACCAAGAAAGATTATGGTGTCGTGTGACCACAGATTGTATGCACACCTTTGAAGTATGATGACTGCTGTAATGTCATATTCAAACATGTTCATAAAAAGGGACAAAATGGTAATCATTGGAACTCTTAAGAGAATGGACATATTTCTCCTGAAATAGAAAAGATTAGATATATGTGGTCTCTTTATTCATGTATTTGAAAGATTTCACATGAAAAAAGGAATAGAAATATTATTTATGTTTCAAAAGGAAAGTGCTAGGATGAATGTGGAGGAGGCGTTAATAGGTTCTCATCTCAACATGAAAGATAATTATCTCTATTTTTTTCTTATTTGATTAAGATTTTATTTATTTATTTGACAGATAGAAATCACAAGTAGGCAGAGAGGCAGGCAGAGAGAGAGGAGGAAGCAGCCTCCCTGCTGAGCAGAAATCCTGATTCAGGGCTGGATCCCAGGACCCTAGGATCATAAACTGAGCCAAAAGCAGAGGCTTTTTTTTAAAATATGTATTTACTTTACAGACAGGGATCACAAGTAGGCAGAGAGGCAGGCAGAGAGAGAGGAGGAAGCAGGCTCCCCACTGAGCAGAGAGCCTGATGTGGGGATCGGATCCCAGGACCCTGGGATCATGGCCTAGGCCAAAAGCAGAAGCTTTAACCCAGTGAGCCACCAAGACGCCCCAAGACAACTTTCTAATAATAAATGTTAACGAAAAAATATACTGACATTTGTCAAAATGGTAAGGAAGACTTTTGTCAAAACTATTACAAAGGGGTAATTAAGCAGGGGGGAGATTAGGTTCAAATCCCAATAAAACAAAGACTGTTGGGATATTTATATACAAGAAGCAGAGTGAGGGGGTCAGTGGATGGAAATTTACCAAGAGGGCACAACAAGAACAGGGGATTCTTACTAAACTTATGTAATAGTATTCTTATAGAGGACAGAGAGAGGGATTAGATATAAATGATGGGTATGTGGAATCTGATCAGCTACCAAGTGTACTCTGTCAAGTAGACATCCATTAAGGGTGGGGATTCTTGATAAATTGGCTTAGCAGAATTCTTGCTAAATTGGAGCTTATGGGCACAGAGACCTAGTTGAGAAGAGGGCTCAAAAGAGCTTAACTCAAGTCTGGTCAGAGAGTCTTTGGCAATAATAGTTACACCAATTATAGTAATAACATTATCTTTTAAACAAGTGATGACATTGAGGCCTCTGGAGGTTGAAGTTCCCAAGGTCATTCACCTGGTGAGCTGAGATTCAAACTCAGAATACAAGAAACCTAGAGCTCCAATAGTCAACCATTCAGTTCTTCCACCTGTATCTTAGAAGAATCTGCTTTATAAGATGAAGAGCTTCTTCTCAGAGTTATTCTTCAGCTATAGGTTACTGAACCAATGATGCTAAAGAAGAATTCCTAAACATGGACAGGAATATAAGTCATTACTGAAGTCTAACTTTAAGTGCTCATAGTTTTGTGATTAGGATGATTGATTGCTTTCATTTTAAAACTGGACTAGAAGGAATCTCAAATTAGTCTAACATTTCTCCATATCCTTGCCAATACTTGTTATTTGTGGTCTTTAAAAAAAATAAAAGCCATTCTATTAAATGTGAGGTAATATCTTAAAAACACAGTGACTATAGTTAATAATTATTGTAACTATAGTTAACAATGTATTGCACATTTAAAAGTTGCTAAGAGGATAGACTTTAAGAGTTCTCATCACAAGAGTTCTCATAAAAAAGTATATTAACTTATTTTATTATGATGATTACTTCACAGTATGTTGTACAGATGAAACTAGTCAAATGTTATATGTAAGTCATTTCTATCTCAATAAAATAATACACTTCTGTATATACAAGCCTACAAAAAACTAGCATATCACCCTCTTTTATTTTTAAATGTCTATTTTTTCTTGTAAAAAGTGTTTTAATTTTTACAGAATTTTACAGAATTTTCTTTCTTTATTTAATTTAACAGAATTTAAATTTCATAATAATTTTCTACTTTTCACAGTAATTTTCACAGAAATGACAGGATTATTATTTTTTTAATCAACTGTAGTTGACACACAATGTTACATTAGTTTAAGGTGTAAAAAATAGTGATTTAACAGCTCTCCATTTGTTCTCTGCTCAGCACGAGTGGAGTCATGACCTGTCACCATATATTTTTTTTATTTATTTTCAGCATAACAGTATTCATTATTTTTCACCACACCCAATGCTCCATGCAATCCATGCCCTCCATAATACCCACCACCTGGTACCTCAACCTCCCACCACCCCCACCACTTCAAACCCCTCAGATTGTTTTTCAGATTCCATAGTCTCTCATGGTTCACCTCCCCTTCCAATTTCCCCCAATTCCTTTCTCCTCTCTAACTCCACTTCTTTTCCATGCTATTTGTTGTGATCCTCAAATAAGTGAAACCATATGACAATTGACTCTCTCTGCTTGACTTATTTTACTCAGCATAATCTCTTCTATGTTGCTACAAAAGTTGGGTATTCGTCCTTTCTGATGGAGGCATAATACTCCATAATGTATATGGACCACATCTTCCTTATCCATTCATCCGTTGAAAGGAATCTTGGTTCTTTCTACAGTTTGGCGACCGTGGCCATTGCTGCTATAAACATTGGAGTTCAGATGGCCCTTCTTTTCACTACATATAATATATTACAATACTGTTGACTATTTTCGTTATGCTATACCTTTCATCCCATCACTTATTCATTCTATACGTGGAAGACTGGACCTCCCACCCCCATCATTTTCTCTTCCCTTTGACAATCAGCAATTTGGTCTCTGTATATATGGGTATGTTTCTGTCCTTCTTTTTTTAACACCCTCATTTTAGAAGTGATAAAACATAAACTAAGAAACACAAGACAAATTATGCATGACACATGGTAAGCTCATGACAAAATAGATAATAGGTAATACCCCCCAAATCCTGGGTCTGAGACTGTGCTTCTCTATTATTTTTTAAGGATTAAACCATTCCCAAACATATTGTTGACTAGTTTTCCTTAAACACTATTATTTTTCATTCTTGCAGAAGGTCAGGAAAGTGCAGCATTGCCTAACACAACCAATACAAAGGATTCTTAACTTTTAGGATCCACAGAATCTGGTCTTTAACTGTCCTTGGAGTGGATGGCTTTTATTCAATGGTAGGGAAAAAAGTATCCTAAAGGATGTTTCCACTAAAGTATTATCAACCCTCTAAGTGATTCCAATATATTTGCAATTTAAAATATGATCTACTACTCCAAATGAGACTGGAAGAGAAGTTTCAGTTGGTATTACTGTAGTTTTTTTTAAAGATTTTATTTATTTATTTGATAGAGATTACAAGTAGGCAGAGAGAGAAGAGAAAGCAGGATCCCTGCTTAACAGAGAGCCTGATGCAGGGCTCAATCCCAGGATCCTGGGATCATGACCTGAGCCGAAGGCAGAGGCTTTAACTCACTGAGCCACTCAGGCGCCCCATGACTGTAGTTTTTAAAAGAAAAGAGCTCTTTGGGGATAGAAATATCTCTCACCTTGCAGAAGAGATGAAACAGCTCATCATCCTGCATACTCCCATGTCATTGATCCAGAAGCCTAAGAACTACAGGCACATTATTTTTTAAAATCACAACTGAATTTAGACATGTTGAGATTATTCCAGGCTTCATAAGTTCTTCTCAAATCCAACTCTACTTACACTATTCTATGCACATATGGAGATGTTTTTGTTCCAATCATCTGGGTCAATAGAAAACTGCTGGAGGCTCATCTACCATCTCCCAGGAAGGGAGCTCTGGTATGGATAACTGAACAATCACCATAGCAGACCTCTGCACAGGATACTGCTAAGTAACGTCTGCTTATGGCTGTTCACTTTCATGGATCAGTATTCAGAAAACTTGAATATCTGGGTTCAATTCAGAAGACAAAGTCTTCAGGCCTTCTTCTCCAATGTAAGCTATGGTAGTTTAGGAAGCTAATTCATTTAGGAAATCTTAGGGAAAAGAAACAACTAAGAATAACTATGATGAATTTCATTCTTCTTTATTTGATACATAACAAATAATGTATAATGTATAATGTATAATGTTTTGATAAAAATCCAAATATTTGCTGGTAATTTCACAGTGCAGGATTGAAGTAGACCAAAATAATTTGTAAAGTGCCTCCTGGAAGAATGGGAGCTAAATATTATTTTTAATTATACCTAAAATTATTCCTATTAACTTAAGCAACAACAATAATAATATTGAAGGGAATCTTTTACAACTTTGTGACCAAAGATTACAAGCTGGACTTTGAAAATACATGACTCATAGGAACGTGGGATAAAAATGATGCCTTTCCAGCCCAAGTGATGCACAACTTCAAAGCTGAAAAAGGAGCTTTGTTACCACCTCAGGGAAGGGGTTCTCAAAGGTAATGGATAAATAAGTCTAAACATTCCCTATGAGAAAACTGTTAATGTTTCTGGATTCAATACAGTGGTGGACTTTGTGCAGAGAGTGGAGAAATTAGAAAGTCACTCTAGCATGTGTTGTGCCTGAGTTTTCATGTCTGAGAGACCACCAAGGAGCCAAGCACTGATGCAATCGCACAAGGGTTTATTTGACAAGCTTAAGCTTGGGCCCAAGTATACCCAGCACAGTGCAGTAGGGACTTGGACCCCGATATTAGTTAAGGCAGGGGTATTTATGGGTTCCTATTACTAAAGCAGGGTGGGGGGGTCTCTGGAACTAAAGTAGGGTGGGGCTTCCTGTAACTAAAACAGGGTGGGGGATTACTAAAGCAGGCTGGGGGAAAGAGTAGCCCTTGGGCACAGGGGTCTGAGATGGCTGCCAGAGCTAAGATGGCTGTACTTATGCTAAGGTTAAACCTGAGGTGGGATGTTCTGGATTTCATCCCTGGGATGCAGGGTTGGTTCCGCACTTGCAAATTACTGTGATACAACGAATCAATAACAGAAGAGAGAAAAAACACATGGTCTTCTCAAATGATGCAGAAATAACATTTGACAAAGTACAGCATCTGTTTCTGATTAAAACCATTCAGAGTATAGGGATAGAAGGAAAATTCCTAAACTTCATCAAACCTATCTATGAAAAACCCAGAGCAAATATCATTCTCAATGGAGTAAAGCTGGCAGCCTTCCCTGAGATAAGGAACACAAAAAGGAGGCTCACTCTCACCACTATTGTTCAATATAGTGTTAAAAGTCCTAGCAACAGCAATCAGACAACAAAAAGAAGTAAAAAATATTCAAATTGGCAATAAAGAAGTCAAACACTCTTTCTTCACAGACAACATGATACTTTATATGGAAAACCCAAAAGACTCCACATGCAAACTACTAGAACTTATACAGCAATTCAGCAATGTGCAGTATACAAAACCAATCTATAGACATTGGTAGGTTTCCTATACATTAACATGAAAATATAGAAAGGTAAGTTGGAAAATCGATTACATTTACTATGGCATCAAAAACCATAAGATACCTGGGAATAAACCTAACCAAAGAGGTAAAGGATGTGCACTGGAGGTTCTCCCTGATTAAATCTCCCTGATGACTAGTAAAAATGAGCAGTTTTTTTTTCTCATGTTTGTTAGCATTTGTGTGTCTGCTTTGGAGAACTGTCTATTAATGTCTTCTGCCCATTTTAAAAAAAAATGTGATTATCTGTTTTTTGAGTTTTGAGGTTGAGGTGTTCTTTATAAATCTTTGATATCAGCCCCTTGTGTGTCGTGTCATTTGCAAATATATTTTCTCTTTCTGTAGGTTGCCTCTTTGTTTTGTTGACTGTTCTCTTTGCTGTGAGAATCTTTTGATCTCAATGAAGTCCCAAAACTTTATTTTCGCTTTTTTTTTCCTTTGCCATTAAAGACATGTCTTCAAAGAAGTTGCTGTTGCCCATGTAAAAGTGGTTAATATCTATGTTCTCCTCTCTGATTCTGATGAATTCCTGCCACACGTTGAGTTCTTTAACCCATTTTCAGTTTATCTTTGTGTATGGTTTGATAGCACGGTCAAGTGTCTTCTTTTAAACATAGATCTCCAATTTTCCCAGCAGCATTTATTGAAGAGGCTGTCTTTTCCCCACTAGATATTTTTTCCTGTTTTGTCAAAGATTATTTGACCATAGAGCTGTGGGTCCATTTCTGGACTCTCTACTCTGTTCCACTGGTTGATATGTCTGTTTTTGTGTCAGTACCATGCTGTCTTGATGATCACAGTTTTGTAGTAAAGCTTGAAATCAGGTAATGTGATACCCCCAGGTTTGTTTTTCTTTTTCAACATTTCCTTAGAAGTATGGTGTCTCTTCTGGCTTCCTACAAATTTTAGGATTGCTTATTCCAGAACTTTTAAAAATGCTGGTGGACATAGACTCTCTGCCAGGCAACCTGCTGAATGTTTCACAGACATTTTCTCATTTGCTTCTTGTAATGACCTTATGAAGTAGTTTCATACGAGAAAAGTAGCTTTGGCAATTTGATTTTTTTTTCATCTTTATCCACCATTACCTCTGAGTAATAAATGCAATATAAATACAAGTCTCTGAAAAAAAAAATGCTGGTGGAGTTTTGATCGGGATGGTATTGGAAATATAGATTGCTCTAGCCAGTACAGGCATTTTAACAATGTTTATTCTTCTGATCCATGAGCATAGAATGCTTTTCCAACTTTTCGTGTCTTCTTCAGTTTCTCTCATGAGTATTCTGTAGTTCCTCAAGTACAGATCCTTTACCTTTTTAGCTAGGTTTATTCCAAGGTATCTTATGGTTTTTGGTGCTATAGTAAATGGAACCAATTCTCTATGTTCCCCTTCTATATTTTCATTGTTGTGTATAAGAAACCAAATGATTTCTGTACATTGATTTTTTAAAAGATTTTATTCATTATTTGACAGATGGAGATCACAAGTAGGCAGAGAAGCAGGCAGAGAGAGAGGAGGAATCAGGGACCCTCCTTAGCAGAGAGTCCATTGTGGGACTCAATCCCAGGACCCTGGGATGATGACCTGAGCTGAAGGCAGGGGCTTTAACCCACTGAGCCACCCAGGCACCCGGTACATTGGTTTTCTATCCTGCAAATTGCTGATTTGCTGTATGAGTTCTAATAGTCTTGGTTTTTCGTATAAACTATCATGTCATCTGTAAAAACAGAGAGTTTGGCTTATTCTTTGCCAATTTGAATACATTTTATTTCTCTTTGCTTTCTGATTCCTGTTGCTAGGATATTTAATACTATGTTGAACAGTAGTGTTGAGAGCGGGCATCCTTTCATGTTCCTGATCTCAAAGGGAAGGCTTTCATCTTTTCCCCATTGAGAATGAGATTTATTGTGGGTTTTTCATACATAGATTTGATGAAGTTTAGGAATGCTTTCTCTATCCCTATACTCTGAATGGTTTTAATCAGAAACGGATGCTGGATTCTGTCAAATGCTATTTCTGCATCAATTGAGAGGACCAGGGGGTTTTCCTCTCTTCTCTTATTGATTTGTTCTATCATAATGATTGATTTTCAATTGTCGAAACATCCCTGCATCCCAGGGATAAATCCCACCTGTTTGTGGTGCATACTCCTCTCAATATACTGTCAGATCCTATTGTGATCTTGTTGAGAATCTTAGCATCTATACTTATCAGGGGTATTGGTCAGAAATTCTCCTCTTTGTTGGGGTCTTTGATTGGTTTGGGGATCCAAACCAGTAACTCTGGTAATTCTGGTAATTCTGGCTTCATAAAAAGCACTTTCCCTAGACAAATATTGCTTACAGCTTTAGTAGCACTGTGGTGCAGAGACAAGTTGGAGCTCCTATGACCCCTGAGACTGTGTCTGGGACTGTGCTCTGCCAGTGGAAGTTGGCAGAGGGGGAGTCTGTGTGCTCTGCACCACCCAGAGGGGAATAGACTGAGGCCTCTCTCTGAGGTGGAAGTCTTGGTACAGTTTTCTTTCTTCTAAACGTTCAAAGAACTGTCTTTCCTCTCAATAGCCATTATATTTGAAGAAACAATCTAATACAGGGACCAAAAGACTAACTTTAATGAGTCTGGTTGGGGTCTCAACTCAGTCAGAACCTCCAGGAAATAAACCTGAACAGAGGGAAGCCGAGCTCAGGCAGCTCCTGGTACTGATAAAGGCTGGATAACTGTCCATTCTCATAGTATAGACATTACATCTCTGTCTTCCACAGATGAGTGTTTACTGCTCTCAAAAACACCCACTGAGATGTTAGAGGAAAGAACCATACATTCTGACGATTGCAGGCTAACGTCAGCAAAGGAAAGAGGACACATGAAATAATTAGCAACATAATTCAAGTCCCCCAAAAGATATTCAAGGACCAACATGGCAGGAGTACTCTACCAGGTTGCTGTTCTTAGATTGCATTGCTTGGAGAATTCTTGACACAACTGTGAGTGGGCAGGAAATAGACTATATTTTAATCTCTGAAGAACACCAGTTCAGCAAAATAATTAGCTTTGTGTATTTATCATCCACTTTAAACTACTGGAAGTTGTTTATTCTCTGCAGTAAGATCAGGCTGTATTCTATTTCTTCATATCCCATTTGGTCCATAAGCAGCACTACCACCATTCAGGGAGGGAGGCGGGATGGAGATCTAGGTCTCAGATGGCTTTGAAGTTACCATAAACCAATTATCACACATTTACCCAGACATTAAAGAATGGAGTTTTAAGGAGGAGTCAAGATGGCGGAGAAGTAGCAGGCTGAGACTACTTCAGCTAGCCAGAGATCAGCTAGATAGCTTATCTAAAGATTGCAAACAACTGCAAATCCATTGGCAGATTGAAGAGAAGAAGAACAGCAATTCTGGAAACAGAAAAACAACCACTTTCTGAAAGGTAGGACTGGCGGAGAAGTGAATCCAAAGCGATGGGAAGATAGACCCCGGGAAGAGGGGCCGGCTACCGGCCAGTGGGGGAGCAATGGAGCACAAAATCAGGACTTTTAAAAGTCTGTTCCGCTTAGGGACATTGGTCCAGAGGCTAAACCGGGGCGAAGCCCACGTGGGGTCAGCGTGGACTCAGGTCCCACAGGGTCACAGAAGGATCAGGGGTATCTAGTGTCGCAGAGCTTACGGATATTGGAACGGGAAAGCCGGCTACAGAGACAGAGCTGACAGTAAGCTCACAGCTCTGTGTTACCTTTAACCAGCCACAGGCTCGGTGAGCTCAGAGCATGGCCGGAGGTCAGGCAGACGGGAGTAACTGGGCACTGTTCTCTGAGGGCACACTAAGGAGTGGGGCCCCCGGGCTCTCGGCTCCTCCGTGCCGGAGACCAGGAGGCCGCCACTTGTATTCCCGTTCTCCGGAACTCTATGGAAAATGCTCAGGGAACAAAAGCTCCCGAAAGCAAACCCGAGCGGATTACTCAGTCCAGCCCCTGGTAAGGGCAGTGCAATTCCGCCTGGGGCAAAGACACTTGAGAATCACTACACAAGGCCCCTCCCCAAGAAAATCAACAAGAAATCCAGCCAAGACCAAGTTCACCTACCAAGGAGTGCAGTTTCAATACCAAGGAGAGCAGCAGAATTCCAGAGGAGGAGAAAGCAAAGCACGGAACTCATGGCTTTCTCCCTGTGATTTTTGTTTTCTTTTCATTTTTTTTTTCCCTGTGATGTTTTTAGTCTTGCAGTTAATTTAATTTTTTTCTTTTTCATTTTTTTCTCTTCTGCTAAGATTTTTTTAAACTTTTATCCTTTTCTTTCTTAACGTTCTTAACTAGTTTATCTAATATATATATTGTTTCCTTTTTTTTTGTTTGTTTTAAATATCTTATGTTTTATTAGTCAATTATACCTCAAGAAAACAGATACCATGAAGTCCAAGGGAAGGATTTTCACAGACAAAGGCAGGTTGGATTCCTCACCCACCGTTTTATATTTTTCTTTATTCGTTTTCCTTTTTTAAATTCTTTTCTTTTTTTTCTCTTTTTTTCTCTTATCTTTCTTTCTTTCTTTCTTTCTTTCTTTCTTTCTTTCTTTTTGAACCTCTTTTTATCCCCCTTTTCCCCCCTCACGATTTGGGATCTCTTCTAATTTGATTAAACCATATTTTCCTGGGGTTGTTTGCACACTTTTAGTATTTTACTTACTCTTTCATATACTCTTATCTGGACAAAATGACAGAACCGAAAAATTCAACACAAAAAAAAAGAACAAGAGGCAGTACCGAAGGCTAGGGACCTAATCAATACAGACATTGGTAATATGTCAGATCTAGAGTTCAGAATGACAATTCTCAAGGTTCTAGCCGGGCTCAAAAAAGGCATGGAAGATATTAGAGAAACCCTCTCGGGAGATATAAAAGCCCTTTCTCGAGAAATAAAAGAACTAAAATCTAACCAAGTTGAAATTAAAAAAGCTATTAATGAGTTGCAATCAAAAATGGAGGCTCTCACTGCTAGGATAAATGAGGCAGAAAAAAGAATTAGCAATATAGAAGACCAAATGACAGAGAATAAAGAAGCTGAGCAAAAGAGGGACCAACAGCTACTGGACCACGAGGGGAGAATTCAAGAGATAAGTGACACCATAAGACGAAACAAAATTAGAATAATTGGGATTCCAGAAGAAGAAGAAAGAGAGAAGGGATCAGTAGGTATACTGGAGAGAATTATTGGGGAGAATTTCCCCAATATGGCAAAGGGAACGAGCATCAAAATTCATGAGGTTCAGTGAATGCCCCTCAAAATCAATAAGAATAGGCCCACACCCCGTCACCTAATAGTAAAATTTACAAATCTTAGTGACAAAGAGAAAATCCTGAAAGCAGCCCGGGAAAAGAGGTCTGTAACATACAATGGTAAAAATATTAGATTGGCAGCTGACTATCCACAGAGACCTGGAAGGCCAGAAAGTGGTGGCCTGATATTTTCAGAGCACTAAACAAGAAATCATGCAGCCAAGAATACTATATCAGGCTAGGCTATCATTGAAAATAGAAGGAGAGATTAAAAGCTTCCAGGACAAACAAAAACTGAAAGAATTTGCAAACACCAAACCAACTCTACATAAAATATTGAAAGGGGTCCTCTAAGCAAAGACAGCCTACAAGTGGTGGATCAGTAAGGAAGAGAGACAATATACAGTAACAGTCACCTTAATAGGCAATACAAAGGCACTATATTCATATCTCTCAATAGTTACCCTGAATGTTAATGGGCTAAATACATCAATCAAAAGACACAGGGTATCAGAATGGATAAAAAAAAAAAAACATCTATATGTTGCCTCCAAGAAACTCATTTTAAGCCCGAAGACACCCCCATATTTAAAGTGAGGAGGTGGAAAAGAATTTACCATGCTAATGGACATCAGAAGAAAGCAGGAGTGGCAATCCTTATATCAGATCAATTATATTTTAAGCCAAAGACTATAATAAGAGATGAGGAAGGACACTATATCATACTCAAAGGGTCTGTCCAACAAGAAGATCTAACAATTTAAAATATCTATGCCCCCAAGTTGGGAGGAGCCAACTATATAAACCAATTAATAACAAAATCAAAGAAACACATCAACAATAATACAATTATAGTAGGGGACATTAACACTCCCCTCACTGAAATGGACAGATCATCCAACGAAAAGATCAGCAAGGAAATGAAGGCCTTAAACGACACACTGGACCAGATGGACATCACAGATATATTCAGAACATTTCATCCCAAAGCAACAGAATACACATTCTTCTCTAGTGCACATGGAACATTCTCCAGAATAGGTCACATCCTCAGTCCTAAATCAGGACTCAACCGGTATCAAAAGATTGGGATCATTCTCTGCATATTTTCAAACCACAATGCTCTGAAGCTAGAACTCAACCACAAGAGGAAATTTGGAAAGAACCCAAATACATGGAGACTAAACAGCATCCTTCTAAAGAATGAATGGGTCAACCGGGAAATTAAAGAACAATTGGAAAAAAAATGGTAATGAAAATACAACAGTTCAAAATCTGTGGGACACAACAAAGGCATTCCTGAGAGGAAAATATATAGCGGTACAAGCCTTCCTCAAGAAACAAGAAAGGTCTCAGGTACACAACCTAAGATTACACCTAAAGGAGCTGGAGAAAGAACAAGAAAGAAACCCTAAGCCCAGTAGGAGAAGATAAATCATAAAGATCAGAGCAGAAATCAATGAAATAGAAACCAAAAAGACAATAGAGCAAATCAACGAAACTAGGAGCTGGTTCTTTGAAAGAATTAATAAAATTGATAAACCCCTGGCCAGACTTATCAAAAAGAAAAGAGAAAGGACCCAAATAAATAAAATCATGAATGAAAGAGGAGAGATCACAACTAACACCAAAGATACACAAACTATTATAAGAACATACTATGAGCAACTCCACGCCAACAAATTTGACAATCTGGAAGAAATGGATGCATTCCTAGAAACATATAAACTACCACAACTGAACCAGGAAGAATTAGAAATACTGAACAGACCCGTAACCAGTAAGGAGATTGAAACAGTCATTAAAAATCTCCAAACAAACAAAAGCCCAGGGCCAGACGGCTTCCCGTGGGAATTCTACCAAACATTTAAAGAAGAACTAATTCCTATTCTCCTGAAACTGTTCCAAAAAATAGAAATGGAAGGAAAACTTCCAAACTCATTTTATGAGGCCAGCATCACCTTGATCCCAAAACCAGACAAGGATCCCATCACAAAAGAGAGCTATAGACCAATATCCTTGATGAACACAGATGCGAAAATTCTCACCAAAATACTAGCCAGGATTCAAGAGTACTTTAAAAGGATTATTCACCACGACCAAGTGGGATTTATTCCAGGGCTGCAAGGTTGGTTCAACATCCACAAATCAGTCAATGTGATACAACACATCAATAAAAGAAAGAACAAAAACCATATGATACTCTCAATAGATGCTGAGAAAGCATTTGACAAAGTACAGCATCCCTTGCTGATCAAAACTCTTCAAAGTGCAAGGATAGAGGGCACATACCTCAATATAATAAAAGCCATCTATGAAAAACCCACCGCAAATATCATTCTCAATGGAGAAAAATTTAAAGCTTTTCCACTAAGGTCAGGAACACGGCAGGGATGTCCATTATCACCACTGCTATTCAACATAGTACTAGAAGTCCTAGCCTCAGCAATCAGACAACAAAAGGAAATTAAAGGCATCCAAATCGGTAAAGAAGAAGTCAAATTATCACTCTTCGCAGATGATATGATACCATATGTGGAAATCCCAAAAGACTCCACCCCAAAACTGCTAGAACTTATACAAGAATTCAGTAAAGTGTCAGGATATAAAATCAATGCACAGAAATCAGTTGCATTTCTCTACACCAACAACAAGACAGAAGAAAGAGAAATTAAGGGGTCCATCCCATTTACAATTGCACCCCAAAACATAAGATACCTAGGAATAAACCTAACCAAAGAGGCACAGAATCTATACTCAGAAAACTATAAAGTACTCGTGAAGGAAATTGAGGAAGACACAAAGAAATGGGAAAATGTTCCATGCTCCTGGATTGGAAGAATAAGTATTGTGAAAATGTCTATGCTACCTAAAGCAATCTACACATTTAATGTAATTCCTATCAAAGTACCATCCATCTTTTTCAAAGAAATGGAACAAATAATTCTAAAATTTATATGGAACCAGAAAAGACCTCGAATAGCCAAAGAGATGTTGAAAAAGAAAGCCAAAGTTGGTGGCATCACAATTCCGGAGTTCAAGCTCAATTACAAAGCTGTCATCATCAAGACAGCATGGTACTGGCACAAAAACAGACACATAGATCAATGGAACAGAATAGAGAGCCCTTAGACAAAGCAGGAAAGAATGTCCAATGGAAAAAGACAGTCTCTTCAATAAATGGTGTTGGGAAAATTGGACAGCCACATGCAGAAAAATGAAATTGGATCATTTCCTTACACCACACACGAGAATAGACTCAAAATGGATGAAGGACCTCAATGTGCGAAAAGAATCCATCCAAATCCTTGAGGAGAACACAGGTAGCAACCTCTTCAACCTCAGCCGCAGCAACATCTTCCTAGGAACATCGCCAAAGGCAAGGGAAGCAAGGGCAAAAATGAACTATTGGGGTTTCATAAAGATCAAAAGCTTTTGCACAGAAAAGGAAACAGTTAAAAAAATCAAAAGACAACTGACAGAATGGGAGAAGATATTTGCAAATGACATATCAGATAAAGGACTAGTTTCCAAAATCTATAAAGAACTTAGCAAACTCAACACCCAACGAACAAATAATCCAATCAAGAAATGGGCAGAGGACATGAACAGACATTTCTGCGAAGAAGACATCCAGATGGCCAACAGACACATGGAAAAGTGTTCCATATCACTCGGCATCAGGGAAATACAAATCAAAACCACAATGAGATATCACCTCACAGCAGTCAGAATGGCTAAAATCAACCAGTCAGGAAATGACAGATGCTGGTGAGGATGTGGAGAAAGGGGAACCCTCCTCCACTGTTGGTGGGAATGAAAGCTGGTGCAACCACTCTGGAAAACAGCATGGTGGTTCCTCAAAATGTTGAAAATAGAACTGCCCTATGACCCAGCAATTGCACTACTGGGTATTAATCCTAAAGATACAAACGTAGTGATCCAAAGGGGCATGTGCTCCCGAATGTTTATAGCAGCAATGTCCACAACAGCCAAACTATGGAAAGAAGCTAGATGTCCATCAACAGATGAG
The DNA here is from genome assembly GCF_964662115.1 of Mustela nivalis. Classification (NCBI taxonomy): domain Eukaryota; kingdom Metazoa; phylum Chordata; class Mammalia; order Carnivora; family Mustelidae; genus Mustela; species Mustela nivalis. The sequence goes on along the minus strand of NC_139022.1, from coordinate 1,744,314 downwards.
TGGATAAAGAAGATGTGATATATATACACAATGGAATACTATGCAGCCATCAAAATAAATGAAATCTTGCCATTTGCGACAACATCGATGGAACTAGAGCGTATCATGCTTAGCGAAATAAGTCAAGCGGAGAAAGACAACTATCATATGATCTTCCTGATATGAGGAAGTGGTGATGCAACATGGAGGCTTAAGTGGGTAGGAGAAGAATCAATGAAACAAGATGGGATCGGGAGGGAGACAAACCATAAGTGACTCTTAATCTCACAAAAGAAAATGAGGGTTGCTGGGGGGAGGGGGGTTGGGAGAAGGGGGTGCGGTTATGGACATTGGAGAGGGTATGTGCTTTGGTGAGTGCTGTGAAGTGTGTAAACTTGGCGATTCACAGACCTGTACCCCTGGGGATAAAATATATGTTTATAATAAATAAAAATTAAAAAAAAAGATTATAGATTCCACAAAAAGTCAAGGCACCTGATAGTCAAATAGAGGAATCATAAAAGTAGGTATAATCTCTTGAAAGCTGCTAGGATAATAAGGCTCCTTACTTACAGAGGAAAGCCCATCAGAATAAGGTCAGACCTGTCCACAGAGACCTGGCACACCAGAAAGGGCTGGTAAGACATATTGAGGGCATTAAATGAGAAGAACATGCAGCCAAGAATACTTTATCCAGCAAGACTGACATTCAAAATGGATGGAGAGATTAAGAGTTTCTGAGACTGGCAAGGCTTAAAATACTATGCAACCACTAAGCTGACACTGCAGGATATATTAAAGGGGGTTCTAAAAAAAAGGAAAAAATCCCAAGAATAGCATTGAAGAGAAATATAGAGACAATCTACTGAAAGCTAGACTTCAAAGGTAACACGATGTCAATAAAAATGTATCTATCAATAAATAGTCTCAATGTGAATCGCTTAATGTGCCCCCCAAAAGGCACAGGATTGCAGATTGGAAAAAACGACAGGGTCATCCATATGTTGTCTATAACAGACCCATTTTGAACCTAAAGATACACCCAGACTGAAAGTGAAGGGATGAAGAAGCATCTTTCATGCCCATGGGCCTCTAAAGAAGGCTGGGGTAGTGATTATCATATCAGATAAATTAGATTTTGAACTAAAGACTGTAGTCAGAGATACAAGAACACTACATCATTCTTAAAGGGACTATCCACCAAGATGATCTAACAACTGTAAATATCTATGCCCCCAATATGGAGCAGCCAATTACATAAGAAAACTATTAATCAAGATAAAGAGTCATATTGATATGAATACATTAATAGTAGGAGATCTTATCACACCTCTCTCAGAAATAGACAAATCATCGAAGCAGAAAATCAATAAAAAAACAAGAGCATTGAATGACACACTGGACCAAATGGACCTCATAGATATATACAGAACATTCCACCCTAAAACAACAGAATACACAGTCTCCTCAAGTGCACATGGACCTTCTCAAGAATAGACCATATATTGGGTCACAAATCAGGACTCCACCGATACCAAAAAACTGAGATTATTCCCTGCATATTCTCAGATGAAAATGCTTTGAAAATGGAGCTCAAATACAAGAAAAAGTTCAGAAGGAACTCAAACACCTGGAAGCTAAAGACCACCTTGTTTAAGAATGCTTGGATCAACCAGGAGATCAAAGAAGAACTGAAACAATTCATGCAAACCAACTAGAATGAGGATAATTCAGTCGAAAACGTATGGGATACAGCAAATCGGTCCTAAGGGGGAAATACATAGCCATCCAAGCCTCTCTCAAAAAATTGAAAAATCCAGAACACAGGAGCAGTCTCTACACCTTAAAGAACTGGAGAATCAACAACAAATCAAACCAACTCCACACATAAGAAGGGGAATCATCAAGATTAGAGCTGAGATCAATGAGCTAGAAACCAGAGTTATAGTAGAATGTATCAATGAAACTAGGACCTCATTTTTTGAAAGAATCAATAAGATTGATATACCATTGGCCACACTAATCCAAAAGAAAAGAGAGAAAGCCCCAATTCATAAAATTATGAATGAAAATGGAAGGAACACAACTGACACCAAGGAAGTAGAAACAATCATCAGAAGTTATTATCAACAGTGCTATGCCAATAAGCTAAGCAACCTAGATTAAATGGATGCATTCCTGGAAAACTATAAACTCCCAAAATTGAACCAGGAAGAAATCGACAACCTGAATAGACTGATATCTAGTAATGAGATTGAAGAAGTGATCAAAAACCTCCCAAAGAACAATAGCCCAGGACCTGACGGATTCCCTGGGGAATACTAACAAACTTTTGAAGAAGAAATAACACCTATTCTCCTGAAGCTGTTTCAAAAAATTGAAGCAGAAGGAAAACTTCCAGACACTTTCTATGAAGCAAGCATTACCCTGATCACCAAACCAAGCAAAGACCCTACCAAAAAGGAGAATTTCAAACCAATATCTCTGATGGATATGGATGCTAATATTCTCAACAAAATCCTAGCCAACAATTCCAACAGTACATTAAAAAGATTATTCACCATGACCAGGCGGGATTCATCCCTGGGCTTCAAGGATGGTTCAACATTCGCAAATCAATCAATGTGATAGAATAAATCAATAAGAGAAGAGAGAAGAACCAAATGGTCCTCTCAATTGATGCAGAAAAAAACATGTGACAAAATCCAGCTTCCATTCCTGATTAAAACGCTTCCAATTTAGGGATAGAGGGAACATTCCTGATCTTCATCAAATCTATCTATGAAAGACCCACAACAAATACCCTCAATGGGAAAGAGCTTACAGCCTTCCCGTTGAGATCAGTAGCATGACCAGGAGGCCACTCTCACCATTCTTGTTCAACATAGTACTAGAAGTCCTAGCAACAGCAATCAGACAACAAAGAGAAATAAAAGGTATCCAAATTGGAAAGGAAGAAGCCAAACTCTCTCTCTTCATAGATGATATGATTTTTTTTATATGGAAAACCTAAAAGACTCCACCCCCAAACTACTCGAACTCATATAGCAATTTAGTAACGTGGCAGGATTCAAAGTCAACTTACAGATATCAGTGGCTTTCTTCTACACTAACAATGAAAATACAGAAAGGGAAATTATAGAATCTATTCCACTTACTATAGCACCAAGAAACATAAGATACCTGTGAATAAACCTAACGAAAGAGGTAAAGGAATTGTACTCGAGGAACTACAGAACACACATGAAAGAAATTGAAGAAGACACAAAAATATGGAAGACAATTCCATGCTCTTGGATCAGAAGAATAAACATTGTTAAAATGTCTATACTGCCTGGAGCAATCTATACTTTTAATGCCATTCCAATCAAAATTTAATCAGTATTCTTCCAAGAGCTGGAGCAAATAATCCAAAAATTAGTATGGAATAAGAGGAGACCCCAAATCGCTAAGGAAATGTTGAAAAAACAAAAATAAAAATGGGGGCATCATGCTACCTGATTTCAAGCTTTACTACAAAGCTGTGATCACCAATACAGCATGGTACTGGTATAAAAACAGACACATAGACCAGTGCAAGAGAGTAGAGAGTCCAGATATGAACACTCAACTCTATGGTCAATTAATCTTCAACAAAACAGGAAAAAATATACAGTGGAAAAAAGACAGTCTCTTCAGTAAATGGTTCTGGGAAAACTGGGCAGCTATATGTAGAAGAATGAAACTCGAACATTCTCTTACACCGTACACAAAGATAAACTCAAAATGGATAAAAGACCACAACATGAGACAGGAATCCATCAGAATCCTAGAGGGTAACATAGGTAGTAATTAATCTCTTCCATATAAGCCACAGCAAGTTCTTTCAATATATGTCTCCAAAGGCAAAGGAAACAAAAGCGAAAATAAGCTTTTGGAACTTCCTCAAAATCAAAGCTTTTGCACAGCAAAAGAAACAGTCAAGAAAACAAAGAGGCAACCCACGGCATGGGAGAAGATATTTGCAAATGACAGTACAGACAAAAGGTTGATATCCAGGATCTATAAAGAACTCCTCAAACTCAAAACACACAAAACAGACAGTCATATCAAAAAAATATCAGAAGATATGAACAGACACTTCTTCAATGAAGACATACAAATGGCTAGCAGACATATGAAAAAATGTTCAACATCACCAGCCATCAGTGAGATTAAAATTAAAGCCACATTGAGATATCACCTTACACCAGTTAGAATGTCCAAAATTAACAAGACAGGAAACAACATGTGTTGGAGGGGATGTGGAGAAAGGAGAACCCTCCTACACTGTTGTTGGGTATGCAAGTTGGTGCAGCCTCTTTGGAGAACAGTGTGGAGATTCCTCAAGAAATTAAAGATAGAACTTCCTTATGACCCTGCTATTGCACTCCTGGGTATTTACCCCAAAGATACAGATGTCGTGAAAAGAAGGGCCATCTGTACCCCAATGTTTATAGCACCAATGGCCACGGTCGCCAAGCTGTGGAAAGAACCAAGATTCCCTTCATGGACGAATGGATAAGGAAGATGTGGTCCATATACACTATGGAGTATTATGCCTCCATCAGAAAGGATGAATACCCAACTTTTGTAGCAACATGGACGGGAATTGGAAGAGTGAAATAAGTCAAGCAAAGAGAGTCAATTATCATATGGTTTCACTTATTTGTGGAGCATAACAAATAGCATGGAGGATATAGGGTGTTAGGGAGGAGAAGGGAGTTGGGGGGTATTAGAAGGGGAGGTGAACCATGAGACTCTATGGACTCTAACAAACAATCCAAGAGGTTTGAAGTGGCAGGGGTGTGGGAGGTTGGGTTACCAGGTGGTGGGTATTATAGAGGGCACGGATTGCACGGAGCACTGGGTGTGGTTAAAAATAATTAATATTTTTATGCTGAAAATAAATAAAAAATAAATTAAAAAAATGTTTGTTCCATGATTACGAAAGACATGTGGAGGGTAGAGGGAAAGCCTGTGTCACTCTATACATTTTTAATTTAATATAAGCATACATAAATGTCAAAGCAATAGACTATCACACATTGAATTCTCTTGTTTGCTTTCCTCCCACTTGGTGGATTTGGACATTTTCACCTCTAACCTCCAACCAAATAGAATTTTTTTTTATCATGAATTTTTTTTATCATAAATTATATGCCAGACTCCATGCACATAATACTCATATCATCACCCTCAATTACTTTCCATATTATATCTTATCATTTGCTGAATGATTTTTTGATTCATATCCTTTACTCGATCTAAGCATTTTTTTTTTAAATTTTCACATTTACAGAAGGTTATCCCTGCCATATCCAATCTAAAATAAGAGCTATCCTCCACAATATCACTGTCTATTATGCTATATTATCCTTCAGTTTTCCTCAAAGAATATTAAAACATGACATTATATAAACATTTTTTTCACTAAGGAATAGGTATTCTTTATTTCTAACACAATTACTCTAGGTTAGGAATATGAGAATGTATATGCAAAAGGAAATGATGGCTAGAAAAACAATGACAAAAACAACTGATATTTTATGTGAATCTATAATTTTAAGTTTCAATACCAGCCCCCAAATTTGTTACATCTTTCAGTGTTGCATCTGACTTTATTGAGTCTGTTCTTTCAGTTTTGTAGTTGCTCAAGCCATGGTAATGGCAGACAAGATGAGCTAAGAATGCGTTCTCAAACATTGTTCTTCTATCAGATTCCAGATTACAAATACCTGTTTAAACCAGCAGAGATGACAGCCACTTGTTCATCAACAGCCATGGGAGAACACTGTACTTGTTTGAAGAACTCAGTCAGACATGCACTAAGACTCAAGATTTGTGAGTTACATAATTGAGATCAGAAATGAAATAGGCAAAAGTATTGACCTCAGGTTAATGATGCAATTCCTCCTTGGGGCGCCTGGGTGGCACGGTATGTTAAAGCCTCTGCCTTCGGCTCGGGTCATGATCCCAGGGTCCTGGGATCGAGTCCTGCATTGGTCTCTCTGCTCGGTGGGAAGCCTGCTTCCTCCTCTCTCTCTGTCTGCCTCTCTGCCTCCTTGTGATTTCTGTCTGTCAAATAAACAAATAAATCTTTTAAAAAAATCATGCAATTCCTCATACCTGCTACCTTGTTTAAGGCTTGATATATATATATATATCATTTGCTGAATGATTTTATATATATATAATGATTATATATATATATATATAATATGTGTGTATATATATATATAATATATAGAATATAAATATATATGTTTATATAGAAATATAATATATAGTATATAAATATATATTTATATAGAAATATATGAATATATAAATATATCATAATATAATAAAATAATTATGATATATTTATATATTATGTGTGTATAATATGTATATTATGTATGTATAATATGTATATGATATACATATTATATATGTATGTATACATATATATGATAGATTTCCTTTTATACATATATAAATTTTCTTTTATACATATGTATAGATTTTATACGTATACATGAATTATTTTATACATATATAGATTTTATTTTATACATATACATTTTATACATATATACATTATATATATTATTTATATTATATATTCATATGTTTATAATATTTATATAAATATTTATTTATATAAATATTTATATTTAATATTTATATACATATTTATATAAACATAAATATATAAATATACATATTTATGACATAAATATATATTTATGTTTATATAAATATGCATGTAAATATTAAATATAATATATTTACATAAATATATATTATACATTTTATACATATATATATGTATCCATTCAGGCCTCCTTATCATACTCTGCTCTCCAATGATACACAGAGAAGGCAGTCTGGCTCACAGACTCCAGGGAATTATATACATACCATAAACCCTGTGGGCCTTGTGAATAGGCTGGCCATTGATTCAGGTTATGACATGGAAAATAAGACTTTCATAAAGATGATAGCAATGAACTTCAAATGACTATGACAGCACCATACTCTGGCTTGCAGCAGTTACTCTGTTCTTATTTTCAGAATAACTGTTATCACCAGAAAAACTCATTTGCATAGTGATCAATGCACACTCTATAAAACCAAACTTCCTGGATTTGATGCTGGGTGAATAACTATAGGGAGATTATGCAATTTTTCTTTGCTTCAGTTACTCATTTCAAAATGGGAATAATAATAATACATATCTCAGTGCTATTACAGAATTATGTTAGCAAACGCAATGTGCTGAGAATTGTGTCTGAGGTATAAGAAACTTCAACAAATGTGAGCTCTTATTAATATCACCTTATAAGAAACGGATAGCATCCTTTATCAAAAGGCTGACTTTTAATGTTGAACTCTCAGAAAGTGTTCATTTTTTGTTAACACTTCAGGATATGAAGTGCTAGCAATTAATTTAGAGTTTACAATCTTCCCAGGCTGATTGACATCTCATAATATCTAAAGTCCATTTGTGTTTTGCCAGTGCATAATATGCACATATCAAAAACTTTCAGTTGTAGACCAGCTTAGTAACTTTCTCATTTCTTATACACCTTGCCCACATAAACTGGAACGTCTCCAAACCATCTTAAAATGTGGTAATACACAGACTATAGAAGAGAGAGAGAAAGGGAGAGAGGGTATTAGTTATATAGTAGAGACAAGAATAAAACTAAGGAATGTCATTAAGAGATAACAGAGCTGTGAGAAATACGAACTTTATGAAGACTCCAATTAGAAGAGAAAATTCAGATTCATAGTCCATCTATCCTGCAGTGCAGTTTGCTCTAAATTCTATTGTATACTATACTGGTTGTACTATGAACAGTTCTTGGGGCACTTGGGTGACTCAGCTGGTTAAACACGAGATTCCTGATTGAGCCTCATAATCCTGAGATGGAATCCTGCATTCATCTCCATGCTTAAGATTCTCTCTTTCCATCTCCCTGTGCCCCTCGCCTCTAAAAAAAGAAAATTATTAAACATCTATTTCAAAGTATTGTGTGGGGAGACAGTTTTCTATGCTATGTAAGAGTCAAGAAGTATTGTTAATGCTATTTTTATGGAGGTCATTAATGGCTCATTGTCCAAAATTATCCTCTTAAAACAACCAACATACTTACTTCTAAAGTATTCTCTCCTTCCTAACTTCATATAAGTACATATAGAGACCAAATAGCTTAATGACACACCTGCTTACTTTACAGCTTTATCTAAGCCTGACTTTAATAATTACAAAGATTTTTTTTTTTATCCCAAAACCAGACAAGGATCCCACCAAAAAAGAGAGCTATAGACCGATATCCTTGATGAACACAGATGCGAAAATACTCAACAAAATACTAGCCAATAGGATTCAACAGTACATTAAAAAGATTATTCACCACGACCAAGTGGGATTTATTCCAGGGCTGCAAGGTTGGTTCAACATCCACAAATCAGTCAATGTGATACAAAGATTTTTTTTTTATACAAACAGTAAAATATTTGAAAGAGTCAATTATCAGTCTCATAACAACTTGGTTACAGTGAAGGGTAGAGTATAATTTCCCCAATCTAGAAACGGAGCCCTGGATATATAGGGTGAGGGTCAGGAAGGTGCTAGGACAACTGGCTGCTAGTGTTTTACTGACTGCTGCTTAGAATTCCTGACACCAATAACATCTCCTTAATAAAAGCATAAGCTCCACAAATTAATGAAACAAGAGGTGAAGGGAGTTGAGGGAAATTGGAAGGGGAGATGAACCACGGAGACTAGGGGCTCTGAAAAACAATCTGAGGGTTTTGAAGGGGCAGGGGCGTGGGAGGTTGGGGAACCACGTGGTGGGTATTAGAGAGGGTACGGATTGCATGGAGAAATGGGTGTGGTGCAAAAACAATGAATACTGTTACGCTGAAAATAAATAATAATTAAAAAAAAAAAGGAGAAGCAAAACCCAGGTCTAAAAAGATGCATGAAATCAAGAGAACTATGGTCAAAAACCATGTCTGCTCTTAAGAAATGATATCAGAAGCAAAAGCTTCTGCACAACAAAGGAAAGAGTCAAGAAAACAGAGGCAACACATGGAATGGGAGAAGATATTTGCAAATGACAGTACAGACAAAATGTTGATATCCAGGATCTATAATGAACTCCTCAAACTCAACCAACATACATGAAACAGGCAAACATATCAAACAATGGGCAGAAGATATGAACAGACACTTCTCCAATCAAGACATACAAATGGCTAGAAGACACATGAAAAAAATGTTCATCATCACCAGCCCTCAGGCAGAATCAAATTAAAACTACATTGAGATATCAACTTACACCATTTAGAATGGCCAAAATTAACAAGACAGAAAACAACATGTGTTGGAGAGGATGTGGAGAAAGGGGAACCCTCTTACACTGTTGGTGGGAATGCAAGTTGGTGCAGCCTCTTTGGAGAGTAGTGTGGAGATTCCTCAAGAAATTAAAAATAGAACTTCCCTATGACCCTGCCATTGCACTCCTGGGTATTTACCCCAAAGATACAGATGTCGTGAAAAGAAGGGCCATCTGTACCCCAATGCTTATAGCACCAATGGCCACGGTCGCCAAGCTGTGGAAAGAACCAAGATGCCCTTCAACGGACGAATGGATAAGGAAGATGTGGTCCATATACACTATGGAATATTCTGCCTTCATCAGAAAGGATGAATACCCAACTTTTGTAGCAACATGGACGGGACTGGAAGAGATTAAGTGAAATAAGTGAAATAAGTCAAGCAAAGAGAGTCAATTATCATATGGTTTCACTTATTTGTGGAGCATAACAAATATCATGGAGGACAAGGGGTGTTAGAGAGAAGGGAGTTGGGGTAAATTGGAAAGGGAGGTGAATCATGAGATACTATGGACTCTGGAAAACAATCTGAGGCATTTGAAGTGGCGGGGGGGTGGGAGGTTGGGGTACCAGGTGGTGGGTATCATAGAGGGCACGGATTGCATGGAGCACTGGGTGTGGTGAAAAAATAATAAATACTGTTTTTCTGAAAATAAATTAATTTAAAAAATGGTTAAAAATGATATCAGCCTGTTATATACACACTTGCACCCTTTGTTATGTACATAATTCTTATAAAATTGTGACGTTTGGAACTCCATTTGGTGGACTAGCTTATCTTCAGGAAGGGTCAGCTTGAATCAAATGGTCACATCTTTTTACTGTACTTCTAGTAATTTGCCCTAAGTGCTACTACATACATGCATTCTTATGCATTGGCAACACTGTTAAGATTCAGTCCCTCTAATTTAAATAGTTACAAATTGTTTAGAAGGATTATATTAATATATATGAAATAAGATCAGAATGTTTAAAATAAACACACAAATTGTGATAACACTTATTACTTGTACTCCATGACTTCATAAAAGCAGCAAGTCTGTGTGACCTGGAGAATACAGGGAACAGCACACCAGGTAGCTGCTCTGAAGGAGTAGACCTAGAGTCTGATTCAGAACTCACATCCTGTCCAGGATAGCTTGCCTCATAACTTCTCTATAGCCACTTTTGATCATTACTATTGGCCCATCACTGCCATATGCTGCTTATTTTTTCCTTTCCAAATGGAAATATGTCCAAGTATTTTAATGTCCCTGTACTATCATAGGGTATGCGGTGGACATGTAATTTGCCTTTTTAGTTCTTAAATATGTAAATCAAGAGCAACCATGGTCTGACCTGATATAGAATATCATAAGATTAACATGTTGATCTTATATGTTGACTTTTGTTTCCTTTTTTTAAGATTTTTTTTAAATTTATTTGACAGAGAGAGAGAAATCACAAGTAGGCAGAGAGGCAGGCAGAGAGAGAGGAGGAAGCAGGCTCCCCACTGAGCAGAGAGCCCGATGCGTGACTCGATCCCAGGACCCTGAGATCATGACCTGAGCCAAAGGCAGAGGCTTTAACCCTCTGAGCCACCCAGGCTCCCCACTGACTTTTGTTTCTTGAGGAGGATATGAGTAAATTTTGCAGGCCTATTTGCTGGGCAAAAGAGTGGAAAGTCAATATTTGTGACAAGCAGAGTAAACTGCGGTAGACTTTATACATTTTCAAAATGTTAGCTGTTCCACTTTTTGGAAATACATCCTAATTCTATGAAATCAGGCTTGGCCATGGGATTTTTTCTGTGAAAAGGCATCTTTTTCATGTAATAAGAACACGTCACAGCACTTCAGTTTTGACAGTTTACTGATATCAAGATTCACCAAGTGGCTTGCTTTGTCTAGAGGAATGTGAAATGATATGAAGTGTTACACTTAGAGGAAAAGCTTTAACAACCATTTTGTTTAATGTGACTTCCACAAGAAAAATGTCATTGTCACAGGTTAGACTGCTCTCTGAATTGGAGGTCAGCACTGAGATTATGTAGAGAATCACAGAGCTACTGATATTAGGGCAGCACAAGTGAGAATTTTTTTTGTTGTTGTTGTAAACTACTTAGATCTAGGAATTGTGTCTGACTCAACTATGACATATACAAAGCAGACTAATACAGCGTGATTGAATTTGGTGGTAGGAAAGACATATCCTCATATAACAGTTGCAGCTATGAGTAAACAATGCTGCAAAATGTTTTAGGGGAGCATTAAAGAGGTAAACCTGAGTAGAACAGAATTGTTACAAAGTAATGAGTTATGAGCATTTTAAGTATGTCTTATTCGGGTAATGGGAAATCTGAAAACACATCACTGGACTTTAGATTTGGTCTGGCAATTATGATGGACTTTTAGGCTTTCAGTCAGGGGCTCATAAGATAAAAACCAATGTAATTATCTCTCTTGGCTGTTAATTATAACCAGAAAAATTGGATGAGAAAGCAACAGAAATCCTGAGAAAGCTAAAAAAAAAAAAAAAAAAAAAAAGGCTATAGCTGTCATTTGATTATGGTTGAAATGTGGTCCATAACTGTGGACTAGGAAGAAGGTGAAGAACAAAATAATTCATTATAAGTAAAACTATGAAGTTCTCTATATTTACAGAATATAGTGAATAAATAAGAGGATTTAGTCAAACATATCTTTATAGCTTTATATTTGAGGGGCTGGGACAATGGAAACCCCATTAGCAGAGACAGGTAAATTAGAAAAAAAAGTCTAATTCTGAGTGGAAACTTATATTTGGAGTAAATATCTTTTTTTTTAATTTTTTGTAATAAATCATTTAATGAAAAGTTGGACCAGAGAGAGATCAGTTCCCATGATAGAAATTTTTGAGTTGTCCTCATAGAGATTATCACTGAAGCCAAGAAAATGAATGAGTCTTCTTCAATGAAACAGAGAAGAATAAAAGAAGGCTAAGAAAGAAGTTATGGTTAGGCGGTTGGATGGAGAGAAGTTAGAGAATCAAGAAGTGAGAAATGAACTTATACTAGACATAGGAATTTTCAAACTGTTACCTTATCCCCCCAAAGGTAGTTTATTTAGGATTAATTGAAGCATGGAAAGGCAAGAATAGAGAGGATAGGGAAAGTTCATTTGGAACATCAGTTCTCATGGTCTAACCAAAGAGCTGTTTACTGGTGAAAAATTGAGATTTATGAAGTTTAAGGATATCATACAATAAACATTGAAAATCAAAAGTTCTCAGGAAAGAGAAAAGGGAGAAGTATAGCAAGAATCAGGGTATTTGAAGAAGAGAAATGGATGGGCTGGGGGACACAGGTGGGGAGATTAAGTAGCCTCTAGGTGGGATAAGTGCTTTTGCTTTATTAGCCTTGGTGAGCTGGTGTGAAAATAAGAAAAATAGCTATCATGTTTGGTTCCTCACTATGTGTGTGACAAGTATTATGTCATTTAATACACCAAATAACTTCATTGGGTAAGTGTTGTTTATTATAATCCCCATTACGAGGAAGAAACAAGACCATAAAAAGTAAGAAGAATTAACGTAGTTCACTAATAAGTGACAGAAATGGGAGTCAAACTCATGAATTTGGGTTCAGAATCAGTATCCTAAACCACTACACTTAGAATGGAAGTTATCAGTGTTGAATTTGTACCAAAGAAAAGTAGGTGTGGCCATTATAACAAGGAAATTGAGGGTACTAGCAGCATTTTAAACAAAATGTCATTAGATGCCTATATCCCTTCTAGTTCCTACCATTTCAAATACTGGAACATTTCACAATAGGATAAATATTTTTGAAAATTCAGTAAGTGATTTAGCTTAACTCCTCATCATTTATGATTCACCTGTAGTATTTCATTTGGTTCTTAGAGCAAACTATGTAAAATGTAGTATGGACTTTTTTTTTTCAACCAGTGAGATAAACCTAAGAGGAGAGGAGGAAGAAGTTGATTTTGTCAAAGTCACTCTGGACAGAATCTGGCAGAGATGGAGCTCACACCTATGCAATCCCTTCACTTTATCCCATCAAACTTGATGTTCTTCCTACTTTGCTAAATAATTTCTACCAAGCACCTATTCTTTTGAAAATAACAGCATTTATACACACATAGCATTTGATAAAGTCCTCTAAGTTTCTCTTAATATTCCTGAAGAAGGCATAACATAAGAATTAGAGATATGGGGGCACCTGGGTGGCTCAGATGGTTTAGTATCTCCTCCGGTCAGGATACCAGGTCCTGGGATCAAGTCCCGCGTGGGGCTCTGTGTTCAGCAGGGAGCCTGCTTCTCCCTCTCCTTCTGCTACTCCCCTTGTTTATGCTCTCTCACTGTCTCTGTCAATTAATAAATAAAATATTTAGAAAATAATCAGAGAAATCTAACTCTCCAAGAGGCAGGCCTCCCTGTGTGGAGGTTGAGAAAATCCAGGACATTCCACCTCAGATTTAGCCTTAGCATAAGTACAGCCACCGGAGCTCCGGCAGCCATCTCAGACCCCTGTGCCCAAGAGTTGAAATTCCCAGCCTGCTTTAGTAACCCCCCACCCTGTTTCAGTTACAGGAAAACCCACCCTTCCTTGGTTCCAGACACCCTCACCCTGCTTTGGATCCAGAAAAAGCACCCTGCTTTAGTAACAGGAATTCACACATACCCCTGCCTTAACTAAGCTTGGGGTCCAAGTCCCTACTCCACTGTGCTGGGTATACTTGGGCCCAAGCTTAAGCTTGTCAAAAAAACCCTCAGGTGATTGCATCAGTGCTTGGCTCCTTGGTGGTCTCTTGGACACGAAAACTCAGGCACAACACATGCTAGAGTGACTTTCTGATTTCTCCACTCTCTGTACAAAGTCCATTGACTGTATTGAATCCAGAAACAATAGCAGTTTTTTCATAGGGAATGCTTCAGACTTATTTCTCCAAATTATTTTTGTTTACTTCAATCCTGCACTGTGAAATTACCAGCAAATATTTGTATTTTCATCAAAACTTTATACATTATTTGTTATGTGTCAAATAAAGAAAAATGAAATTCATCACTGTTATTCTTAGTTGTTTCTTTTCCCTAAGATTACCTAAATGACTCAGCTTCCTAAACTACCATAGTTTATTTTGGAAAAGAATGCCTGAAGACTTTGTATTCTGAATTGAACTCAGATATTCAGGTTTCCTGAATACTGATCCATGAAAGTGAACTTCCATAAGCAGACGTTACATAGAAGTATCCTGTGCAGAGTTCTGCAATGCTGATTGTTCAGTTATCCATACTGTTGCTCCCTTCCTGGGAAATGGTAGATGATGGTAAATTGCAGGTATCTTGGAAGCACTTAAAAGGTTAGTAATACTTTAGAGGAAACATCCTTCAGGTTACTTTTTTCACTATCATTAAATAAAAGCCATCCACTCCAAGGACAGTTAAAGACCAGATTCTGTGGATCCTAAAAGTTAAGAATCCTTTGTATTGGTTGTGTTAGGCAATGCTGAACTCTCCTGAACTTCTGCAAGAATGAAAAAAAAAAAAAAACAGTGTTTAAGAGAAACTAGTCAACAAGGTGTTTGGGTATGGTTTAATCCTTAAAAAATAATAGAGAAGCACAGTCTCAGACCCAGGATTTGGGGAGATTACGTATTATCTGTTTTTTCACAAACCTACCGTGTGATCATGCGTAATTCGTCTTGTGTTTCTTAGTTTATGTTTTATCACTGGTAAAATGAGGGTGTTAAAAAAGGGGCAGAAACAGACCCATATATACAGAGAACAAATTGCTGATTGTCAAATGGAAGAGAAAATGATGGTGAGTGGGAGGTCCAGTCTTCCACCTATAGAATGAATAAGTCATGGGATGAAAGATCTAGCATGAAGAAAATAGTCAACAGTATTGTAATACATTCTATGGTGACAGGTCATGACTCCACTCTTGGTGAGCAGAGAACAAAGGAGAGCTGCTAAATCACTATTTTGTACACCTGAAACTAATGTAACATTGTGTGCCAAATACAGTTGATTAAAAAATAATCTTGTCATTCCTGTGAAAATACTGTGAAAATTGAAAATTACTGTGAAATTTAAATTCTGTTAAATTAAATAAATAAAGAAAATTCTGTGAAAACTAGAACACTTTTCACAAGAAAAAATAGACATTTAAAAATAAAATAAGGGTGTTATGCTATTTTTTGTAGGCTTGTATATACACATTTATTATTTCATTGAGATAGAAATGACTGATATATAACATTTGACTAGTGTCATATGTACAACATACTGTGAAGTGATCATCATAATAAAACAAGTTAACATACATTACCACATATAGTTACACATTTTTTCTTGTGATTAGAACTCTTATAGTCTATCCTCTTAGCAATTTCAAATGTGCATTACATTGTTAACTATGGTTACAATAATTATTATCTATAGTCACTGTGTTCTCCACAACAAGGTATTACCTCACATTTAATAGAATGGCTGTTATTTTTTTTTAAAGACCACAAATAACAAGTGTTGGCAAGGATATGGAGAAATGTTAGACTAATTTGAGATTCCTTCTAGTCCAGATCAAAAATGAAAGAAATCAATCATCCCAATCATAAAACCATGAGCACTTAAAGTTAGAAGAGACCTCATCAATGACTTCTCTTCCTGTCCAGTTCAGGAATTCTTCTTTAGCATCATTGGTTCAGTAATCTATAGCTGAAGACTAACTCTGAGAAGAAGCTCTTCATCTTATAAAGCAGATTTTTCTAAGATATAGGTGGATGAACTCCATGGTTGAGTGTTGGAGCTCTAGGGTTCTTGCATTCTGTGTTTGAATCCCAGGTCACTCGGTGAATGACCTTGGGAAGTTTAACCTCCAGAAGCCTCAATGTCATCACTTGTTTAAAAAATAATGTTATTACTATGATTGGTGTAACTCTAATTGACAAAGACTCTCTGACAAGACTTGAGTTAAGCTCCTTTGAGTCCTCTTCTCAACTAGGTCTCTGTGGCCATCTCTGATAAGCTCCAATTTAGCAAGAATTCTCCTAAGTCAATTTATCAAGAATCCATACCCTTGATGGATGTCTACTTAACAGAGAACACTTCATAGCTGATCAGATTGTTAACTATAGTTACAATAATTATTAACTATAGTCACTGTGTTCTCCACAACAAGGTATTACCTCACATTTAATAGAATGGCTGTTATTTTTTTTAAAGACCACAAATAACAAGTGTTGGCAAGGATATGGAGAAATGTTAGACATACCCACATACCCACCCTTTATATCTAATCCCTCTTTCTGACTTCTATAAGAATCCTATTACATAAGTTTAGTAAGAATCCCCTGTTTTTGTTGTGCCCTTTTGGTAATTTTCCATCCACTGACCCTCTCACTCTGCTTTTCGTCTATAAATATCCCCAACAGTCTTTGTTATATTTGGAGTTGAACTTAATCTCTCTCCCCTGCTTAATAACCCCTTCGTAGTTTTGACAAAAGTCTTCCTTACCATATTTGACAAATGTCAGTATAATTTTTCTTTAACATTTATTATTAGAAAGTTCTCTTGGGGCATCTGGGTGGCTCAGTGGGTTAAAGCCTTTGCCTTTGGCCTATGTCATGATCCCAGGGACATGGGATTGAGCCCCGCATCAGGCTCTCTGCTCAGTGGGGAGCCTGCTTCCTCCTCTCTCTCTGCCTGCCTCTCTCCCTACTTGTGATCTCTATCTGTCAAATAAATAAACAAAATCTTAATCAAAAAAGAAAGAAAAAGAAACTTCTCTTTCATGTTGAGTTGCGAACCTATTACCGCCTCCTCCACAGTCATCCTAGCACTTTCCTTTTGGAAACATAAATAACATTTCTATTCCTTCTTTTATGTGAAATCTTTCAGATACACGAATAAGGAGACCACATATATCTAATCTTCTTTATGTCAGGTGAAATATGTCCATTCTCTTAAGAGTTCCAATGATTACCATTTTGTCCCTTTTTATAAACATGTTTGAATATGACATTACAGCAGTCATTATACTTCAAATGTGTGCATGCAATCTGAGAACACATGACATCATTATCTTCCTTGGTATAAGCCCTACAACTCTATAAAATTGATATGAGATGTAGTTTACAGATGCACTAAATGTTGGCATCTACATCACACCTTGGCACACAAATATTGATATGAATCTGGATTTTCTCTAACCTTGAATCTTAACAGTTGATATAAAAAAAAAGTACAGGATTTAAAATTAGAATGGAATTATTCAGGATAGACTACCCAAAAAAGATATTTCTAGTTATCTAATGAAACAGTAATGGACGAGTGTATTGAGCCTTGAAAGAGATAATGGACTCTGAGGATGAATCATGAATGTTTTCTAATGATAGGGTGGAATACAGAAAGGCATGGAGAAGGGAATTAAAGTAATATGTCAGCTCAAAGCTGAATTATCATTACTTGCTGCTTTTTTTCTTATTCCCCACACGCCATTTGCTAATTCCTATCTCCAAGCCTTGAACATCTTTCTTCAATACTGGCGGATTTGTCTTCAAAGCACCTTAGACCCTGATTATGCCAGGTTTGAAACTGTATTTTTTAGGCATGTATTACTGTTTTTTTGAAACAGAAAATCAATTTAATAGAGAAAGTTCTGAAAGTATTGAAATTTGATCTCAATTATATATATATATATATATATATATATCACTGAATTAAATACATATACATATTTATTCACTGAGTATATTTATATATCATATATTTGTGTATATATACATATATATATATATATATATATATATATATATATATATATATATATAAAATTTATCCTTCTTCCCTCTAGATTCCACTACAAAGCAATCAACACTGCAATTTACTTGTCTGGGTCCACCCTTAAGCTACAGATTCTTTGAAAATGTAAATTGAATTTATTCAAGGTTGTTAAGCCCATGAGCAAAGATAAAGTCTTTTGAAGATGAGATCCATTAAATATCAACTCTTACTAGGCAAAATTTCAATATCCAGACAGTATTATATAAGACATATTGTATAGAAATAATACATAAGGGTGAAAATGGGAGTTCTCTAACCCATAACTCAATTACCAGATATGTGAGAAAATATTTTTGACTGAAAAAACTAGGCACAAACTAAGCATTCTTGATGCCATTTAGACTTCTAAAAAGCACTTGGAAATAAACTTAGGTTGTACCCTGATAGATAAATTTTGCCAAAAGAGACAGTCTCGTTAGTCTTTGTGCATCTCAGCAGCATTCGGCAGCACCAAAAATTAAAACTGGATTTAACTATAGCAACAAACATTGTCACATAGGGTAGACAGATCAAAAGTAACTAGAAGAACAATACACATAGTACTGATGGGTTTTTGTGAAAACTAAGTGGGATTATGTTTGTAAAATTCTTGGAACAAGACTTGTCAGACAGGTAGTACTAAATAAATGTTATTGTTTTACTAGAATTTTTATTCTTATTATCATTTATTATTAGTATATGGAAAACACCAAAATGTTAACATTACTAAAGAAAATACACTTTCTGGGGACCAGGGTGGCTCAGTGGTTTAAGCCCCTGCCTTCAGCTCAGGTCATGACCTCAGTGTCCTGGGATCAAGCCCCACATTGGGCTCTCTGCTCAGTGAGGAGTCCACTTCTCCCTCTTCTTTTGCCTGCCTTTCTGCCTACTTGTGATCTTTCCATCAAATAAATAAATAAAATCTTTAAAAAATACAATTCTTTTTTAAAATAATTTATCTATTTTCAGAAAAACAGTATTCATTATTTTTTCACCACACCCAGTGCTGCATGCAATCCGTGCCCTCTATAATACCCACCACCTGGTACCCCAACCTCCCACCCGCCAGCCACTTCAAACCCCTCAGATTGTTTTCCAGAGTCCATAGTCTCTCATGATTAACCTCCCCTTCCAATTTACCCCAACTCCCTTATTCTCTCTAACACCCCTTGTCCTCCATGATATTTGATATGTTCCACAAATAAGTGAGACCATATGATAATTGACTCTCTCTGATTGACTTATTTCACTCAACATAATCTCTTCCAGTCCCGTCCATGTTGCTACAAAAGTTGGGTATTCATTCTTTCTGATGGAGGCATAATACTCCATAGTGTATATGGGACACATCTTCCTTATCCATTCGTCCATGAAGGGCATCTTGGATCTTTCCATAGTTTGGAGAACGTGGCCATTGCTGCTATAAACATTGGCGTACAGATGGCCCTTCTTTTCACTACATCTGTATTTTGCGGTAAATACCCAGGAGTGCAATGGCAGGGTAATAGGAAAGTTCTATTTTTAATTTCTTGAGGAATTTCCACACTGCTCTCCAAAGAGGCTGTGCCAACTTGCATTCCCACCAACAGTATAAGAGGGTTCCCCTTTCTCCACATCCTCTCCAACACATGTTGTTTCCTGTTTTGTTAATTTTGGCCATTCTAACTGGTGTAAGGTGATATCTCAATGGGGTTTAATTTGAATCTCCCTGAGGGCTAGTGATGATGAACATTTTTTCATGTGTCTTCTAGCCATTTGTATGTCTTGATTGGAGAAGTGTCTGTTCATATCTTCTTCCCATTTTTTGATATGTTTGCCCATTCCGTGTGTGTTGAGTTTGAGGAGTTCATTATAGATCCTGGATATCAACCTTTTGTTTGTACTGTCATTTGCAAATATGTTCTCCCATTCCATGGGTTGCCTCTTTTTTTTTTTTTTACTTTTTCCTTTGCTGTGCAGAAGCTTTTGATTTTGATGAAGTCCCAAAAGTTTATTTTCACTTTTGTTTCCTTTGCCTTTGGAGACATATCTTGATAGAAGTTGCTATGGCTGATATCGGAGAGATTACTGCCCGTGTTCTTCTCTAGGAGTCTGATGGATTCCTGTCTCACGTTGAGGTCTTTTATCCAATTTGAGTTGATCTTTGTGTACGGTGTAAGAGAATGGTCGAGTTTCATCTTCTACATATAGCTGCCCAGTTTTCCCAGCTCCATTTATTGAAGAGACTCTCTTTTTTCCACTGTATATTTTTTCCTGTTTTGTCGAAGATTAATTGGTCCATATCTGGGCTCTCAACTCTGTTCCACTGGTCTATGTGTCAGTTTTTATGCCAGAACCATGCTGTCTTGGTGATCACAGATTTGTAATAAAGCTTGAAATCAGGTAACGTGATGCCCCTAGTTTTATTTTAGTTTTTCAACATTTCCTTAGAGATTTGGGGTCTCTTCTGATTCCATACAAATTTTTGGATTATTTGCTCCAGGTCTTGAAGAATACCAGTGGAATTGAAACAGAAGGAAAACTTCCAGACTCTTTCTATGAAGCCAGAATTACCCTGATCCCCAAACCAGGCAAAGACCCTACCAAAAAGGAGAATTTCCTACCAATATCACTGATGAATATGGATGCTAAGATTGTCCACAAGATCCTAGCAAACAGGACCCAACAGCACATTAAAAAGCTTATCCACCATGATCAGGTGGGATTCATCCCTGGGCTACAAGGTTGGTTCAACATTTGCATATCAATCAATGTGATAGAACAAATTAATATAAGACAGAACAAATTAATATAAGACAGAAGAACCACATGGTCCTCTCAATTGATTCAGAAAAAGCATTTGACAAAATCCAGCATCCGTTCCTGATTAAAATGTTTCAAAGTATAGGGATAGAGGGAATATTCCTTAACCTCATCAAATCTATCTATGAAAGACGCACAGTAAATATCATACTCAATGGGAAAAAGCTTGCAGCCTTCCCGTTGAGATCAGGAACACGACAAGGATGCCCACTCTCACCACTCTTGTTCAACATAGAATTAGAAGTCTTAGCAACAGCAATCAGACAACAAAGAGATATAAAGGTATCCAAATTGGCAACGAAGAAGTCAAACTCTCTCTTCGCAGATGACATGATTCTTTATATGGAAAACCCAAAAGACTCCACCCCCAAACTACTAGAACTTATACAGCAATTCAGCAACGTGGCACGATACAAAGTCAATGTGCAGTAATCAGTGGCTTTCTTATACACTAACTGTGAAAATACAGAAAGGGAAATTATAGAATTGATTCCATTTACTATAGCACCAAGAACCATAAGATACCTGGGAATAAACCTAACCAAAGAGGTAAAGGATCTGTACTCGAGGAATAACAGAAAACTCATGAAAGAAATTGAAGAAGACACAAAAAGATGGAAGACCATTCCATGCTCTTGGATCGGAAGAATAAACATTGTTAAAATGTTTATACTGCCCAGAGCAATCTATACTTTAAATGCCATTCCGATAAAAAAAATACACTTCTTTAAAAGACCTATGGCTTAGACCTTCCTTATACCACCTTGTAATATTTGATTAGAATCAAGCCAAAGAATGCAATATTCATTGCATTGCACAAGTGGATTGTGGAAGGCACACCCGGGATGTTCAATTGGTTAAAATCTGGCTCTAGATTTTGTCTCCGGTTTTGATCTCAGGCTTGTGAAATGAGCCCCATGCCAGCTCCACACTCAGCATTGAATTTGCTTGAGTTTCTCTTCTTCTCCTTCTGCCCTTCCCATGTTCATGTGTACTTCCCACTCTCTCTCTTTCTTTCTAAAATAAATAAATAAGTCTTATTTTTAAAAGTGAACTGTGGAAATTTCAGATTTGGATACATTCTCCTTTAGTTCTTTTATTCAACAAGCATGGATTTAGCACTATTCTATGGCAATTATTTTGCTACATATCCTGGGAATATGTCTGTGACTAATATTAATAATATACAATTATAGAGTAATACATATCATATACAATAAACTATATATATATATATATATATATATATATATATATATATATAGCTTTTATAGTAAGCTTTATAGACAACGTTACAGAGTACTCACTATGAGTCAGGCTGGGAATTTTTCTAAGCATTTGATTATCAGAAACACAAAATAATGAGACCAGTATAATAACACCACTGATGTATAGGTGAGTAAGTGAGGGTCTGAGGTGGGTCACTCTCCTGACTCTAAGCCAGTAAAAGTCATAGGTAGCAATATTGTACCTCTCGGCATCATGTTGAGGATGCCTCTGAGATGAGCATGTGATATCAGAAAACTTAAAGACTGGCACAAGGAACCAAATAGTTATAATAAAGCATGACAAAAGCTACACTGCATTGTACTTAAGGTGTTAATGAGAACACATATGAGAACTCTCTAACCCAAGGAATGAGAACAGGAAAGACCCATCTAAACTGAAGCCTGAAGCATCAAGTGTGATGACTGGATGCTTCAATGAGAGGTCAAAGTATTGCAGGGAGAGGAAACAGTGTTAAGGGCCTGAGGTGAGGGAGAATAAGGTTTGAGGAATGGCATAAAGTTTACTGCACCTGAAGGGGAGGATGATGAGGATGAGCCCAGAGATTTAAGATAACAAAGTTCAGACGCTAGAGCAGCAGACCCTCTTCTTCTCTTACAGGTCTGTCCAAAAAGGTAATATGCGACCCACCTTCCAATGTCCCACTTACAGTAAATAATGCTTGAGTATTTGAATGGGTCGCAACCTTGCAGGCAGAACAATTCCAGGGAGAATTAATAGGAAACCTGACTCTCTACTTCCGTCCTCCCCCCACTTTTGGATAATCTATTGCATACTATATTTCCTTTCAATAAAGTCTATAAAGGTTTTTGTAGAATAGTTTTAGAGCAAAAAAAAAAAAATTAACATATAATGGTAAACAGAGGATGAGTTGTGAGAACAGGATGAACTTCCTAGGAGGTTGGATTAAGAGAGTGAATGTTGGATGGCCCTTTTAAGATGTCAGAGAGTGAGTGAAAAGTTAAAAGTGATATGAAGAATGGTTTTGAGAGGGGCTGAGTTAGAGGCAAGTCTTTCAAGGAGAAAGTCAATATTCTGTAAGACTGCAGAAACTTTTGAAGGAGAATGTAAGAACAGAACAGCAAAGGAGATAAAATAAGTTAAGGCCAACATAGCAAAAATATGAGAACAGGTGAGAAAAGCTGTCTATACCATCAAGGTAGGAAGTATAAAGAAGAGTTCAGACAAGAACAAAATGTCACACAGGAGACATGGAATGTACAAAAAAAAAAGGAAATTAGGATTGATTTTTCACATATTAAAAATAAACAGTAAGAGTACAAAAAAAGAATTCTTTAAAAAAAGAAAATGATATGTTAATGAAACAGAAATTATGCGTGCCAATGCCAATAAGTTAATCAAGAAGTTAAAATTTATGTTTTAATCTTTTATTTTCATGAACATTTAATGTATTATTAGCCCCAGGGGTACGAGTGTGTGAATCGCCTAGTTTAGTAATTCACAGCACTCACCATAACACATACCTTCCCTGAGAGAAGCTAAAAATTATTTTATGGCAAACATATCAACTAAAAATTCGCACAGAGTGATTAAGGTAGAATGTGATATTTCTCTTGGGCTTGACATTTGATGGTTTTCCACTGAGTCTTTTAGCTCTTTAAACTAAAATAATTCTAAAAAGCTTTTGGATTAAAGGTATATGAATAAAAGGGAAAAAGGTCAGCACAAGGAAAAACACCAGTAATAATTACAAAGGAGAGAAGAAAGGCATTAGAACCCAAAAACCAGGAGCATAACTGAGTACTGATCAGAAAACTTAGATAAACATGTTGCTGCAATTGTTGGAAAGCTTAGCAGAAGGCATGATGCATTGGGCAAATGATGTGTCAGACATCCAAAAATGGCTGATTGTGAATTTCAGAGGAGATCTGAAACAGGCCAAAATAGAGAAGTGCGAAAATTATTAGTTTATTCAAAAACATGGCCTTGCTGTTGAACTACAATGATTATTTCTGTAAATCTGGACCAAAATAATGTTTGGTAGATAAGCTGCAAAAATAAGTGAGGATGTTATCTATCAAAGTGACCCACATTCTAATGCTCAATGGTTGGGGGAAGAAATAAAT
Source organism: Mustela nivalis (assembly GCF_964662115.1). Taxonomy (NCBI): domain Eukaryota; kingdom Metazoa; phylum Chordata; class Mammalia; order Carnivora; family Mustelidae; genus Mustela; species Mustela nivalis. Next base: position 1,719,946 of record NC_139022.1, on the reverse strand, counting down.
TAATGTGACAAGGAGCAGGAGGCAAGTTTACCCACACAGTCCTTTATTTTCATGTGTGCTCTGTAGACCCTCTCAACAGAAAATAAATAACAAATCAGAGAGAAGACAAATGGAAATGATGTAATGGGGCGCCTGGGTGGCTCAGTGGGTTAAGCCACTGCCTTTGGTTCAGGTCATGATCTCAGGGTCCTTGGATCGAGTCCCACATCGGGCTCTCTGCTCAGCAGGGGCCTGCTTCCCTTCCTCTCTTTCTGCCTGCCTCTCTGCCTACTTGTGATCTCTCTCTGTCAAATAGATAAATAAAATTCTTTAAAAAAATGAAAATGATGTGAAAAAGAGATGCTATCAGAGGTTAGTTAATAAGCCTAGATGCCTTCTGCTGATAACTCATTTTACAGTAGCAGACAAAACAAACATGAGAATATTTAAAATCTATAAAGGCTTCTCCAGGAAAGCTTTGGCAGGAGTAACAGTGCCATCAAATGAGACAGAAGGAGATGATATTGAAAACGTCAAAGTGCAGGCCAATCTACTGGCAATGCTTGACTTGCTTTGGAGAGAAAGAAGACACAGAATGACGTTAGTGCAGTGAAAATAAGAGAACAGAAGATGTAAATAACCAGAGGAGATTTGAACAATATTGGGAAGCAATACATGTATACTTAAGCATTGCCAAGTGTCAATCCATATGTACACATGACAGTTCCCACTATTGCATGCAGCTCCTTCATTAAAGAGTCATTTGAAAGTCCTCATGGCACAAAAAGGGCAAGAAAACTTAACAGGATTGTTCATACTTTTTGAGAGAATGTTCTATGTCAAGGCATTTTATCAGTCAGTGTTTTTTTTTTTTTTTTTTAAAGATTTTATTTATTTGACAGAGAGAGATCACAAGTAGGCAGAGAGGCAGGCAGAGAGAGAGGAAGGGAAACAGGCCCCCTGCTGAGCAGAGAGCCCTATGCGGGACTCAATCCCAGGACCCTGAGACCATGACCTGAGCCGAAGGCAGCGGCTTAACCCACTGAGCCACCCAGGCGCCCCTATCAGTCAGTGTTTTTGTCTTTCAAATACACGAAGGCAGAATGTGGCCAAAACTGGGCCAGGTGGTGATGCACAGCAGTGTGGAATAGCATCTGCTTTGGCAGAAACAGACCCCTCTGAAATCAGGTTCAACCATCTCAGCTGCAGGGCCAAGCCATTGACCATCCCACTAGAATCTATTTTCTTATGTGTGCATCCTAAAGTGACAGTGAGAATTATATCACAGAGTGTTCTTTCAAATATCTTTCAGACAGGGTGATAGACAAAAAGTGTTAAAAGACTGCTGTAGACTTAGTGGAGGTGGAATTTCAAAATCTAAAGACTCAGAAGGGGGGATGGGAAGACAACACTGAAATAGTAAAACAAAATTGAAGAATTTAAACGAAAGGTTTAGAAATATTTCTAGGCAGATACTAGAAGTCACTGTGATACGGAGTGTTCCACAGAACACAACATCACAGAAAGCACCAAGCATGAGAAATGTGAGGAGACAACAGACAGCTTCTAGAGACACTCCTTTACAAGTTGGGGGTTGAGGGGATGAGTCAACTACAGTCACAGGTTGGGGCACGATTGGAAGCGAATAAAACAGACAGCAAACACAGTTGGGAAATGCTCTGCAGGGGATGGAAGAAGGGTAAAGCATTATTCATTCATTCACTCATTCATTTATTCACTCACTCATTCATTCCCTCACAGATTTCACAAGTATTTATTTACTCTGCTAGTCATAGTGAAATAGTAAAGAGAACTGATGAGAAAAGAAATTACATAGAAAAAGAGATAAAAATCACCACACACATTTGATTATGATATGCCAGATGGTGATCATAGGGGAGTAAGAATCTATATCCAGAAATTTAGGGTTACCTGGGCTGGTTCAGTCAGTAGAACATGTGATTCTTGATCTCAGAGTCTTTCAGTTCTAGGTTGGCACTGGGTGTAAAGATTACTTTTAAAAAAGAAAAGGTGCTTATTCATTTATACCAAAAAGAAGAAGAAGGAGGAGGAGGAAGAGGAGGAGGAGGAGGAAGGGGAGGGGGAGGAAGAGAAGGAGAAGAAAGAGCAGAAGGGGGTGGAAGAGGAGGAGGGGGTGAAATTTGGGGCACTACATATAGTACATAGCCTCATCTGAAACTCAAGGTCTGATTTTCATAAATTTCAGAAAGGATTTAGTTGGTCTGACTCAACCTGCCAGTTGCACTTGGGGAATAAGGAGGGAGGCATGCTTCTCAGAGGTTTTTTGATTTGCCTTTGAGATGCTTTGAGCATCCACAGTTCTTAACCTTGAAGGAAGAGGAGGAGGAGCAGAGGTGTATGGATTTAACAATGGTTAGCACTCCTTCTGAACAATGTCTAAGGGACCAGCTTGTTATGAATAATGCATAAATAAACCTTAAGCTGTTCGCTTCATTTTCAGTTTAAAATATCTTTGAAATATATAAATCATGAAAGTTATAAGGGACTATTATTTACCATTGATCTATGAACTACATAAGGGCTAGGACTTTTTCATATATATCCCTACCTACAGAGCTAGTACCGAGTATAGTGCACTGCATGGAAATGGCATTTCGTATTTGTGGAACTTCATAAAGGATCTGTTTATCCTTTAGTGACCCTGTTTACTTAGGCCTTTACCAATCAGTTTGTAAAAATAATTTCACGGATATGCTTAGTCTAATAAAATTATATCCCAGAGTGTTCTTTCAAACATATTAACAAGTGACAAGAGGAGGCTGACATGATATTGACTCCAGTCTTTCTCAAATAGAAATTTTAAGAAATATTTCTCAAAATAAAAAAAAAATAGACAAGATAGTGACTTGTTGGCTTGGCAGCATAGCTGAGCTAATCCAGTAAGTATCTCTTTAAGGATATATATATATATATATATATATATATATATATATATATATGACTATTATGTAGTCATCAAAAGAAAAAATATATATCATAATATATATTTATATATGATATATATATATTTATGATATATATAATATATATTTATATAATATTCCTATATATAGGACTATTGTGCAGTCATCAAAGGAAATGATATATATAACATATATATACCATATATTTGTATCATATATATATCATATATATGTATCATATATATATATACACCACATTCATATATATATGAATATTATGCAGTCATCAAAAGAAATGATATCTTGCCATTTGCAATGACGTGGATGGAACTAGAGGGTATTATACTGAGTGAAATAAGTCAATCAGAGAAAGATAATTATCATATAATCACCCTGATAAGAGTGTATATATATATATCATATACATGTATCATATATATATATATATATGAATATTATGCAGTCATCAAAAGAAATGATATCTTGCCATTTGCAATGACGTGGATGGAACTAGATGGTATTATTTTGAGTGAAATAAGTCAATCAGAGGAAGATAATTATCATATGATCACCCTGATAAGAGGAAGTAGACAAGCAAAGTGAGGGGCATGGGAGGTAGGAAAGGAAAAAATGAAATAAGGTGGAATGTTGAGGGAGCCAAACCATAAGACAATCAATATCACAAAACAAACTGAGGGGATTGGGTGTAAGGGGGTATGGAGAGGGTGGTTGGGTTATGGACATTGGGGAATATGTGTGCTATGGTGATTGCTGTGAAGTGTGTAAACTTGTTGATTCACAGACCTGCACCCCTGGGGCTAATAATATATTATATGTTAATAAAAATTAAAAACTAAAAAAGAAATTCGAAATAGAGCACATTATTAGCCACTTTCTAAACATAACACAACATAAAATGTTGCCAAAATACTGAGTTTTATCATCTCTAACACTTGTTCTTCTGGTTACTTTTGATTTGTCTTCCCTATGTGACAATGTTTGTTGCTATAGTTAAATCCAGTTTTAATTTTTGGTGCTGCCGAATGCTGCTGAGATGCACAAAGACTAACGAGACTGTCTCTTTTGGCAAAATTTATCTATCAGGGTACAACCTAAGTTTATTTCCAAGTGCTTTTTAGAAGTCTAAATGGCATCAAGAATGCTTAGTTTGTGCCTAGTTTTTTCAGTCAAAAATATTTTCTCACATATCTGGTAATTGAGTTATGGGTTAGAGAACTCCCATTTTCACCCTTATGTATTATTTCTATACAATATGTCTTATATAATACTGTCTGGATATTGAAATTTTGCCTAGTAAGAGTTGATATTTAATGGATCTCATCTTCAAAAGACTTTATCTTTGCTCATGGGCTTAACAACCTTGAATAAATTCAATTTACATTTTCAAAGAATCTGTAGCTTAAGGGTGGACCCAGACAAGTAAATTGCAGTGTTGATTGCTTTGTAGTGGAATCTAGAGGGAAGAAGGATAAATTTTATATATATATATATATATATATATATATATATATATATATATATATGTATATATACACAAATATATGATATATAAATATACTCAGTGAATAAATATGTATATGTATTTAATTCAGTGATATATATATATATATATATATATATAATTGAGATCAAATTTCAATACTTTCAGAACTTTCTCTATTAAATTGATTTTCTGTTTCAAAAAAACAGTAATACATGCCTAAAAAATACAGTTTCAAACCTGGCATAATCAGGGTCTAAGGTGCTTTGAAGACAAATCCGCCAGTATTGAAGAAAGATGTTCAAGGCTTGGAGATAGGAATTAGCAAATGGCGTGTGGGGAATAAGAAAAAAAGCAGCAAGTAATGATAATTCAGCTTTGAGCTGACATATTACTTTAATTCCCTTCTCCATGCCTTTCTGTATTCCACCCTATCATTAGAAAACATTCATGATTCATCCTCAGAGTCCATTATCTCTTTCAAGGCTCAATACACTCGTCCATTACTGTTTCATTAGATAACTAGAAATATCTTTTTTGGGTAGTCTATCCTGAATAATTCCATTCTAATTTTAAATCCTGTACTTTTTTTTTATATCAACTGTTAAGATTCAAGGTTAGAGAAAATCCAGATTCATATCAATATTTGTGTGCCAAGGTGTGATGTAGATGCCAACATTTAGTGCATCTGTAAACTACATCTCATATCAATTTTATAGAGTTGTAGGGCTTATACCAAGGAAGATAATGATGTCATGTGTTCTCAGATTGCATGCACACATTTGAAGTATAATGACTGCTGTAATGTCATATTCAAACATGTTTATAAAAAGGGACAAAATGGTAATCATTGGAACTCTTAAGAGAATGGACATATTTCACCTGACATAAAGAAGATTAGATATATGTGGTCTCCTTATTCGTGTATCTGAAAGATTTCACATAAAAGAAGGAATAGAAATGTTATTTATGTTTCCAAAAGGAAAGTGCTAGGATGACTGTGGAGGAGGCGGTAATAGGTTCGCAACTCAACATGAAAGAGAAGTTTCTTTTTCTTTCTTTTTTGATTAAGATTTTGTTTATTTATTTGACAGATAGAGATCACAAGTAGGGAGAGAGGCAGGCAGAGAGAGAGGAGGAAGCAGGCTCCCCACTGAGCAGAGAGCCTGATGCGGGGCTCAATCCCATGTCCCTGGGATCATGACATAGGCCAAAGGCAAAGGCTTTAACCCACTGAGCCACCCAGATGCCCCAAGAGAACTTTCTAATAATAAATGTTAAAGAAAAATTATACTGACATTTGTCAAATATGGTAAGGAAGACTTTTGTCAAAACTACGAAGGGGTTATTAAGCAGGGGAGAGAGATTAAGTTCAACTCCAAATATAACAAAGACTGTTGGGGATATTTATAGACGAAAAGCAGAGTGAGAGGGTCAGTGGATGGAAAATTACCAAAAGGGCACAACAAAAACAGGGGATTCTTACTAAACTTATGTAATAGGATTCTTATAGAAGTCAGAAAGAGGGATTAGATATAAAGGGTGGGTATGTGGGTATGTCTAACATTTCTCCATATCCTTGCCAACACTTGTTATTTGTGGTCTTTAAAAAAAATAACAGCCATTCTATTAAATGTGAGGTAATACCTTGTTGTGGAGAACACAGTGACTATAGTTAATAATTATTGTAACTATAGTTAACAATCTGATCAGCTATGAAGTGTTCTCTGTTAAGTAGACATCCATCAAGGGTATGGATTCTTGATAAATTGACTTAGGAGAATTCTTGCTAAATTGGAGCTTATCAGAGATGGCCACAGAGACCTAGTTGAGAAGAGGACTCAAAGGAGCTTAACTCAAGTCTTGTCAGAGAGTCTTTGTCAATTAGAGTTACACCAATCATAGTAATAACATTATTTTTTAAACAAGTGATGACATTGAGGCTTCTGGAGGTTAAACTTCCCAAGGTCATTCACCGAGTGACCTGGGATTCAAACACAGAATGCAAGAACCCTAGAGCTCCAACACTCAACCATGGAGTTCATCCACCTATATCTTAGAAAAATCTGCTTTATAAGATGAAGAGCTTCTTCTCAGAGTTAGTCTTCAGCTATAGATTACTGAACCAATGATGCTAAAGAAGAATTCCTGAACTGGACAGGAAGAGAAGTCATTGATGAGGTCTCTTCTAACTTTAAGTGCTCATGGTTTTATGATTGGGATGATTGATTTCTTTCATTTTTGATCTGGACTAGAAGGAATCTCAAATTAGTCTAACATTTCTCCATATCCTTGCCAACACTTGTTATTTGTGGTCTTTAAAAAAAAATAACAGCCATTCTATTAAATGTGAGGTAATACCTTGTTGTGGAGAACACAGTGACTATAGATAATAATTATTGTAACCATAGTTAACAATGTAATGCACATTTGAAATTGCTAAGAGGATAGACTATAAGAGTTCTAATCACAAGAAAAAATGTGTAACTATATGTGGTAATGTATGTTAACTTGTTTTATTATGATGATCACTTCACAGTATGTTGTACATATGACACTAGTCAAATGTTATATATCAGTCATTTCTATCTCAATGAAATAATAAATGTGTATATACAAGCCTACAAAAAATAGCATAACACCCTTATTTTATTTTTAAATGTCTATTTTTTCTTGTGAAAAGTGTTCTAGTTTTCACAGAATTTTCTTTATTTATTTAATTTAACAGAATTTAAATTTCACAGTAATTTTCAATTTTCACAGTATTTTCACAGGAATGACAAGATTATTTTTTAATCAACTGTATTTGGCACACAATGTTACATTAGTTTCAGGTGTACAAAATAGTGATTTAGCAGCTCTCCTTTGTTCTCTGCTCACCAAGAGTGGAGTCATGACCTGTCACCATAGAATGTATTACAATACTGTTGACTATTTTCTTCATGCTAGATCTTTCATCCCATGACTTATTCATTCTATAGGTGGAAGACTGGACCTCCCACTCACCATCATTTTCTCTTCCATTTGACAATCAGCAATTTGTTCTCTGTATATATGGGTCTGTTTCTGCCCCTTTTTTAACACCCTCATTTTACCAGTGATAAAACATAAACTAAGAAACACAAGACGAATTACGCATGATCACACGGTAGGTTTGTGAAAAAACAGATAATACGTAATCTCCCCAAATCCTGGGTCTGAGACTGTGCTTCTCTATTATTTTTTAAGGATTAAACCATACCCAAACACCTTGTTGACTAGTTTCTCTTAAACACTGTTTTTTTTTTTTTTTCATTCTTGCAGAAGTTCAGGAGAGTTCAGCATTGCCTAACACAACCAATACAAAGGATTCTTAACTTTTAGGATCCACAGAATCTGGTCTTTAACTGTCCTTGGAGTGGATGGCTTTTATTTAATGATAGTGAAAAAAGTAACCTGAAGGATGTTTCCTCTAAAGTATTACTAACCTTTTAAGTGCTTCCAAGATACCTGCAATTTACCATCATCTACCATTTCCCAGGAAGGGAGCAACAGTATGGATAACTGAACAATCAGCATTGCAGAACTCTGCACAGGATACTTCTATGTAACGTCTGCTTATGGAAGTTCACTTTCATGGATCAGTATTCAGGAAACCTGAATATCTGAGTTCAATTCAGAATACAAAGTCTTCAGGCATTCTTTTCCAAAATAAACTATGGTAGTTTAGGAAGCTGAGTCATTTAGGTAATCTTAGGGAAAAGAAACAACTAAGAATAACAGTGATGAATTTCATTTTTCTTTATTTGACACATAACAAATAATGTATAAAGTTTTGATGAAAATACAAATATTTGCTGGTAATTTCACAGTGCAGGATTGAAGTAAACAAAAATAATTTGGAGAAATAAGTCTGAAGCATTCCCTATGAAAAAACTGCTATTGTTTCTGGATTCAATACAGTCAATGGACTTTGTACAGAGAGTGGAGAAATCAGAAAGTCACTCTAGCATGTGTTGTGCCTGAGTTTTCGTGTCCAAGAGACCACCAAGGAGCCAAGCACTGATGCAATCACCTGAGGGTTTTTTTGACAAGCTTAAGCTTGGGCCCAAGTATACCCAGCACAGTGGAGTAGGGACTTGGACCCCAAGCTTAGTTAAGGCAGGGGTATGTGTGAATTCCTGTTACTAAAGCAGGGTGCTTTTTCTGGATCCAAAGCAGGGTGAGGGTGTCTGGAACCAAGGAAGGGTGGGTTTTCCTGTAACTGAAACAGGGTGGGGGGTTACTAAAGCAGGCTGGGAATTTCAACTCTTGGGCACAGGGGTCTGAGATGGCTGCCGGAGCTCCGGTGGCTGTACTTATGCTAAGGCTAAATCTGAGGTGGAATGTCCTGGATTTTCTCAACCTCCACACAGGGAGGCCTGCCTCTTGGAGAGTTAGATTTCTCTGATTATTTTCTAAATATTTTATTTATTAATTGACAGAGACAGTGAGAGAGCATAAACAAGGGGAGTAGCAGAAGGAGAGGGAGAAGCAGGCTCCCTGCTGAACACAGAGCCCCACGCGGGACTTGATCCCAGGACCTGGTATCCTGACCGGAGGAGATACTAAACCATCTGAGCCACCCAGGTGCCCCCATATCTCTAATTCTTATGTTATGCCTTCTTCAGGAATATTAAGAGAAACTTAGAGGACTTTATCAAATGCTATGTGTGTATAAATGCTGTTATTTTCAAAAGAATAGGTGCTTGGTAGAAATTATTTAGCAAAGTAGGAAGAACATCAAGTTTGATGGGATAAAGTGAAGGGATTGCATAGGTGTGAGCTCCATCTCTGCCAGATTCTGTCCAGAGTGACTTTGACAAAATCAACTTCTTCCTCCTCTCCTCTTAGGTTTATCTCACTGGTTGAAAAAAAAAAGTCCATACTACATTTTACATAGTTTGCTCTAAGAACCAAATGAAATACTACAGGTGAATCATAAATGATGAGGAGTTAAGCTAAATCACTTACTGAATTTTCAAAAATATTTATCCTATTGTGAAATGTTCCAGTATTTGAAATGGTAGGAACTAGAAGGGATATAGGCATCTAATGACATTTTGTTTAAAATGCTGCTAGTACCCTCAATTTCCTTGTTATAATGGCCACACCTACTTTTCTTTGGTACAAATTCAACACTGATAACTTCCATTCTAAGTGTAGTGGTTTAGGATACTGATTCTGAACCCAAATTCATGAGTTTGACTCCCATTTCTGTCACTTATTAGTGAACTACGTTAATTCTTCTTACTTTTTATGGTCTTGTTTCTTCCTCGTAATGGGGATTATAATAAACAACACTTACCCAATGAAGTTATTTGGTGTATTAAATGACATAATACTTGTCACACACATAGTGAGGAACCAAACATGATAGCTATTTTTCTTATTTTCACACCAGCTCACCAAGGCTAATAAAGCAAAAGCACTTATCCCACCTAGAGGCTACTTAATCTCCCCACCTGTGTCCCCCAGCCCATCCATTTCTCTTCTTCAAATACCCTGATTCTTGCTATACTTCTCCCTTTTCTCTTTCCTGAGAACTTTTGATTTTCAATGTTTATTGTATGATATCCTTAAACTTCATAAATCTCAATTTTTCACCAGTAAACAGCTCTTTGGTTAGACCATGAGAACTGATGTTCCAAATGAACTTTCCCTATCCTCTCTATTCTTGCCTTTCCATGCTTCAATTAATCCTAAATAAACTACCTTTGGGGGGATAAGGTAACAGTTTGAAAATTCCTATGTCTAGTATAAGTTCATTTCTCACTTCTTGATTCTCTAACTTCTCTCCATCCAACCGCCTAACCATAACTTCTTTCTTAGCCTTCTTTTATTCTTCTCTGTTTCATTGAAGAAGACTCATTCATTTTCTTGGCTTCAGTGATAATCTCTATGAGGACAACTCAAAAATTTCTATCATGGGAACTGATCTCTCTCTGGTCCAACTTTTCATTAAATGATTTATTACAAAAAATTAAAAAAAAAGATATTTACTCCAAATATAAGTTTCCACTCAGAATTAGACTTTTTTTTCTAATTTACCTGTCTCTGCTAATGGGGTTTCCATTGTCCCAGCCCCTCAAATATAAAGCTATAAAGATATGTTTGACTAAATCCTCTTATTTATTCACTATATTCTGTAAATATAGAGAACTTCATAGTTTTACTTATAATGAATTATTTTGTTCTTCACCTTCTTCCTAGTCCACAGTTATGGACCACATTTCAACCATAATCAAATGACAGCTATAGCCTTTTTTTTTTTTTTTTTTTTTTTTTTAGCTTTCTCAGGATTTCTGTTGCTTTCTCATCCAATTTTTCTGGTTATAATTAACAGCCAAGAGAGATAATTACATTGGTTTTTATCTTATGAGCCCCTGACTGAAAGCCTAAAAGTCCATCATCATTGCCAGACCAAATCTAAAGTCCAGTGATGTGTTTTCAGATTTCCCATTACCCGAATAAGACATACTTAAAATGCTCATAACTCATTACTTTGTAACAATTCTGTTCTACTCAGGTTTACCTCTTTAATGCTCCCCTAAAACATTTTGCAGCATTGTTTACTCATAGCTGCAACTGTTATATGAGGATATGTCTTTCCTACCACCAAATTCAATCACGCTGTATTAGTCTGCTTTGTATATGTCATAGTTGAGGCAGACACAATTCCTAGATCTAAGTAGTTTACAACAACAACAAAAAAAAATTCTCACTTGTGCTGCCCTAATATCAGTAGCTCTGTGATTCTCTACATAATCTCAGTGCTGACCTCCAATTCAGAGAGCAGTCTCACCTGTGACAATGACATTTTTCTTGTGGAAGTCACATTAAACAAAATGGTTGTTAAAGCTTTTCCTCTAAGTGTAACACTTCATATCATTTCACATTCCTCTAGACAAAGCAAGCCACTTGGTGAATCTTGATATCAGTAAACTGTCAAAACTGAAGTGCTGTGACGTGTTCTTATTACATGAAAAAGATGCCTTTTCACAGAAAAAATCCCATGGCCAAGCCTGATTTCATAGAATTAGGATGTATTTCCAAAAAGTGGAACAGCTAACATTTTGAAAATGTATAAAGTCTACCGCAGTTTACTCTGCTTGTCACAAATATTGACTTTCCACTCTTTTGCCCAGCAAATAGGCCTGCAAAATTTACTCATATCCTCCTCAAGAAACAAAAGTCAGTGGGGAGCCTGGGTGGCTCAGAGGGTTAAAGCCTCTGCCTTTGGCTCAGGTCATGATCTCAGGGTCCTGGGATCGAGTCACGCATCGGGCTCTCTGCTCAGTGGGGAGCCTGCTTCCTCCTCTCTCTCTGCCTGCCTCTCTGCCTACTTGTGATTTCTCTCTCTCTGTCAAATAAATTTAAAAAAAAATCTTAAAAAAAGGAAACAAAAGTCAACATATAAGATCAACATGTTAATCTTATGATATTCTATATCAGGTCAGACCATGGTTGCTCTTGATTTACATATTTAAGAACTAAAAAGGCAAATTACATGTCCACCGCATACCCTATGATAGTACAGGGACATTAAAATACTTGGACATATTTCCATTTGGAAAGGAAAAAATAAGCAGCATATGGCAGTGATGGGCCAATAGTAATGATCAAAAGTGGCTATAGAGAAGTTATGAGGCAAGCTATCCTGGACAGGATGTGAGTTCTGAATCAGACTCTAGGTCTACTCCTTCAGAGCAGCTACCTGGTGTGCTGTTCCCTGTATTCTCCAGGTCACACAGACTTGCTGCTTTTATGAAGTCATGGAGTACAAGTAATAAGTGTTATCACAATTTGTGTGTTTATTTTAAACATTCTGATCTTATCTCATATATATTAATATAATCCTTCTAAACAATTTGTAACTATTTAAATTAGAGGGACTGAATCTTAACAGTGTTGCCAATGCATAAGAATGCATGTATGTAGTAGCACTTAGGGCAAATTACTAGAAGTACAGTAAAAAGATGTGACCATTTGATTCAAGCTGACCCTTCCTGAAGATAAGCTAGTCCACCAAATGGAGTTCCAAACGTCACAATTTTATAAGAATTATGTACATAACAAAGGGTGCAAGTGTGTATATAACAGGCTGATATCATTTTTAACCATTTTTTAAATTAATTTATTTTCAGAAAAACAGTATTTATTATTTTTTCACCACACCCAGTGCTCCATGCAATCCGTGCCCTCTATGATACCCACCACCTGGTACCCCAACCTCCCACCCCCCCGCCACTTCAAATGCCTCAGATTGTTTTCCAGAGTCCATAGTATCTCATGATTCACCTCCCTTTCCAATTTACCCCAACTCCCTTCTCTCTAACACCCCTTGTCCTCCATGATATTTGTTATGCTCCACAAATAAGTGAAACCATATGATAATTGACTCTCTTTGCTTGACTTATTTCACTTATTTCACTTAATCTCTTCCAGTCCCGTCCATGTTGCTACAAAAGTTGGGTATTCATCCTTTCTGATGAAGGCAGAATATTCCATAGTGTATATGGACCACATCTTCCTTATCCATTCGTCCGTTGAAGGGCATCTTGGTTCTTTCCACAGCTTGGCGACCGTGGCCATTGGTGCTATAAGCATTGGGGTACAGATGGCCCTTCTTTTCACGACATCTGTATCTTTGGGGTAAATACCCAGGAGTGCAATGGCAGGGTCATAGGGAAGTTCTATTTTTAATTTCTTGAGGAATCTCCACACTACTCTCCAAAGAGGCTGCACCAACTTGCATTCCCACCAACAGTGTAAGAGGGTTCCCCTTTCTCCACATCCTCTCCAACACATGTTGTTTTCTGTCTTGTTAATTTTGGCCATTCTAAATGGTGTAAGTTGATATCTCAATGTAGTTTTAATTTGATTCTGCCTGAGGGCTGGTGATGATGAACATTTTTTTCATGTGTCTTCTAGCCATTTGTATGTCTTGATTGGAGAAGTGTCTGTTCATATCTTCTGCCCATTGTTTGATATGTTTGCCTGTTTCATGTATGTTGGTTGAGTTTGAGGAGTTCATTATAGATCCTGGATATCAACATTTTGTCTGTACTGTCATTTGCAAATATCTTCTCCCATTCCATGTGTTGCCTCTGTTTTCTTGACTCTTTCCTTTGTTGTGCAGAAGCTTTTGCTTCTGATATCATTTCTTAAGAGCAGACATGGTTTTTGACCATAGTTCTCTTGATTTCATGCATCTTTTTAGACCTGGGTTTTGCTTCTCCTTTTTTTTTTTAATTATTATTTATTTTCAGCGTAACAGTATTCATTGTTTTTGCACCACACCCATTTCTCCATGCAATCCGTACCCTCTCTAATACCCACCACGTGGTTCCCCAACCTCCCACGCCCCTGCCCCTTCAAAACCCTCAGATTGTTTTTCAGAGCCCCTAGTCTCCGTGGTTCATCTCCCCTTCCAATTTCCCTCAACTCCCTTCACCTCTTGTTTCATTAATTTGTGGAGCTTATGCTTTTATTAAGGAGATGTTATTGGTGTCAGGAATTCTAAGCAGCAGTCAGTAAAACACTAGCAGCCAGTTGTCCTAGCACCTTCCTGACCCTCACCCTATATATCCAGGGCTCCGTTTCTAGATTGGGGAAATTATACTCTACCCTTCACTGTAACCAAGTTGTTATGAGACTGATAATTGACTCTTTCAAATATTTTACTGTTTGTATAAAAAAAAAATCTTTGTATCACATTGACTGATTTGTGGATGTTGAACCAACCTTGCAGCCCTGGAATAAATCCCACTTGGTCGTGGTGAATAATCTTTTTAATGTACTGTTGAATCCTATTGGCTAGTATTTTGTTGAGTATTTTCGCATCTGTGTTCATCAAGGATATCGGTCTATAGCTCTCTTTTTTGGTGGGATCCTTGTCTGGTTTTGGGATAAAAAAAAAAAATCTTTGTAATTATTAAAGTCAGGCTTAGATAAAGCTGTAAAGTAAGCAGGTGTGTCATTAAGCTATTTGGTCTCTATATGTACTTATATGAAGTTAGGAAGGAGAGAATACTTTAGAAGTAAGTATGTTGGTTGTTTTAAGAGGATAATTTTGGACAATGAGCCATTAATGACCTCCATAAAAATAGCATTAACAATACTTCTTGACTCTTACATAGCATAGAAAACTGTCTCCCCACACAATACTTTGAAATAGATGTTTAATAATTTTCTTTTTTTAGAGGCGAGGGGCACAGGGAGATGGAAAGAGAGAATCTTAAGCATGGAGATGAATGCAGGATTCCATCTCAGGATTATGAGGCTCAATCAGGAATCTCGTGTTTAACCAGCTGAGTCACCCAAGTGCCCCAAGAACTGTTCATAGTACAACCAGTATAGTATACAATAGAATTTAGAGCAAGCTGCACTGCAGGATAGATGGACTATGAATCTGAATTTTCTCTTCTAATTGGAGTCTTCATAAAGTTCGTATTTCTCACAGCTCTGTTATCTCTTAATGACATTCCTTAGTTTTATTCTTGTCTCTACTATATAACTAATACCCTCTCTCCCTTTCTCTCTCTCTTCTATAGTCTGTGTATTACCACATTTTAAGATGGTTTGGAGACGTTCCAGTTTATGTGGGCAAGGTGTATAAGAAATGAGAAAGTTACTAAGCTGGTCTACAACTGAAAGTTTTTGATATGTGCATATTATGCACTGGCAAAACACAAATGGACTTTAGATATTATGAGATGTCAATCAGCCTGGGAAGATTGTAAACTCTAAATTAATTGCTAGCACTTCATATCCTGAAGTGTTAACAAAAAATGAACACTTTCTGAGAGTTCAACATTAAAAGTCAGCCTTTTGATAAAGGATGCTATCCGTTTCTTATAAGGTGATATTAATAAGAGCTCACATTTGTTGAAGTTTCTTATACCTCAGACACAATTCTCAGCACATTGCGTTTGCTAACATAATTCTGTAATAGCACTGAGATATGTATTATTATTATTCCCATTTTGAAATGAGTAACTGAAGCAAAGAAAAATTGCATAATCTCCCTATAGTTATTCACCCAGCATCAAATCCAGGAAGTTTGGTTTTATAGAGTGTGCATTGATCACTATGCAAATGAGTTTTTCTGGTGATAACAGTTATTCTGAAAATAAGAACAGAGTAACTGCTGCAAGCCAGAGTATGGTGCTGTCATAGTCATTTGAAGTTCATTGCTATCATCTTTATGAAAGTCTTATTTTCCATGTCATAACCTGAATCAATGGCCAGCCTATTCACAAGGCCCACAGGGTTTATGGTATGTATATAATTCCCTGGAGTCTGTGAGCCAGACTGCCTTCTCTGTGTATCATTGGAGAGCAGAGTATGATAAGGAGGCCTGAATGGATACATATATATATGTATAAAATGTATAATATATATTTATGTAAATATATTATATTTAATATTTACATGCATATTTATATAAACATAAATATATATTTATGTCATAAATATGTATATTTATATATTTATGTTTATATAAATATGTATATAAATATTAAATATAAATATTTATATAAATAAATATTTATATAAATATTATAAACATATGAATATATAATATAAATAATATATATAATGTATATATGTATAAAATGTATATGTATAAAATAAAATCTATATATGTATAAAATAATTCATGTATACGTATAAAATCTATACATATGTATAAAAGAAAATTTATATATGTATAAAAGGAAATCTATCATATATATGTATACATACATATATAATATGTATATCATATACATATTATACATACATAATATACATATTATACACACATAATATATAAATATATCATAATTATTTTATTATATTATGATATATTTATATATTCATATATTTCTATATAAATATATATTTATATACTATATATTATATTTCTATATAAACATATATATTTATATTCTATATATTATATATATATATACACACATATTATATATATATATATATAATCATTATATATATATAAAATCATTCAGCAAATGATATATATATATATATCAAGCCTTAAACAAGGTAGCAGGTATGAGGAATTGCATGATTTTTTTAAAAGATTTATTTGTTTATTTGACAGACAGAAATCACAAGGAGGCAGAGAGGCAGACAGAGAGAGAGGAGGAAGCAGGCTTCCCACCGAGCAGAGAGACCAATGCAGGACTCGATCCCAGGACCCTGGGATCATGACCCGAGCCGAAGGCAGAGGCTTTAACATACCGTGCCACCCAGGCGCCCCAAGGAGGAATTGCATCATTAACCTGAGGTCAATACTTTTGCCTATTTCATTTCTGATCTCAATTATGTAACTCACAAATCTTGAGTCTTAGTGCATGTCTGACTGAGTTCTTCAAACAAGTACAGTGTTCTCCCATGGCTGTTGATGAACAAGTGGCTGTCATCTCTGCTGGTTTAAACAGGTATTTGTAATCTGGAATCTGATAGAAGAACAATGTTTGAGAACGCATTCTTAGCTCATCTTGTCTGCCATTACCATGGCTTGAGCAACTACAAAACTGAAAGAACAGACTCAATAAAGTCAGATGCAACACTGAAAGATGTAACAAATTTGGGGGCTGGTATTGAAACTTAAAATTATAGATTCACATAAAATATCAGTTGTTTTTGTCATTGTTTTTCTAGCCATCATTTCCTTTTGCATATACATTCTCATATTCCTAACCTAGAGTAATTGTGTTAGAAATAAAGAATACCTATTCCTTAGTGAAAAAAATGTTTATATAATGTCATGTTTTAATATTCTTTGAGGAAAACTGAAGGATAATATAGCATAATAGACAGTGATATTGTGGAGGATAGCTCTTATTTTAGATTGGATATGGCAGGGATAACCTTCTGTAAATGTGAAAATTTAAAAAAAAAATGCTTAGATCGAGTAAAGGATATGAATCAAAAAATCATTCAGCAAATGATAAGATATAATATGGAAAGTAATTGAGGGTGATGATATGAGTATTATGTGCATGGAGTCTGGCATATAATTTATGATAAAAAAAATTCATGATAAAAAAAAATTCTATTTGGTTGGAGGTTAGAGGTGAAAATGTCCAAATCCACCAAGTGGGAGGAAAGCAAACAAGAGAATTCAATGTGTGATAGTCTATTGCTTTGACATTTATGTATGCTTATATTAAATTAAAAATGTATAGAGTGACACAGGCTTTCCCTCTACCCTCCACATGTCTTTCGTAATCATGGAACAAACATTTTTTTAATTTATTTTTTATTTATTTTCAGCATAAAAATATTAATTATTTTTAACCACACCCAGTGCTCCGTGCAATCCGTGCCCTCTATAATACCCACCACCTGGTAACCCAACCTCCCACACCCCTGCCACTTCAAACCTCTTGGATTGTTTGTTAGAGTCCATAGAGTCTCATGGTTCACCTCCCCTTCTAATACCCCCCAACTCCCTTCTCCTCCCTAACACCCTATATCCTCCATGCTATTTGTTATGCTCCACAAATAAGTGAAACCATATGATAATTGACTCTCTTTGCTTGACTTATTTCACTCTTCCAATTCCCGTCCATGTTGCTACAAAAGTTGGGTATTCATCCTTTCTGATGGAGGCATAATACTCCATAGTGTATATGGACCACATCTTCCTTATCCATTCGTCCATGAAGGGAATCTTGGTTCTTTCCACAGCTTGGCGACCGTGGCCATTGGTGCTATAAACATTGGGGTACAGATGGCCCTTCTTTTCACGACATCTGTATCTTTGGGGTAAATACCCAGGAGTGCAATAGCAGGGTCATAAGGAAGTTCTATCTTTAATTTCTTGAGGAATCTCCACACTGTTCTCCAAAGAGGCTGCACCAACTTGCATACCCAACAACAGTGTAGGAGGGTTCTCCTTTCTCCACATCCCCTCCAACACATGTTGTTTCCTGTCTTGTTAATTTTGGACATTCTAACTGGTGTAAGGTGATATCTCAATGTGGCTTTAATTTTAATCTCACTGATGGCTGGTGATGTTGAACATTTTTTCATATGTCTGCTAGCCATTTGTATGTCTTCATTGAAGAAGTGTCTGTTCATATCTTCTGATATTTTTTTGATATGACTGTCTGTTTTGTGTGTTTTGAGTTTGAGGAGTTCTTTATAGATCCTGGATATCAACCTTTTGTCTGTACTGTCATTTGCAAATATCTTCTCCCATGCCGTGGGTTGCCTCTTTGTTTTCTTGACTGTTTCTTTTGCTGTGCAAAAGCTTTGATTTTGAGGAAGTTCCAAAAGCTTATTTTCGCTTTTGTTTCCTTTGCCTTTGGAGACATATATTGAAAGAACTTGCTGTGGCTTATATGGAAGAGATTAATTACTACCTATGTTACCCTCTAGGATTCTGATGGATTCCTGTCTCATGTTGTGGTCTTTTATCCATTTTGAGTTTATCTTTGTGTACGGTGTAAGAGAATGTTCGAGTTTCATTCTTCTACATATAGCTGCCCAGTTTTCCCAGAACCATTTACTGAAGAGACTGTCTTTTTTCCACTGTATATTTTTTCCTGTTTTGTTGAAGATTAATTGACCATAGAGTTGAGTGTTCATATCTGGACTCTCTACTCTCTTGCACTGGTCTATGTGTCTGTTTTTATACTAGTACCATGCTGTATTGGTGATCACAGCTTTGTAGTAAAGCTTGAAATCAGGTAGCATGATGCCCCCATTTTTATTTTTGTTTTTTCAACATTTCCTTAGCGATTTGGGGTCTCCTCTTATTCCATACTAATTTTTGGATTATTTGCTCCAGCTCTTGGAAGAATACTGATTAAATTTTGATTGGAATGGCATTAAAAGTATAGATTGCTCCAGGCAGTATAGACATTTTAACAATGTTTATTCTTCTGATCCAAGAGCATGGAATTGTCTTCCATATTTTTGTGTCTTCTTCAATTTCTTTCATGTGTGTTCTGTAGTTCCTCGAGTACAATTCCTTTACCTCTTTCGTTAGGTTTATTCACAGGTATCTTATGTTTCTTGGTGCTATAGTAAGTGGAATAGATTCTATAATTTCCCTTTCTGTATTTTCATTGTTAGTGTAGAAGAAAGCCACTGATATCTGTAAGTTGACTTTGAATCCTGCCACGTTACTAAATTGCTATATGAGTTCGAGTAGTTTGGGGGTGGAGTCTTTTAGGTTTTCCATATAAAAAAAATCATATCATCTATGAAGAGAGAGAGTTTGGCTTCTTCCTTTCCAATTTGGATACCTTTTATTTCTCTTTGTTGTCTGATTGCTGTTGCTAGGACTTCTAGTACTATGTTGAACAAGAATGGTGAGAGTGGCCTCCTGGTCATGCTACTGATCTCAACGGGAAGGCTGTAAGCTCTTTCCCATTGAGGGTATTTGTTGTGGGTCTTTCATAGATAGATTTGATGAAGATCAGGAATGTTCCCTCTATCCCTAAATTGGAAGCGTTTTAATCAGGAATGGAAGCTGGATTTTGTCACATGTTTTTTTCTGCATCAATTGAGAGGACCATTTGGTTCTTCTCTCTTCTCTTATTGATTTATTCTATCACATTGATTGATTTGCGAATGTTGAACCATCCTTGAAGCCCAGGGATGAATCCCGCCTGGTCATGGTGAATAATCTTTTTAATGTACTGTTGGAATTGTTGGCTAGGATTTTGTTGAGAATATTAGCATCCATATCCATCAGAGATATTGGTTTGAAATTCTCCTTTTTGGTAGGGTCTTTGCTTGGTTTGGTGATCAGGGTAATGCTTGCTTCATAGAAAGTGTCTGGAAGTTTTCCTTCTGCTTCAATTTTTTGAAACAGCTTCAGGAGAATAGGTGTTATTTCTTCTTCAAAAGTTTGTTAGTATTCCCCAGGGAATCCGTCAGGTCCTGGGCTATTGTTCTTTGGGAGGTTTTTGATCACTTCTTCAATCTCATTACTAGATATCAGTCTATTCAGGTTGTCGATTTCTTCCTGGTTCAATTTTGGGAGTTTATAGTTTTCCAGGAATGCATCCATTTAATCTAGGTTGCTTAGCTTATTGGCATAGCACTGTTGATAATAACTTCTGATGATTGTTTCTACTTCCTTGGTGTCAGTTGTGTTCCTTCCATTTTCATTCATAATTTTATGAATTGGGGCTTTCTCTCTTTTCTTTTGGATTAGTGTGGCCAATGGTATATCAATCTTATTGATTCTTTCAAAAAATGAGGTCCTAGTTTCATTGATACATTCTACTATAACTCTGGTTTCTAGCTCATTGATCTCAGCTCTAATCTTGATGATTCCCCTTCTTATGTGTGGAGTTGGTTTGATTTGTTGTTGATTCTCCAGTTCTTTAAGGTGTAGAGACTGCTCCTGTGTTCTGGATTTTTCAATTTTTTGAGAGAGGCTTGGATGGCTATGTATTTCCCCCTTAGGACCGATTTGCTGTATCCCATACGTTTTCGACTGAATTATCCTCATTCTAGTTGGTTTGCATGAATTGTTTCAGTTCTTCTTTGATCTCCTGGTTGATCCAAGCATTCTTAAACAAGGTGGTCTTTAGCTTCCAGGTGTTTGAGTTCCTTCTGAACTTTTTCTTGTATTTGAGCTCCATTTTCAAAGCATTTTCATCTGAGAATATGCAGGGAATAATCTCAGTTTTTTGGTATCGGTGGAGTCCTGATTTGTGACCCAATATATGGTCTATTCTTGAGAAGGTCCATGTGCACTTGAGGAGACTGTGTATTCTGTTGTTTTAGGGTGGAATGTTCTGTATATATCTATGAGGTCCATTTGGTCCAGTGTGTCATTCAATGCTCTTGTTTTTTTATTGATTTTCTGCTTCGATGATTTGTCTATTTCTGAGAGAGGTGTGATAAGATCTCCTACTATTAATGTATTCATATCAATATGACTCTTTATCTTGATTAATAGTTTTCTTATGTAATTGGCTGCTCCATATTGGGGGCATAGATATTTACAGTTGTTAGATCATCTTGGTGGATAGTCCCTTTAAGAATGATGTAGTGTTCTTGTATCTCTGACTACAGTCTTTAGTTCAAAATCTAATTTATCTGATATGATAATCACTACCCCAGCCTTCTTTAGAGGCCCATGGGCATGAAAGATGCTTCTTCATCCCTTCACTTTCAGTCTGGGTGTATCTTTAGGTTCAAAATGGGTCTGTTATAGACAACATATGGATGACCCTGTCGTTTTTTCCAATCTGCAATCCTGTGCCTTTTGGGGGGCACATTAAGCGATTCACATTGAGACTATTTATTGATAGATACATTTTTATTGACATCGTGTTACCTTTGAAGTCTAGCTTTCAGTAGATTGTCTCTATATTTCTCTTCAATGCTATTCTTGGGATTTTTTCCTTTTTTTTAGAACCCCCTTTAATATATCCTGCAGTGTCAGCTTAGTGGTTGCATAGTATTTTAAGCCTTGCCAGTCTCAGAAACTCTTAATCTCTCCATCCATTTTGAATGTCAGTCTTGCTGGATAAAGTATTCTTGGCTGCATGTTCTTCTCATTTAATGCCCTCAATATGTCTTACCAGCCCTTTCTGGTGTGCCAGGTCTCTGTGGACAGGTCTGACCTTATTCTGATGGGCTTTCCTCTGTAAGTAAGGAGCCTTATTATCCTAGCAGCTTTCAAGAGATTATACCTACTTTTATGATTCCTCTATTTGACTATCAGGTGCCTTGACTTTTTGTGGAATCTATAATCTTTTTTTTTTTAATTTTTATTTATTATAAACATATATTTTATCCCCAGGGGTACAGGTCTGTGAATCGCCAAGTTTACACACTTCACAGCACTCACCAAAGCACATACCCTCCCCAATGTCCATAACCGCACCCCCTTCTCCCAACCCCCCTCCCCCCAGCAACCCTCATTTTCTTTTGTGAGATTAAGAGTCACTTATGGTTTGTCTCCCTCCCGATCCCATCTTGTTTCATTGATTCTTCTCCTACCCACTTAAGCCTCCATGTTGCATCACCACTTCCTCATATCAGGAAGATCATATGATAGTTGTCTTTCTCCGCTTGACTTATTTCGCTAAGCATGATACGCTCTAGTTCCATCGATGTTGTCGCAAATGGCAAGATTTCATTTATTTTGATGGCTGCATAGTATTCCATTGTGTATATATATCACATCTTCTTTATCCACTCATCTGTTGATGGACATCTAGCTTCTTTCCATAGTTTGGCTGTTGTGGACATTGCTGCTATAAACATTCGGGAGCACATGCCCCTTTGGATCACTACGTTTGTATCTTTAGGATTAATACCCAGTAGTGCAATTGCTGGGTCATAGGGCAGTTCTATTTTCAACATTTTGAGGAACCACCATGCTGTTTTCCAGAGTGGTTGCACCAGCTTTCATTCCCACCAACAGTGGAGGAGGGTTCCCCTTTCTCCACATCCTCACCAGCATCTGTCATTTCCTGACTGGTTGATTTTAGCCATTCTGACTGCTGTGAGGTGATATCTCATTGTGGTTTTGATTTGTATTTCCCTGATGCCGAGTGATATGGAACACTTTTCCATGTGTCTGTTGGCCATCTGGATGTCTTCTTCGCAGAAATGTCTGTTCATGTCCTCTGCCCATTTCTTGATTGGATTATTTGTTCGTTGGGTGTTGAGTTTGCTAAGTTCTTTATAGATTTTGGAAACTAGTCCTTTATCTGATATGTCATTTGCAAATATCTTCTCCCATTCTGTCAGTTGTCTTTTGATTTTTTTAACTGTTTCCTTTTCTGTGCAAAAGCTTTTGATCTTTATGAAACCCCAATAGTTCATTTTTGCCCTTGCTTCCCTTGCCTTTGGCGATGTTCCTAGGAAGATGTTGCTGCGGCTGAGGTTGAAGAGGTTGCTACCTGTGTTCTCCTCAAGGATTTGGATGGATTCTTTTCGCACATTGAGGTCCTTCATCCATTTTGAGTCTATTCTCGTGTGTGGTGTAAGGAAATGATCCAATTTCATTTTTCTGCATGTGGCTGTCCAATTTTCCCAACACCATTTATTGAAGAGACTGTCTTTTTCCATTGGACATTCTTTCCTGCTTTGTCTAAGGGCTCTCTATTCTGTTCCATTGATCTATGTGTCTGTTTTTGTGCCAGTACCATGCTGTCTTGATGATGACAGCTTTGTAATTGAGCTTGAACTCCGGAATTGTGATGCCACCAACTTTGGCTTTCTTTTTCAACATCTCTTTGGCTATTCGAGGTCTTTTCTGGTTCCATATAAATTTTAGAATTATTTGTTCCATTTCTTTGAAAAAGATGGATGGTACTTTGATAGGAATTACATTAAATGTGTAGATTGCTTTAGGTAGCATAGACATTTTCACAATACTTATTCTTCCAATCCAGGAGCATGGAACATTTTCCCATTTCTTTGTGTCTTCCTCAATTTCCTTCACGAGTACTTTATAGTTTTCTGAGTATAGATTCTGTGCCTCTTTGGTTAGGTTTATTCCTAGGTATCTTATGTTTTGGGGTGCAATTGTAAATGGGATGGACCCCTTAATTTCTCTTTCTTCTGTCTTGTTGTTGGTGTAGAGAAATGCAACTGATTTCTGTGCATTGATTTTATATCCTGACACTTTACTGAATTCTTGTATAAGTTCTAGCAGTTTTGGGGTGGAGTCTTTTGGGATTTCCACATATGGTATCATATCATCTGCGAAGAGTGATAATTTGACTTCTTCTTTACCGATTTGGATGCCTTTAATTTCCTTTTGTTGTCTGATTGCTGAGGCTAGGACTTCTAGTACTATGTTGAATAGCAGTGGTGATAATGGACATCCCTGCCGTGTTCCTGACCTTAGTGGAAAAGCTTTAAATTTTTCTCCATTGAGAATGATATTTGCGGTGGGTTTTTCATAGATGGCTTTTATTATATTGAGGTATGTGCCCTCTATCCTTGCACTTTGAAGAGTTTTGATCAGCAAGGGATGCTGTACTTTGTCAAATGCTTTCTCAGCATCTATTGAGAGTATCATATGGTTTTTGTTCTTTCTTTTATTGATGTGTTGTATCACATTGACTGATTTGTGGATGTTGAACCAACCTTGCAGCCCTGGAATAAATCCCACTTGGTCGTGGTGAATAATCCTTTTAAAGTACTCTTGAATCCTGGCTAGTATTTTGGTGAGAATTTTCGCATCTGTGTTCATCAAGGATATTGGTCTATAGCTCTCTTTTGTGATGGGATCCTTGTCTGGTTTTGGGATCAAGGTGATGCTGGCCTCATAAAATGAGTTTGGAAGTTTTCCTTCCATTTCTATTTTTTGGAACAGTTTCAGGAGAATAGGAATTAGTTCTTCTTTAAATGTTTGGTAGAATTCCCACGGGAAGCCGTCTGGCCCTGGGCTTTTGTTTGTTTGGAGATTTTTAATGACTGTTTCAATCTCCTTACTGGTTACGGGTCTGTTCAGTATTTCTAATTCTTCCTGGTTCAGTTGTGGTAGTTTATATGTTTCTAGGAATGCATCCATTTCTTCCAGATTGTCAAATTTGTTGGCGTGGAGTTGCTCATAGTATGTTCTTATAATAGTTTGTGTATCTTTGGTGTTAGTTGTGATCTCTCCTCTTTCATTCATGATTTTATTTATTTGGGTCCTTTCTCTTTTCTTTTTGATAAGTCTGGCCAGGGGTTTATCAATTTTATTAATTCTTTCAAAGAACCAGCTCCTAGTTTCGTTGATTTGCTCTATTGTCTTTTTGGTTTCTATTTCATTGATTTCTGCTCTGATCTTTATGATTTATCTTCTCCTACTGGGCTTAGGGTTTCTTTCTTGTTCTTTCTCCAGCTCCTTTAGGTGTAATCTTAGGTTGTGTACCTGAGACCTTTCTTGTTTCTTGAGGAAGGCTTGTACCGCTATATATTTTCCTCTCAGGAATGCCTTTGTTGTGTCCCACAGATTTTGAACTGTTGTATTTTCATTACCATTTTTTTTCCAATTGTTCTTTAATTTCCCGGTTGACCCATTCATTCTTTAGAAGGATGCTGTTTAGTCTCCATGTATTTGGGTTCTTTCCAAATTTCCTCTTGTGGTTGAGTTCTAGCTTCAGAGCATTGTGGTTTGAAAATATGCAGAGAATGATCCCAATCTTTTGATACCGGTTGAGTCCTGATTTAGGACTGAGGATGTGACCTATTCTGGAGAATGTTCCATGTGCACTAGAGAAGAATGTGTATTCTGTTGCTTTGGGATGAAATGTTCTGAATATATCTGTGATGTCCATCTGGTCCAGTGTGTCGTTTAAGGCCTTCATTTCCTTGCTGATCTTTTCGTTGGATGATCTGTCCATTTCAGTGAGGGGAGTGTTAATGTCCCCTACTATAATTGTATTATTGTTGATGTGTTTCTTTGATTTTGTTATTAATTGGTTTATATAGTTGGCTCCTCCCAACTTGGGGGCATAGATATTTTAAATTGTTAGATCTTCTTGTTGGACAGACCCTTTGAGTATGATATAGTGTCCTTCCTCATCTCTTATTATAGTCTTTGGCTTAAAATATAATTGATCTGATATAAGGATTGCCACTCCTGCTTTCTTCTGATGTCCATTAGCATGGTAAATTCTTTTTCACCTCCTCACTTTAAATATGGGGGTGTCTTCGGGCTTAAAATGAGTTTCTTGGAGGCAACATATAGATGTTTTTTTTTTTTTTATCCATTCTGATACCCTGTGTCTTTTGATTGATGTATTTAGCCCATTAACATTCAGGGTAACTATTGAGAGATATGAATATAGTGCCATTGTATTGCCTATTAAGGTGACTGTTACTGTATATTGTCTCTCTTCCTTACTGATCCACCACTTGTAGGCTGTCTTTGCTTAGAGGACCCCTTTCAATATTTTATGTAGAGTTGGTTTGGTGTTTGCAAATTCTTTCAGTTTTTGTTTGTCCTGGAAGCTTTTAATCTCTCCTTCTATTTTCAATGATAGCCTAGCCTGATATAGTATTCTTGGCTGCATGATTTCTTGTTTAGTGCTCTGAAAATATCAGGCCACCACTTTCTGGCCTTCCAGGTCTCTGTGGATAGTCAGCTGCCAATCTAATATTTTTACCATTGTATGTTACAGACCTCTTTTCCCGGGCTGCTTTCAGGATTTTCTCTTTGTCACTAAGATTTGTAAATTTTACTATTAGGTGACGGGGTGTGGGCCTATTCTTATTGATTTTGAGGGGCATTCACTGAACCTCATGAATTTTGATGCTCGTTCCCTTTGCCATATTGGGGAAATTCTCCCCAATAATTCTCTCCAGTATACCTACTGATCCCTTCTCTCTTTCTTCTTCTTCTGGAATCCCAATTATTCTAATTTTGTTTCGTCTTATGGTGTCACTTATCTCTTGAATTCTCCCCTCGTGGTCCAGTAGCTGTTGGTCCCTCTTTTGCTCAGCTTCTTTATTCTCTGTCATTTGGTCTTCTATATTGCTAATTCTTTTTTCTGCCTCATTTATCCTAGCAGTGAGAGCCTCCATTTTTGATTGCAACTCATTAATAGCTTTTTTTATTTCAACTTGGTTAGATTTTAGTTCTTTTATTTCTCGAGAAAGGGCTTTTATATCTCCCGAGAGGGTTTCTCTAATATCTTCCATGCCTTTTTTGAGCCCGGCTAGAACCTTGAGAATTGTCATTCTGAACTCTAGATCTGACATATTACCAATGTCTGTATTGATTAGGTCCCTAGCCTTCGGTACTGCCTCTTGTTCTTTTTTTTGTGTTGAATTTTTCGGTTCTGTCATTTTGTCCAGATAAGAGTATATGAAAGAGTAAGTAAAATACTAAAAGTGTGCAAACAACCCCAGGAAAATATGGTTTAATCAAATTAGAAGAGATCCCAAATCGTGAGGGGGGAAAAGGGGGATAAAAAGAGGTTCAAAAAGAAAGAAAGAAAGAAAGAAAGAAAGAAAGAAAGAAAGAAAGAAAGAAAGATAAGAGAAAAAAAAGAAAAGAATTTAAAAAAGAAAACGAATAAAGAAAAATATAAAACGGTGGGTGAGGAATCCAACCTGCCTTTGTCTGTGAAAATCCTTCCCTTGGACTTCATGGTATCTGTTTTATTGAGGTATAATTGACTAATAAAACATAAGATATTTAAAACAAACAAACAAAAAAGGAAACAATATATATATTAGATAAACTAGTTAAGAACGTTAAAAAAGAAAAGGATAAAAGTTTAAAAAAATCTTAGCAGAAGAGAAAAAAATGAAAAAGAAAAAAATTAAATTAACTGCAAGACTAAAAACATCACAGGGAAAAAAAAATGAAAAGAAAACAAAAATCACAGGGAGAAAGCCATGAGTTCCGTGCTTTGCTTTCTCCTCCTCTGGAATTCTGCTGCTCTCCTTGGTATTGAAACCGCACTCCTTGGTAGGTGAACTTGGTCTTGGCTGGATTTCTTGTTGATTTTCTTGGGGAGGGGCCTTGTGTAGTGATTCTCAAGTGTCTTTGCCCCAGGTGGAATTGCACTGCCCTTACCAGGGGCTGGACTGAGTAATCCGCTCGGGTTTGCTTTCGGGAGCTTTTGTTCCCTGAGCATTTTCCATAGAGTTCCGGAGAACGGGAATACAAGTGGCGGCCTCCTGGTCTCCGGCACGGAGGAGCCGAGAGCCCGGGGGCCCCACTCCTTAGTGTGCCCTCAGAGAACAGTGCCCAGTTACTCCCGTCTGCCTGACCTCCGGCCATGCTCTGAGCTCACCGAGCCTGTGGCTGGTTAAAGGTAACACAGAGCTGTGAGCTTACTGTCAGCTCTGTCTCTGTAGCCAGCTTTCCCGTTCCAATATCCGTAAGCTCTGCGACACTAGATACCCCTGATCCTTCTGTGACCCTGTGGGACCTGAGTCCACGCTGACCCCACGTGGGCTTCGCCCCGGTTTAGCCTCTGGACCAATGTCCCTAAGCGGAACAGACTTTTAAAAGTCCTGATTTTGTGCTCCATTGCTCCCCCACTGGCCGGTAGCCGGCCCCTCTTCCCGGGGTCTATCTTCCCATCACTTTGGATTCACTTCTCCGCCAGTCCTACCTTTCAGAAAGTGGTTGTTTTTCTGTTTCCAGAATTGCTGTTCTTCTTCTCTTCAATCTGCCAATGGATTTGCAGTTGTTTGCAATCTTTAGATAAGCTATCTAGCTGATCTCTGGCTAGCTGAAGTAGTCTCAGCCTGCTACTTCTCCGCCATCTTGACTCCTCCTTAAAACTCCATTCTTTAATGTCTGGGTAAATGTGTGATAATTGGTTTATGGTAACTTCAAAGCCATCTGAGACTTAGATCTCCATCCCGCCTCCCTCCCTGAATGGTGGTAGTGCTGCTTATGGACCAAATGGGATATGAAGAAATAGAATACAGCCTGATCTTACTGCAGAGAATAAACAACTTCCAGTAGTTTAAAGTGGATGCTAAATACACAAAGCTAATTATTTTGCTGAACTGGTGTTCTTCAGAGATTAAAATATAGTCTATTTCCTGCCCACTCACAGTTGTGTCAAGAATTCTCCAAGCAATGCAATCTAAGAACAGCAACCTGGTAGAGTACTCCTGCCATGTTGGTCCTTGAATATCTTTTGGGGGACTTGAATTATGTTGCTAATTATTTCATGTGTCCTCTTTCCTTTGCTGACGTTAGCCTGCAATCGTCAGAATGTATGGTTCTTTCCTCTAACATCTCAGTGGGTGTTTTTGAGAGCAGTAAACACTCATCTGTGGAAGACAGAGATGTAATGTCTATACTATGAGAATGGACAGTTATCCAGCCTTTATCAGTACCAGGAGCTGCCTGAGCTCGGCTTCCCTCTGTTCAGGTTTATTTCCTGGAGGTTCTGACTGAGTTGAGACCCCAACCAGACTCATTAAAGTTAGTCTTTTGGTCCCTGTATTAGATTGTTTCTCCAAATATAATGGCTATTGAGAGGAAAGACAGTTCTTTGAACGTTTAGAAGAAAGAAAACTGTACCAAGACTTCCACCTCAGAGAGAGGCCTCAGTCTATTCCCCTCTGGGTGGTGCAGAGCACACAGACTCCCCCTCTGCCAACTTCCACTGGCAGAGCACAGTCCCAGACACAGTCTCAGGGGTCATAGGAGCTCCAACTTGTCTCTGCACCACAGTGCTACTAAAGCTGTAAGCAATATTTGTCTAGGGAAAGTGCTTTTTATGAAGCCAGAATTACCAGAATTACCAGAGTTACTGGTTTGGATCCCCAAACCAATCAAAGACCCCAACAAAGAGGAGAATTTCTGACCAATACCCCTGATAAGTATAGATGCTAAGATTCTCAACAAGATCACAATAGGATCTGACAGTATATTGAGAGGAGTATGCACCACAAACAGGTGGGATTTATCCCTGGGATGCAGGGATGTTTCGACAATTGAAAATCAATCATTATGATAGAACAAATCAATAAGAGAAGAGAGGAAAACCCCCTGGTCCTCTCAATTGATGCAGAAATAGCATTTGACAGAATCCAGCATCCGTTTCTGATTAAAACCATTCAGAGTATAGGGATAGAGAAAGCATTCCTAAACTTCATCAAATCTATGTATGAAAAACCCACAATAAATCTCATTCTCAATGGGGAAAAGATGAAAGCCTTCCCTTTGAGATCAGGAACATGAAAGGATGCCCGCTCTCAACACTACTGTTCAACATAGTATTAAATATCCTAGCAACAGGAATCAGAAAGCAAAGAGAAATAAAATGTATTCAAATTGGCAAAGAATAAGCCAAACTCTCTGTTTTTACAGATGACATGATAGTTTATACGAAAAACCAAGACTATTAGAACTCATACAGCAAATCAGCAATTTGCAGGATAGAAAACCAATGTACCGGGTGCCTGGGTGGCTCAGTGGGTTAAAGCCCCTGCCTTCAGCTCAGGTCATCATCCCAGGGTCCTGGGATTGAGTCCCACAATAGACTCTCTGCTAAGGAGGGACCCTGATTCCTCCTCTCTCTCTGCCTGCTTCTCTGCCTACTTGTGATCTCCATCTGTCAAATAATGAATAAAATCTTTTAAAAAATCAATGTACAGAAATCATTTGGTTTCTTATACACAACAATGAAAATATAGAAGGGGAACATAGAGAATTGGTTCCATTTACTATAGCACCAAAAACCATAAGATACCTTGGAATAAACCTAGCTAAAAAGGTAAAGGATCTGTACTTGAGGAACTACAGAATACTCATGAGAGAAACTGAAGAAGACACGAAAAGTTGGAAAAGCATTCTATGCTCATGGATCAGAAGAATAAACATTGTTAAAATGCCTGTACTGGCTAGAGCAATCTATATTTCCAATACCATCCCGATCAAAACTCCACCAGCATTTTTAAAAGTTCTGGAATAAGCAATTTTAAAATTTGTAGGAAGCCAGAAGAGACACCATACTTCTAAGGAAATGTTGAAAAAGAAAAACAAACCTGGGGGTATCACATTACCTGATTTCAAGCTTTACTACAAAACTGTGATCATCAAGACAGCACGGTACTGACACAAAAACAGACATATCAACCAGTGGAACAGAGTAGAGAGTCCAGAAATGGACCCACAGCTCTATGGTCAAATAATCTTTGACAAAACAGGAAAAAATATCTAGTGGGGAAAAGACAGCCTCTTCAATAAATGCTGCTGGGAAAATTGGAGATCTATGTTTAAAAGAAGACACTTGACCGTGCTATCAAACCATACACAAAGATAAACTGAAAATGGGTTAAAGAACTCAACGTGTGGCAGGAATTCATCAGAATCATAGAGGAGAACATAGATATTAACCACTTTTACATGGGCAACAGCAACTTCTTTGAAGACATGTCTTTAATGGCAAAGGAAAAAAAAGCTAAAATAAAGTTTTGGGACTTCATTGAGATCAAAAGATTCTCACAGCAAAGAGAACAGTCAACAAAACAAAGAGTCAACCTACAGAATGAGAAAATATATTTGCAAATGACACGACACACAAGGGGCTGATATCAAAGATTTATAAAGAACACCTCAACCTCAAAACTCAAAAAACAGATAATCACATTTTTTTTTTAAATGGGCAGAAGACATTAATAGACAGTTCTCCAAAGCAGACACACAAATGCTAACAAACATGAGAAAAAAAAAAACTGCTCATTTTTACTAGTCATCAGGGAGATTTAATCAGGGAGAACCTCCAGTGCATATCCTTTACCTCTTTGGTTAGGTTTATTCCCAGGTATCTTATGGTTTTTGATGCCATAGTAAATGTAATCGATTTTCCAACTTACCTTTCTATATTTTCATGTTAATGTATAGGAAACCTACCAATGTCTTTAGATTGGTTTTGTATCCTGCACATTGCTGAATTGCTGTATAAGTTCTAGTAGTTTGCATGTGGAGTCTTTTGGGTTTTCCATATAAAGTATCATGTTGTCTGTGAAGAAAGAGTGTTTGACTTCTTCATTGCCAATTTGAATATTTTTAACTTCTTTTTGTTGTCTGATTGCTGTTGCTAGGACTTTTAACACTATATTGAACAATAGTGGTGAGAGTGAGCCTCCTTTTTGTGTTCCTTATCTCACGGAAGGCTGCCAGCTTTACTCCATTGAGAATGATATTTGCTCTGGGTTTTTCATAGATAGATTTGATGAAGTTTAGGAATGTTCCTTCTATCCCTATACTCTGAATGGTTTTAATCAGAAACAGATGCTGTACTTTGTCAAATGTTATTTCTGCATCATTTGAGAAGACCATGTGTTTTTTCTCTCTTCTGTTATTGATTCGTTGTATCACAGTAATTTGCAAGTGTGGAGCCAACCCTGCATCCCAGGGATGAAATCCAGAACATCCCACCTCAGGTTTAACCTTAGCATAAGTACAGCCATCTTAGCTCTGGCAGCCATCTCAGACCCCTGTGCCCAAGGGCTACTCTTTCCCCCAGCCTGCTTTAGTAATCCCCCACCCTGTTTTAGTTACAGGAAGCCCCACCCTACTTTAGTTCCAGAGACCCCCCCACCCTGCTTTAGTAATAGGAACCCATAAATACCCCTGCCTTAACTAATATCGGGGTCCAAGTCCCTACTGCACTGTGCTGGGTATACTTGGGCCCAAGCTTAAGCTTGTCAAATAAACCCTTGTGCGATTGCATCAGTGCTTGGCTCCTTGGTGGTCTCTCAGACATGAAAACTCAGGCACAACACATGCTAGAGTGACTTTCTAATTTCTCCACTCTCTGCACAAAGTCCACCACTGTATTGAATCCAGAAACATTAACAGTTTTCTCATAGGGAATGTTTAGACTTATTTATCCATTACCTTTGAGAACCCCTTCCCTGAGGTGGTAACAAAGCTCCTGCACAGCCCTTTCATCTTTCCATCCAAAATATAAAGTATTTTTCAGCTTTGAAGTTGTGCATCACTTGGGCTGGAAAGGCATCATTTTTATCCCACGTTCCTATGAGTCATGTATTTTCAAAGTCCAGCTTGTAATCTTTGGTCACAAAGTTGTAAAAGATTCCCTTCAATATTATTATTGTTGTTGCTTAAGTTAATAGGAATAATTTTAGGTATAATTAAAAATAATATTTAGCTCCCATTCTTCCAGGAGGCACTTTACAAATTATTTTGGTCTACTTCAATCCTGCACTGTGAATTTACCAGCAAATATTTGGATTTTTATCAAAACATTATACATTATTTGTTATGTATCAAATAAAGAAGAATGAAATTCATCATAGTTATTCTTAGTTGTTTCTTTTCCCTAAGATTTCCTAAATGAATTAGCTTCCTAAACTACCATAGCTTACATTGGAGAAGAAGGCCTGAAGACTTTGTCTTCTAAATTGAACCCAGATATTCAGGTTTCCTTAATACTGATCCATGAAAGTGAACAGCCATAAGCAGACGTTACATAGCAGTATCCTGTGCAGAGGTCTGCTATGGTGATTGTTCAGTTATCCATACCAGAGCTCCCTTCCTGGGAGATGGTAGATGAGCCTCCAGCAGTTTTCTATTGACCCAGATGATTGGAACAAAAACATCTCCATATGTGCATAGAATAGTGTAAGTAGAGTTGGATTTGAGAAGAACTTATGAAGCCTAGAATTATCTCAACATGTCTAAATTCAGTTGTGATTTAAAAAAAAAAAAATGTGCCTGTAGTTCTTAGGCTTCTGGATCAATGACATGGGAGTATGCAGGATGATGAGCTGTTTCATCTCTTCTGCAAGGTGAGAGATATTTCTATCCCCAAAAAGCTCTTTTCTTTTAAAAACAACAGTCATGGGGCGCCTGAGTGGCTCAGTGAGTTAAAACCTCTGCCTTAGGCTCAGGTCATGATCCCAGGATCCTGGGATCGAGCCCTGCATCAGGCTCTCTGTTCAGCAGGGAGCCTGCTTTCTCTTCTCTCTCTGCCTACTTGTAATCTCTATCAAATAAATAAATAAAATCTTTAAAAAAAAACTACAGTAATACCAACTGAAACTTCTCTTCTAGCCTCATTTGGAGTAGTAGATCATATTTTAAATTGCAAATATATTGGAATCACTTAGAGGGTTGATAATACTTTAGTGAAAACATCCTTTAGGATACTTTTTCCCTACCATTGAATAAAAGCCATCCACTCCAAGGACAGTTAAAGACCAGATTCTGTGGATCCTAAAAGTTAAGAATCCTTTGTATTGGTTGTGTTAGGCAATGCTGCACTTTCCTGACCTTCTGCAAGAATGAAAAATAATAGTGTTTAAGGAAAACTAGTCAACAATATGTTTGGGAATGGTTTAATCCTTAAAAAATAATAGAGAAGCACAGTCTCAGACCCAGGATTTGGGGGGTATTACCTATTATCTATTTTGTCATGAGCTTACCATGTGTCATGCATAATTCGTCTTGTGTTTCTTAGTTTATGTTTTATCACTTCTAAAATGAGGGTGTTAAATAAAGAAGGACAGAAACATACCCATATATACAGAGACCAAATTGCTGATTGTCAAAGGGAAGAGAAAATGATGGGGAGTGGGAGGTCCAGTCTTCCACGTATAGAATGAATAAGTGATGGGATGAAAGGTATAGCATAACGAAAATAGTCAACAGTATTGTAATATATTATATGTAGTGAAAAGAAGGGCCATCTGTACCCCAATGTTTATAGCAGCAATGGCCACGGTCGCCAAACTGTGGAAAGAACCAAGATGCCCTTCAACGGATGAATGGATAAGGAAGATGTGGTCCATATACATTATGGAGTATTATGCCTCCATCAGAAAGGACGAATACCCAACTTTTGTAGCAACATAGAAGAGATTATGCTGAGTAAAATAAGTCAAGCAGAGAGAGTCAATTGTCATATGGTTTCACTTATTTGAGGATCACAACAAATAGCATGGAAAAGAAGTGGAGTTAGAGAGGAGAAAGGAATTGGGGGAAATTGGAAGGGGAGGTGAACCATGAGAGACTATGGAATCTGAAAAACAATCTGAGGGGTTTGAAGTGGTGGGGGTGGTGGGAGGTTGAGGTACCAGGTGGTGGGTATTATGGAGGGCATGGATTGCATGGAGCATTGGGTGTGGTGAAAAATAATGAATACTGTTATGCTGAAAATAAATAAAAAAAATATATGGTGACAGGTCATGACTCCACTCGTGCTGAGCAGAGAACAAATGGAGAGCTGTTAAATCACTATTTTTTACACCTTAAACTAATGTAACATTGTGTGTCAACTACAGTTGATTAAAAAAATAATAATCCTGTCATTTCTGTGAAAATAACTGTGAAAAGTAGAAAATTATTATGAAATTTAAATTCTGTTAAATTAAATAAAGAAAGAAAATTCAGTAAAATCCTGTAAAAATTAAAACACTTTTTACAAGAAAAAATAGACATTTAAAAATAAAAGAGGGTGTTATGCTAGTTTTTTGTAGGCTTGTATATAGAGAAGTGTATTATTTTATTGAGATAGAAATGACTTACATATAACATTTGACTAGTTTCATATGTACAACATACTGTGAAGTAATCATCATAATAAAATAAGTTAATATACTTTTTTATGAGAACTCTTGTGATGAGAACTCTTAAAGTCTATCCTCTTAGCAACTTTTAAAAGTGCAATACATTGTTAACTATAGTTACATTAATTATTAACCAATATAGTCACTGTGTTCTTAAGAGATTACCTCACATTTAATAGAATGTCTTTTATTTTTTTTTAAAGACCACAAATAACAAGTATTGGCAAGGATATGGAGAAATGTTAGACTAATTTGAGATTCCTTCTAGTCCAGATTAAAAATGAAAGCAATCAATCATCCTAATCATAAAACCATGAGCACTTAAAGTTAGACTTCAGTAATGACTTCTCTTCCTTTCCAAGTTTAGGAATTCTTCTTTAGCATCATTGGTTCAGTAACCTATAGCTGAAGAATAACTCTGAGAAGAAGCTCTTTATCTTATAAAGCAGATTCTTCTAAGACACAGGTGGAAGAACTGCATGGCTGACTATTGGAGCTCTAGGTTTCTTGCATTCTGAGTTTGAATCCCAGCTCACCAGGTGAATGACCTTGGGACGTTTAACCTCCAGAGGCCTCAATGTCATCACTTGTTTAAAAGATAATGCTATTACTATAATTGGTGTAACTATTATTGACAAAGACTCTCTGACCAGACTTGAGTTAAGCTCCTTTGAGCCCTCTTCTCAACTAGGTCTCTGTGCCCATAAGCTCCAATTTAGCAAGAATTATGCTAAGACATTTTAACAAGAATCCCCACCCTTAATGGATGTCTACTTGACAGAGTACACTTGGTAGCTGATCAGATTCCACATACCCACTATTTATATCTAATGCCTCTCTGTGTCCTCTCTAAGGATCCCATTACATAAGTTTAGTAAGAACCCCCTGTTCTTGTTGTGCCCTCGCTTTATCCCCTGGCGCTGGTTCAAGGTTGAAGTGATCTGCATTGTTGGAAGTTCTCAGTCTAAAATGTCCCAATGCTCTTCGTGTCCAGGGAGACCTTAGAATGTGGCAATGGCTCTCGGGCCACACAGGATTCTCTATCCTGCGGGTTAGACCCAGTTCCCAGGAGCCAGGTTTCCATCTCGGGAAAGGAGGGGTTCTCTTGTATGGCTCATGAACCACAGGCTGGACCATATGTTGAATTTCTAGAACAGGACCTGGGGATAAAGGCCTAAAAACTTAAGCGAGGGTACTTATGAGGAGCTAGGGGAATGTCAGGTTTAATCTTTGGACTCATAGCCATTTACCTGTGTGTCTTCCTGGAGGTAGGTGCTGAAGTTGTGTCAGACTGTGCATTTTTTCCAGAGATTGGGGTGGACTCAGGGGCCTTGCAGTTTTCTCCTAATCTGGAGGGTTTGGTAAACTGAGATGGGCAGAGTTTCCTCAGGAGAGCAGGCCCAGTGATGTCCTGTGGTTCTGGAGGCCCCATCTTGGATGGCTTATGGGTACTGGCTTTGGGACCAACGTTTTCAGACACAAACTCAGGTAATAGTTAGGGTTGAGGTGATGGCAGTCCTGATCTGCAGACACTGTGGGCAGCTGCTCACGATTTGAAATTCGGACTACTGTGAGGCAGGAGCACAGGCTTTTCTGTCTGGATTGTGTGTCTAAGATGGCCACAGAATGGAGGTGTGGCCTCGTGGGTCCATGGGAGATTCTTCCTCTCTGGGGATTCTGCCCGACACCCCAGAGTTTGATGTCTTTCTGGAGAAGAGGAAAACGCTGTTTTCCGTCTCAGGAGTCCTGTCCAAACAGGGAGTCCAGAGATGGGTTCTGGGTATAGGCGCCGGGATAATCCCACCAAGGCTTAGGTTTTGGGCCTAGGGGCATGACAGGCCCGCTCTGTGGGCTTCTGGTCCAGTTCCCGAGGGTGCTTGTTGGAAAGGGGACTCAGCCAGAGGGTCACAATGCTTGTTTGTGCCCAGATGCCCATACAGGGTAGGCATGGTCTCATGGGCCATGCACCTGGCTCTGACTCTGAGGGTTGGACAGCCATCTCAACATTCAGTTTTCCTGTGATGGAGAAGGAGGAGTACTCTTTTGTGCTTCAGGGTCACCCATGGGCAGGAATTTCTTCTACGTTCTTGGACAGGTACCTGATTACCCAGGTTGGTACGAGATGATGGCCTCAGGCCAAGGCAGGACCCATCTGCATGATATGGGGCCCACTGTCTGGGTGGCTGACAGGAGGTCAGGGCTCAAGCTGTGTCAGACAGAGCATTCGTGCAGAGGGCGTCCTATGATAATGGGGTGCCATTGGAAGCCATGCAGCTGGACCTCATGTGGGGTTTCTTCGCAGACCCATAGGGCACTTCTTCTTTCTGGTGGGCAGGCAGAAGGATGCATTGTGGTTCCAGATTTCCCAATATGGAGGGCTTGCAGGCGAGAAGTGTGAGGACAGAAGTTGGAAAGCACTAGCTACGGTTAAGCTCAGTGCTGAGCACATGGCTGTTCCAATGTGCCGTGGTTGTTTCGAGATCTCTAGCACCTGAGTATGCGTGAGGGTCATATGTCTGCTCACACTGGAGTTTTTATCCATGATGGCCAATGAAAGGTGGGGTGGCCTCAAGAAGCCTTGAAGGTTTTCCCAAGCTGTAGCATGTGAGCTGCTCCAAACAGCAAGGTGTCCTACTGCAGAACAGGGGAAGTCAGCTTTGAGGGCTACAGAGACCCCATATGGAAAGATTCGATAGCACAGGTCTCTGAATGGAGGCCTGGTAAGCCCACCCCACGTTACCATTACAGCCGAGGAACAGGGCAGGGAGATCTGCTGTCTAAGTTCCAAGTTCCAAGTGATCTGAGTTGACGGAAGTTCTCAGTCTAATGGGTCCCAATGCTACTTGAGTCTAGAAAGACCTTAGAATGTGGTGGAGGCCCGGGGCCATGCAAGATTTTCCTATCCTAAGGGTTAGACCCAGTTCCCAGGAGAGAGGTTTCCTTCTTGGGACAGGAGGGGTTATCTTGTATGGCTCACAGACCACAGCTTGGACCACATATCGGTTTTCCAGAACAGGCCTCTAAGGATAGAGGCCTGAAAACTTAAACTAGGGTTCTGATGAGGTCCTGGGTACATGGCAGATTCAATCTTCGGATTCAGCGCCATTGACCTACATGTCTTCCTGATTGGAGGTGCTGAGGCTTTGTCAGACTCTTTCAAGAGCAGCCTATGAAATTGGAGTGGGCTCAGGGTCTTTGCAGGTTTCTCCTAATCTGGAGTCTTTGCAGGTTTCTCCTAATCTGGAGGGTTTGGGCAACTGAGACGGGACTAGTTTTTTTTTTTTTTTTTTTTTCCAGAGAGCAGGCCCAGTGATGTGCTGTGGTTCTGGAGGCCCCATCCTGGAGGGTAAGTGGTTCAGGGCTCTGGGACAAAAATCTTCAGACACAATATCAGGTAAAAGTTAAGGGCAAAGTGATGGCAGGCCCAATCTACAGACCCTGAGGGCAGCTCCTCGGGATTTTAAATTCGGGCGTCTGGGAGGCAGGTGCACTGGCTTTTCTGCCTGGATTGTGTCTAGGATAGCCGCAGAATGGAGGGGTGTCCTCATGTGTCCATTGGAGTTTCTTCCTATCTGGAGATTCTACCCAGCACCCAAGAGTTTGGTGTCTTACTGAGGGAAGGGGAGACCGCGTTTTACCGTGTCAGGGTTCCTGTCAAAACATGGATTCCAGAGATGGGTTCTGGGTCCTGGTGCCTGGATAATCCCACCAAGGCTTAGGATTTGGCCAAGGGGCATGACAGGCCTGCTCTGTGGGTCCTGGTCCAGCTCCCATGGGGGCTTGTTGGAAACGGGTCTCAGGGTGAGGGTCACAATGCCTGTTTGTGCCCAGCTTCCCATTCTGAGTGGGTGCTGTCTCTTGATACATGCACCTGGATTCCAATATGAGGATTGAAAAACCATCTCAACATTTAGTTTTCCTGCCATGGGGAAGGAGGTGTACACTTTTTTTCTGCAGGTTCCCTTGTGGGCAGGAATTTGAGCTATGTTCTGGGACATGTACCTGAATACCCAGGTTGGTTCAAAATGAAATACTCAGGTCAAGGCAGGTCACACCTGTAGGATATGGGGCCCAATCTTTGTGTAGCTGCCAGGTGGTCGGGGCTCGGGCTGTGTCAGACAAAGCATTAGTGCACAGGTGGCCTATTATATTGGGGTGCTATAGAGGGCCGTGCAGGTGGATCCTCATGTGGATTTTCTGCACAGACTCACAGGGCACTTCTTCTTTCTGGTGGGCAGGCAGAAGGCCTCATTGTGGGTCCCAAATTCCGAATATGGAGGGCTTACAGGTGATGAGTGTGAGGACAGAAATCTGAATAGACAAGCTACATTTAAGCTCAGTGCCAAGCACATGGCCTTTCCAATGTGCAGCAATTTTTTTTTTTTTATATCTCCAGCACCTGAGTATGGGTGAGGTCAGATGTCTGCTCACGCTGGATTTTGTATTTATGATGGCCAATGAACGAGATATCCAGCACCTGAGTAAGGGTGCATGAATGATGTTTGCTCACACTGGAGGTTGTGTCTATGATGACCAACAAATGGAGAGGTGGCTTCAAGAGGCCTTGGAGGATTCCCCACCCTGATGCTTGTGAGATGCTCCAAACAGCAAGGTTGTTTTTTCTACTGGATAGGTGGAGTCTGATTTGTTTGCTCCAGGGTCCCCCATGTGAAAAGTTTAGGTAGCAGAGCTCTTCTGCATGGATGCCTGGAAAGCACACCTCCATTGACCATTGCAGCTGAGGAACATGGCAGGTTCCTTCTGGTGGCTCTGGGGTGAAGTACCAAGGCCTTGAGTTGACAAGGAATCTCTTGCAGATGGGTCACAATGCTGGTTTTTACCATAGGTAGATCATAGAATGTGTTGTTGGCTAAGGTTCCATGGAGGATTCTCCTAACCTGAGGGTTTAACACAGGTTGAAGATCACGGTTTCCTTCTGGGGACAGGATATGTAGTGTTGTGTAGCTCAGAGACCACAAGTTGTATCATAAGTTTGTATTCCAGAACAGGCCTCTGAAGACAGATGCCTGACAACCTAACCTAGGGTTCCAATGAGGTCCTAGGGGCATGATAGGTTCTATCTTCATACTCAGGACAGTTGACTTCGGTTTCTGCCTGGATGTAGATGATCAGGGTGTTTCAGACTGCACATTTGTGTCCAGAGTGGCCTCCAATATTCTGGTGGGCTCAGGTGCTTTGTAGTTTTCTCCTAATCTGGAGAGTTTTGGCGACTGTGATGGGCAAAGTTTCCTTGGGGATGGCAGGCACAGTCCTGTGGTGTGGATCCAGAGACCCAATCCTGGAAGGCATGTGAGCCATATTTTTGTGAGAGAAGTCTGCAAACACAAACACAGGTTAGGGTTAGTGGCAAGGTTGTCTCAGGGCAATGCGTAGACCGGGAGGGTTGCTCATCAGGAACAGTAATTCGAGTGACTTGAAGACACAATCACAGGTTTTTATATATGTATTGTGTGTCCAGGATGGCCTCAGAATGCAGGTGTGGTCTCATGGGTCCATGGTATATTTTTCCTCTCTAAGGATAATGGCGGCTCCCAATAGTTGAATGGCTTTTTGGAGTGGGAATAGTGTTGTTTTCCATCTTAGGGGTGCCCCAAAACAGGGATTCCAGAGATAGGCTCTGGGTCTGGGTGCCTAGAAAATCCCACCAAGTGTTAGTATTTGGCCATAGGGGCATCCCAGGCCTGCAATGCGGGATCCTGGTGGTGCAACTGAGAGGGATTGACTCACCAAACACTTCTTCTTTCTATGGGGCAGGCAGAATGCTGCATTGTGGCTCCAGAATTCCCTATTAAGAGGGCTTGGGGACAAGTAGGGTGAGAATGCAATTGTAAACACCAGCTAACCTTAAATTGAGTGCCAAGCAGAAGGCAGTTCCAATGTGCTGCAGCTTATACGAGTTATCCAGCACTTGATTAAGGGCAACTCTCACATATTTGCTCACACTGGAGTTTGTATCTATGATGGCAGACAAATGGAGGGGTGGCTTCAAGAGGCCATGGAAGATTAACCAGGCTTAGGATTTTGAGATGCTCCAAACAACAAGGTTTCCTTTAATTGACAGATGGAGTCTGGTTTGTTTCCTCCAGTGTCCCCCATGTGGAAAGTTTGGGTAGCAGAGCCCACCTGCACGGATGACTGGAAAGCACATGTCCAATGACCATTGCAGCTGAGGAACATGACAGGTTCGTTCTGGTGGCTCTGGGGCGAAGTACCATGGACTTGAGTTGACATGGAATCTCTTGCAGAGGTGTCCCAATACTGGTGTGTTACCAGGAAGGTCTTAGAATGTGCTGGTGGCTAAGGGGCCATAAAGGATTCTCCTACCGTGAGAGTTTGGCACAGGTCGATGTGCACAGTTTACTTCTTGGGAAAGGAGATGTTCTGTTTTGTGGCTCAGGGTACATATGTTGTATCCTAACTTGGTATTCAAGAACAGGCCTCTGAGGACAGATGCTTGAAACCTAGGGTTCCAATGATGTCCTAGGTGCATGTCAGGTTCAATTTTCTGACTAAGGACCATTGACTTGGGTGTCTGTCTGGATGTAGGTGATCAGGGTGTTTCAGACTGTGCTTTGTATGCAGAGCCACATCCAATATTTGGGTGGGCTCAGGGTCCTTGCAGGTTTCTACTAATAAGAAGGCTTTGGGCAACTGTGATGGGCACAGTTTCCTTGGGGATGGCAGGCCTAGTCCTGTGGTGAGGCTCCAGAAACCCCATCCTGGAAGGCATGAGAGCCATGGTTTTGAGAAAGAAATCTGCAAACACAAATTCTTGTTAGGGTTAGTGGCGTGGAGGTCACAGACCCAATGCATAGACCTGGAAGGCAGCTTGTCAGGAACTGTAATTAGGGTGATGGGAAGGCAGTAGCACTGGCTTTTCTATCTGGATTGTGTGTCCAGGATGGGCTCGGAATGCAGGTGTGGCCTCATGGTTCAATGGGAGGCTTTTCCTCTCTAAGGATCCTGGTGGCTCTCCATAGATCGGTGGCTTTTTTGGCGAAGAAAATAGTGTTTTTTTTTCCATCTTAGGGGTGCCCAAAAACAGGGAAGAGTGCTGTTTTTCAACTTAGGGGTACCCCAAAACAGGGATTCAGAGACAGGCTCTGGGTCTGGGTGCCTGGGAAATCCCACCAAGGGTTAGGATTTGGGCATAGGGGCATTCCAGGCCTGCAATGCAGGATCCTAGTGGTGCAACTGAGAGGGCTTGTTTGAAAGAATGCTCAGGCTGAGTGTCACAATCCCTGTTTGTGCCCAGGGTGTCCCACAGGAGTGGGCGTGGTCTCATTGGCCATGCAGCTGGCTCCCACTTTGAGGGTTTGGCACCCATTGCTACAGCCAGGATTCCTGCCATGGAAAGAGGAGTTCTCTATTGTGCATCAGGTACACCATTGGCAGGGTTTCCAGCAAAGATCTGGGGAAAGGTGCCTGAATACCAAGGATGTGTAGAAATGATGGACTTGGGCCATGACCACTCTCACATGCTGGTAATGGGGCACGCTCTCTTGG
The DNA here is from genome assembly GCF_964662115.1 of Mustela nivalis. Classification (NCBI taxonomy): domain Eukaryota; kingdom Metazoa; phylum Chordata; class Mammalia; order Carnivora; family Mustelidae; genus Mustela; species Mustela nivalis. The sequence goes on along the minus strand of NC_139022.1, from coordinate 1,676,968 downwards.
TGGCTTACACTTTGTTGGTGCTCATGATCTGTCAGACACAGCCTGAGTGGCCATGCCAGTCTATAAATTAGGGTTCCCTTGAGGGCCGAGCATATCTATCCTTATGAGGGGTTTCTGGGTAGACTCACCAGATGCCTCTTCTTTCTATGGGGAAGTCAGAATGCAGCGTTGTGGCGCCAGAATTCCCTATCATGAGGGCTTGGGGACTAGTAAGGTGAGGATGGATTTGTAAACACAAGATGTGGTTTAATTCAGTCCCAAGTGGAAAGAAGTTCCTATGTGCAGCGGCTTATTAGAGATATCCAGCAGCCGAGTAAGGGCGGATGTCAGGTATTTGCTCACGCTGTAGTTTGTGTCTATGATGACTGATAAATAGAGAGGTGGCTCCAAGTAGCCATGGAGGATTTCCCAAGCCAAAGCTTGTGAGATGTTCCAAACAGCAAAGTTTCCTTCTACAGGACAGTTGGAGTCTGGTTTGTTTGTTCCAGGGTCTCCCATGTGGAAAGTATGGGTAGCAGAGCCCTTCAACTTGGATGCCTGGAAAGCACAACTCCATTGACCTTTGAAGCTTAGGAACATGACAGGTTCGTTCTCGTGGCTCTGGGATGAAGTGCCCAGGCCTTGAGTTGACAGTAATCTCTTGCAGTTCAGCCACAATGCTAGTTTTATATGAGGGAGATCTTAGAATGTGCTGGTGTCTAATGTGCCGTGCAGGATTCTCTTACACGGAGGGTTTGGCACAGCTCAAAAGGCACGTTTTCCTTCCTGGGACAGGAGATGTTCTGTTGTGTGGCCCACAGACAACGTGGTGTATCCTAACTTGGTATTCCAGAACGGGCCCCTGAGGACAAATGACTAAAATCCTAATCTAGGGTTCCAATACAGTCCTAGGGGCATATCAGGTTCAATCCTCTGACTCAGGACCATTGACTTGGCTGTCTTCCTGGATGTAGGTGATCAGGTTGTTTCAGACTGTGCATTTGCATCCAGAGTGGCCGCCAATATTGGCGTTGGCTCAGGGCCCTTGTAGGTTTCTCCTAATGTGGAAGGTTTGGGCTACTGTGACAGGCACAGTTTCCTTGGTGATGGCAGCACAGTCCTGGGGAGTGACTCCAGAGACCCCATCCTGGAGAGCATGTGGTCCATCGTGTTTGGAGATAAATCTGCAAACACAAATTCAGATTAGGGTTAGTGGTGTGGTGGTCACAGGCCCAATGCTTTGACCTGGAGGTCAGCTCGTCAGGAACTGTAGTTGGTGTGATGGGAAGGCGGTAGCACAGACTTTTCTATCAGGATTGTGTGTCCAGGATGGCCTCGGAATGCACGTGTTGTCTCATGTGTCCATGGGACACTTTTCTTCTCTAAGGTTCCTGGCGGCTCCCCATAGTTTGATGGCATTTTCGGGAAGGGAAGAATGCAGTTTTTCATCTTAGGGGTGCCCCAAATCAGTGATTCCAGAGATGGGCTCTGGGTCTGGGTTCCTGAAAAATCCCACCAACTCTTAGGATTTGAGCCTAGGGGCATAACAGAACTGCAATGCAGGATTCTGGTGGTGTAACAGACATGCTCAGGCTGAGGGTCACAATGCCTGTTTGTGCCCAGAGAGGCCCTCAGGAGTGGGCGTGGACTCATTGGCTATGCCCTTGGATCCCACTTTGAGGGTTGGAAATGCATCCCAACAGCCAGGTTTCATGCCATGGGAAAGGATGAGTTCTCTCTTGTGCTTCAGGTTCCCCCATTGGCAGGGATTCCAGCAAAGGTCTGGAGACAGGTGACTGAATATCAAGGATGTGTAGAGTTGATGGACTTCAGCCATGGCCGGTCCAACATACTATATATGGGGCCCACTCTCTGGGTGACTGACACTAGGTCGGGGCTCAGGTGCTGTCAGACACAGCACTACTGGCCAGGGCAGCCTAAATATCGGGGTTCCCTCGAGGGCAGGGCAGATTGATCCTCATGTAGTGTTTCTGTGCAGACTCACCAGGCACTTCTTATTTCTAAGGGGAAGGCAGAATGCTGTGTTGTGGCTCCAGAATTCCCAGCAAGAGGGCTTGGGAACCAGTCGGGTGAGGATGTAAACACAGTCTACAGTTCAATTCATTGTAGTTCCAATGTGCAGTGACTTATTTGAGATATCCAGCACCTGAGTAAGGTGGTGTCAGATGTTTGCTCACATTTGTGTCTATGATGACTGACAAATGGAGGGGTGGCGTCAAGAGGCTATGGAGGATTTCCCAAGCTGAGGCTTGTGAGATGCTCCAAGCAGCAAGGTTTCCTTCTATTTGACAGTTGGAGTCTGGTTTATTTGCCTCAGCATCCCCCATGCAGAGCTCTCCCACATGGATGCCTAAAAATTACACCTCCATTGACCATTGCAGATGAGGAAAATGGCAGGATAGTTCTGATGGCTCTGGGGCGAAGGACCAAGGCCTCGAGCTGACATGGAATCTCTTGCAGATGGGTCACAGTGCTACTTTGTTACCAGGGAGATCTTAGAATGTGTTGGTTGCTAAGGTGCCGAGCAGGATTCTCCTACCCTGAGGGTTTGGTAATGGTCGAAGTGCACAGTTTCCTTCTGGGGATAGGAGATATTCTGTTGTGTGGCTCAGCAACAAGTGTTGAATCATAAGTTGGTATTCCAGAACATGCCCCAGTGGCAGATGCCTGAAAACATAATCTAAGTTTCCATTGAGGTTCTTGGGCACTTCAGGTTCAATCTTCTGACTCAGGACCATTGACTTGGCTGTCTGCCTGCATGTAGGTGATCAGGGTGTTTCAGACGGGGCTTTTGCGTCCAGAACGGATGACAATATTGGGGTGGGTGCAGGGGTCTTGCAGGTTTCTTACATCAGCCTCTGCACACTGGAAGTGCCACTTGGCACTGAATTGAACTGTAGCTTGTGTTTACAATTCCATCCTCACCCTCCTTGTCACCAAACCCTCTTGATAGGGGACTTTGGAGCCACAATGCAGCATCCTGCCTACCCCAAAGAAAGAAGACATGTCTGTTGAGTCTGCCAGAAATCCCACATGAGGATCCACCTGCCTGGCCTTCGACGGCACCTTAATATCATAGGCCGCCATGTGCACTCAGGCTCTGTCTGACACAGCCTGAGCCACGACCTCCAGAAAGCCACACAGACAGTGGGCCCCATATCCTGCAGGTGGGACATGCCATAGCCTGAAACCATCATCTCTACCCAACATGGGTATTCAGGCATCTTTCCCAGACCGTAGCTCAAATCCCTGCCTATGGGGGTACCTAAAGCATAAGAGTACTTATTCCTGATGGCAGGAAGCCTGGCTGTTGAGAAGGGTGTCCAACCCTCAGAGTGGGAACCAGCTGCATGGACATGAAACGACAGCCACAGATGGGAGATGTGCTGGGAACAAACAGGCCATGTGATCCTCGGCATGAGCATTTCTTTCAAACAGACCCCCTCAGAATCTGAACCAGGAGCCCGCAGAGTGGGTTTACAGGTCACTAGGGCCAAATGCTCACCATCGTTCCTGTTTTCCTGGCACTCAGACCAAGAACCTGTCTCTAATCCCTCCAGTGGGATTCCCCTGAGATGGAAAACAGCAGTCTTCCCTTCTCCCATAGACACAAAACATTTTGGAGCTGGGTAGAATCCTCAGAGACGAAGATCCTTCCATGGACTCATGAAGCCACCCCTACATTTTGTGACCGTGCTGAACACACAATCCCGACAGAAAAGCCTCCACTTCCGCCTCCATGACACCTTAAATTCAGTAGTCTATGAGCTACCCTCAGGGCCTGCAGATTGGGCCCGATAATACCTCGGCCTTCACCCTAAGCCTAGTTCGTGTATGCAGATTTCTGTCCCCAAAGCCCTGGCCCACATGCACTCCAGGATGGGGCCTCTGTTCCCATACCAGACAAGTGTGTCTAACCTCCCAAAGGAAACTAACTTCACTGTTACCCAAACCCAGAAGATTAGGAGCAAAGTACAAAGCCCCTGAGCTCATGTCAATTTTGAAAAACGCTCTGGACCCAAATGCACATTCTGACACACAATGAGCACCTGCCTCCAGGCAGACATCCAAGTGAAAGTAAGAAGATCCCTGAGTAAGAAGATTAAACCTAGCATGCCTCTAGGACCTCATCAATACCCTTGTTGAGATTTTCAGACGCCTATCTCCAGAGGCCTGTTCTCTAATAACAACTTATATTCCAACATGTGGACCCTGAGCCACACAACAGAACCTTTCCTGTCCCCAGAAGGATACCTTGCTCTTGATACCTGTGTCTAAGACTCAGTGTAGGAGAATCCTGCATGACCCCTGAACACCCCTACATTCTAATGCCTCCTTGGATACAAACCAGCATTGTGATCCAACCACATGAAACACCATGTCATCTCCAGCCACTTGCAACTTTGCACCGGAGCCACCAGATAGAAACTGTCATGTTCCTCAGGTGCAAGGTTTGCTTTCCAGACATCCACTTGGGAGAGCTCTGCTACCCAAACTTTGCATATGGGGGACATTGAAGCAAACAAACCAGACTACACCTGTCCATTAGAAGGAAACCTTGCTGTTTGGAGCATCTCACGAGCCCCACCGTGGGAAATTTTCCATGGCCTCATGACGCCACCCCTCCATTTTCCTGTCTTCATAGTCACAAACTCCAGTGTGAACAAACATCTGACCTCCGCCCTAATTCAGGAGCTAGATATCTCGAATCAGCCACTAAACACTGGAACTGCCTCCTTCTTGGCATTGAATTTAACCGTAGCTTGTATTTTAAATTCCAACCTCAGCCTCCTGGTCCAAAAAATGTCTTGATAGGGAACTCTGGAGCCAAAACGCAGCATTCTGCCTAACCCACAAAAAGAAGATGTGTCTGGTGAGTCTGCCCAGAAATCCCATATGAGGATCCACCTGCATGGCCATTGATGGCACCCTAATATCGTAGGCCACCATGGGCACTCAGGCTCTGTCTGAGACAGCTTGAGCCACGACCTCCAGACTGCCACACAGACTGTGGGCATCATATCTTGCAGGTGGGACCTGCTGTGGCTCAAAGCCATCATGTCTACTCAACCAGGGTATTCAGCATCTGTCGCCAGGCCGTAGCTCAATTCCCTGCCTATGGGGGAACCTGAAGCACAAGAGTACTCTCATTCCCGATGACAGGATACCTGGCTGTTGTGATGGGTGTCCAACCCTCAGAGTTGGAACCAGCTGCCTGGCCCATGAGACCACGGACACTCATAGGAGTGCCCTGGGCACAAATAGGCATCTTGATACTCAGTGTGAGCCTGCTTTCAAACAACCCCCATCGATAGCAGGACCAGAATCCCGCAGAAGGGGCCTGCCATGTCTCTAGGGCCAAATGCTCACTCTTTTTCATGTTTTACTGGCACTCAGACCCAGAACCTGTCTCTGTAATCCCTCTTTTGGGGGTCCCCTGAGACGGAAAATAGCATTTGTCCCTTATCACAGAGACACCAATCACCTGGGAGCTGGGCAGTATCCCCAGAGATGAAGAAAATCCCATGGCTTCATAAAGCCACCCCTACAATTTGCCACCCTTCTGGACACAAAATCCCGATAGAAAAGCCTGTGCTCTTGCCTCCATCAAACCTTAATTTCAGTACAATATGAGCTGCACTCGGGGCCAGTAGATTGGTCCTGTGATCACCTCAGCCCTCACCCTAACCCTAGTACACGATTGTAGATTTCTGTCCCAAAAGCCACGGCCCATGTGCCCTACATGATGAGGCCTCTGGAGCCACAACAGACAACTGTGCCTACCTTCCGGAAGGAAACTCTGCCCTTCACTGTTGCCAAAACCCTGAGGATTAGGAGCAAAGTATACAGCCCCTGAGCCAACCTCAATTTTGAAGAATGCACTGGACCCAAATGCACATTCTGACACAAAATGAGCACTTGCCTCCAGACAGACATCCAAATCAAAGGCCCTGAATCAGAAGATTGAACCTGACATGCCTCTAGGCCTTCATCATTACCCTAGCTTAGTTTTTCAGGCATATGTCCCCAGAGGTCTCTTCTTCAATACCAATATCTATTCCAAAATGTGGTCCCTTAGCCACACAACAGAACCCCTCCTGTCCCCAAGAGCATACATTGCTCTTGATAGCTGTGTCCAAGACTCAGTGTAGGAGAATCCTGCATGGCCCCCTGACCACTACAATATTCCAATGCCCCCTTGGATACCAACCAGCATTGTGGTCCAACAGCATGAAACTCCATGTCAACTCAGACCGCTTGGAACTTAACCCCAGAGCCACCAGAATGAACCTGCCATGTAGCTCAGCTGCAATGGACCATGGAGGTGTGCTTTCGGGGCATCCATGCAGGAGATCTCCGCTACTCTAACTTTCCATATGGGGGACCCTGGCGCAAATAAAGGAGAATCCCCCTGTCCAGTAGAAGGAAACCTTGCTGTTTGAAGCATCTCACAAATCACAGCGTGGGAAATCCTCCATGCCGTCTTGTGCCACCCCTCCATTTGTTGGTCATCATAGACACAAACTACAGTGTGAGCAAACATCTGACATCGGCCCTTACTCAGGTGCTGGATAGCTCGAATCAGCCGCTGCACATTGGAACTGCCTTCTGCTTGGCACTGAATTCAACCCTAGCTTGTGTTTACCATTCCATCCTCACCCTACTTGTCCTCAAGCCCTGCTGAAAGGGAATTCTGAAGCCACAACCCACCATTCTGCCTTCCCAATAGTAAAATCAAGTGCCTGGTAAGTCTGCCCTGGTACACCACTTGAGGATCAATCTGCTCGGCCCTTGAGGGTACCCCGATTTATAGGCTGTCCTGGACACTGGAGCTCTGTCTGACAGAGCCTGAGCCCAGACTTATTGTCAGCCATAAAGAGAGCATGCCCCATATCCAGCATGTGAACCCAGCCATGACCCAAGTCCGTCAGCTCTACACATCCTTGATATTCAGGCAACTGTCCCCAGACATTTGTGGGAATCCCTGCCAATTGGGGAACCTAAAGCAGAAGAGAATTCCTCCTTCCCCATAGAAGGAAACCTGGCTGTTCTGATGGTTGTCCAACCCACAAAGGGGGAGCAAGCTTCATTGACAATGAGACTAAGCCCAGGGCTGAGGGCAGCCCTGGGCACAAACAGGCATTGTGACCCTCAGCCTGAGCATGCTTTTAAAAAAGCCATCTCAGTGGAACAAGCAGAATCCCACATTGCAGGCCTGGTACACCCAAGGCCCAAATCCTAACACTTCGTGGAATTTTCCAGGGGCTCAGACACAGAGCCCGTCCTTGGAATCCGTGTTTTGGGGCACCTCTAAGATGGAAAACAGCACTCTTCCCTTTCCCGAAAAAGCCACCGAATTATATAGAGCCACCAGGATCGTTAGAGAGGAAAAATCTTCCATGGATCAATGAGACCACACCTGCATTATGAGCCCATCCTGGACACACAATCCAGATATAAAAGCCTGTGCTACCGCCTTCCAGTCACCCTAATTACAGCTCCTGACGAGCTGCCCTCCAGGTCTACACATTGGGCCTGCTATCACCTTGCCACTAACCCTAACCCAAGTTTTTGTTTGCAGACTACTCTCCCAAAACCATGGCTCACATGCCTTCCAGGATGGTATCTCCAGAGCCCACCACAGGACTGTGCCTGCCATCCCCAAGGAAACTATATCCGTCACAGTTGCCCAAACTTTTCAAATTTGGAGAAAACCACAAGGTCCCAGAGCCCATCCCAATATTGGCGGCCCTTCTGCACGTAAATGCCCAGTTGGAAACACCCTGATCACCTACATCCTGGAGACAGCCAAGTGACTGGTCCTGAGTCAGTAGATTGAAACTGACATGCCCCCAGGATCTCATTGAAACCCTAGTTTGGGTTTCCAGGCATCGGTCCTCAGTGACCTGTTCTGAATACCAACCTATGATACAACAGTTGGTCCCTGAGAAACACAACAGAACATGTCCTGTCCCCAGAAGGATACCGTGTTCTTCGACCCATGTCAAACCCTCAGGGTAAGAGAATCCTGCCTGGAACCTTAGCCACCAGCACATTCTAAGAACTCCCTAGTAATAATCCAGCATTGTGACCCATCTTCAATAGATTGCATGTGAACTCAAGGCCTTGGTACTTTGCCCCAAGGCCACCAGAAAAAATCTGTGATGTTCCTTAGCTGAAATGGTCAACAGAGGTGTGCTTTCTAGGCATCCATGTGGGAGAGCTCTGTTACCCAAACTTTCCACATGGGGGTCCCTGGAGCAAACAAACCAGGCTCCACCTGTCCAGTAGAAGGAAACCTTGCTGTTTGGAGCATCTCACAAGCCTCAGCGTTGGAAATCCTCCATGGCCACTTGAAGCCAACTGTTCATTTGGCGGTCATCATAGACACAAATTCGAGTGTGTGCAAACATCTAACATCCGTCTTTACTAAGGGGGTGGATATTCGAATCAGCCGCTGCACACTGGAATTGCCTTTCGCTTGGCACTGAATTTAATCATAGCTTGGGTTTACAATTCCATCCTCACCCTACTAGTCTGCAAGCCCCCTTGATAGAGAATACTGGAGCCACAACACAGCATTCTGCCATCCCCATAGAAAGAAGGGTATGGTAAGTCTGCCCAGAAACTCCTCATGAAAATCCTTCTACTCAGCCCTCAAGGGACCCCAATTTATAGGTTGCCCTGGCCACTAGTGCTGTATCTGACAGAACCTAAGACCCTCGTGTCTGCCACCCAGCGGGCAGGTCGCATATCCAGCATATGAGACCGGCCATGGCCCAGGACCATCATCTATACCCATCCATGGTATTCAGGCATCTATCTCCAGACCTATGCTGGAATCCCTGCTAATGGGGGAGCCTGAAGCAAAATAGAGAACTCCTCCTTCCACATGGAAGGAATCCACTCTGTTAGGACGGGTGTCCAACCCTCAGAGTGGGAGCCAGCTGCATGGCCAAGGAGAGCACGCCCACTCAGGAGGTCTGCCCCGGGCACAAGCAGGCATTGTGACCCTCACCCTGAGCATGCTTTCAATAAAACATTCTCAGTTGCACCTCCACGATCCCGTATTGCATGCCTGGTAAGCCCCTAGGCCCAAATCCTAACCCTTGGTGGGATTTTCCAGGTGCCCAGACCCACAGCCCGTCTCTGGAATCCCCGTTTTGGGGCACCCCTAAGATCGAACACAGCACTCTTTCCTTCCCCGAAAAGGCCACCAAACTATTGAGAGCCGCCAGGATCCATAGAGAGGAAAAGTCTCCCATGGACCCATGAGACCAAACCTGCATTCCAAGGCCATCCTGGACACACAATCCAGATATAAAAGCCTGTGCTACTGCATTCCAGTCACCCTAATTAAAATTCCTGATGGGCTGCCCTCCAGGTCTTATTGGGCCTGCGATCACCTTGCCTCTAACCATAACGCAAGTATGTGTTTGCAGACATCTCTCCCAAAACCATGGCTCACGTGCCTTCCAGGTTGGGGTCTCTTGAGCCACACCACAGGACTGTGCCAGCCATCCCCAAGAAAACTGTTGCCCAAACCTTCTAGATTAGGAGAAACCTGTAAGGTCCCTGAGCGCACACCAAAATTGGAGGCCACTCAGGATGCAAATGTGCAGTCAAAACACCATGATCACCTTCATCTAAGCAGACATCCAAGTCAATGGTCCTGAGGCAGAAAATTGAACCTGACATGCCCCTAGGTCCTATTTGGAACTGTAGATTAGGTTTTCAGGCTTCTGTCCCCAGAGTCCTGTTCTTGAATACCAACTTATGATACAACATGTGGTCCCTGAGCCCCACAACTGAACTGAATGGCTTCTGTCTCCTGCCCCAGACAGAAGCCATGCTCTTGGACCTGCGACAAACCCTCAGGGTATATGAATCCTGCACAGGCCCTTAGCCATCAGCACATTCTAAGATCATCCTGGTAACAAACCAGCATTGTGACCCATCATAATGAGACTCGTGTCAACTCAAGGAACTGGTACTTTTACCCAGAGCAACCTGAGGAACCTGCCATGTTCCTTAGCTACAATGGTCAAAAGATGTCTGCTTTCCAGGCATCCATGCGGGAGTGCTCTGATACCCAAACTTTCCACATGGGGAACCCTGGAGCAAACTAAGACTCCCTCTGTCTGGTAGAAGGTAACTTTGCTGTGTGGAGCATCTCACAAGCTCCAGCGTGGAAAATCCTCCATGGTCTCTTGAAGCCACCCCTCACTTTGTTGATCATCCTAGACATGAACTCCAGCATGAGCAATCATCTGACCTCCGCCCTTACTCAGGTGCTAGATATTCCAATCAGCCACTGCACACTGGAAATGCCTTTCACTTGGCACTGAATTTAACCATAGCTTGGGTTTACAATTATATCCACACCCTCCTGGTCCGCAAGTCCTCTTGATAGTGCATTCTGGATTCACAATGCAGCCTTCTGCCTTCCCCATAGAAAGAAGAAGGGCCTCGTGAGTCTGCCCAGAAACTCCACATAGGATCAGTCTACACGGCCCTCAAGGAAACCCCCATTTATAGGCTGCCCTGGCCACTAGTGCAGTGTCTGACTGAGTCTGAGCCCCGACCTCGTGTCAGCCACCCAGCGGGCAGGTCACATATCTAGCATGTGAGAATGGCCATGGCCCAGGGCCATCATCTCTACCCAACCTTGGTATTCAGGCATCTGTCTCCAGAGCTTTTCTGGAATCCCAGCTAATGGGGGAACCTTCAGCACAAGAGAGAACTCCTCCTTCCCCATGGCAGGAATCCTGGATGTTAGGGTGGGTGTCAAGCTGCATGGCCAAGGAGACCACGCCCACTCATGAGGGCCGCCCTTAGCACAAACAGGCATTGTGACCCTCTGCCTTAGCATGCTTTCAAATAAATGCTCTCAGTTGCACCTCCAGGATCCCGCATTGCAGTCCTGGTACACCGCTAGGCCTAAATCCTAACCCTTGGTGGGATTTTCCATGTGCCCATACCCAGAGCTGTCACTGGAATCCCTGTTTTGGGGCACCCCTAAGATGGAAAGCAGCTCTCATCTCTTCCCTGAGAAAGCCACCAAACTATCGAGAGCCCCCAGGATCCTTGAGAGGAAAAGTCTCCCATGGACCCATGAGTCCACACCTGCATTCCAAGGCCATTGTGGACACAAAATCCAGATACAAGAGCCTGTGCTACTGCCTTCGAGACACCTGATTTACAGTTCCTGACATGTTGCCCTCCAGGTCTATGCATTGGGCCTGCAAACACCTTGCCACTAACCCTATCCTGAGTTTGTGTTTGCAGATTTCTCTCCCAAAACATGGGGCCCTTGGAATTACACCACAGGACTGTGCCTGTCATACCCAAGGAAACTGGGTCCATCAGAGTTGCCCAAACCCTCCTGATTAGGAGAAACCTGCAAGGAACCTGAGCCCACCCCAATTACAGAGGCCGCTCTGGACGCAAATGTGTAGTCTGAAACACCCTGTTCACCTCCATCCAGGCAGACACCCAAGTCAATGGTCCTGAGTCAGGCCATTGAACCTGACATGGCCCTAGGACCTCATTGGAAGCCTATATTAGCTTTTCAGGAATCGGTCCTCAGAGGCCTCTTCGGGAATACCAACTTATGATATAACATATGGTCACTGATCTCCACAAAAGAAAAACTCCTGTCGCCAGATGGAAGCCATGATCTTGGACCGGTATCCAAACCTCAGGGTATATGAATCCTGCACAGCCCCTTAGCCACCAGAACATTCTAATATCTCCCTGGTAACAAACCAGCATTGTGACCCATCTTTATGAGACTCCATGTCAACTGATCGCCTTGGTACATCGCCCCAGAGCCAGCAGAACGAACCTGCCATGTTCCTCAGCTGCAATGGTCAATGGAGGTGTGCTTTCCAGGCATCCATAAAGTAATGCTCTGCTACCCAAACTTTCCACATCGGGGACCCTGGAACAAACAAACCAGACTGTCCCTATCCAGAAGAAGGAAACCTTGCTGTTTGGAACATCTCACAGGCCCCAGTTTGGGAAACCTCCATGGCCTCTTGATGCCTCCCTTCCATTTGACGGTCAACATAGACACAAACCCTAGCATGAGAAAATATCTGACATCCACCCTTACTCAGGTGCTGGATATCTCGGATAAGGCGCTATGCAATGGAACTGCCTTCCACTTGACCGTGAATTGAACAGTAGCTTGTGTTTACAATTCCATCCTTACCCTCTTGGTCCGCAAGCCCTTTTGAGAGGAAATTCTAAATCCACAACACAACATTCAGCCTTCTTTATAGAAAGAAAAAGGACCTGGTGAGTTGGCCCAGAAACTCCACATAAGGATCAATCTGCTCGGCGCTCGAGGGACCCCGATTTATAGGCTGCCCTGGGCACTAGTGCTGTGTCTTCAGAGCCAAGCCAAGACCTAGTGTCAACCACCAAGATATAAGGGCCATTATCCAGCATGTGAGACTGGCCATGGCCCAAGACTGTCATCTCTACCCACCTTTGGTATTCAGGCATCTGTCCCCAGACCTTTGCTGGAATCCCTCCCAGTGGAGGAACCTGAAGCACAATAGAGAACTGCTCCTTCTCCATGGAAGGATTCCTGGAAGTTGGGAAGGGTGCCCAACCCTCAGAGTGGGAGCCAGCTGCATTTCCAAGGAGACCCCGCCTGCTCATGAGGGCCGCCCTGGACACAAGCAGGCATTGTGACCATCAACCTGAGCATGCTTTCACACAAATGCTCTCAGTTTTACCTCCAGGATCCCGCATTGCAGGCCTGGTACGCCTCTAGACCAAAATCCTAACCCCTGGTGGGACTTTCCAGGCTCCCAGAACTACAGCCTGTCTCTGGAATCCCTGTTTTGGGGCACCCCTAACATGGAAAATAGCACTCTTCCCTTCGCCAAGAAAGCCACCATAGTATAGGGAGCTGCCAGTATCCTTGAGAGGAAAAATCTCTAATGGACCCTTGAGACCACTCCTGCATTCCACGCCATTGTGGACACAAAAATCAGATACAAAACCTGTCCTACCGCCTTCGAGGCATCTGATTTACAGTTCCTGATGAGCTGCCATCCAGGTCTATGAATTGGGCCTGCAATTACCTCGCCGCTAACCTTATCCCAAGTTTGTGTTGGTAGACTTCTCTCCCAAAACCATGTTTCATATGTCCTCCAGGATGAGGTTTCTGAAGCCACACCACAGGACTGTGTCCACCGTCCCCAAGGAAAATGAGCCCATCACAGATGCCCAAACCTTCCAGATTAGAAGAATCCTGCAAGGCCCCTGATCCCACCCCAATATTGGAGGTTGATGTGGACGCAAATGCATATTCTGAAACAGCCTGATCACCTGAATCCAGGAAGACACCCAAGTCAATGGTCCTGAGTCAGAAGATTGAACATGACATGCCTCTAGAACCTCATTGAAACCCTAGATTACGTTTTCAGGCATCTGTCCTCAGAGACCTGTTCTGGAATACCAACATGTGATACAAGATATGGTCTCTGAGCCCCACAACAGAATATCTCCTTTCCCCAGACAGAAGCCGTGTTCTTAGACCTGTGTCAAACACTCAGGTTAGATGAATCCTGCTCGGCCCCTTAGCCACCAGCAGATTCTAAGATCTCAGTGGTAACAAACCAGCATTGTGACCCATCTTCATGAACTCCATGTCAACTCAAGGCCTTGGTACTTCGCCCCATGTTCCTCAGCTGCAATGGTCAGTGGAGGTGCTTTCCAGGCATACATGCAAGAGTGCTCTGCTACCCAAAATTACCACATGCGAGACACTGGAGCAAACAAACCAGACTGCCCCTGTCAGGTAAAAGGAAACCTTCTGTTTGGAGCAACTCACCAGCCCCAGTGTGGGAAATCCTCCATGGCCTCTTGACACCACCCCTCCATTTGTCGGTCATCATAGACACAAACTCCAGCATGAGCAAGCATCTGACATACGCCCTTACTCAGGTGCTGGATTTTTGATTCAACCGCTGCACACTGGAACTGCCTTTTGGTTGACACTGAATTTATCCGTAGCTTGTGTTTACAATTCTATCCTCACCCTACTGGTCCACAAGCCATCATGATAGGGAATTCTGTATCCACAACGCAGCATTCTGTCTTCCCCATAGAAAGAATAGAGGCCTAGTTGTTCTGCCCCAAAACCCCACATGTGGATAAATCTACTCGGCCCTCGAGGGAACTTCGACTTATAGGCAGCCCTGGTCCCTAGTGCTGGGTCTGACAGAGCTTGAGCCCCGACCTCGTGTCAGCCACCCAGAGGGTGGGGCCCATATTCAGCATGTGAGACAGGCCAAAGACCAGGGCCATCATCTCTACTCATCCTTGGTATTCAGGGATCTGTCCCCAGAACTTGCCAGGAATCCCTACCAATGGGGGAAACTAAAGCACAAAAGAGAGCTCCTCCTTCCCCATGGCAGGATTCCTGGAATTTGGGAAGGGTCTCCAACACTCAGAGTGGTAGCCTACTGCATGACCAATGAGACTACGCCCACTCCTGAGGGCCGCCCTAGGCACATCAGGCATTGTGGCACACAGCCTGAGCATGCTTTCAAACAAACTCTCTCAGTTGTACCTCCAGGACCTGCACTGGAGTCCTGGTAAGCCCCTAGGCCCAAATCCTAACCCTTGGTGGCTATTTCCAGGTTCCCAGACCCAGAGCATGTTTCTGCAATCCCTGTTATGGGACACACTTAATATGGAAAACAGCACTCTTTCATTCTCTGAGAAAGCCACCAAACTATAGGGAGTCGCCAGGATACTTGAGAGGAAAAATCACCCATGGACCCATGAGACCACACCTGCATTCTTAGTCCATTGCAGATTCACAATCCAGATACAAAAGCCTGTGCTATCGCCTTTCAGGCATGCGATTTTCAGTTTTCAACGTGCTGCCCTCCAGGTCTATGCATTGGGCCTACGAACACCTCGCCACTAAACCTAACTCGAGTTTGTGTTTGCAGACTTCTCTCCCAAAACCATGGCTCACATGCCCTCCAGGATGGGGTTTCTGGAGCCACGCCACAGGACTGTGCCCAACATCCCCAAGGAAACTATGGCCATCAAAGTTTCCCAAGTCTTCCAGATTAGGAGAAACCTGCGAGGCCTCAGAGCACACCCCAATACTGGAGGCCACTCTGTACACAAATGCAGAGTCTGAAACACCCTGACCGCCTACATCTAGGCAGACAATGAAATCAATGGTCCTGAGTCATAGGATTGAACTTGACATTCTCCTAGGACTTCATTGGACCGCTAGATTAAGTTTTCAGGCATCTTTCCTCAGAAACCTGTTCTGGAATACCAACTCATGATACAACATGTGGTCCATGACCCCAACACCAGAACATCTCCTGTCCCCAGAAGGAAGCTGTGCTCTTGGACTGGTGTCAAACTCTCAGGGTAAATGAATGCTACAGGGCCCCATAGCCACAAGCACCTTCTAAGATCTCCCTGGTAACAAACCATCATTGTGTCCCATTTGCATGAGACTCCATGTCAACTCCAGGCCTTGGTACTCCACCCCAGAGCCACCAGAATGAACCTGCCATGGTCCACAGCTGCAATTGTCAATGGAGGTGTGCTTTACAGGCATCCATATGGTAGTGTTCTGCTACCCAAACTTTCCACATGGGAAACAATGGAGCAAATATACCAGACTCCCCCTGTCCGGTAGAAGGAAACCTTTCTCTTTGGAGCATCTCACCAGCCCCAGCGTGGGAAATCCTCCATGTCCTCTTGCCGCCACCCCTCCATTTGTTGGTTATCATAGACAAAAACTCAAGCATGAGCAAACATCTGACATCCACCTTTACTCCTGTGCTGTATATTTGGAATCAGCCACTGCACACTGGAACTTCCTTTCTCTTGGCACTGAATTGAACCATAGCTTTGGTTTACAATTTCATCCTCACTCTACTGGTCCCCAAGCACTCTTGATAGGGAATTCTGGAGCCACAACGCAGGTTTCTGCCTTCCCCTTAGAAAGAAGAAGGGCCTGGTGATTCTGCCCAGAAACTCTCATGAGGATCAATCTGCTTGGCCCTCAAGGTGTCCCCGATTTTTAGGCAACCCTGGCCACTAGTTCTGTGTCTGACAGAGCCTGAGCCCTCACCTCATGTCAGCCACTCAGAGAGTCGGGCCCATTTCCAGCATGTGAGACTGGCCATGTCTCAGGTCCCTAATCTCTACCCATCCTTGGTATTCAGGCATCTGTTCCCAGACATATGCTGGAATCCCTACTAATGGGGGAACCTGAAGCACAATAGAGAACTCCTCCTTCTCCATGGCAGGAATCCTGGCTGTTGGGATGGGTGCCCTACCTTAAAGTTGGAGCCAGCTGCATGGCCAAGGGGACAACACCCACTCATGAGAGCCGCCCTAGACACATCAGGCATTGTGACAACAGACTAGCATGCTTTCAAACAAACGCTCTCAATTGCACCTCCAGCATGTGCATCGGAGGCCTGGTACTCCCCTAGGCCCAAACCCTTGGCGGGATTTTCCAGGCACCCAGACCCATAGCCTGTCTCTGGAATCCCTGTTTTGGGGCACCTCTAAGATGGAAAACAGCACTCTTCCCTTCAATGAGAAAGCCACCATACTATTGGTTACTGCCAGGATCCTTAGAGAGGAAAGATCTTCCATGGATCCATGACCACAACTGCATTCCGAGGCCATCCTGGACACACAATCCAGATACAAAAGCCTATGCTACCACCTTCGAGTCACCCGATTTACAGTTCCTGAAGATTTTCCCTCCAAGTCTATGCATTGGGCCTACGATCACCTCGCCACTAAACCTAACTCAAGTTTGTGTTTGCAGACTTCTCTCCCAAAACCATGGTTCACATGCCCTCCAGGATGGGGTCTCTGGATCCACACCACAGGACTGTGCCCGCCATCTCCAAGGAAACTGTGCCCGTCAAATTTGCACAAACCTTCCAGAATAGGAGATACCTGCAAGGCCCCAGGGCACACCCCAATATCGGAGGCTGCTCTGTACACAAATGCACAGTATGAATCACCTACCTACATCTAGGTAGACAACGAAGTCAATGGTCCTGAGTCAGAGGATTGATTCTGACATTTTCCTAGGACTTCACTGGAATACTAGATTAAGTTTTCAGGCATCTGTCCTCAGAGGCCTGTTCTGGAATACCAACTTATGATACAACCTGTGGTCCATGAGCCCCACAACAGAACATCTCCTGTCCCAAGAAGGAAACTGTGCTCTTGGACTGGTGTCAAACCCTCAGGGTAGATGAATCCTACATGGCCCCTTAGCCACCAGCACCTTCTAAGATCTCCCTGGTAACAAACCAGCATTTTGACCCATCTTCATGAGAATCCATGTCAACTCCAAGCCTCGGTACTTCGCCCCAGAGCCAGCAGAATGAAACTGCCATGTTCCTCAGCTGCAATGGTCAATGGAGGTGTGCTTTCCAGACATCCATGCGGTAGTGCTCTGCTACCCAAACTTTCCACATGGGGGACCCTGGAGTAAACAACCCAGAATCCCCCTCTCCATAAGAAGGAAACCTTGCTGTTTGGATCATCTCACAAGCCCCAGCATGTGAAATCCTCCATGGCCTCTAGACGGCACTCCTCCATTTGTCAGTCATCATACACACAAACTCTTTCTGGAGCAACATTTGACATCTGCCCTAACTCAGATGATGGATATTACAATCAAGCGCTGCACACTGGAACAGCCTTTTGCTTGGCACTGAATTGAAGCGTAGCTTGGGTTTACAATCCCTTCCTCACCCTACTAGTCCCCCAACCACTCTTGATAGGGAATTCTGGAGCCACAATGAAGCATTCTTCCTTCCCCATAGAAAGAAGGGCATGATGAGTTTGCACAGAAACTCCACCTGAAGATCAATCTGCTTGACCCGCAAAGGAACTCAGATTAATAAGTTGCCCTGACCACTAGTGCTGTGTTTGACAGAACATGAGCCCCAACCGTGTGTCAGCCATCCAAAGAGTGTGGACCATTACCAGCATGTGAGATCCTCCATGGTCCAGGTCCGTCATCTCTAACCATTCTTGGTGTTCACACATTTCTGCCTAGATCTTTGTTGGAATCCCTGCCAATGGGGGAACCTGAAGCATTATAGAGAACTTCTCCTTCCCCATGGCAGGAATCCTGGCTGTTGGGACTGATGTCCAACCCTAAGAGTGAGAGACATCTGTATGGCCAATGAGACCACGCCCACTAATGTGATCCACCATGGGCACAAGCAGACATTGTGAGCACAGCCTGAACATGCTTTCAAACAAACTCTCTCAGTTGCACCTCTAAGATCCCGCATTATAGGCCTGGTATACCCCTAGGCCAAAATGCTAACCCTTGGTGGGATATTCCAGGTGCCCAGCCACAAAGCCCATCTCTGGAATCCCTGTTTTGGGGCAACCCTAAGATGGATAACAGCACTCTTCCTTTTCCCGAGAAAGACACCAAACTATGGAGTGCCATCAAGAACCTTAGAGAGGAAAAATCTCCCATGGACTCATGAGACCAAACCTGCATTCCAAGGCCATACTGGACACACAATCCAGATATTAAAGCCTGTGCTAATGCCTTCCAGTCACCCAAATTAAAGTTCCTGACGAGCTGTCCTCCAGGTCTACGCATTGGGCCTGTGATCACATCGCCACTAAGACTAACCCGAATTTCTGTTTCCAGATTTCTCTCCCAAAACCATGGCTCACATGCCCACCAGAATGTGATCTCTGGAGCCACATCACAGAACTCTGGCTGCCATCCCCAAGGACACTGTGCATATCATTGTTGCCCATACCTTCCAGATTAGGAGAAACCTGTAAGGCCCCTGAACCCACCCCAATATTGCTGGCCACTCTTGACACAAATGTGCAGCCTGTAACACCCTGATCACTTACATCCAGGGAGACAGCCAAGAAGATTGAAACTAAAATGACTCTAGGCCCTCAATGGAACCCCAATAGCTTTTAAGGCATCTGTCCTCAGGGACCTGTTCTGGAATACCAATTTATGACATATCATGTGGTCCCTGAGCCACACAACAAAACATCTCCTGTCCCCAGAAAGATACCGTGCACTTTGACCTGTGCCAAATCATCAGGGTAGGAGGATCCCGCATGGCAACTTAGCAACCAGCACATTCTAAGATGTCCTTGGTAACAAACCAGCATTGTGGCTTATCTGCAAGATATTCCATGTCAACTCAAGGCCTTGGGACTTCGCCCCAGAGGCACCAGAACAAACCTGCCATTTCCTCAGCTACAATGGTCAATAGAGTTGTGCTTTCCAGGCATCCATCCCGGAGAGCTCTGCTTCACAAACTTTCCACATGGGGGAACCTAGAGCAAACAAACCAGACTTCAACTGCCCAGTAGAAAGAAACCTTACTGTTTGGAGCAGCTCACAGACCTCAGCGTGTGAACTCCTCCATGGCCTCTTGACGCCACCCCTCCATTTGTCGGTCATCCTAGACTCAAACTCTAGTGTGAGCAAACATCTGACATCCACCCTTATGCCACCACTGAATGTCTGAAATAAACTGCTCCACATTGGAACTGCCTTCCGCTTGGAACTGAATTGTACTGTATCTTGTGTTAACAATTCTATCCTCACCCTCCTGGTCCCCAAGCCCTCTTGATAGGGAAATCTGGAGTCACAACGCAGCATTCTGCCTTCCCCATCGAATGAAAAAGTTCTTGATGAGTATTCCCAGATAGCCCATATGAGGATCAATCTGCTAGGCCCTCCAGTCAACCCCAATTTATAGGCTTCCACAGTCACTAGTGCTGTGTCTGACAGAGCCTGAGCCCCGACCTAGTGTCAGTCACCAGAGAGTGGGCTCCACATCTAGCATTTGGGATGGTCATGGCCCAAGTACATCATCTCTACCCATTGTTGGTGTCAGGCATTTGTCTCCAGACCTTTGCTGGAATCCCTGCCAATGGGGGAACCAGAAGCACAATAGATAACCTCTCTATCCTCATGGCAATAAACCTGGTTGTTGGGATGGGTATCTAAACCTCAAAGGGGAGCCAGTTACAAGACCAATGAGACTACGCCCAGTCCTGAGGGCCGCCCTGGACACAAACAGGCATTGTGACCTTCAGCCTGAGCATGCTTTCAAACAATCCCTCTCAGATGCACCACCATGATCCCGCATTGCAAGCCTGGTACACCTCTAGGCACAAATCCTAAAACTTGGTGGGATTTTCCAGGTGACCAAACCCAGAGACATCTCTGGAATCCCTGTTTCGGGGCACCCCTAAGATGGAAAACAGCACTCTTCCATTCCCCGAAAAAGCCACCAAACTATGAGGAGCCACAAGGATCCATAGAGAGGAAAAGTCTCAAATGGACCCATGAGAACACACTAGCATTCCGAGTCCATCCTGGACCGACAATCCAGAGAGAAAAGCCTGTGCTACCGCCTTCCAGTCAGCCTAATTACAGTTCCAGATGAGCTGCCCTCCAGATCAGTGCATTGGGCCTGTGATCACCTCGCCACTAACCCTAATCTGAATTTGTGTTTACAGACTTTTCTACCAAAACCATGGCACACATGCCCTTCAGGATGGGGTCTCTAGATACACACCACAGGACTGTACCTGCCATCCCCAAGGAAACTGTGACCATCACAGTTGCCCAAACCTTCTAGATTAGCAGACACCTGCAAGGTCCCTGAGCCTACCCTAATATTGTCGGCCTCTCTGAACTCAAATGCGCAGTCTGAAACACCCTAATCACCTACATCCAGGCAGACAGCCAAATCAATGGTCCTGAGTCAGACTAGTGAACCTAACATGCCCCTAGGACTTCATTGGAACCCTAGATTCGGTTTTCAGACATCTGTCCTCAGAGGCCTGTTCTGGAATACGAACTAACGATACAACATGTGGTCCCTGGGCCATACAACAGAACATCTCCTGTTCCAGAAGGAAACTGTGCCCTTCGATCTGTACCAAACCCCGGGGTAGTAGAATACTGCACAGCACCTTAGCAATGAGCACATTCTAAGATCTCACTGGTAACCAACCAGCATTGTGGCCCATCTTCAGGAGATTACATGTCAACTCAGGGACTTGGTACTTCGCTCCAGAGGCACCAGAACAAACCTGCCATGTTCCTCAGCTGCAATGGTCAATGGAGTTGAGCTTTCCAGGCATCCATGCGGTAGAGCTCTGCTACCCAAACATTCCACATGGGGGACACTGGAGCAAATAAACCAGAATCCACCTGTCCAGTAGAATGAAACCTTGCTGTTTGGAGCAGCCTCAAAGCCTCAACGTGAAAACCCCTCCATGGCCTCTTGATGCCACCCCTCCATTTGTCAGTCATCATAGACACAAACTCCCGTGTGAGCAAATATCTGACACCCCCCCCCTTACTCAGGTGCTGGATATCTCGAATAAGCCACTGCACATTGGAACTTTCTTCCGCTTGGCACTGAATTGAACCATAGTTGTGTTTACAATTCCATCCTCACCCGAATGGTCCCCAAGCCCTCTTGATAGGGAATTCTGGAGCAACAACGCAGCATTCGGCATTCCCTATAGAAAGAAATGCCTGGTGATTCTGGCCAGAAACCCCACAAGAGGATCAATCTGCTCAGCCCTTAAGGGAACCCCGATTTATAGCTTTCCCTGGCCACAAGTGCTGTGTATGACAGAGTCTAGCACCGACCTAGTGTCAGCCACCAGAGAGTGGGCCCCACATATAGCATTTGGGATTGCCATGGCCCTAGTACGTCATCTCTACCCATCCTTGGTATTAAGGCACCTGTCCCCAGACCATTGCTGGAATCCCTACCAATGAGGGAACCTGAAGCACAATAGAGAACTCCTCCTTCCTCATGGCAGGAAACTTGGCTGTTGGGATGGTTGTCCAACCCTCAAAGGGGGATGGAGTTACAAGACCAATGAGACCACATCCATTCCTGAGGGCCGCCCTGGACACAAACAGGCATTGTGACCCTCAGCCTGAGCATGCTTTCAAACAATCCCTCTCAGTTGCACCACCATGATCCCGCATTGCAGGCCTGGTACGCCTCTAGGCACAAATCCTAAAACTTGGTGGGATTTTCCAGGTGACCAGACCTAGAGCCCGTCTCTGGAATCCCTGTTTTGGCATTCTGGTCAGAAACCCCACATGAGGATCAATCTGCTCGGCCCTCCTGGCCCACACACCCTCCATGCTGGGTCCCCTTGAGCCACACATCAGGACTGTGCTTGCCTACTCCACGGGAATTCTGCCCATTTCATTATCCACTATCTTAAAAATTAGGAGAAACCTCCAAAGTCAAGGAGGCCATTCCAATAGTGTAGACCGACCAGGATAAACAAGGGCAGGCTAACACCAGCTGAGCATTTGCCTCCAATAATACCGTAGATGGATGTCCCCAGAGAAGATCTGGATATTTGGAATCAGCCACTGCACACTGGAACTTCCTTTCTCTTGGGACTGAATTGAACCATAGCTTTGGTGTACAATTTCATCCTCAAATACGAACTAACGATTGGAAATCCCCATGTTCAGATGCGCGAGATCTCGATTCACATCTGAAGAGTGTGCCTGCCATGCCCTCACCCCGAAACCTAAGCCTTGCTTGTGTTCTCAGACTTCCATCCTCACACTCCTGGCCCACAAGCCCTCCATTTTGGCAATTCCAGAACAAAAATGCAGCACTCTGCCTGCCCTCCAGAAGAAAAACGTTGCCTTATGGGGCTACCCAGATACCCTAAATGAGGATCGGCCTGCATGCAACTCAGTTGCACCCCATATATACAGTCTACACTGGGCACTAATGCCCTGTCTGACACAGTCTGAGCCCGGACCTCCCGACGGACACCCAGACAGCTGGCCTCACACTTCCGATATGGGACCCTCCATGGCCTTAGTTTGTCATCTCTTCCTAACCTCTGTTTTCAGGATTCAGAGCCTACATCTTATCTCCAGTCATTGCCCAGGGGTGAACGTGATGCAGAAATTAGAACTCCTCCTTCCCCATGGAAACAAAGCTTGTGGTTGGCATGTTGTCCAATGTTCAGTGTAGGTGAAACCAGCGTGCCCAGTTGGCCCCGCCCATGCTTGAGGGCCTAGGGCACAAACACACACTGTGACCCTCAGCGTGAGCCCTGTCCTCAAGCAAGACCTCTCAGTGGCTAGAACAAGAGCCAGCATATGGGGCTTTTTATGCCCGTAGGCCCCCATTCTTAACCAGTTGCCCCTCTCCAGTGCTCTTCTCTGGAATCCCTCTTTTGGTGGAACACCTGAGGTAAAACAAACAAACAAACAAACAAAACACAAGAAAGGACTCCTCCCATCCCAAAGAATGAACCCAAACTCTTGGAGTCGGTCCAAATGACCAATAGGAAAACTCATCCATGTCCCATGAGGCCACTCTGACATTCCACGGTCATCATTAACTCAAAATCCAGTGACAAAAGCCTGAGCAAGTGCCACACACTCGCCCTTTGTTCATATCCCCAAGAGTTCTCCTCAAGTCTATAGACCGTGCCTGCCATACCTATGTCCCCAAACCTAAGCAGAGTTTGTGTTTTCAGACTTCTGTCACCACAACCCTGGCCAACACACCCTCCAGGCTGGGGCCTCTGGAGTCACACCTCAGGACTGTGCCTGCACTCTCCAAGGGAATTCTGCCCATTCCATTGGCCACAACCAAACAAATTAGGAGAAACCTCCTAAGACCCTGAGTCCATCCCAATAGTGTAGGCAGCCCGGGACAAACAAGGGCGATCTGACAAAGAGGAGCCACGTGACACAGGCTGAGCAACTACCTCCAATATTACCTGTAGACTGATGGCCCCAGATAATCAGATTAAACGGGACAGGCCCCTAGGCCCTAATCAGATCCATTGCTTTGGCTTCCAGACATCTCTCCTCAGAGGCCTCGTTTGCAATACCAGCATATGGGCGATTCCTGAGGTACTCATCAGAACAAATCTCGTCTCCACATTGGAAACATAATCTTCGGAGCTCTGTCAAAACCTCCGGTTAGGAGAATCCTTCAGGGCCCCAGATCCACCGCCCCATTCCAAGGTCTCCATGGACACAAACGCACAATATGACCCATCCTCAGGAGAGTCCATTTCAACTCAGCCCCCTCTGATGCTCCCCCAGAGCCAGCAGATCGAACCTGCCTTGTCGCTAGGTAATAATTGGAATGTGAGGGGGGCACACCACACATCCATCCCATGAGTGGTCATGGAGTCTTTCTGCATGGGACCTCCGGCAGCCATCCAAAAGTTCTAAATGGGTCCTACAGAAGGAATACTTGCAGTTTGGAGCATCTCACAAATCCCATCATGGGAATACCTACATGGCCTTTTGAGAACCTCCCCCTTCATAAAGAGGCCATCATGGACAGAAACTCCAACCTGAGCCAAAGACTGATCCACGCCCTGAGTTCAGATGCACAAGATCTCGATTCAGCTCTGCAGAGTGTGCCTGTGGTGCCTTCACCCTGAAACCTAAGCCTAACTTGTGTTCTCAGACTTCCGTCATCACACTCCTGGCCCACAATCCCTCCAGTTTGGAAATTCTGGAGGCATAATGCAGCATTCTGCCTGCACCCCAGAAGAAAAACATTGCCCTATGGGGCTACCCAGAAATTGCAAATGAGGATCAACCTACACGCCATTCAACTGTACCCCAATTATACAGTCTACACTTGGCACTAATGCCCTGTCTGACACAACCTGAGTCTGGACCTCCCGACTGACTCCCAGACAGCTGCCTGCACACTGAGGACATCGGACATGACCATGGCCTTATGTCATCATCTCTTCCCAACCTCGGTTTTCAGTCTTAAGAACCTAGACTTTATCTCCAATCATTTTCCAGGATTGAACGTGATGCAGAAATCAGAACTCCTCCTTCCACATGGCAAGAAATCATGTTGTTCGCATGTTGTTGAATGTTCAGAGTAGGAGAAACCAGTGTGGCCCATGAGGCCCCACCCATGCTTGAGGAACAGGTTGGGCACAAACTTGCATTGTGACACTCAGCTTGAGCCCTGTCCTCAAGTAAGTGCTCTCAGTGGCTGAACCAAGAGCCAGAATATAGGGCTTGCCATGCCCCTAGGCCCCCATTCTAAACCATAGGTCGAGTTGTCCAGTCGCCCCTGCCCTGGGCTCTCCTCTGGAATCCGTCTTTTGGTGGGGCACTTGAGGTAAAACAAAACAAAACAAAACAAAAAAAAAAAAAAAACAGAAAGTACTCCTCCCATCCTAAAGAATGACCCCTAACTCTTGGGATCAGGCCAAATCTCCAGAGAGCAATAGATATCCATAGCCGATGAAGCCACCTTGACAATCAACAGCTATTTTTGACACCAAATCTTGAGACAAAGCTTGAGGAAGCATCTCACATTTGCACTTTGTTCATATCATGAAGAGTTCTCCTCACCATCTGTAGATTGTGCCTGCCATACTATGTCCCCAAACCTAAGACGAGTTTGTGTTTTCAGACTTCTACCCCCACAGCCGACCCACACACCCTCCAGGATGGGGTCCCTAGAGTCACACCTTAGGACAGTGCCTGCCCTCTCAAGGAAATTCTGCCCATTCCATTGGCCACAACTCTACAGATTAGGAGAAACCTCCAAAGAACCAAAGACCATCCCAATAGTGTCAGCAACTCGGGACAAACAGGGCGATCTGACACCAGCTGAGCAACGACCTTCACTCAGAACCTTAGACAGATGTTCCCAGAAAATAAGATTGAAGCAGTCAGGCCCCTAGGTCCTAAATTGATCCATTGCTTTGGTTTCCAGGCATCTCTCCTCAGATGCCTGGTTTCCAATACCATCTTATTGTGGTTCCTGAGGCACGAATCAGAACAAATATCAACACCACATGGGAAACTTGCTCTCTGGAGCTGTCTCAAAACCTCAGGTTAGGAGATCCTTCAGGGCGCCGGCACCACTGGCCCTTTCCAAGGTCTCCATGGACACAAATCCACATTATGACCAATCCTCAGGAGAGTCCTTTTCAACTCATCCCCCTCGGTTTCTCCCACAGAGCCAGCAGATAGAACCTGCCTTGTCCCTAGGGAGCAATTGGAATGCGAATTGGGCTGCGCAGACATCCATCTGCTCTGCATAAGGTCCTTATGGGACGTCCTGGATCCATCCAACAGTTCTCGGCTTTCCCACAGAAGGAATCCTTGCGGTTTGGAGCATCACACAACCCAATGTGGGAAAACCCTCATGGCCTTGGGTCCCCCCGCTACATGAAGGGGCCATAATGGATAGAAACTCCATTCTGAGCCAACGTCTGATTCTTGCCCTGACTTCAGATGCACGAGATCTCGATTCAGCTCTGCAGAGTGTTCCTGCCATGCCCTCGTCCATAAACCTAAGCCTAGCTTCTGTTCTCAGGCATCCATCCTCACACTCCTGGCCCACAAGCCCTCCAGTTATGGAATTCTGGGGACACAATGCAGCGCTCTGCCTGCCCTCCAGAAGAAAATCGTTGCCCTATGGGGCTACCCAGAAACGCCAAATGAGGATCAAGCTGCACGCCACTCAACTGTATTACAATTATACAGTCTACCCGGGGCACTAATCCCCTGTCTGACACAGCCTGAGCTCGGAACTCCCGACCAACACCCAGACGGCTGGGGCCACACCTCATGACTGTGCACCGTTGATGCAAAATTGGGAGACAAAAGCCTGAAAAAGTGCTTCACACTCGCCCGTTGATCATAGCCTGAAAAATTATCCTCGAGGTCTGTAGATCGGTCCTGCCATACCTATGTCCCCAATCCTAAGCCGAGTTTGGGTTTTCAGCTTTCTGTTCCCACAGTCCTGGCCCACACACCCTCCAGGCTCGGGCCCCTGGAGCCACACCTCAGGACTGTGCCTTCCCTCTCCATGGGAATTGTGCTCATTCCTTTGGATACAACCGGAAAGATTAGAAGAGACCTCCAAAGTCCCCGAGGCCATTCCAATAGTGTCAGCCTCCCAGGACAAACAGGGGTGATATGTCACAAGCTGAGCAACTACCTCCTCTCAGACCCATAGACAGATATCCCCAGAGAAGAAAATTGTACCAGACGGACACCTAGGCTCTAATTGGATCCATTGTTTTGGTTTCCAGGCATCTCTCCTCAGAGGCCTGGTTTCCAATACAAGCATATGTAGGTTCCTGGAGGTATAAGTCAGAACAAATCTCATCTCCAAATGGGAAACTTGCTCTTTGGAGCTGTGTCAAAACCTCCAGTTAGGAGAAACCTTCAGGTACACGGAGCCACTGCCCCATTCCAAGATCCCCATGGACACAAAAGCACATTACGACCCATCCTCATGAGACCCCATTTCAACTCAGACTCCTCAGTTGGTCCCCCATAGCCAGTAATCAAACCTGCCTTATTACAAGTAGATAATTGGAATGCAAGGAGAGCTGCCCATGATTCCATCCTTTGAACCCTGCTCTGGCGTCATTCCATAATGGACGTCTTGGAGCCATCCGACAGGTCTCAACTGTCCCGCAGAAGGAATCCTTGGGGATCGGAGCATCTCACTACTCCCATCTTGGGAAAACCACCTTTGCCTCATGATGCGTCTGGCCCTTCATGAAGGGAGGAAATGGACAGAAAACACCAACCTGAGCCAAAGTCTGATCCTCACTCCTGACTTCATATCCACGAGATCTCGATTCAGCTCAGCAGAGTGTGCCTGCCGTGCCCTCACTAGGAAACCTATGCCTAGCTTGTGCTCTCAGACTACCTTTGTCACACTCCTGGGGCACATGCCCTCCATTTTGGGAATTCTGGAGCCACAATGCAGCACTCTGACTGTCCTCCAGACGAAAAATGTTGCCCTATGGGGCTACCCAGAAACCCCAAATGAGGATCAACCTGCATGACACTCGACTGTACACCAATTGTACAGTCTACCCTGGGCACTAATGCCCTCTCTGACACAGCCTGAGCCCAGATCTCCCGACCCAACACCAACACAGCTGGAGAAAAACCTCAGGACTGTGCCTGCCCTCTCCAAGGGAAATCTCCCCATTCCATTGGCCACAACCCTACAGATTATGAGAAACCTTCAAAAACGCTGAGACCAGCCCAATAGTATAGGCCTCCTGGGAGAAACAGGGGCGATCTGACACAAGCTGAGCAACGACCTCCACTCAGAACTGTAGACAGATGTTCCTAGAGAAGAAGATTGAAGCAGACAGGCCCCTAGGCCCTAATCTGATCCATTGCTTTGGATTCCAGGCATCTCTCCTCAGAGGCCTGGTTTCCAATACCAGCTTATGGGGGTTCCTGAGATACCGATCAGAACAAATCTCGTCTCCAAATGGGAAAATTTCTCTTCGGAACTGTGTCAATACCTCCGGTTAGGAGAATCCTTCAGGATGCCGGCACCACCACGCCATTCCAAGGTCTCCATGGACACAATCCCACATTACGATCGATCCACAGGAGAGTCCATTTCAACTCAGCCTCCTTGGTTCCTCCCCCCTAGCCAGCAGACCGAACCTGCCTTGTCACTTGGAGACAATTGGAATATGATTTGGGTTTCCCCGGAATCCATCATTGGAAGCCTGCTCTGGAAAAGTTCCTTATTGGGCGTCCTAAATCCATCCGATAGGTCTCGACTGTCCAACAGAAGGAATCCTTCTGGTTTGCAGCATCAAACACTTGCACTGTGGTAAAACCTTCATGGCTTCGTGATGCCCCATCTTCATGTAGGAGACATCATGGACAGAAATTCCGACCTGAGGCAATGTCTGATCCTCTCCCTGACTTCAGATGCATGAGATCTCGTTTCAGCTCAGCAGAGTGTGCCTGCCGTGCCCTCGCCCCGAATCCTAAGCCTAGCTTGTGTTCTCAGACTTGCGTCCTCACACTCCTGGCCCACAAGCCCTCCAGTCTGGGAATTCTGGAGCCACAATGCAGCACACTGCCTGCCCTCCAGAAGAAAAACGTTGCCATCTGGGGCTATCTAGAAACCCCAAATGAGTATCAACCTGCATGCCACTCAACTGTACCCCAATTATACAGTGTAGTCTGGGCAGTAATGCTCTGTCTGACACATCCTGAGCCCGGACCTCATGATCAACACCTGGACAGCTGGCTGCACACTGAGCACATAGGACACGCCATGGCCTTAGGTCAGCATCTCTTCTCAACCTCGGTTTTCAGGCTTTAGAACCTAGACCTTATCTCCATTCACTGCCAGACAGTGTACGTGATGCAGAAATCAGAACTCCTCCTTCCCCATGACCAGAAACCCTTTGGTTAGCAATTTGTCCAACATTCAGCGTAGGAAAAATCAGCGTGGCTTATGAAGCCCTGGCCATGCCTGAGGGCCACGATGGGCACAAACACACATTGGCACGCACAGCATGAACCCTGTCTTCAAGTAAATCCTCTCAGGGCCGGGATCAAGAGCCCGCATATGGAGTTTGTCAAGCCCCTAGTCCCCCAATCTTACCAGAGTTTGAGATGTCTAGTCACCCCTACTCAGGGTTCTCCTCTGGAATCCCTCTATGGTGGAGCACATGAAGTAAAAATACGGAAATGACCCCTCCCATCCACCGAATTACCCCATATAATTGGGATCTGGCCAAATCCACAGAGAGGAAAACTCGTCCATGGCCCATGAGGCCATCCAGACATTCCACAGCCATGGTTGACACAAAATCCAGAGACAAAAACCTGGGCAAGCGCCTCACACTTGGCCTTTGTTCATAGCCCAAAAAATTCTCCTCATGGTCTATAGATAGGGCCTGTCATACATACGTCCCCAAACCTAAGCCAAGTTTGGGTTTTCAGACTTCTGTCCCCACGGAACTAGCCCACAGACCTTCCAGGCTAGGGCCCCTGGATCCAAGGCTCAGGACTGTGCCTGCCCTCTCCAGGGGAATTCTGCCCATTCCATTGGGCACAACCCTACATATTAGGAGAAACATGCAAAGTCCCCGAGGCCATCCCAATAATGTCAGCCACCCAGGACAAACAGGGGTGATCTGTCCCAAGTTAGGCAACTACCTCAACTCAGACCCGTAGACAGATATCCCCAGAGAAGAAGATTGAACTGGACAGGCACCTAGGCCCTAATCTGATCCATTGCTTATGTTCCCAGGCATTTCACCTCAGAGGGCTGGTATCCAATACCAGCATATTGGTGCTTCCGGAGATACCAATCAGAACAAATCTCATCTCCACATTAGAAATGTGCTTTTTGGAGCTGTGTCAAAACCTCCAGTTAAGGGAAACCTTAAGGTCCCCGGAGGCACTGCCCCATTCCAAGGTCTCCATGAACACAAACACACATGATGACCCATCCTCAGGAAAGTCCAGTTCAACACAGCCCCATCAGTTGCTCCCCCAGAGGAAGCAGATCAAACCTGCCTTGTCACAAAAAGACAATAGGAATGCGAGGCAGGCTCTACAGGCATCCATCCTTAGAACCCTGCTCTGGCGTCGTTCCTTATGGGCCATCCTGGAGCCATCTGACCGGTCTCGACAGTCCCGTAGAAGGAATCCTTGCCAATTGGAGCATCTTACAACTCCCATTGTGGGAAAACCTCCATGGCCCCATGATGCCCCCCACCTTCATGAAGGGGCCATCCTGAACAGAAATTCCAACCTGAGACTATATCTCATCCTCGCCCTGACATCAGATGCACGAAATTTCAATTTAGCTTTGCAGAGTATGCCTGCCGTGACCTCGCCCTGAAACCTAAGCTTAGCTTGTGTTCTCAGACTTCCTTCCTTACAATTCTGACCCACAAGCCCTCCACTTTGGGAATTCTGGAGCATAATGTAGCACTCTGCCTGCCCTCCAGAAGAAAAACGTTGCCCTATGGGGCTACCCAGAAACCACAAATGAGGATCAACCAGCACGCCACTCATCTGTACTTCAATTATACAGTCTACCCTGGGCACTAATGCCCTGTCTGGCACAGCCTGAGCTCAGACCTCGTGACCGACACCCAGAGAGCTGGCCGGACACTGAGCACATTGGACACGCCAAGGCTTAGGTCATCATCTTTTCCCAAACTCGGTTTTCAATCTTCAAAAACCTAGATCTTATCTCCACTCACTTCCCATGGGTGAACATGATGCAGAAATCAGAACTCTCCTTCCCCCTCGCCAGAAACTTGTGGTAGGCATGTTGTCCAACAATCAGTATAGGAAAATCCAGCATGGCCCATGAGGCCCTGCGCATGCTTGAGGGCCGCGATGGGCACAAACTCACATTGGGACCCTCTGCATGAACACTGTCCTCAAGTAAAGCCTCTCAGTGACTGGACCAAGAGCCCACATATGGGGCTTGCCATGCCCCAAGTCTCCAAATCTTAGCCAGAGGTAGAGATATCTAATCACCCCTACTCAGGGCTCTGCTCTGGAATCCCTCTTTGGTGGGATACCTGAGGTAAATAAATACAGAAAAGACTTCTCCCATCCACAGAATGCCCCCAACCACTTGGGATCAGGCCAAATCCCCAGAGAGAAAGAATCGTCCATGGCCCATTAGGCCAGCCCAATGTTCCATGGCCACCGTTGACACAAAATTCAGAGACATAAGCCTGAGCAAGTGCCTCACACTCGCCCTTAGTTCATAGCCTGAAAATTTCTCTTTACGGTCTGTAGATTGGGCATTGCATACCTATGTTAACAAACATAAGGCAAGTTTTTCATTCAGACTCCTATACCCACAGTCCTGGCCCACACACCCTCCAGGCTCTGGACCTGGAGCCACACCTCAGGACTGTGCCTGCCATATCCAAGGGAATTCTGCTCACTCCTTTGGATACAACCCTACAGATTAGGAGAAACCTTCAAAGTTCCTGAGGCCATTCCAATAGTGTACGCCATCCAGGACAAACAGGGGTGATCTGATACAAGCTGTGCCACTACCTCCACTTAGACCCATAACAGATATCCATAGAAAAGAAGATTGAACAGGACAAGCACCTAGGCCCTAACTGGATCCATTGCTTTTGTTTCCAGGCATCTCTCCTCAGAAGCCTGGATACCAATACCTGCATATGGGGGTTTCCAGAGGTACCAATCAGAACAAATCTTGTCTCCACATGGGAATTTTGCTCTATGGAGCTGTGTCAAAACCTCCAGTTAAAAGAAACCTTCAGGTACCCGGAGCCACTGCCCCTTTCCAAGGTCTCTATGGACACACAATCCCACATTATGACCCATCCTCAGGAGAGTCCATTTCAACTCAACCCCCTCAGTTGCTCCCACAGAGCAAGCAGATCGAACTTCCCTTGTCACTAGGAGACAATTGAAATGAGAGGCAGGCTCTTCAGACATCCATCCTTAGATACCTGCTCTTGTGTCGTTTTGTATGGAACGTCCTGAAGCCATCCAACAGCTCTCGACTGTCCCGCAGAAGGAGTCCTTGTGGATTGGAGCATCTCACATCTCACATCGTGGGAAAACTTCATCGGCCACATGATGCCCCCAATCTTCATGAAGGCAGATGGATCATGGACAGAAACTCCAACCTGAGCTAATGGCTGATCCTCGCCTTGACTTCAAATGCACGAGATCTCGATTCAGCTCTTCAGAGTGTGCCTGCCGTGCTCTTGCCCCAAAACCTAAGTGTAGCTTGTGTTCTCAGACTTCCATCCTCACTCTCCTGGACCACATGCCCTCCAGTTTGGGAATTCCGGAGCCACAGTGCAGCACTTTGCCTTCACACTTGAAGAAAAATGTTGCCCTGTGGGGCCACCCAGAAATGACAAATGAGGAACAAACTGCACGCTACTAGACTGTACCCCAATTATACAGTCTAGCCTGGGTACTA
The DNA here is from genome assembly GCF_964662115.1 of Mustela nivalis. Classification (NCBI taxonomy): domain Eukaryota; kingdom Metazoa; phylum Chordata; class Mammalia; order Carnivora; family Mustelidae; genus Mustela; species Mustela nivalis. Next base: position 1,644,137 of record NC_139022.1, on the reverse strand, counting down.
TTGCCCTCTCTGACACAGCATGATCCTGGATCTCCCAACCATCACCTGGACAGCTGGGGCCACATATCAGGACTGTGACAGCGCTCTCTAAGGGAATTCTGCCTATTCCATTGGCCACAACCCTACAGATTAGGTAAAACCCTCAAAGTCCCTGAGACCATCCCACTAGGTTAGGTCACCCGGGACAAAGAGGGTTGATCTGACACAAGCTGAGCAACAACCTCCACTTAGAACCATAGACAGATGTGCCCAGAGAAGATTGAAGAGGACAGGCCCCTAGGCGTGAAATGGATCAATTGGTTTGGATTCCAGGGAGCTATCTTCAGATGCCTGGTTTCCAATACTAGCTTATGGGGGTTCCTGAGGCACCAATCAGAACAAATCTCTTCTCCACATGTGAATCTTGCTCTTTGGAGCTATGTCAAAACCTCCAAATGGAGAATCCTTCAGGGCCCCGGAGCCACTGTCCCATTCCAAGGTGTCCATGGACACAGTCCAACATTATGACCGATTCTCAGGAGAGTCCATTCCAACACAGCCCCCTCGGATGCTACCCAGAGCCAGTAGATCGAACCTGCCTTGTCGCTAGGAGACATTTGGAATGCGATGTGGACTGCCTAGGCATCCGTCATTAGAACCCTGCTCTGGAGAACTTCCTAATGGGACATCCTGGATCCATTCAACAGGTCTTGACTGTCCCGGAGAACAAATCCTTGCGGTTTGGAGCTTCACATACTCCCACCGTGGGAAAACCTCCATGGCCTCATGATGCCCCCACCTCCTTAATGATGGGGCCATCACGGACAAAAACTCTAAACTGAGCCAACATCTGATCCTTGCCCTGATTTCAGATACACAAGATCTCGATTTAGCTCTGCAGAGTGTGCCTGCCGTGCCCTTTCCCTGAAGCCTAGGCCTAGATTCTGTTCTCAGACTTCTGTCCTCAAACTCCTGGCCCACAATCCCTCCAGCTTGGGAATTCTGGAGACACAATGAAGCACTCTGCCGGTCCTTCAGAAGGTAAACTTTGCCTTATGGGTCTACCCAGAAACCTCAAATGAGGATCAACCTGCACGCCACTCTACTGTACTCCAATTACAGTCTAACCTGGGCACTAATTTACAGTCTGACACAGCCTGAGCCCGGACCTCATGACAGACACCCAGACAGCTGGTCGCACACTGAGCACATTGTACCTGACATGGCCTGGGTCGCCATCTCTTCCCAACCTCGTTTTTCAGGCTTCAGAACCTAGAACTTATCTACACTCACTGCCCACGGGTGAACGTGGTGCAGAAATCAAAACTCCTCCTGCCCCATGGTCAGAAACCTTGTGCTTGGCATGTTGGCCAACGTTCAGTGTAGGAGAAACCAGCGTGGACCATGAGGCCCTGCTCAAGCTAGAGGACCGCGAAAAGCACAAACACACATTGTGACCCACAGCATGAGCCCTGTCCTCAAGTAAACCCTATCAGTGACTGGACAAAGAACCCGCATATGGGGATTTCCATGCTCTTAGTCCCCCAATATTAACCAGAGGTTGAGATGCCTAGTCACGCATACTCAGGTCTCTGTTCTGTTATCCCTCTTTTGTGGGACACCTGAGGTAATAAATAAATAAATAAATAAAGAGAGAGAGAGAGAGAGAGAGAGAGAGAGAGATAGGACTCCTCCCATCCACAGAATGACCCCAAACACTTGGGATCTGGCCAAATCCCCAGAATGAAAGACTCGCCCATGGCCCATGAGGCCACCCCGACATTCTATGGCCACCATTTACACAATATCCAGAGACAAAAGCCTGTGCAAGGGCCTCACACTTGCCCTTTGTTCTTATCCCGAAAAATTCTCCTCACGGTCTGTAGATAGGGCCTGCCATAACTACGTCCCCAAACCTAAGCTGAGATTGTGTTTTCAGACTTCTGTCCCAACAGCCCTGGCCCACACACATTTCAGGCTGGGTCCCCTGAAGCCACAACTCAGGCATGTGTCTGCCTTCTCCAAGGGAAATCTGCCCATTCCATTGGCAACTACTGTACAGATGAGGAGAAACCTCCAAAGTCCCCGAGGCCTTCCCAATAGTGTAGGTTGCCCAGGACAAACAGGGGAGATTGGTCAAAAGCTGAGCAAGTACCTCCCCTCAGACACATGGTGCCCAGAGAAGATTGAACTGGACAGGCATCTAAGTCCTAATTGGATCCATTGCTTTGGTCTCCAGGCATCTCTCCACAGAGGCCTGGCTTCCAAGACCAGCATAAGGGGGTTTCCTGAGGTACCAATCAGAGGAAATCTTGTCTCCACATGGGAAACTTGTCCTTTGGAGCTGTGTCAAAACCTCCAGTTAAGACAAATATTCAGGTTGCCGGATCCACTGCCCCATTCCAAGTTCTCCATGGATACAAACGCACATTATGACCCATCTGCAGGAGAGTCCATTTCAAATCAGCCCCCTCGCTTGCTCCCCCAGAGCCAGGAAATGGAACCTGCCTTTTTGCTAGGATACAATATGAATATGATGTGGGCTCTCCAGGGATCCACCCTTAGAACCCTGCTCTGGCGTCATTCTGTATGGGACGTCCTGGAGACTTCCAACAGGTCTCGACTCTTAGGCAGAAGGAATCCTTGTGGATTGGAGCATCTCACAACTCCCATCGTTGGAAAACCTCCATGAACTCGTGATGCCCCCTTCCCTTCATGAAAGGGCCATCCTGGACAGAAACTCCAACCTGAGCCAATGTCTGACCCACGCCCTGACTTCTGATGGACGAGATCTCGATTCAGCTCTGCAGAGTGTGCCTGCCGTGCCCTTTTCCCAAAACCTAAATCTACTTGTGCTCTCAGACTTCCGTCCTCACACTCCTGGCCCACAAGCCCTCCAGTTTCAGAATCCTGGAACCACAATGTAGCACTCTGCCTACCCTCCAGAAAAAAAACGTTGCACTATGGGGATACCCAGAAATGCCAAATGAGGATCAATTTGCACGACACTAGACTGTACCCCAATTATACAGTCTACTCCAAGCACCAAAGCCCTGTATGACACAGCCTGAGCCCAGAACTCCCAACCGACACACAGACAACTAGCCGTACAATGAGCACATCGGACCCTCCATGGCCTTAAGTCGTCATCTCTTCCCAACCTCAGTTTTCAGGCTTCAGAATCCTACACTTTATCTCCACTCACTTACCAGGGGTGAAAGAGATTCAGAAATCAGAACTCCTCCTTTCCCCTGGCCAGAACATTGTGGTTGGGATGTTGTCCAACGTTCATTGTAAGAAAACCAGCTGGCCCATGAGGCCCTGCCCATGCTTGAGGGCCGCTATGGCACAAACATACATTGTGAGCCTCTGCGTGAGCCCTGTTCTCAAGTTAAGCCTCTCAGTGACTGGACCAAGAGCCCACATATGGGGCTTGTCATGCCCCAAGTCTCCCAAACTTAACCAGAGTTCGAGATATCTAGTCACCGCTACTCGGGGCTCTGCTCTGGAATCCCTCTTTGGTGGGACACCTGAGGTAAAGCCTGTTCTGGAATAACAACTTATGATATATGTGGTCCCTGAGCCACACAACAGAACAACTCCTATCCCCAGAAGGAAATTGTGCTCTTGGACCTCTGTCAAATGCTCAGGGTAGGAGAATCACGCAAGGCCCCTTTGCAATCAGCACATTCTAAGTTTTCCCTGGTAACAAACAAGCATTGTGACCCATGGGCAAGACATTCCATGTCAACTCAAGAGCTTGGTACTTTGCCCCAGAGTCAACAGAACGAACCTGCCATGTTCCTCAGCTGCAATGGTCAATGGAGGTGTGCTTTCCAGGCATCCATGCTGAAGAGCTTTGCTATCCAAACTTTCCACATGGGGTACTGTGGAGCATCAAAACAGACTCCACCTATCCAGTAGAAGGAAACCCTGCTGTTTGGAGCATCTCACAAGCCTCAGCAAGGGAAATCCTCCATGGGCTCTTGATGCCACCCCTCCATTTGTCATTCATCATTGACAAAATATCTAGTATGAGCAAACAACTGACATTCCCCCTTACTCAGGTGCTGGATATCTTGAAAAAGATGCTTCACATAGAAACTGCATTTCGCTTGGCACTGAATTCTACAGTAGCTTGTGTTTACAATTCCATCCTCACCCTACTACTCCACACAGCCTCTTGAAATTGAATTCTGGAACCACAACGCAGCATTCTGCCTCCCCCATAGAAAGAAGAAGTGCCTGCTGAGTCTGCTCGGCCCTGGACTGAACCCTGAGTTATAGACTGCCCTGGCCACTAGTGTTGTGTCTGACAGAGACTGAGCCCCGATCTAGTGTCAGTCACCCAGAGAGTGGGCCCCATATCTAGCATGACCCCAGTCCATCATCTCTACCCATACTTGGTATTCTGGCACCTTTCACCAGACTTTGCTGAAATCCTTCCAATGGGGGAACCTGAAAGACTCTAGAGTACTACTCCTTCCCCATGGAAAGAAACCTGGCTGTTGGGATGGGTGTCCAGCCCTCAAAGTGAGAGCAAAGTACATGGCCAATGAGACTACGCCAACTCCTCAGGGCTGCCCGGGGCACAAAGAGGCATTGTGACCCTCAGCCGAGTATGCTTTCAAACAAACCCTCAGTTCCACCACAAGGTTCCTGCATTGCAGGCCTGGTATTCCTCTAGACACAAGTCCTAACCCTTGGTGGGATTTTCCAGGAGCCCAGACACAGAAGCCCTCTCTGGAATCCCTGTTTTGGGGCACCTCTAAGATGGAAAACAGCACTATTATCTTCCCTGAAAAAGCCACCAAAGTATAGGGAGCCGGGAGCATCCTTAGAGAGGAAAAGTCTCCCATGGACCCATGAGACCTCACCTATATTCCAAGGTCATTCTGGACATGCAATCCAGATAGAAAAGTCTGTGCTATGGTCTTCCAGTCACCCTAATTACAGTTCCTAACACACTGAACCCCAGGACTATGCATTTGGCCTGTGATTGCCTCGTGACTAACCCGAACCCAAATTTGTGTTTGCAGACTTCTCTCCCAAAACCATGGCTCACATGCCCTCCAGGATGCGGTCACTCGAGGTGCACCACAGGACTGTGGCTGAATTCCCCAAGGTAACTGTGCCTATCACAGTTGCCCAAACCTTACAGATTAAGAGAAACCTGCAAGGCCCCTGAGCCCACCCCAATTTTGGCGGCCGCTCTGGACGCAAATGCACAGTCTGAAACACATTGATCAGCTACATTCAGCTAGACAGCCACGTCAATGGTCCAGAGTCAGAAGATTGAACCTGACATGCCTCTAGGACTTTATTGATACCTTAGCTTAGGTTTTCAGGCTCCTGTACCCAGAGGCCTGTTCTCCAGTACCAATTTATATTTCAACATGCTTTCCCTCAGCCACACAACAGAACCCCTCCTGTCCCCAGAAGGATACCTTGCTCTTGGTAGCTGTGTCCAAGACTCATGGCAGGAGAATCATGCATGACCCCGTGACAACACCAACATTCTAACGTCTCCCTGAATAACAACCAGCATTGTGACCAAACAGCATATAACTCCATGTCAACTCAGGCCTCTTAGAACTTCGCCTAAGAGGCACCAGATCAAACCTGCCATGTTCCTCAGCTGCAATGGTCAATGGAGTTGTGCTTTCAGGCATCCATGAGGGAGAGCTCTGCTACACAAAATTTCCATCATGTGGAGCCTGTAGCAAACAAACCAGACTCCACCTGTCCATTAGAAGGAAACATTGCTGTTTGGAGCAACTCACAAGTCACAGCGTAGGAAATCCTCCATGGCCTCGTGATGCAACCCTTCCATTTGGCAGTCATCATAGACACAAACTCCAGTGTGTGCAGACATCTGATATCTACCCTTACTCAGGTGCTGGATATCTCGTATCAGCCGCCACACACTGGAACTGCCTTCTGATTGTCACTGCAATTAACATTAGCTTGTGTTTACAATTCCATCCTCACCCTCCTTTTGCACACGCCCTCTTGATAGGGAATTCTTGAGCCACAATGCAGCATTCTGCCTGCCCCAGAGAAAGAAGAAATACCTGGTGCGTCTTCCCAGAAACCCCACATTAGGTTCCACCAGCATGGCCCTCGACGGGAACCTAATATTTTAGGCCGCCATGGGCACTCAGGCTCTGTCTGACACAGCCTGAGCTACGATTTTCTGTCAGCTATGCAAACAGTGGACTTAATATCCTGCAGGTAGGACCTGCCATGTCCTGAAGCCGTCACATCTACTCAACTTGGATATTCAGGCATTTCTCCCCAGACCATAGCTCAAATCGCTGCCAATGAGGGAAAGTGTAGCACAGGAGTACTTCTCCTTCCCGATGGCAGGAAACCTGGCTGTTGAAATGGGTGTCCAACCCTCAGAGTGGGAATCAGCTGCATGGGCCATGAGACCACCGTCACACATGGGAGCCACCCTGGGCACAAACAGGCATTGTGACCCTCATCATGAGCTAACTTTCAAACAAACCCCCTCGGTAGCTGGACCAGGAGCCTGCAGAGCGGGCCTGCCAGTTCCCTAGGGCAAAAGTCACACATTCGTTCATGTTTTCCATGTGCCCAGACCCAGAAACTGTCTCTGGAATCCCTCTTTTCATGGTCCCCTGAGTCGGAAAACAGCAGTATTCCCTTCCCCCAGAGACACCAAACTCTTGGGAGCTGGATAGAATCCCCAGAGATGAAGAATCTCCCATGGCCCCATGAAGACTCCCATACATTTTGCGACCGTTCTGGACACACTATACAGACAGAAAAGCCTGTGCTATCGCCTCCATGACTCCTTAATTTCAGTACACTATGAGCTGCCCTCAAGGCCTGCAGATCAGGACTGTGATCACCTCATCCCTCACACTAACCCTAGTTTGCATTTGCAGATTTCTGTCCCCAAAGCCCAGGCCCACATGCCCTCCAGGATGGGGTATCTGGATCCCCGGACAAGTGTGCATATGTTCCCGAAGGAATATCTGCCCTTCAATGTTGCCAAAACCCTGAAGATTCAGAGCAAAGTACAAAGCCCCTGAGCCCACGTCAGTTCAAAGGAAATCTCTGGACCCAAATGCACATTCTGACACACAATGAAGAACTGCCTCCAGGTAGATATCAAGTCAAAGGCCCTGAGTCAGAAGATTGAACCTGACATGCCCCTAGGACCTCATTGGAACAGTAGACTAGGTTTTCAGGCATCTGTCCTCAGAGGCCTGTTCTGGAATACCAACTTAGGATATAAAATGTGTTCGCTGAGGCACACAAGAGAACATCTCTTGTCCCTAGAAGGGAACTGTGCCTTTTGACCTGTGTCAAACCGTCAAGTTGCGAGAATCCTGCATGGCCCCATTAGCCACCAGCACATTCGAAGATCTCCCTGGTAACAAACTAGCATTGAGACCCATCAGCAAGAAATTCCATGTGAAGTCAAGTGAATTCTCCAGCCACATCACAGCATGCTGCCATCCCCATAGAAAGAAGTGCCCGGTGAGTCTGCTGGAAACCCCACTTGAGGATCAATCTGCTCGGCGCTCGAGGGAGCCCAGATTTATAGGCTGCTTTGGCTACTAGTAATTTGTCTGACAGAGCCTGAGCCCTTACCTAGTTCCCTCCTCCCAGAGAGCGGGGCCCATACCCAGCATGTGAGACTGGTCATGGCTCAAGTCCATCATCTATACCCATCCTTGTTATTCAGGCATCTCTCCCCAGTCCTTTCCTGGAATCCCTGAAAATTTGGGTGTTAGGGTCGATAATCAAAGAAGCAGGACTGATACAAAGCGAAGGTCAAGCAAAGCTTTATTTCGTGCCAAGCGTCGAGAATCAAACTGACTGTTCAGCACTGTCTCTTGCAAAGAGGCGACCCCTCCCAGCCTCACAGACTAACTTTTATAGAGGTAGTTTAGCCAGACTATACACAGGAGGCCAATGAGTTTTCAGTACACAGAGAATATTGCACATGCATGGTATGTCTGCCTCACACAAAATAAAAAATACTAAGTAACACACATGTGCCCAACTGAATTTCAATTTACTCTAGGAGATATATGTGTGCCCCACTGAGTGGATGTCTTCATCTGGCCTGAACCGCCTTTGTATCTAGGCTCTGCAATTAAGTTTCTCTGGGAGGGGCAGGGTCAATCTAAGTTTAGTGCATAGGTTCAATCTAAGTTCACTACATAAACACAAAATGACGCCTTCTGGCCAACCAGGCCCTTACATTTCCTCTTTTCTTTGGAGATTAATCAAATCCTTGACTTTTCATCCAGTTCTATGTTCTCTGGTTGTAAGGGCTTATATTGAGCATGTAAGTCTAAAATTTTTATCGCTCTAGTTTTCTTTTGTACAAATGACAAAAGAGCACAGTCGGCTGATGAGTTAGCCATTTACTGCTTCATCTAATTTCTTACCTATACTTTACTTTACATAAACAGGTAACAATCAGAGCAACAATAAACTCATAGTCTTTTGAGTCAGCGGGGTCCATTGGCTGAGGCTTCTACCTCTGGGGGGCATCTTCATCCTCAGCTCGCTTGACATGACCCTTGTGAATCCAGGCCCTGATGGCTTCTACTTTTATTGCTGTGTGGGTGGTCAGGATAACAGTAAATAGTCCCTTTCAGCGAGGCTCCAAATTCTCCACTTGATAGAGATGTATCCAATCCAAGTCCTTGGGTTGTTAAGGATGTGGTTCCACCTATGCCTCCATCCCAGTGTGGGCAGTCCAGATCCCGGCATGAGCTTTATTTTAAGGCAGACTGTAATGCCGGCAGTGACTGGAGTACAGACTGATCAGTAATTTCTGCTAGGGCAACCTCTTGTAGCTGAGGACAGAGCGGGGGAAGGATGGTCTCCCAAATATTATTTCAAATTGGGTCACCTTGTTTAAATAGGGTGTACATCGTTCCCTGAGGAGGGCGAAGGAAGAAGATCCACCCATGACCGCCAGTCTCCAGAATTAGTTTTGTCAAGGTCTCTTTAAGGGCCTGGTTCTTTCTTCTTGCTCAGAACTCTGGGACCGATAGGCACAGTGTAGTTTCCAGTTTGTGCCCACGGCCTTGGCCAATGTCTGTGACACTGAGCTCACAAATGCAGGGCCATTGTATGTCCCAATCGTGAGAGGCAGCCCAAACCTAGGAATTATTTCTTCTAGTAACCTTTTTCTGCCTACCACTCCTGCCGTCTCACATTTGGTGGGAAAAGCTTCTACCCAGCCTGAAAAGTTATCGACAAAAACTAACATATACTTGTGCCCATATTTTAGAAGTTTCATTTCTGTAAAATCAATTTCCCAATAAATTCTTGTTTCCTTACCTCATTCCTCTTTCCCTCTTCCAATTCTAGTTCCTCCCACCTCAACTGCCTGGCATTGAGCACATCTATCAATTACATCCTGAACCATATGCCCTAATTTAGAAACCTGGAATTGCTTGCCTATAAGGCCCTTGAGTTTGCGTATCTCCAAATAAATACCCTGATGTATCTGGTCTACTAACTTCTTACCTCGTCTTCTAAGAAGAATTAAATTTCCTCTTTTAGTCTTAGCCCAGTCTCCTTCATAGTCTAATTAATCCCATTTTGGTAAATAGTTAAATCTTCCTCTGAATAGTCCGGTTTTTCTGGTAGGACTAGAGCCAGAAGTGTAACCAGCTCTTGCATTGTTTCTCGGGCTGCTTGCTTTGTGGCTTGACCTGCTAAGTGGTTTCCTTTTGAAATCAGATCAGTCCCCTTGGTGACCCGGCAATGTGGAAGGGATTTGTAACATCTGGGATGGACAATGCTGGGGCACTCATTAAGGCTGTTTGTAATTCCAGAAATACTCCTTCTGCCTCAGCTGTCCACTCTATCATAGTGAACTCTCCTTTTGCCAGTTCGTAGAGAGGTCAGGCAATCTCTGAAAACCACGGTATCCACAGCCTACAGTAGCACACTGTCCCAAGAAACTCCCTCACTTGTCAGGACATGGTGGGGTGGGCGTATTGGGTGGTCACCTGTTTCCTGGACTCAGAAAGTGAATGCACTCCCTCATGGAGATCAAAGCCTTTAAATGGCATGGCTCTGACAGAGCTGTGCTTTCTTTGCTGACAAACAATACCCTTTTTCCTGCAGAGTCTGTAAGAGAGCTCTCGTCCCATGCAAACATGACTTATACTCCTAAGTGGCTACTAGCAAGTCATGAACGTACTGCAACAGAGTGAGTTCTGGGTTGGAGGTTCTGTTCTCACACAAATCCTCATGTAGGGCTTCGTTGAAGATAGTGGATGAATTCTTGAACCCTTGGGGAAGTCTTGTCCAGGTGAGCTGGCCTTGGAATCCTTCCTGTGGGTCAGACCAGTCAAAAGCAGAAAGGTGCTGAGAATTCCTTTGCTAAAGACATGAAGAAAAAATGCATCCTTGAACTCTAAGATGGTATACACAGTTCTTTTGGGGCCTAGGAGGGAGAGTAGGGGATAGGGGTTAGGCACCATCGGGTGGATATCTTCAACACATTTATTAACTTCCCACAAGTTCTGGACAGGTCGGTACTCCCCAGTCTCGGCCTTTTTGACAGGAAGCAAAAGTGTGTTCCATGGAGATTTGTAAGGAACTTGGATCCCCTCTCCTTGGAGGTGGTTAATGTGTTCTCTGATCCCTTCCTTTTCTTCCTGGGGAAGGTGGGTACTACTGAATACAAACAGCCATAGCTGTTGCCATTAATTGTACCACCACTGGAGGTTGTTCCTTGGCCAACCCAGGGGGCTTCCCTTCTGCCCAGACCTCGGGAAACTCGTCCTGTAGGATTTGGAGAAGGCTTCCCCCACTTTGTTTCCTCTGGTTTTGAGACTGGCTCGTAAAAGAGGTATCCATCTCCTGCTGCCATAAGCACTTGTACAGTGGGTTGTCTCAAGGTTACAGTCATGCCTCCTTCTGAGAACTGAATGCCATCTCTTAACTTGTGGAGGAGATCTCTCCCCATCAAGTTATATGGGGCATTATGTAGGACCAAAAATTGATGTTTAACTATTCCCGGGTCCAAATTTAAATTCCTTTCTGCTGCCCATTTATTTCTCTCTGTGCCATTTGCTCCTTTTACCCAGATTTCCTCTCCAAGTAGTGTTCCCATTGGTTTAAGTAATGATGAAAATTGGGCTCCCATGTCCACCAAAAAATAAACTGATTTCCCTTCCACTTCAATTTTTACCTGAGGTTTGGGGAAGAGGTCTGAAACATGAACCTTTCAATCTCTGGTGGCAAGCACTGTTCTCTTCCTTTTGGGGCACTCCGTGTCCCAATGTCCTCTTTCCTTACAGTAAGCACACTGATCTGAATCTATGTCTTCCCGCCTGCCTTCTCTGTGCTTAGGCTTTTCCTTCCATTTACTATCCCCTACCCATTTCTCTGCCTCGTGTAATGCCAAAACCTTAACCAGATTTTTGTCTTTTTTCATCTTCCTGTGCATCCCTGTTGTTAAACACATTTTCTGCTATTCCCAGTAACTCAGTCAGATTCTTCCCTCCAAATCCTTCAATTTTCTGAAGTTCCCTATATCTGGGGTGAGTGACTGACAAAGCAAGATCGTCTAAGTGAGCTATCGTGCAACTTCCCTGAAGTTTACCTCAGGTTGTCTAGCTTCAGTAAACAAACATTTAAAGACAATCAAATCTAGGATTTAACATCCATAAAGGTGTGTTATTTAAAACATAATTTTTCTCTCTAAAATAACCCTCGTTTTGAGAGATAGCCAAATCAGGACTAATTTATTTGAAAAATAAGTCCAGTTTTAACAAGATTGGTCTAATTATTTGCATAAGCTCAGCAAGAACAGTGAGGGATCTTTTAGAATCTGCTCTGCTGGAACTTCTTTTTAGAAATCGCTAGGTTAAAATTATGATAGCCTTTCCAGGCCAGAAGCCAAGCTACATACTTGACATCAGACATGCCTGCAATACCTGTTGATTTGGGTGAATTCCTCTTCCTGAGGCCCCCAAAGAATCCTGTGGTTCCTGCACCTGCCAGGGAGTAACATCCTTTACTCACCTGGTGAGGCTGCTGAGAAAACTGTAAGCAAGGTATTAGTCCAACAGTTACAACGGGCTTTACAGTTCCAGATTTTATAAAGTCAACCTTAGTTCCTTTATGCTGTCTAGTCATATATGAGTCTTTTCTAATATGGCATTCCAGTCAAAGCCATGGTAAAATAAAATAACCAATGTTTCCAATGGTGTCCTGTTACAAGGAGAATGGATTTTTATTGAACATATGCAAATGACTGATTGCTATGGAAGAAGGAATACTTGCTGAGACTTTTTGATTTCAGAGAGTTCAGATAGAGAGAAACAGTTGAATACCTTGATTTGGTTACAAATGACTACATTTTATCTCTGTAAGTTACAGACTTAAGAATAAGTTTCCCTAGTCTGGAAGAACAAATATAAGACAAAACATCAAGAGATACAATGTTACAGTCTTAGTTCACCTAGTCCCATGTTAATAATTCTGGTTTAGTCCGAATTCAGCTTTTTCTTCTGTAAATTCTTACCCATTTCAGTTCAAGAATTTCAACATATCAAAGACGTGTATTTGTCCTGAAAGTCTCCCATATGAATTTTCTTTGAGACGGAATTTATCTTCCAAGGGAACTAAAACAATTACAAATGAAAAAAAACTCAGAACAAATATGGTAAAGATCTGGTGAGATGAGAATTTACAATGTAACTGGCAAGAAAATAAGGTTACTTCTGTAGCACGTAACATTTCCATAATCACAATATCAAGTGGTGATCTATCAACGTATTAAAACTTTAGGAAAAAAATGGCATTTTCCCAAATGTAACCCAAGGTTTATCATTGGTTTAATTCCTGTCAACAATTGCTAAACCCTTAAAAAGTTTTAAAACACATGCCTAAATATAATTAGGGATGCTAAACACCTGATAAAGAAAACATAGAAACTGAATTTTCTGGGCAGGCAAAGAGAAAACCATAACAGATCAATTAACTTCAGAAAACTTTGCCTTTTTAAACAGAGAGAAAACCAGCTTTTCTATACCAGTCTCTCTCTATCTCTCTCTTTCTCTCTCTCTTTTTTTTTTAAGTAAGTAGATAATGAGTTTACTATGTTTCCCTCCCGTCATGAATGATGTCACAGACAAAGGGAGGGGGATCTTTCAGATGCTTTCCTGCTCGCGTCCCTCGTGGGAACTTAGGAGCGTCTTAGCTAAGTTCTGTCCGAATAAACCCAGGACCAGGACACTCCGTGGAGTAGATGACCGTTATGCCATAAGATGCCCTGCGAGACTCAGGGTGCAGCCCACTCAGACTCTGTAGCAAAAGTGGAGCCATACAGACACATTCACACAGTCAGGCACTTTTCAGATTCAAACTTTTATATATCTCCTAATTCTTACATACAGAGTTGTTTTTCTCATTTCCTTCAGTCTTAATTACACTTAACAGAATTTTGTACTCTTAGAAATCCCTGAAACTCTACTGTAGACTAAATATAAACCAATTGTGAGTTAGTACAACAGAATTCATTAGATGGCCAATTTATTAATCAGTTAAGCACAGAACGTGTCCACCAGCAGATTTCAAAAGCACAGACCCAGTTCCAGCACTCAACACTCTAGCATTTCATCCCATTTTGTTAAGACCTACATGTCCAACAAATTTAATTCCACTTGTCATCCAAGCAACCCTTCAGAGTTTCAGGTTACCAAAGACTTCAGAAGCCACTTTAACAATTACCCATTAAAACCTTGAGACAGACAAATAACCATTTCCCCGTCTGATGCCATGCTCTTCCGCCAGCAAGGGGGAGGGGCTTTACAGTCCACGTTGGGCCAGAAAAGGCAAGGAATTCCCCAAAACAAAGGGAGTTTCTGCAGCTGCTTGGGAATATTCCTTAAAGTATTTGTCTCTCTTCGGTTTGAGTGCCAGTTCTGCTTACCAAAAATGGCCCACTAGGCACTATATTCCATGCCTGGCTCCAATGAGCCAGCACTGGGTACCTTAACCTGGCATTCGACTAACCTCAGTTGACTCCAATCATAGCCCTTAACACACAAAATGAGTGAGCAAAAAGCCTTACATATATTATGAAGAACAGAGAGATGAAGTCAGAGTCTCCTTACTCTCTGCTTTCCCCATTTCTTCAATCATAACAAACAGCACAACAGACAACAAAAGGACTAGGCAAAAACAACCACAGGCCCAAGGATTCTTACCCATAACCTGCCACTGGTGGGGGCTTTATCCCCGACCACCTAGGGGGACTCAAACCCCTCAACCTCCCAGGGGGACTCGAACCCCCCAACCACCCAGGGGGACTTGAACCCCCATCTGCCCAAGGGGACTTGAACCCCCCGACTTTCTAGGGGGAATCCAACTCTCCAAACGGCCATGGGGACTCAAAGCCCTTGATCATCTAGGTAGACTTGAACCCCCTGGCCGTCTAGGGGGACTCAAACCCCCCAACTGCCAAGGGGGACTCGAACCCCCTAACCATCCAGGGAGACTCAACCCCCTAGCCATCTAGGGGGACTTGAACCCCCAAACCGCCTATGGGGACTCAAACCCCCCCGAAGGCCCCTGACTGACAGGAGCACTCGAACACCCCGGCGACAGCCTAGGGGGACTCAAAACCCCCAACCACCCAGGGGACTTGGACCCCCCCGTTGATCTATCAAGAGAAGGATGGGGCATCCCTGCATCCATTCCAGCCCTGGGGGGGCATGGCTGCATCCATTTTCTCCCTGGTGGGCCATACCCTGGAGCTTTAACCAGACAGACAGATAGGATCCTGTGATCTTACTTCTGGAGGCTTTTCCCAAAAATTCCGATGCTGGCTCAGTTCTCGTCGTTTGAATCCGGGTTCCCTCTCCAATGTTAGGGCCCATAATCAAAGGAGCGAGACTGATACAAAATGAAGGTCAAGCAAAGCTTTATTTCGCACCAGCATTGAGAATCAATCTGACTGGTCAGGGCCGTCTCTTGCAAAGAGGTGACCCCTCCCAACCTCACAGACTAACTTTTATAGAGGTATTTAGCTGGGCCATACACACGTGGCCAATGAGATTGCAATACACAGAGAACATTGCACAGTCATGCTAAATCACCACACACAGGAAAAAAAAATGCTAGGTAAAACACGAGTGTCCAATTGTATTTCAATTTACCCTAGTAGATATATGTGTGCCCCACTGATTTGATGTCTTCACCTGGTCTGAACGGCCTTTGTATCTAGGCTTTGCAAGTAAGTTCCTCTGGGAAGGGCAAGGTCAATCTAAGTTTACTGCATAGGGTCAATCTAAGTTCACTACATAAACACAAAATGACTCCCTCTGGCCAATCAGACCCCTTACAGGGGAGCCTTAAACACCATAGAGAACTCCTTCTTCCAGATGGCAGGAACCTGTCTGATGAGATTGATGTCCAACACTCAGAGTGGGAGCTAGGTGCACGGCCAATGAGACCACACCCAATCCTGAGGGCAGCCCTGGGCACAAGCAGGCATTGTTACCCTCAGCCTGAGCATCCTTTCAAACAAACCCTCTCGGTTGCACCACCAGGATCCCGCATTGCAGGCCTGGTATGCCCCTAGGCCCAAATTGTAACATTTTGTGGAATTTTCCAGGCGCCCAGACCCAGAGCCTGGCTCTCGAATGGATGTTTTGGGGCACACCTAAGATGGAAAACAGAACTCCTCCCTTCCTTGAAAAAGCCACCAAACTATGGGGAGCTGCCAGGATCCTTAGAGAGGAAAAAATCTCCCATGGACCCTTGAGATCACACATGCATTCCGAGGCCATCCTAGACACACAATCCTGATAGAAAAGTCTGTGCTATCGCCTTCCAGTCACCATAATTACATTTCCTGATGAGCTGCCCTTCAGGTTTATGCACTGGGCCTGTGATCACCTCGCCACTAACCATAACCCTATTTGGGTTTTCAGACTTCTGTCCCAAAACTATGGCTCACATGTCCTCCAGAATGGGGTCTTTGGAGCCACAGCACTGTGCCTGCCATCCCTAAGGAAACTGTTCCCGTTACAGTTGCCCAAATTATCTAGATTAGGATAAACCTAAAGGGCCCCTGAGCTTACCCCAATATGGGAGGCAGCTCTGGATGCAAAAGCCCAGTCTGAAGCACCGTGATCACCTCCATCCAGGCAGATACACAAATCAATGATCCTGAGTCAGAAGATTGAAATTAACATGCCCCTAGGACCTCATTGGAACCCTAGATTAGGTTTTCAGGCATCTGTCCTCAGAGGCCTGTTCTGGAAAACCAACTTATATTACAACACGTGTTCCCTGAGCCAAAGAACAGATCACCTCCTGTCCCCAGAAGGAAACCATGCGCTTGGACCTGTGTCACTCAGGTTGGTAGAATCCTCCAGGGCCCCTTAGCCACCAGCACATTGTAAGATCTCCCTGGTAACAAATTAGCATTGAGACTTATCTGCAAGAGATTCCATGTAAACTCAAGGCCTTGATACTTCGTGCCTTAGCCACCAGAACGAACCTCTCATGTTCCGCAGCTGCAATGGTCATTGGAGGTGTGCTTTCCACACATCCTTGCAGAAGTGCTCTGCTACCCAAACTTTCCACATGGAGGACACTGGAGAAAACACACCAGACTCCACCTGTCCAGTAGAATGAAACCTTACTGTTTGGAGCATCTCCCAAGCCCCAGCGAGTGAAATCCTCCATGGCCTCTTGACACCACCCCTCCATTTTCTGGTCATCATAGAGCCAAACTCCAGTGTGAGCAAAACTCTGACATCGCCCTTACTAAGGTGATGAATATCTCATTTAAGCTGCTGCACTCTAGAACTGCCTTCTGTGTGACATTGAATTTAACTGTAGCTTGGATTTAAAATTCCATAAACACCCCCATGGACCCAAATCCCTCTTGGTAGGGAATTTTCAAGCCACATTGCAGCACTCTGCCTTCCCCATAAAAAGAAGAAGTGCATGGTGAGTCTGCCCAGAAACAAGAAATGTGGATCAATCTGCTCGGCCATCAAGGGTTTTATAGGCTGCCTCGATTTACAGGTTTCCCTGGCCACTAGTAGTGTGTCTGACAGAGCCTGAGCCCTGAACTCATGTCAGCCACCCGGAGAGAGGGCACCATATCCAGCATGTGAGAACAGCCATGGCCCAAGTCCATCAACTCTACCCATCCTTGGTACTCAGGCACCTGTCCCCAGGCCTTGGCTGGAATCACTGCCAATGGAGGAACCTGAAGCACAATGCAGAACTCCACCTTCCCAATTGCAGGAAACCTGGCTGTTGGGATGGGTGTCCAACCCTCAAATTGAATGCCAGCTACATGGCCAATGAGACCACGCGCATTCCTAAGGGCCACCCTGGGAACAAACAGGCATTGTGACCTTCAGCCAGAGTATGCTTTCAAACAAGCCCTCTCATTTGCACCACCAGTTTCCCACATTGCAGCCCTGGGACGCCCCTAGGTCCGAATCCTAACCCTTCGTGGGATTTTCCAGGCACACAGACCCAGAGCCCGTCTCTGGAATCCCTGTTTTGGGGCAGGACTAAGATGGAAAACAGCACTCTTCCCCAATACCAAAGTATTGGGAGAAGAGGGGATCCTTAGAGAAGAAATATCTCCCATTGACCCATGAGACCACACCTGCATTTCGAGGCCATCCTGGTCACACAATCCAGATAAAAAAGTCTGTGCTACCTCCTTCCAGTCACCTTAATTACAGTTCCTGATGAGCTGCCCTCCAGGTCTATGCTTTGGGCCTGAGATCACCTTGCCACTAACCCTAACCCGAGTTTGTGTTTGCAGACTTCTCTCCCAAAACCATAGCTCGCATGCCCTCCAGGATGGGGTCTCTGGAGCCACACTACTTTACTGGGCCTCCCATCCCCAAGGAATCTTTGCCAGTCACAGTTGCACAAATGCACCAGATTAGGAGAAATCTGCAATTGAGCCCACCCCAATATTGGAAGCTGTTCTGTAAGCAAATGCGCAGTCTAAAACACCCTGATCACCTAAATGCAGGCAAACACCCAAGTCAATGGGCCTGAGGCAGAAGATTGTACCAGACATGCTCCTAGGACCTCATTGGAACCCTGGAATAGGTTTTCAGGCATCTGTCCTCCAAAGCCTATTCTGGAATACTACCTTATAATACAACTTTGGGTCCCTGAGCCACACAACAGAATCTGTCCTTTCCCCAAAATGAAACCGTGCATTCGACCTGTGCAAAATCCTCAAGAGTAGGAGAATCCTACATGGCACCTTAGCCACCAGCACATTCTAAGATCTACCTGGTAACAAACCAGCATTGTGGCCCATCTGTAATAGATTCCCTGTCAACTTAAGGCCTTGGTACGTCGCCAAGTACCACCAGAATGAACCTGCCATGTTCCTCAGTTGCAATGGTCAATGGAAGTGTGCTTTCCAGGCATCCATGCGTGAGAGCTTTGCTACCCAAACTTTCCACATGGGGGACACTGGAGCAAACAAACCAGACTCCCCCTGTCTGGTAGAAGGAAACCTTGCTGTTTGGAGAATCTCACAAGCCTCAGGTTGGTAAATCTTCCAAGCCTTCTTGACCCAACACCTCCACTTGTCAGCCATCATAGACACAAACTCCAGTGTGAGCAAACATCTGACATCTGCCCTTACTCGGGTGCTGGATATCTTGAATCCAACACTGCACATTGGAACTGCCTTTTGTTGGCACTGAATTGAACCATAGTTTGTGTTTACAATTGCATCCTCAACCTACTGGCTCCCAAGAACTCTTGATAGGGAATTATGGAGCCATAACACAGCATTCTGCCTTCCCCATAGAAAGAAGAAGTTCCTGGTGAGTCTGCCCAGCAACCCCACATGAGGATCAATCTGCTTGGCCCTCGAGGGAACACTGAAATATAGGCTGCCCTGGCTACTATTGCTGTGTCTGACAGAGCCTGAGACCAAACTTAGTTTCAACGCCCCAGAAAGTGGGCCCCATATCCAGCATGTGAGACCAGCCATGGCCCAAATCTCTCATCTCTACCCGTCCTTGGTATTCAGGCACCTGTACTCAGGCCTTGACAGGAATCCCTGACAATGGGGGAACCTTAAGCACAAATAGAGAACTCCTCCTTCAACATGGCAGGAAACCTGGCTGTTAGGATGGTTGAACATCTCTCAAAGAGGGAACCAGCTGTATGGCCAATGAGACCATTCCCACTCCTAAAGGATGTCCTGGGCACAAACAGGCATTGTGACCCTCAGCCTGAGCATGCTTTCAAACAAGCCCTCAGAGTGGCTCCACCAGGATCCCACATGCAGGCCAGGCACACACCTAGGCCCAAATCCTAACCTTTGGTGGGATTTTCTAGGTGACAAGACCCAGAGCCCATCTCTGGAATCCCTGTATTGGGGCACCCATAAGATGTAAAACAGCACTCTTTATTTCCCCGAAAAAGGTACCAAACTATGGAGAGCCTCCAGGATCCTTAGTGAGAAAAATTCTCCCATGGACCCATGAGACCACACCTGCATTCCGAGGCTATCTTGGACACACAGTCCAGAGAGAAAAGCCTGTGCTACTGCCTTCTATTCACCCTATTTACAGTTCCTAATGTGCTGCTCTCTAGGTCTATGCATTGGGACTATTCACCTCCCCACTAACCCTAACCCGAATTTCAGTTTTCAGAATTCTCTCCCAAAACCATGGCTCTCATGCCACCAAGGATAGGGCCTTTGGAGCCACAACATAGGACTGTGACTGCCATCCCCAAGGAAACTGTGCCCATCACAGTTGCCCAAACCTTCAAGATTAGGAGAAACCTGCAAATCCCCTAAGCCCACCCCTATATTGGTGGTTGCTCTGGTGCAAATTCACAGTCTGAAACACCCTGATCACCGGCATCCAGTCAGACAGCCATGTCCAAGGTCCTGATTCAGAAGATTGAACCTGTCATGTCCGTACGACCTCATTGGAACCCTAGATTAGATTTTCAGGCATCTGTCCTCAGGGGCCTGTCTGGAATACCAGCATATGATACATGTGGTCGCTAAGCCTCACGACAGAACATATCCTGTCCTGAGAAGGAAACCGTGCTTTTCAACGTGTAGCAAATCCTTGGGGTTGGAGAATCCTGAGGGCACCTTAGCCACCAGCACATTCTAAAATCTGCCTCGTAACAAACCAGCATTGTGGCCCATCTGCAAGAGATTCCATGTAAACTCAAGGCCTTGGTCCTTTGCCACATAGGCAACAGACGAACCTGCCTTGTTCCTCAGCTGCAATGTTTAATGGAGCTGTGCTGTCCTGACATCAATATGGGAGAGCTCTACTACCCAAACTTTCCACATGGAGGACCCTGAAGCAAAAAATCCAGACTCCACCATTCCAGTAGAAGGAAACATTGCTATTTGGAGCATCTCAAAAGGCTCAATGTGGGAAATCCCCTATGGCCTCTTGACTTCACCACTCCATTTGTCGGTCATCAAGACACAAACTCTAGTGTGAGCAAACATCTGACATCCGCCCTTACTCAGGTGCTGGATATCTTGAAATAGATGCTTTACATTTGAACTGCCTTCTGCTTGGCACTGAATTGAACCATAGCTTGTGTTTACAATTCCATCCTCACCATACTGGTCCCCAAGGCCTCTTGATATTGAATTCTGGAGCCACAACACAGCATTCTACCTTCCCCATGAAAAGAAGAAATGTCTGCTGAGTCTGCCCATAATCCCCATAAGAGGACCAATCGGCTTGGCTCTCAAAGGAGCCCAGATTTGTAGGCGGCCCTGGCCACTAGTGATGTTTCTGACAGAGTCTGAGCCCAGACCTACTGTCAGCCAGCCAGAGAGCAGGGCCCCATATCTAGCATGTGGGACTGGCCATGGCCCATGTCCGTCATCTCTACACATCATTGTTATTCTGACTTCTTTCCCCAGACTTTGCTGGAATCCTTCCAATGGGGGAACCCAAAACACGATAGAATACTACTCCTTCTCCAAGGTAGGAAACTTGGCTGTTGGGATGGGTGTCCAACCCTCAAAGTAGAAGCCAGGTGCATGGCCAATGAGCGAACACCCTCTCCTAGGGGCTGCCATGGGCACAAACAGGCATTGTGACCCTCAGCCTGAGCATGCTTTCAAACGAGCCCTCTCAGTGGCACCACCAGGATCCTGCATTGCAGGCCTGGTATGCCCCTTGGACCAAATCCTAACTTTTGGTGGGATTTTCCAGGCATCCAGACTCAAAGCCCATCCATGGAATCCCTGTTTTGGGCAACTTTAAGATGGAAAACAGCACTCTTCAGTTCCCCGAAAAAGTAATCAAACTATGGGGAGCCACCAGGATCCTTAGAGAGGAAAAGTCTCCCATGGACCCATGATACCACACCTAAATTCCGAGCCCATCCTGAACACACAATCCAGATAGAAAAGCCTGTGCTACCAACTTCCAGTCACCCTAATTACAGTTCCTGACGAGTTGCTCTCAATGTCTACGGATTGGGCCTGTGACCACCTTGCAACTAACACTAACCCGAATTTTTGTTTGCAGACTTCTCTCCCAAAAACATGGCTCACATGCCCTCCAGGATGGGGTCTCTGGAGCCACACACAGTACTGTGCCTGAAATCCCCAAGGAAACTTTACCCATCACATTTCCTCAAACCCTCCTGATTAGGAGAAACCTCCAAGGCCCCTGATCCCACCCCAATATTGGAATCCGCTCTGGAAAAAATGCACAGTGTGAAACACCCTGATCACCTACATCCAGGCAGACACCCAGGTCAATCGTCCTGAGTCTGAAAATTGAACCTGACATGAAATTAGGACATCATAGGAACCCTAGATTACGTTTGAATCTGAACTGAACTCAGAGGCCTCTTCTGGAATACCAAGTTAGGATACAACATGTGGACCCTGAGCCACACAACAGAACATCTCCTATCCCAAGAAGGAAACTGTGCACTTAAACCTGTGTCAAACCCATAGGGTAGGAGAATCCCTCTTGCCCCACTAGCCACCAGCACATTCTAAGACCTACCGGGTAACAGACCAGCATGGGGACCCATCTGTAAAAGATTCCATGTCAAGTCAAGGCCTTGGCACTTGGCACAAGAGCCACCAATACAAACCTGTAATGTTCATCAGCTGAAATGGTCATTGCACTTGTGCTTTCCAGGCATCCAT
The DNA here is from genome assembly GCF_964662115.1 of Mustela nivalis. Taxonomy (NCBI): domain Eukaryota; kingdom Metazoa; phylum Chordata; class Mammalia; order Carnivora; family Mustelidae; genus Mustela; species Mustela nivalis. The sequence goes on along the minus strand of NC_139022.1, from coordinate 1,621,969 downwards.
GTGGAAGGGCTCTGCAACCAAAATTTTCCACATAAGGGACCCCAGAGCAAACAAAACAGAATCCACCTGTCCAGTAGAAGGAAACCTTGCTATTTGGAGCATCTCACAAGCCTCAGCATGGGAAATCCTCCATGGCCTCTTGACGCCACCTCTCCATTTGTCGGTCATCATAGACACAAATTCCAGTGTGAGCAAACATCTTTCATCCGCCCCTACTCAGTTGCTGGATGTCTCGAATGAGTCGTTGAACATTTGAACTGCCTTCTGCTTTGAACTGAATTTAACATTAGCTTGTGTTTACAATTCCATCCTCACCCTACTGGTCCAAAAGTCCTCTTGATAGGGAATTCTGGAGCCACAATGTAGCATTCTGCCTTCCCCATAAAAAGAAGTGCCTGGTAAGACTGTCAAAAAACCCACATGAGTATCATCTGCTCGGCCCTCATGGATCCCCGATTTATAGGCTGCTCTGGCCACTAATGCTGTGTCTGACAGAGCCTGAGCCCTGACCTCGTGTCAGCCACCTAGAAATCAGGACCCATATCCAGCATATGAGACTGGCCATGGCCCAGTCCGTCCTCACTACCCATCCTTGGTATTCGGGCATCTGTCTCCATACCTTTGCAGGAATTCCTGCCAATGGGGGAACCTGAGGCCCAAGAGAGAACTGCTTCTTCCCCATGTTAGGAAATATAGATGCTGGGATGGGTGTCCAACCTTCAGAAAGGGAGCCAGCTTCATGGCCAATGAGACCATTCCTACTCCTGAAGGGTGTCCTGGACACAAACAGCCATTGTGACCCTCAGCCTGAGCATGCTTTCAAACTACCCCTCACAGTTAGATCACCAGGATCCCTCATTGCAGGCCTGGTAGGCCCCTAGGCCCAAATCCTAACCCTTGGTGGAAATTTCTTGGTGTCCAGACCCAGAGCCCGTCTCTGGTATCTCTGTTGTTGAGTGCCCCTAAGATGAAAAACAGCATTCTTCCTTTCCCTGAAAAAGCCACCAAACTATGTGGATCCACCAGGATCCTTAGAAAAGAAAAATCTCCCATGGACTCATGAGAACACACCTGCATTCCGAGGCCATCCTGGACACACAATGCTGATAGAAAAGGCCAGGCTATCGCCATTGAGTCCCCCTAATTCCAGTTCCTGACGAGCTGCTCTCCAGGTCGACTCATTGGACTGGGATCACCATGCTACTAAGTCTAAACCTTGATTTCGTTTGCAGACTTCTCTCACGAAACCATGCCTCATATGTCCTCCAGGATGGGGTCTCTGGAGCCACACCACAGGACTGTGCCTGCCATCCCTAAGGAAACTTTGTCCATCACATTTGCCAAAACCCTCCCAATTAGAGAAACCTCAAAAGCCCCTGATACCACCCCAATATAGGAAGCCGCTCTGGATGCAAACACAAAGTCTGGAACACCCTTATCACCTACATCCAGGCAGACACCCATGTCAATGATCCTTAATCAGAAAATTGAATCTGACATGCCCCTGCGACATAGTTGGAACCCTAGACTAGGCTTCAGGCATCTGTGCTCAGAGGCCTATTCTGGAATACCAAGTTAGGATACAACATGTGGACCCTAGCCACACAACAGAACATCTCCCATCCCAAGAAGGAAACTGTGCCCTTCGACCTGAGCCAATCCCTCAGGTTAGGAGCATCCTGCATGGCACCTTAGGCACCAGCACATTCTAAGATCTCCATGGAAACAAACCAGCATTGGGACACATCTGTAAGAGATTCCATGTCAACTCAAGGCCGTGGCATTTGGCCCAGAGCTACCTGAACTAAACTATCATGTTCATCAGATGCAATGTTCATTGGACGTGTACTTTACAGGGATCCATGCGGGAGAGCTCTGCTACCCAAACTTTCCACATGGGGGTCAGTCGAGCAAACAAACCAGACTCCAACTGTCCAGTAGAAGGAAACCTTGTTGTTTGAAGCATCTCACAATCCAAAGCATGGGTAATCCTCCATGGCCTCTTGAAGCCACCCCTCCATTTGTTGGCCATCATAGACACAAACTCCAGTGTGAGCAAACAACTGGCATCTGCCCTTACTCAGGTACTGGATATCTCGAATAAGCCGCTGCATATTGGAACGGCCTTCTGCTTGGCACTGAATTTAACCATAGCTGGTGTTTACAATTTAATCCTCACCCTAATCATCCCCAAGCCCTCTTGATAGGAAATTCTGGAGCCACAATGAAGCATTCTGCCTTCCCCATAGAAAGAAGAAGTGCCTGGTGAGACTGCCCAAAAACCCCACATGAGGATCATCTGCTCGGCCCTCGAGGATCCCTGATTTATAGGCTGCCCTGGCCACTAGTGCTGTGTCTGACATAGCCTGACACCCAACCTCGTGTCAGCCACCCAGAAAGTGGGGCCCATATCCAGCATGTGAGACTGGTCATGACCCACTCCATACTTTCTTCGCATCCTTGGTTTTCGGGCATCTGTTTCCAGACGTTTGCTGGAATCCCTGCCAATGGGGGAACCTGAAGTCCAATAGAGAACTGCTCCTTCCCCAAGGCAGGGAACCTAGCTATTGGGATGGTTGTCCAACCCTCATATAGGGAGCCAACTGCATGGTCAATGAAACCATGCCCACTCCTGAGGGGTGCCCTAAGAAAAAACAGGCATTGTGACCCTCAGCCTGAGCATGTTTTCAAACAAGCCCTCTCTATTGCACCACCAGGATCCCGCATTGCAGGCCTGGAACGCCCCTAGGCCCAAATCCTAACTGTTGGTGGGAATTTTTTGGTGCTCAGTCCCAGAGCCCGTTTCTGTAATCCCTGTATTGTGGCACCCCAAGATAGAAAACAGCACTCTTCCCTTCCCCGAAAAAGCCACCTAACAATGGTGTTCCACCAGGATCCTTAGAGAGGATCTCCCATGGACCCATGAGACCACACCTGCTTTCTGAGGCCATCCTGGAAACACAATGCAGATAGGAAAGCCTGTGCTACCACCATCGAGTCACCCTAATTACAGTTCCTGAGGAGATGCCCTCCAGGTCGATGCATTGGGCCTGCGATCACTGCACCACTAAGCCTAACCCGAGTATTTGTTTTCAGTTCTTTCCCAAAACCGTGACTCACATGCCCTCTAGGATGAGGTCTCTTTAGCCACACCACAGTACTGTGCCTGCTATCCCGAAGGAAACCTTGCCCATCACAGAGCAACACAACGTTGCCCAAACCCTCCAGATTAGGAGAAACCTACAAGGCCCCTGAGCCTGCCCCAATTTTGGAAGCTGCTCTGGACAAAAATGCACAGTCTGAAACATTCTGGATCACCTATATCCAGACAGACACCCAAGTCAATGGTCCTGAGAGAAAATTAAAACTGACATGCACCTAGGATATCATTGGAACCCTAGATTAGGTTTCAGGCATCTGTCCTCAGAGGCCTGTTCTGGAATACCAAGTTAGGACACAACATGTGGACTCTGAGCCACATAACAGAACATCTCCTGTCCCAAGAAGGAAACTGTGGACTACGACCTGTGCCAAACCCTCAGGGTATAGAATCCTTCATGGACCCTTAACTCTCAGCACATTCTAAGACCTACCAGGTAACAAACCAGCATTGGGACCCAACTGCAAGAGATTACATGTCGACTCAAGGCCTTGGTACTTGGCCCCAGACCCACCATTACAAACCTGTCATGTTCATCAGCTGCAATGGTCATTGCACTTGTGCTTTCCAGGCATCCATGTGGAAGGGCTCTGCTACCAAAAATTTCTACATGGGAGACCCCAGAGCAAACAAACCAGACTCCACCTGTCCAGTAGAAGGAAACCTTGCTATTTGGAGCATCTCACAAATCTCATCATGGGAAATCCTCCATGGCCTCTTGACGCCACCTCTCCATTTGTTGGTCATCATAGACACAAATTCTGGTGTGAGCAAACATCTTTCATCTGCCCTTACTCAGGTGCTGGACGTCTTGAATGAGTTGCTGCACATAGGAACTGCCCTCTATTTTGAACTGAATTTAACCTTAGCTTGTGTTAACAATTCCTTCCTCACCCTACTGGTCCCGAAGCCCTCTGGATATCGAATTCTGGAGCCACAATAAAGCATTCTGCCCTTCCCATAGAAATAAGTGGTGCCTGGTAAGACTGCCCAAAAAATGCACATGAGTATCATCTGCTCGGCCCTCGCGGAACCCCGATTTTTAGGCTGCCCTGGCCACTAATGCTGTGTCTGACAGACCCTGAGTCCCGACCACATGTCAGCCAGCCAGAGAGCACGGCCCATATCCAGCATGTGAGACCGACTGTGGCCCAGTCTGTCCTCACTACCCATCCTTGATATTTGGGCATCTGTCTCCAAACCTTTGCTGGAATCCCTGCCAATGTGGGAACCTCAAGCCCAAGAGAGAACTGCTCCTTCCCCATTGCAGGAAACCTAGCTGTTGGGATGGGTGTCCAACCTTCAAAGAGGGAACCAGCTGCATGGGCAATTAGACCATTCCCACTCTTGAAGGGTGTCCTGGGAACAAACAGGCATTGTGATCCTCAGCCTGAGCATGCTTTCAAACAAGCCCTCTCAGTTGCACCACTAGGATCCTGCATTGCAGGCCCGGTATGCCCCTAGGCCAAAATTCTAACCGTTGGTGGGAATTTCTTGGCGCCCAGACCCAGAGCCCGTCTCTCCAATCCCTGTTTTTGAGCATCCCTAAGACAGAAAACAGCACTCTTCGCTTCCCCGAAAAAGCCACCAAACTATGGGGATCCGCCAAGATCCTTAGAGAGGAAAAATCTCCCATGGACCCATGAGACCCGACCTCCCTTCCGAGGTTATCCTGGACACACAATACCGATAGAAAAGGCTGTGCTACCATTAACGAGTCACCCTAACTACAGTTCCTGATGAGCTGCCCTCCTTGTCAATGCATTGGGCTGCGATCACTGTGTCACTAAGCCTAAACCTAGTTTTCGTTTCAAACTTCTCTCCCAAAACCATGCCTCACATGTCCTCTAGGATGGGGTCTCTGGAGCCACACCACAGGACTGTGCCTGCCATCCTAAGGAAACTTTGCCCATCACATTTTCCCAAACCCTCCAGATTAGGAGAAATCTCCAAGGTCCCTGATGCCACTGTAATATTGGAAGCAGTTTCGGATGCAAATGCAGCCTGAAACACCCTGATCACCTACATCCAGCAGACACCCAATTCAATGGTCCTGAGTCAGAAAATTGAACCCGACTTGCCCTTAGGACATCATTGGAACCCAAGAATAGGTTTTCGGGCATCTGTCCACAGATGGTTGTTCTCGAAAACCAACTTAATATACAACATCTGTTCCCTGAGTCACTCAACAGAACATCTCCTGTCCCTAGAAGGAAATTCTCCCCATTCCAATGTCTCCATGGACACAAACCCACATTAGGACCCATCCTCAGGAGAGTCCATTTCAACTCAACCCCTTTGTTGCTCCCCCTGAGACAGCAGATCGAACCTGTCTTGTCCACTAGGAGACAATTGGAATGTGAGGTGGGCTGCCCAGGCTTCCATCCTCAGAACCCTGCTCTGGAGTCATTCTATATGGGACGTCCTGGGGCATTCCAACAGGTCCCAATTTTCCCGCAGAAAAAATCCTTGCGGTTTGGGGCATCTCACAACTCCCATAGTGGGAAAACCTCCATGGCCTCATGATGACCTGCCCCTTCATGAAGAGGTCACCATGGACAGAAACTCCAACCTGAGTCAACGTCTGAACCTCGCCCTGACTTCAGATGCATAAGATCTCAATTTAACTCTGCAGAATGCGCCTGCCGTGCCGTCGCTCTGAAACCTATGCCTAGCTTGTGTTGTCAGATTATTGTCCTCACACACTTGGCCATAGGCCCTCCAGTTTGGTAATTGCGGAGCCACAATGCAGCACTCTGCCTGCCCTCAAGAAGAAAAAAATTGCCCTCTGGGGATACCCAGAAACCCCAAATGCAGATCAACCTGCACGCCACTCAACTGTACCCCAATTATACAGTCTATCCTGGGCACTAATGCCCTGTCTGACACAGCCTGAGCCTGGACCTCCCGACCTACACCCAGAAAGCTGGCCGGAAACTGAGCACATTCGGACCCACCATGCCCTAGTTCCTCATCTCTTCCCAATCTCGGTTTTCGGGCTTCAGAACCTAAACCTTATCTCCAATCACTGCCTAGGGGTGAACGTGATGCAGAAAACAGAACTTCTCCTTCCCCATGGCAAGACACGTTGTGGTTGGGATTTTGTCCAATGTTCAGTGTAGAAGAAACCAGTGTGGCCCATGAGGCCCCACCCATGCTTGAGGGCTGTGTTGGGTACAAACAGACATTGTGACCCTTTCCTCAAGTAAGCGTGAGCCCTTTCCTCAAGTAAGGCCTCTCAGTGGCTGGACCATGAGCCAGCATATGGGGCTTGCGATGCCCCTAGGCCCTCAATCTTAACCAGAGTTTGGGTTGTCCAGTTGCCCCTCCCGAGGGTTCTGCTCTACAATTTCTCCTTTGGTGACACACCTGAGGTATAAAAACAGAAAGTTCTCCTCCCATCTGACCAAATGACCCCAAACTCTTGGGATCGGGCTAAAACTCCAGAGAGGGAGACTTGTCCATGGGCCTTGAAGCCACCCCAACATTCGACGGCCATCGGTGACACAAAATCCAGAGACAAAAGCCACATCATGCACCTCGCACTCGCCCTTTGTTCATATCCCAAAGAGTTTACCCCGAAGAGATTTACATGGTCTGTAGATCATGTCTGCCATACCTACATCCCCAACCTAAGCCGAGTTTGTGTTTTCAGACTTCTGTCCCCTCAGCCGTGACCAAACACACTACAGACTGGGGCCCGTGGAGCCACACTTCACGACTGTGTGTGCCCTCTCAAATGGAATTCAGCCCATTCCATTGGCCACAACCGTACGAATTAGGAAAGATCTCCAAAGTCCCCGAGGCCATCCCAATAGAGTAGGCCACCCAGGATAAACAGGGACGATCTGACACATGCTGAGCAACAACCTCCACTCAGACCTGTAGACAGAAGTTCCCAGAGAAGAAGATTGAACCAGACAGGCCCCTAGGCCGTAATTTGATCCATTGCTTTGGTTTCCAGGCATCTCTACTCAGAGGCCTGGTTTCCAATCCCAGCATATGAGGGTTTCCTGAGGCACCCATAGGAACAAATCTCATCTCCACATGGGAAACTTGTCCTTTGAAGATGTCTCAAAACCTCCGATTATGAGAATCCTTCAGGAACCCAGTGCCTCCGCCACATTCCAAGGTCCTCATGGACACAAACAGAAATTAGAACCCACACTCAGGAGAGTCCATTTCAACTTGTGCCCCTCAGTTGCTCCCACAGAGCCAGGAGATCGAACCTGTCTTGTCGCTAGGAGACAATTCAATGTGAGGAAGGCTGCCCAGGTATACATCCTTAGAACCGTGCTCTGGAGTCATTCCATATGAGATGTCCTGGAGCCATCCAACAGTCTCAATTGTCCTGTAGAAGGAAACCTTGTGGTTTAGAGCATCTCACAAGTCCCATCGTGGGAAAAATTCCATGGCCTCATGATGCTCCCCTCCCTTCATGAAGGGGCCATCATGGACAGAAACACCAAACTGAGCCAACATCTGATCCTCGCCCTGACTTCAGATGCATGAGATCTCGATTCAGCTCCATAGAGGGTGCCTTCCATGCCCTTGCCCCGAAACCTAAGGCTAGCTTGTGTTCTCAGACTTCTGTCCTCACACTCCTGGCCCACAAGTGTTCCAGTTTGGCAGTACTGGAGCCACAATGTAGCACTCTGTCTACCCTCCAGAAGAACAACGTTACCCTCTGGGGCTACCCAGAAATGCCAAGTGACTATCAACCTGCACGCCATTAGACTCTACCACAATTATACAGTCTAACCCTTGGCACTAATGCCCTGTGTGACACAGCCTGAGCCCGGAACTCCCGACCGACACCCAGACAGCTGACCGCACACTGAGCACATTAGACTCGACATTGCCTTAGGTCCTCATGTCTTCCCAACCTCGTTTTTCAGGCTTCAGAACCTAGACCTTATCTCCAATCGTTGACCAGGGGTGAATGTGATGCAGAAATCAGAACTCATTCTTACCCATGGCAAGAAATATTGTGGGTGTCATGTTGTCCAACATTCAGTGTAGGAGAAAGCTGGTGGCCCATGAGACCCAACCCATGCTTGAGGGCAGCGTAAGGCACAAACACGCATTGTGACCCTCAGCGTGAGCTCTGTTCTCAAGTAAGGCCTCTCAGTGGCTGGACCAAGAACCTGCTTATGGGGCTTACTGTGCCCCTAGGCACCATCCTTAACCGGAGTTTGGGCTGTCAAGTTGCCCATTCCAAGGGCTCTGCTCTAGAATCTCACTTTGGTGAGACAACAAAGGTTAAAAAAAAAAATAACGCGTCCCACAAAATGCACCCTAACTTTTGGGATCAGACTACATCCCCACAGAGGCACATTCCTCCAAGGCCCTGGAGGCCACCCAGACATTCCATGGCCATCGTTGAGATAAAATCCAGAGGCAAAAGACTGAGCAAGCGCATCATACTCGCCATTTGTTCATATCCTGAAGAGTTCTCCTCACAGTCTGTAGATCGGGTCTGCCATACCTATGTCCCCAAACCTAAGCCGAGTTTGTGTTTTCAGACTTCTGTCCCCACAGCCCTGAACAAACACCCTCCATGCTGGGGCCCCTGTTGCCACAACTCAAGACTGTGCCTGTCCTCTCCAAGGGAATTCTGGCCATTCCATTGGCAACAACCGTACACATTAGGAGAACCCTCCAAAGTCCCCGAGGCCATCCCAATAGTGTAGGCTGCCCAGGACAAACAAGGGTGATCTGATATCAGCTGAGCAACAGCCTCCACTCATAACCATAGACAGATGTCCACAGAAAAGAGTATTGAACCAGACAGGACCCTAGGCCATAATCGGATCCATTGCTTGTTTTTCGGACATCTCTCCTCAGAGGCCTGTTTTTCAATATCCGTATATGGGGGTTTCCTGAGGCACCATCAGAGCAAATCTCGTCTTCACATGGGAAACTTGTGGGTTGGAGCTGTGTCAAAAGCTCCGGTTAGGAGAATCCTTCAGGGCCTTGGTGCCACCACCCCATTCCAAGGTCTGCATGGACACAAACCCACATTAAGCCCCATTTACAGAAGAGTTCATTTCAACTCAACCCCCTCGCTTTCTCTTCAAGAGCCAACCGATCGAACCTGTCTTGTCACTAGGAGACAATTGGAATGCGAGGTGGGCTGCCCAGGCATATATCCTTAGAACTGTGCTCTGGAGTCGTTCCATATGGGGCGTCCTGGAGCCTTCCAACAGGTTTCAATTATCTCGCAAAAGGAATTCTGGCGATTTGGAGCATCTCAAAACTCCCATTGAGGGAAAAACCCCATGGCCTCGTGTTGCCCCATCCCCTTCATTAAAGGGCCATCATGGACAGAAACACCAAACTGAACCAACATCTGATCCTCGCCCTGATTTCAGATGCACAGGATCTCGATTCAGCTCTGCAGAGTGTGCCTCCTGTGCCCTTGACCCTAAACTTAAGCCTCTCTTGTGTTCTCAGACTTCCATCCTCACACTCCTGGCTCACAAGCCCTCCAGTTTGGGAATTCCAGAGCCACAGTGAAGCACTCTGCCTGCACTCCAAAAGAAAAATGTTGCCCTATGGGGCTACCCAGAAACTCCAAATGATTATTAACCTGCATGCCATTCACTGTACCCCAATTATACAGCATATGTTGGGCACTAATGCCCTGTCTGACACAGCCTGAGCCCGACATTCCCAACCAACTCCCAGACAGCTGGCTGCACATTGAACACATTGGACCCACCATGGCCTGTGTCATCATCTCATCCCAACCTAGCCTTCTGGCTTCAGAACCTATACCTTAACTCTAATCAAGGCCCAGAGGTGGACATGATACAGAAATCAGATCTTCCCCTTCCCCATGGCAAGAAACCTTGTGGTTGGCATGTTCCCAACCATTCAGTGTAGGAGAAACCAGCATGGTCCAAAGGCCCCGTCCATGCTTGAGTGCCGAGAGAACACAAACACCCATTGGGACCCTCAGCGTGAGTCCTGTCCTCAAGTAAGGCCTTTCGGTGGCTGGACCAAGAAATGGCATATTGAACTTGCCATCCCCTTAGGACCCAATATTTAAACAGATGTTGGGTTGTCCAGTCGTATCTCATCAGGGCTCTGCTCTGGAATCCCTCTTGTGGTGGGACACCTGAAATAACAAAACAGAAATGACTAAACCCATCCCACAGATTGACACAAAACACTTGGGAATGGGCCAAATCCACAGAGAGGGAGACTCGTCGATGGACCATGAGGCCTCCCTGATATTGCACGGCCATGGCTGACACAAAATCCAGAGACAACAGCCTGAGCAAGCGCCTCAAAGTCGCCATTTGTTCCTATCCCAAAGTTGTTCATATCCCAAAGAGTTCTCACGGTCTGTAGATCAGGCCAGCCATTCCTACGTCCCCAAACCTAAGCCGAGTTTGTGTTTTCAGACTTCTGTCCCCCAGGCTGGGACCACACACCCTACAGGCTCAGGCCCTTAAAGCCTAACCTGAGGACAGTACCTGCCCTCTCCAAGGGAATTCTGCCCATCCCATTGGCCACAGCCCTAAAAATAGGATAAACCACCAAAGTCCACGAGGCTCCCCAATACTGTTGGCTTCTCAGAACGAACAGGGGCTATCTGAGCCCATCTGAAAACCTACCTGCACTCAGACCATAGACAGATGTCCCCAGAGGTAAATTGGAGTAAACAGGCCCCTAGGGCCTAATCAGAACCATTGCTTTGTTTTCCAGGCATCTCTCCTCAGAGGCCAGGATTCCAATACCAGCAATGGCTGATTCTTGAGGCACCCATCAAAACAAATCTCGTCTCCACATGGGCATCTTGCACATTGGAGCTGTGTCAAAGCTCTGGTTAGGAGAACCCTTCAGGTCCCCGGTGCCACAGCCTCATTACAAGGTCTCCAAGGACACAAACCCACGTTAGGACCCCTCCGTGGGAGAGTCCATTTCAACTCAGCCCACTTGATTGCTCCCCTGATCCAGCAGGGGATCTTGTCGCTAGGACACAATTGGAATGAGAGACAGGCTGCCCAGCCATCCATCCTTAGAACCCTTCTCAGAATCGTTCCGTACGGGAAGTACTGGATCCAACCAACAGGTCTCAGTGATCCCACAGAATAATTTTTGTGGTTTGGTTCTTCTCACAATCCCCATCATGGTAAAAATTCCATAGCCTTGTGAACCACCCCCTCTTTATGAAGGGGCCATAAGGGACAGAAGCTCCAACCAGAGCAATCGTCTGATCTTCGCCCTGATTTCAGATGCATGAGTTCTTGATTCAACTTTGCAAAGTCTGCCTGCCGTGCCCTCGCCCAGAAAAGTAAGACTAGATTGTGTTCTCAGACTTTGGTCTCACACTCTTGGCCCACAAGACCACCACTACAGCAATTCCAGAACTACAATGCAGCACTCTGCCTATGATCCAGAAGAAAAATATGCCCTCTGGGGCTACACAGAAACCCCAAATGAGGATCAAACTGCTCGTCAGTTCACGGTACCCAGTTCTCCAAGCTGCCCTGGGCACTAATGCCCATTCTGACACAGCCTAATCCTGGACCTCTCGACCCAAACCCAGCCAGCTGGCTGCACACTGAACATATCGGACCCACCAAAGCCTTAGGTCGTCATTCCTTCCCAACTTCAGTTTTCAGGCTTCAGAACCTAGACCTTTTCTCCAGTCATGGCCCATGGTTGAACATGAGGAAGAAATCAGAATTCCTTCCACATGGCAAGAAATCTTGTGGTTGGCATGTGGCTCAACGTTCACTGTATTTGAAACCAGTGTGGACCTTGTGACCCCGCCAGGCTTGAGGGCCGCATTGGTCACAAAAACGCATTGTGACCCTCAGCGTGAACCCAGTCCCCAAATAAGGTCTCTCAGTGGCTGGACCAAGAGACGGCATATTGGGCTTGCCATGCCCCTAGGCCCCAATTTTTAACCATAGTTCGGGTTGTCAATCTGCCAGTCCCCAGGGCTCTGCTTTGAAATCCCTCTTTTGGTGGGACACCTGAGGTAACCAAACTGAAAGGACTCCTCCCATCCCACAGATTGACCACCAAATTGCGATCGGGCCAAATCCACAGAGAGAAGACTCATCCATGGCCCATGAGGCCTCCCCGACATTCCACGCCCATCGTTGACACAAAATCCAGAGAAAAAAGCCTGAATGAGCGCCTCACACTCGCTCTTTCTTCATATCCCAAAGAGTTCTCCTCACAGTCTGTAGATCAGGCCTGCCATACATACGTCCCCCAAAGAAGCCGAGTTTGTGTTTTCAGACTTCTGTTCCCACATTCCTGGCTTACATATCCTCCGGCCTGGGGACCCTGGAGCCACACATCAGGTCTATGCCTGTCAACCCAATGGGAATTCTGCCCCTTCCATTGACCATAATCATATAAACTAGGAGAAACCTCCAAAGTCCCCAAGGCCATCCCAATAGTATAGAATGCCCGGGACAAACAAGGGCTGTTTGCAACCATCTGAGCATCCATCTCCAGTCATACTGTAAATGGATGTCCCCAGAGAAGGATATTGAACGGGACAGGGCCCTAGGCCCTAATTGGGTCCATTGTTTTGGTTTCCTGGTATCTCTCATCAGAGGCCTGGTATCCAATATCAGCATGTGGGGGTTTCCTGAGGCACCAATCAGAACAAATCTAGTCTCCACATGGTAAACTAGACTTTTGGAGATGACTCAAAACCTCTGGTTAGGAGAAGCATTCAGGGTCCGTGTGCCACCACCCCATGCCAAGGTCTCCATGCACACAAACCCACATTAGGACCCATCTGAAGGAGAGTCCATTTCAATTCTGCCCCCTCGGTTGCTCGACTAGAGCCAGCATATCAAAACTGTCTTTTAGCTAGGAGATAGTTAGAATGAGGTGGGCTGCCCAGACATCCATCCTTAGATTCCTACTCTGGCGTTGTTCCGTATGAGACATCCTAGAGCGATCCAACAGGTCTCAATTGTTGATCAGAAAAAATCCTTGTGGCTTGGAGCATATCCCAACTCCCATCCTGGGTAAACCTCCATGGCCTCGAGATGCTGCCGCCTTCCATAAAGGGCCATAATGGACAGAAACTCCAACCTGAGCCTAGGTCTGAACCTCGCCCTGACTTCAGATGCACGAAGTCCCGATTCAGGTCTTCAGAGAGTGACTGCCGTGCCCTTGCCCCGAAACCTACGCCTAACTTGTGTTCTTATAATTACGTCCTCACACTCCTTGCCCACAGGGCATCCAGTTTGGGAATTCTGGAGCCACAATGCAGCACTCTGCCTTCCCTCCAGAAGAAAAATGTTGCCGTTGGGGCTACCCAGAAACGCTAAATGAAGATCAACCTGCACGGCACTCAACAGTACCCCAATTATGCAATATACCCTAAAAACTAATGCCTGGTCAAACACAGCCTAGGCCCGAACCTCCCGAACAACACTCAGCAAGCTGGCTCCACACTGAGCACGTCGGACCCGACATGGACGTAAGTCATCATATCTTCCCAAACTCAGTTTTCAGACGACTCAACCTAGACGTTAACTCCAATCAATGTCCAGGGGTGAAAGAAAGGAAAAAATCCGAAATACTACTTCCCCATGGCAAGAATACATGTGGTTGGGATGGAGTCCAATGTTCAGTGTAGGAGTAACAGTGTTCACCATGCTTGATTGCCTAGAAGGCATAAACACACATTGTGACCCTCAGCGTGAGTTCTGTCCTCAAGGTAGGCCTCTCAGTGGCTAGAACTAACCATAGTTTGGTTTGTCCATTCGCCCCTCCCCAGGGCTCTGCTTTGAAATCCCTCTTTTGGTGGGACACCTGAGGTAACCAAAATAAAAGGACTCCTACCATCCCCAAGATTGACACAAAACAATGGGTTCAGGCCAAATCCACAGAGAGGAAGACACGTCCATGGCCCATGAGGCCTCCTCGACATTCCATGGCCATTGTTGACACAAAATCCAGAAACAAAAGCCTGAATAAATGCCTCACACTCACTCTTTCTTCGTATCCTGAAGACTTCTCCTCAGGGTCTGTAGATCAGGTCTGCCATACTTACGTCCCGAAACGTAAGCAGAGTTAGTGTTTTCAGTCTTCTATCCCCACAGTCCTGGCCCACACACCCTCCAGACTGGGGCCCCTGGAGCCACACATCAGGTCTTTGCCTGCCCACTCCAATGGAATTCTGCCCATTCACTTGACCACATGCCTACAAATTAGGAGCAACCTCCAACTTTCCTGAAGCCATCCCAATAGTGTAGGCCGCCCGGGACAAACAAGGGTGTCTGAAACCAGCTGAGCATCTCCCACCACTCATACCGTAGTTGGATATCACCAGAGAAGTAGATTGAACCGCACAGGTCCCTTGGCCGTAATCGGATCCATTGCTGTGGTTTCCAGGCATCTCTCCTCAGAGGCATGTTTTCAAATACCAGCATGCGGGGGTTTCCGGAGGCACCATCAGAGCAAATCTCATCTCTACGTGGGAAACTTGCATGTGGAACTGTGTCAAGAGTTCCGGCTAGGAGAATCCTTCAGGGCCCGGTGCTATCAAACCATTCCAAGGTCTCCATGGACACAAACCCACATTAGGACCCATCTGCATGAGAGTCCATTTCCACTCAGCCTTCTTGGTTGCTCGCCCAGAGCCAGCAGATAGAAGTGTCTTGTCGCTAGGAGACAATTGAGATGCGAGGCGGGTTGCCCGGGCCTCCATCCTTAGAACCCTGCTCTGGTGTCATTCCATATGGAACGTCCTGGACCCATCCAAAAGGTCTCAAATGTCCTGCAGAAGGAATCCTTGCGTTTGGGAGCATCTCACGACTCCCAAAGTGGAAAAACCGTGATGGCTTTCTGAAGCCCCCACCCCCTTTCTGAAGGGGAAATCTCGGACAGGATCTCCAACCTGAGCCAACGTCAGATCCTCACCCTGAATTCAGATGCACGAGATCTCAGTTCAGCTCTGCAGGGTGTGCCGGTCTTGCCTTCGCTCTACAGAGTGTGCCGGCATTGCCTCACCCTTAAACCTATGTGAAGCTTCTGTTCTCAATTGTCCATCCTCACACTCCTGGCCTCAAGACCACACTTTTGGCAATTCTGGACTCACAATGCATCACTCTGCTTGGCCCCACCGCCAAAAATAAAAATGTTTCCCTATGGAGCTTCCCAGACACGCCAAATGAGGATAGGCCTACACGGCACCCTTCTGTACCCAAATTATATCGACAAACCTAGGCATTAATACACTGTCTGACACAGCCTGAGCCCGGACTTCCTGACCAACACCCAGACAGCTGACCGCACACTGAGCACATCAGACCTGCCATGGCCTTAGCTCGTCATCTATTCCCAACCTAGTTTCTCAGGCTTCAGAACATAGACCTTAAATCCAAACCCCACCAAGGGGTGAATGTGATGCAGAAATCAGAACTCCGCCTTCCCCATGGCAAGAAACCTTGTGGTTGGCCTGTTGTCCAAAGTTCATTGTAGGAGAAACCAGCGTTCACCATGAGGCCCCGCCAATGCTTGAGTACGAAGAGGGCACAAACATGCATTGTGACCCTTAGCGTGAGTCCTGTTCTCTAGTAAGTCCTCTCAGTGGCAGGACCATTAGACGTCATACCGGGCCAAACCCCCAGAAAGGAAGAATCGTCCATGGCCCAGGATGCCACCCTGACATTCCACGGCCATCAGTGACACAATATCCAGAGACAAAATCTTGAGCAAGCGGCTCACATTCGCCCTTTGTTCATATCCTGAAGAGTTTTCCTCACGGTCTGTAGATCAGTCCTGCAATACCTACGACCCGAAACCTAAGCCGAGTTTGTGTTTTCAGACAACTGTCCCCACAGCCCTGGCCCACAAAACCTACAGGCACAGGTTCTTGGAGCCAAACCTGAAGACTGTACCTGGGAATTCTTCCCATGTCATTGGCCACAAACCTAAAAATAGGATAAACCTCCAAAGTGCCCGGGGCCATCCCAATAGTGTTGGCTGCCCCGGATAAACAAGGGCGGTCTGACAACAGCTGAGCATCTACCTGCACTTATACCCATCGACAGAAGTCCCCAGAGGTAAGTTGGAATGAGCAGGCCCCTAGATCCGAATCGGATCCAATGCTTTGTTGTCCAGGCATCTCTCCTCAGAGGCCTGGATTCCAATACCAGCATATGGCTGTTTATTGTGGCATCCATCAGAACAAATCTCGTCTCCACGTGGGAATCTTGCACGTTGGGGCTGTGTCAAAGCCTCTGGTTAGAAGAACCCTTCAGGGACCCTGTGCCACTGCCTCATTCCAAGATCTCCATGGACACAAACCCACATTAGGACCCATCCACAAGAGAGTCCATTTCAATGCAACCTCCTCTGTTGCTCCCCCAGATCCAGCAGATCTAAACTGTCTTGTCACTAGGACACAAGAGGAATGAGAGTCGAGCTGCCCAGCCATCCATCCTTAGAACCCTGCTCGAAATCATTCTGTATGGGAAGTGCTGGCGCCTACCAACAGGTCTCAATCGTCCTGCAGAAGGATCTTTACGGTTTGGAGCATCTCACATCTCCCATCGTGGGAAAAATTCCATGGCCTCGTGTTCCACCCCATCTTCATGAAGGGGGCCATCACGGACAGAAACTCCAACCTGAGCGTTCGTCGTTCTTCACCTGAATTCAGATTCACGGGATCTCGATTCAGCTCTGCAGATCGTACCTGCCATGCCCTCGCCCAGAAACCTAAGGTTGCTTGTGTTCTCAGACTTCTGTCCTCGACTCCTGGCCCACAAGCACTCCAGTTTGGCAATTCCAGAACTACAATACAGCCCTCTGCCTTCCCCCAGAAGAAACAAACATTGCCCTCTGGGGCTACCCAGAAACCCCAAATGAGGATCAACATTCTCGCCACTTGACTGTACAACAATTCTACAGGACGTCATGGACACTAATGCGCTTTCTGTCTCAGCCAGATCCTCGACCTCCTGACCCACACCCAGCCAGCTGGATGGAAAATAAACACATAGGACCTGGCAAAGCCTTAGTCATCATTTTCAGGCTTCAGAACCTAGATGTTTTCTCCAATCACTGCCCAGGGTAGAACATGAGGCAGAATTCAGAAATCCTACCGAATGGCAAGAAATCTTGTGCTTGGCATTTGGCCCAACGTTCAGTGTAGTTGGAACAAGTGTGGCCTTTGTGACCCCACCATGCTTGAAGCCACGTTGGTCACAAACACCCTTTGTGACCGTCAGCGTGAGCCCAGTCCCCAAGTTAGGTCTTTCAGTGGCTGGACCAAGAGATGGCATATTGGGCTTGCCATGCCCCTAGGCCCCAAAGTTTAACCATAGTTCGGGTTGTCCATTCGCCCCTCCCCAGTGCTCTGCTTTAGAATCCCTCTTTTGGTGGGACACCTGAGGTAACCAAAATGAAAGGACACCTCCCATCCCACAGATTGACCTCTAAATTCTGATCTGGCCAAATCCACAGAGAGAAAGACTCATCCATGGCCCATGAGGCCTCCCCGATATTCCACGCCCATCGTTGACACAAAATCCAGAGACAAAAGCCTGAATAAGCGCCTCACACTCGCTCTTTCTACAAATCCCAAAGAGTTCTCCTCACGGCCTGTAGATTGGGCCTGCCATACCTACGTCCCAAAAGCAAACCAAGTGTGTGTTTCAGACTTCTGTCTCCACATTCCCGACGTACATAGCCTCCAGCCTGGGGACCCTGGGGCCACACATCAGTTCTGTGCCTGTCAACTCCATGAGAATTCTGCCCCTTCCATTGAACAAAATCATACAAACTAGGAGAAACCTCCAAAGTCCCCAAGGCCATCCCAATAGTATAGAACGCCTGAGACAAACAAGGGCTGTCTGGAACCAGCTGAGCATCCATCTCCACTCATACTGTATATGGATATGCCCAGTGAAGGATATTGAACGGGGCACGGCTGTCGGACCTAATGGGTCCATTGTTTTGGTTTCCCTGGTATCCCTCATCAGAGGCCTGGTT
Organism: Mustela nivalis; assembly: GCF_964662115.1. NCBI lineage: Eukaryota > Metazoa > Chordata > Mammalia > Carnivora > Mustelidae > Mustela > Mustela nivalis. Next base: position 1,603,821 of record NC_139022.1, on the reverse strand, counting down.
TCCAATATCAGCATGTGGGGGTTTCCTGAGGCACCAATCAGAAAAAATCTAGTCTACACATGGGAAACTTGTCTTTTGGAGATGACTCAAAACTTCTGGTTAGGAGAGCATTCAGGGTCCGTGTGCCACCGCCCCATACCAAGGTGTCCATGCACACAAACACACATTAGGACCCATCCTCAGGAGAGTCCATTTCAACTCAGCCCACTCAGTTGCTCCCCTAGAGCCAGCATTTCAAAATTGTCTTTTATCTAGGAGACAGTTAGAACGTGAGGCGGGCTGCCAAGGCATCCATCCCTAGGCCTGAACCTCCCGACCAACACTCAGCGAGCTGGCTCCACAATGAGCTCTTCGGACCTGACATGGACTTAAGTGGTCATCTCTTCCTAAGCTCGGTTTTCACACTACACCACCAAGTTTTTAACTCCAATCACTGCACAGGAGTGAAAGAGATGAAAAAATCAGAACTACTAATTCCCCATGGAAAGAGTATATGTAGTTGGCCTGGAGTCCAATGTTCAGTGTAGGAGTAACAGTGTGCACTATGAGTCCCCGCACATGCTTGACCACCTCGAAGGCATAAACACAAATTCTGACCATCAGCGTGAGTTCTGTCCTCAAGTAATTCCTCTCAGTGCCTGAAATAACCATAGTTCAGTTTGTCCATTTGCTCCTCCCCAGAGCTCTGCTTTGAAATCCGTCTTTTGGTTGGAGACCTGAGGTAACCAAATTGAAAGGACTCTTCCCATCCCCAAGATTGACCCAAAACAATTGGGTTCGGACCAAATCCACAGAGAGGAAGACTCGTCCATTTCCCATGAGGCCTCCTCGACATTCCACGGCTATTTTTGACACAAAATTCAGAGACAAAAGCCTGAATAAATGCCTCACACTCACTCTTTCTTCATATCCCGAAGAGTTCTCCTCACGGTCTGTAGATCGGGCCTGCCATACTTACGTCCCGAAACGGAAGCTGAGTTAGTGTTTTCAGACTTCTATCCCTACAGTCCTGGCCCACACACCCTCCAGACTGGGGCCCCTGGAGCCACACATCAGGTCTGTGCCTGCCCACTCCAATGGAATTCTGCCCATTCACTTGACCACATGCCTACAAATTAGGAGAAACCTCCAACGTCCCTGGAGCCAACCCAATAGTGTAGGCCACCCGGGAAAAACAAGGGCGTCTGACACCAGCTGAGCATCTACATCCACTCATACTGTAGTTGGATGTCACCAGAGAAGGAGATTGAACAGCACAGTTCCCTAGGCCATAAACGGATCCATTGCTGTGGTTTCCAGGCATCTCTCCTCAGAGGCATGTTTTCAAATACCAGCATGCGGGGATTCCGGAGGCACCATCAGAACAAATCTCGTCTCCACATGGGAAACTTGCAGGTTGGAACTGTGTCAAAACTTCTGGTTAGGAGAATCCTTCAGGGCTAGGTGCCACCACCCCATTCCAAGGTCTCCATGGACAAAAACCCACATTAGCACCCATCCGCAGGAGTGTCCATTTCAACTCAGGCTTCTTGGTTGCTCCCCCAGAGCCAGCAGATAGAACCTGCGTTGTCTCTGGGAGACAATTGAGATGCGAGGTGGCTTGCCCAGGCCTCCATCCTTAGAACCCTGCTCTCTCGTCGTTCCATATGGAACGTCCTGGCCCCATCCAAAAGGTCTCAAATGTCCTGCAGAAGGAATCCTTGCGTTTTGGAGCATAACACAACTCCCAACGTGGGAAAACCGTGATGGCTTTCTGAAGCACCCAACCCCTTTCTGAAGGGGAAATCAATGGACAGGAACTCCAACGTGAGCCAACGTCTGATCCTCGCCCTGAATTCAGATGCACAACATCTCGATTCAGCTCTGCAGAGTGTGCCGGCCTTGCTCTCGCCCTTAAACCTATGTGAAGCTTCTGTTCTCCAATGTCCGTCCTCACACTCCTGTCCACTAAGACCTCACGTTTGGCAATTCTGGTCCCACAAGGCAGCACTCTGCCTTCCCTCAAGAAGAAAAAACATTGCCCTCTGGGGCTACCCAGAATCCCCTAATGACGATCAACCTTCCCGCCACTTCACTGTACCCCAATTCTACAGGATGCCCTAGGCACTAATGCCCTTTCTGTCACAGCCTGATCCTGGACCTCCCGAACCACACCCAGCCAGCTGTACGCACACTGAACACATAGGCCCTGCTAAAGCCTTAGGTCCTCCTCTCTTCCCAACATCGTTTTTCAGGCTTCAGAACCTACACGTTTTCTCCATTCACTGCGCAGGGTTGAACATGAGGCAGAAATCAGAATTCCTTCCCCATGGCAAGAAATCTTGTGGTTGGCATGTGGCCCAACGTTCAGTGTAGTTGAAACCAGTTTGGCCCCTGTGACCCGGCCATGCTTGAGGGCCGCGTTGGTCACAAATACACATTGTGACCCTCAGCGTGAGCCCAGTCCCCAAGTAAGGTCTCTCAGTGGCTGGACCAAGAGACGGCATATTGGGCTTGCCATGCCCCTAGACACCAAAGTTTAACCATAGTTCTGGTTGTCCATTCGCCCCTCCCCAGTGCCCTGCTTTAGAATCCCTCTTTTGGTGGTAAACCTGAGGTAACCAAACTGAAAGGACTCCACCCATCCCACAGATTGACCCCCAAATTGGGATCAGGCCAAATCCACAGAGAGGAAGACTCGTCCATGGCCATGAGGCCTCCCGGACATTACACGCCAATTGTTGACACAAAATCCAGAGACAAAAGCCTGAATAAGTGCCTCACACTCGCTCTTTCTTCATATCCCAAAGAGTTCTCCTCACGATCTGTAGATCGGGCCTGCCATACCTACGTCCCCAAAACAAGCCGAGTGTGTGTTTCAGATTTCTGTCCCCACATTCCTGACTTACATAGCCTCCAGCCTGGGGACCATGGAGCCACACATCAGGTCTGTGCCTGTCAACTCCACAAGAATTCTACGCCTTCCATGACCAAAATCATACAAACTAGGAGAAACCTCCAAAGTCCCCAAGGCCATCCCAATAGTATAGAATGCCCGGGACAAACAAGGGCTGTCTAGAACCAGCTGAGCATTCATCTCCACCCATACTGTATATGGATATGCCCAGAGAAGGAGATTGAACGGGACAGGGCCGTCGGACCTAATGGGCCCATTGTTTTGGTTTCCCTGGTATCCCTCATCAGAGGCCTGGTTTCCAATATTAGCATGTGGGGGTTTCCTGAGGCACCAATCAGAACAAATCTAGTCTACACATGGGAAACTTTTCTTTTGGAGATGACTCAAACATCTGGTTAAGAGAAGCATTCAGGTTCCGTGTGCCACCGCCCCATACCAAGGTCTCCATGCACACAAACACACATTAGGACCCAACCTCAGGAGAGTCCATGCCAACTCAGCCCCCGGTTGCTCCCCTAAAGCCAGCATATCAAAACTGTCTATTAGATAGGAGACAGTTAGAACGTGAGGCGGGCTGCCCAGGCATCCAATCCTAGGTCTGAATCTCCCGACCAACACTCAGCGAGCTGGCCCCACACTGAGCATGTCGGACCCGACATGGACTTAAGTCGTCATCTCTTCCCAAGCTTGGTTTTCAGACTACACAACCTGGATTTTAACTCCAATCACTGCACAGGGGAGAAAGAGATGAAAAAATCAGGACTACTAATTCCCCATGGCAAGAATACATGTATGGAGTCCAATGTTCAGTGTAGGAGTAACAGTATGCACCATGAGTCCCCGCCCATGATTGAGCACCTAGAAGGCATAAACACACATAGTGACAATCAGCGAGTGTTCTATCCTCAAGGAATTCCTCTCAGTGGCTTGAACTAACCACAGTTCGGTTTGTCCATTCGCCCCTCCCCAGAGCTCTGCTTTGAAATCCCTCTTTTGGTGGGACACCGGAGATAACCAAACTGAAAGGACTCCTCCCATCCCCAAGATTGACACAAAACAATTGGGTTCGGGCCAAATCCACAGTGAGGAAGACTCGTCTATGGCCCATGAGGCCTCCTAGACATTCCATGGCCATTGTAGACACAAAATCCAGAGACAAAAGCTTGATAAATGCCTCACAGTCACTCTTTCTTCATATCCCGAAGAGTTTTCCTCACGGTCTGTAGATCGGGCCTGCCATACTTACGTCCCCAAACATAAGCCGAGTTAGTGTTTTCAGACTTCTATCCCACAGTCCTCGCCCACACCCTCCAGGCTGGGGCCCCTGGAGCCACACATCAGGTCTGTGCCTGCCCACTCCAATGGAATTCTGCCTATTCACTTGACCACATGCCTACATATTAAGAGAAACCTCCAAATTCCCTGAAGCCATCCCAATAGTGTAGGCCACCCGGGAAAAACAAGGGTGTCTGACACCAGCTGAACATCGACCTCCACTCATACCGTAGTTGGATGTCACCAGAGAAGAAGATTGAACCGTACAGGTCCCGAGGCCGTAATCGGATCCATTGCTTTGGTATCCAGGCATCTCTCCTCAGAGGCATGGTTTCAAATACCAGCATGCGGGGGTTTCCGGAGGCACCATCAGAGCAAATCTCGTCTCCACATGGGAAAATTGCAGGCTGGAACTGTGTCAAAACTTCTGGTTAGGAGAATCCTTCAGGCCCCGGTGGCACCACCTCATTCCAATGTCTCCATGGACACAAACCCACATTAGGACCCACCTGCAGGACAGTCCATTTCAACTCAGGCTTCTTGGTTGCTCCCCCAGAGCCAGCAGAAAGAACCTGTCTAGTCGCTAGGAGACAATTGAGATGTGAGGCGGCTTGCCCAGGCATCCATCCTTAGAACCCTGCTCAGGCGTCGTTCCATATGGAACATCCTGGACCCATCCAAAAGGTCTCAAATGTCCTGCAGAAGGAATCCTTGCGTTTTGGAGCATCTCACAACTCCCAACGTGGGAAAACCATGATGGCTTTCTGAAGCCCCCACCCCCTTTCTGTAGGGGAAATCATGGACAGGAACTCCAACCTGAGCCAACGTCTGATCCTCGCCCTGAATTCAGATGGACGAGATCTCAATTCAGCTCTGCAGAGTGTGCCATCCATGCCCTCGCCCTGCAGAGTGTGCCAGCCTTGCCCTCACCCTTAAACCTATGTAAATATTCTGTTCTCAAAAGTCCGTCCTCACACTTCTTGCCCCCAAGACCTCAAATTTGGCAAATCTGGACTCACAATGCAGCACTCTGCCCGCCCTACAGAAGAAAAAAAATGTTGCCCTATGGAGCTTCCCAGACACCCCAAATGACGATAGACCTACACGGCACCCTTCTGCACCCAGATTATATCGACAAACCTGGGCACTAATACACAGTCTGACACAGCCTGAGCCCGGACTTCCTGACCAACACCCAGACAGCTGACTGCACACTGAGCACATCGGACCCCCTTGGCCTTAGCTCGTCATCTATTCCCAACCTAGCTTCTCAGGCTTCAGAATATAGACCCTAAATTCAAACCCTGCCAAGGGGTGAATATGATGCATAAATCAGAACTCCACCTTCTCCATGGCAAGAAACCCTCTGGTTGGCATGTTGTCCAACGTTCAGTGTAGGAGAAACCAGCATTCACCATGAGGACCCACCCATGCTTGAGTACGAAGAGGGCACAAACATGCATTGTGACGCTAAGCATGAGTACTGTCCTCTAGTAAGTCCTCTCAGTGGCTGCATCTTTAGACGTCTAATGGGCTTGCCATGCCCCTAGGCCCCAAGTTTAAACCTGACTTCTGGTTGTCCAGTCACCGCTCCCCAGGATTTTGCTCTGGAAACTCTCTTTTGGTGGGACACCTGAGGTAAAAACAAACAAACAAACAAACACAAAAAGCGGACTCCTCCCATCTCACTGAATAACCCCAAAATCTTGGGATCGGAACAAATGCCCAGAGAGGAAGACTCGTCCATGGCCCATGAGGCCACCCGGACATTCCATGGCCATCAGTGACACAATATCCAGAGACAAAATCTTGAGCAAGCATCTCACACTCGCCTTTTGTTCATATCCTGAAGAGTTCTCCTCACGGTCTGTAAATAATTCCTGCATACCTACGACCCGAAAGCTAAGCCGAGTTTGTGTTTTCAGACAACTGTCCCCACAGCCATGGCCCACAAAACCTACAGGCACAGGTTCTAGGAGCCAAACCTGAGGACTGTACCTGGGAATTATTCCATTGTGGCCATTCCATTGTCCACAAACCTAAAAATAGGGTAAACCTCCAATGTGCCCGGGGCCATCGCAATGGTGTTCGCTGCCCAGGAAAAACAAGGGCGGTCTGACAGCAGCTGAACATCTACCTGCACTTAGACCCATCGACAGATGTCCCCAGAGGTAAATTGGAATAAACAGGCCCCTAGATCCTAATCGGATCCATTGCTTTGTTGTCCAGGCATCTCTTCACAGGCCTGGATTCCAATAGAGCTTATGGCTGTTTCTTGAGGCACCCATCAGAAGAAATCTCGTCTCCACGTGGGAATCTTGCACGTTGGAGCTGTGTCAAAGCCTCTGGTAGGAGAACCCTTCAGGGCCCCTGTGCCACTGCCTCATTCCAAGTTCTCCATGGACACAAACCCACATTAGGACCCATCCACAAGAGAGTCCATTTCAACGCAACCCCCTCAGTTGCTCCCCCAGATCCAGCAGATCTAACCTGTCCTGTCACTAGGACTCAGGAAGAATGAGAGTCGGGCTGCCCAGCCATCCATCCTTAGAACCCTACTCGGAATCATTCTGTATGGAAAGTCCTGGAGCCAACCAACAGGTCTCAATCATCCTGCAGAAGAATCTTTACGGTTTGGAGCATCTCACAACTCCCATCGTGGGAAAAATTCCATGGCCTCGTGATCCACCCCTTCTTCATGAAGAGGGCCATCAGGGACAGAAACTCCAACCTGACCATTCGTCGGATCCTCACCTGATTTCAGATGCACGGGATCTCGATTCAGCTCTGCAGATCGTACCTGCCATGCCCTCGCCCAGAAACCTAAGGTTGCTTTTGTTTTCAGACTTCTGTCCTCAACTCCTGGTCCACGAGCCCTCCAGTTTGGCAATTCCAGAACAACAATGCATCCCTCTGACTTCCAGAAGGAAAAACATTGCCCTCTGGGGATACCCAGAAGCCCCAAATGGGGATCAACCTTCCTGCAACTTGACTGTACCCCAATTCTACAGGATGCCCTAGGCACTAATGCCTTTTCTGTCACAACCTGAGCTTGGACCTCCCGACCCACACCCCGCGAGCCAAAGCCTTAGGTCCTCCTCTCTTCCCAACATCGGTTTTCAGGCTTCAGAACCTACACGTTTTCTCCATTCACTGCGCAGGGTTGAACATGAGGCAGAAATCAGAATTCCTTCCCCATGGCAAGAAATCTTGTGGTTGGCATGTGGCCCAACGTTCAGTGTAGTTGAAACCAGTTTGGCCCCTGTGACCCGGCCATGCTTGAGGGCCGCGTTGGTCACAAATACACATTGTGACCCTCAGCGTGAGCCCAGTCCCCAAGTAAGGTCTCTCAGTGGCTGGACCAAGAGACGGCATATTGGGCTTGCCATGCCCCTAGACACCAAAGTTTAACCATAGTTCGGGTTGTCCATTTACCCCTCCCCAGTGCCCTGCTTTAGAATCCCTCTTTGATGGGACACCTGATGTAACCAAACTGAAAGAACTCCTCCCATCCCACAGATTGACCCCTAAATTGGGATCGGGCCAAATCCACAGAGAGAAGGACTCATCCATGCCCATGAGGCCTCCCCGACATTCCACGCCCATCGTTGACACAAAATCCAAAGACAAAAGCCTGAATAAGCGCCTCACACTTGCTCTTTCTTCATATCCCAAAGAGTTCTCCTCACGGTCTGTAGATCGGGCCTTCCAGATCTATGTCCCCAAAACAAGCCGAGTGTGTTTTCAGACTTCTGTCCCCACAGTCCTGGCTTTCATACCCTCCAGCCTGGTGACCCTGGAGCCACACATCAGGTCTGTGCCTGTCAACTCCACAGGAATTCTGCCCCTTCCATTGACCACAATCATACAAACTAGGAGAAACCTCTGAAGTCCCCAAGGCGATCCCAATAGTATAGAACGCCAAGGACAAACAAGGGCTGTCTGGAACAAGCTGAGCATCCATCTCCACTCATACTGTAGATGGATGTCCCCAGAGAAGGAGATTGAACGGGACAGGGCCCTAGACCCTAATGGGGTCCATTGTTTTGGTTTCCTGCTATCTCTCATCAGAGGCCTGGTTTCCAATATCAGCATGTGGGGGTTTCCTGAGGCACCAATCAGAACAAATCTAGTCTCAACATGGGAAACTTGTCTTTTGCAGATGACTCAAAACCTCTGGATAGGAGAAGCATTCAGAGTCCATGTGCTACCACCCCGTGCCAAGATCTCTATGCACACAAACCCACATTAGGCCCCATCCACAGGAGAGTCCATTTCAACTCAGCCCACTCGGTTGCTCGACTAGAGCCAGCATATCAAAACTGTCTATTAGCTATGAGACAGTTTGAATGTGAGGCCGGCTGCCAAGGCATTCATCCTTAAATCCCTTCTCTGGCGTCGTTCCATATGAGACATCCTGGAGTGATCCAACAGGTCTCAATTGTTGATCAGAAAAAATCCTGGTGGCTTGAAGCATATCCCAACTCCCATCCTGGGTAAACCTACATGGCCTCGAGATGCTGCCTTCTTCAAGAAAGGGATATAATGGATAGAGCCTCCAACCTGAGCCTAGGTCTGAACTTCGCCCTGACTACAGATGCACGAAGTCCCTATTCAGATCTGCAGAGAGTGCCTGCCGTGCCCTCGCCCCGAAACCTATGCCTAACTTGTGTTCCTGTACTTCTGTCCTCACACTCCTTGCCCACAGGGCATCTAGTTTGGGAATTCTGGAGCCACAAATCAGCACTCTGCCTGCCCTCCAGAAGAAAAAACTTTTCCTTGGGGCTACACAGGAAAGCTAAATGAGGATCAACCTGCATGGCACTCGACTGTCCCCCAATTATACAATATACCCTGAAATCTAAAGCCTGGTCTGATGCAGCCTAGGCCTGAACCTCCCGACCAATACTCAGCGAGCTGGCTCCACAGTGAGCACGTCTGACCTGACATTGACTTAAGTCGTCATCTATTCTCAAGCTCTGTTTTCAGACTATACAACCTAGACCTTAACTCCAATCACTGCCCAGGGCTGAAAGAGATGAAAAAATCAGAACTACTACATCCCCATGGCAAGAATACATGTGGTTGGCATGGAGTCCTACATTCAGTGTGGGAGCAACTGTGTGCACCATGAGTCTTCGCCCATGCCTGAGGGCCTAGAAGGCATAAACACACATTGTGACCCTCAGCGTGAGTTCTGTCCTCAAGTAATTCCTCTCAGTGGAGGGAACTAACCATAGTTTGGTTTGTACATTCGCCCCTCCCCAGGGCTCTGCTTTGAAATCCCTCTTTTGGTGGGACACCTGAGGTAACCAAACTGAAAGGACACAACCCATCCCCAAGATTGACCCAAAACAATTGGGTTCGGGCCTAATCCACAGAGAGGATGATTCGTCCATGGCCCATGAGGCCTCCTTGAAATTCCACGGCCATTGTTGACACAAAATCCAGAGACAAAAGCCTCAATAAATGCCTCACACTCACTCTTTCTTCATATCCTGAAGAGTTCTCCTCACGGTCTGTAGATCGGGCCTGCCATACTTACGTCCCCAAACATAAGCCGAGTTAGTATTTTCAGACTTCTATCCCTACAGTCCTGGCCCACACACCCTCCAGGCAGGGGCCCCTTGAGCCACACATCATGTTTGTTCCTGCCCACTCCAATGGAATTCTGCCCATTCATTTGACCACATCCCTACAAATTAGTTGAAAACTCCAAAGTCCCTGAAGCCATCCCAATAGTGTAGGCCACCCGGGAAAAACAAGGGCGTCTGACACCAGCTGAGCATCGACCTCCACTCATACCTACTTGGATGTCACCAGAGAAGGAGATTGAACAGCACAGTTCCCTAGGCCATAAACGGATCCATTGCTGTGGTTTCCAGGCATCTCTTTTCAGAGGCATGTTTTCAAATACCAGCATGCGGGGATTCTGGAGGCACCATCAGAACAAATCTCCACATGGGAAACTTGCAGGTTGGAACTGTGTCAAAACTTCTGGTTAGGAGAATCCTTCAGGGCTAGGTGCCACCACCCCATTCCAAGGTCTCCATGGACAAAAACCCACATTAGCACCCATCCGCAGGAGTGTCCATTTCAACTCAGGCTTCTTGGTTGCTCCCCCAGAGCCAGCAGATAGAACCTGCGTTGTCTCTGGGAGACAATTGAGATGCGAGGTGGCTTGCCCAGGCCTCCATCCTTAGAACCCTGCTCTCTCGTCGTTCCATATGGAACGTCCTGGCCCCATCCAAAAGGTCTCAAATGTCCTGCAGAAGGAATCCTTGCGTTTTGGAGCATAACACAACTCCCAACGTGGAAAAACTGTGATGGCTTTCTGAAGCCTCCACCCCCTTTCTGAAGGGGAAATCTTGGACAGGAAGTCCAATCTGAGCCAACGTGTGATCCTCGCCCTGAATTCAGATGCACAACATTTTGATTCAGCTCTGCAGAGTGTGCCGTGCATGCCCTCGCCCTGAAGAGTGTGCCGGCCTTGTCCTCGCCCTTAAACCTGTGTGAAGCTTCTGTTCTCCAATGTCCGTCCTCAAACTCCTGGCCCCCAAGACCTCACACTTGGCAATTCTGGACCCACAAGGCAGACTGTGTTTCCAGACTTCTGTCCCCACATTCCTGGTTTACATACGCTCCAGCCTGGGGACTCTGGAGCCACACATCAGGTCTGTGCCTTTAAACTCCTCTGGAATTCAGCCCATTCCATTTTCCACAATCATACAAATTAGGAGAAACCTCCAAAAACCCCGAGACCATACAATAGTATAGGCCTCCTGGACAGACAGGTTGCTGATCATATATCTCCAGTCCTAACATAAATGGATGTCCCCAGAGAAGAAGACTGAACCGGACAGACCCCTTGGCCCTAATTGCATCCATTGCTTTGGTGTCCAGGTATCTCTCCTCAGAGGCTGGTTTTCAATATCAGCATATCGGGGTTTTCTGAGGCACCAATCGGAACAAATCTCGTCTGCACTTGGGAATCTTGTCCTTTGGGTATGTTTAGGAGAAGTCTTCAGGGTCCGTGTGCCACTGCCCCATGCCAAGGTCACTAGGGACACAAACTCACATTAGGACCCATCCGCAGGAGAGTCTATTTCAACTCATCCCCCTCGGTTGGTCCCTCAGAACCAGCATATCAAACCTGTCTATTCACTAAGAGACCAACTGGAATGTGAGACGGGATGCCCAGGCATCCATCCTTAGATCCTTGCTCTGGCATCGTTCCATATGAGACATCCTGGAGGGATCTAACAGGTCTCAGTTGTCGATCAGAAGGAATCCTTGCGGTTTGGAGCATCTCACAATTCCCATCGTGGGTAAACCTCCATGGCCTTGAGATGTTGCCCCCTTTATGAAGGGGCCATAATGGACAGAAACTCCAACCGGATCCTAGGTCTGAACTTCGCCCTTACTTCAGATGCACGAAATCCCGATTCAGATCTGCAGAGGGTGCCTGCCGTGCCCTCGCCCTGAAACCTATGCCTAACATGTGTTCTCAGACTTCTGTCCTCACACTCCTCGCCCACAAGGCATCCAGTTTGGGAATTCTGGAGCCACAATGCAGCACTCTGAATGCCCTCCAGAAGAAAAAAAATGCCCTTGGGGCTACCCAGAAATGCCAAATGAGGATCAACCTGCATGCCACTCGACTATACCCCAATTATACAATCTACCCTAGGCACTAAAGCCCTGTCTGACACCGCCTAAGCCTGAACCTCCCGACCAACACCCAGACAGTTGGCTACACACTGAGAATGTCATACCAGACATGGCCTAAGGTCGTCATCTTTTCCCAAGCTCGGTTTTCAGACTTCACAACCTAGACCTTATCTCCAATCAATGCCCAGGGGTGAAAGAGATGCAGAAATCAGAACTACTACTTTCCCCTGGCAAGAATACATGTGGCTGGCATGTTGTCCCACGTTCAGTGTAGCACAAACAAGCATGCACCATGAGTCCCAGCCCATGCTTGAGCGCCATGAGGCCATAAACATGCATTGTGACCCACAGCGTGATTTCTGTCCTCAAGGAAGGCCTCTCATTGGCTGGAACATTGGAAGGCATATTGGGCTTGCCATGCCCCTAGTCACCAAGTTTAAACCAGATTTCTGGTTGTCCAGTCACCCTCCCCAGGGCTATGCTCCTTAATCCCTCTTTTGGTGGGACACATGAGGTAACAAAACAGAAAGGACTCCTCCCATCCCAAAGACTGGCTCAAAACAATTGGGATTGTGCCAAATCCTCAGAGTGGGAGATTCGTCCATGACCAAAGAAGCCTCGCTGACATTCTACGGCCATCGATGACACAAAATCCAGAGACAAAAGCCTGAGCAAGTTCCTCACACTCGCCCTTTCTTAATATCCCAAAGAGTTCTCCTAATGGTTTGTAGATCGGACCTGCCATACCTATGTCCCCAAATCTAAGCCGAGTTTTTGTTTTCAGACATCTGTCCCCACAGTCCTGGCCCACACACCCTCCATGCTGGGGCTCCTGGAGCCTCAACTCAGGTCTGTGCCTGCCCAATCCAGAGGAATTCTACCCCTTCAATTGTCCATAATCGTACAAATTAGGAGAAACCTCCAAAGCCCCAAGGCCATCCCAATAGTGTAGACCGTCTGGACAAACAGGGGAGGTCTGACACTAGCTGAGCATCTACCTCCACTCATACCATAGACAGATGTCGCCAGAGAAGAAGATTGAACCAGACAGGGTCCAAGTCCCTAATCATACCAATTGCCTTGGTTTCCATGTATCTCTCCTCAGAGGTCTGGTTTATAATACCAGCATATGGGGGTTTCCTGAAGCACCAATTAGAACAAATCTTGCCTTCACATTGAAAACTTGCTCTTTGGAGCTGTCTCAAAATCTCCTCTTAGGAGAATCCTTCAGGGTCCTGGTGCCACCACCCCATTCCAAGGTCTCCATGGACACAAACCCACATTAGGACCGATCCACAGCAGAGTCCATTTCAACTCAGCCCCTTCAGTTGCTCCTCCAGATCCAGCAGATTGAACCTGTCTTATTGCTAGGAGACAATAGAAATGCGAGGCGGGCTGCCCAGGCATCCATCCTTAGAACCCTGCTCTGGCGTAATTCCGTATGGGACGTCCCGGAGCCATCCAACAGGTCTCAAATTTCCTGCAGAATGAATCCTTGTGTTTTGAAGCATCTCAGAACTTCCAACGTGGGAAAACCTCGATGGCTTTGTCATGCAAGCCCCCCTTATGAAGGGGAAATCATGAACAGAATCTCCGACCAGAGTCAACATCTGATCCTCGCCCTGAATTGAGATGCACGAAATCTCAACTCAGTTCTGCATAGTGTGCCGGCCTTGCCCTCGCCCTGAAACCTTTGTGTAGCTTATGTTCTCAGACTTGCATCCTAACACACCTGGCCCCCAAAATCTCAAGACTGGCAATTCTGGACCGATGGTGCAGCACTCTGCCTGCCCTCCAGAAGAAAAATGTTGCCCTATGGAGCTACCAAAAACACCCCACATGAGGATAGACCTACATGGCACCCTACTGTACCCAAATTATATCGTCTAACCTGAGCACGAGTACACTGTCTGACACAGCCTGAGCCCGGGCCTCCTGACCAACACCCACACAGCTGACCGCACACTGAGCACATCGGACCCAACATAACCTTAGCTCGTCATCTTTTCCCAACCTAGCTTTTCAGGCTTCAGTACATAGACCTTATCTCCAAACTCTGCTAAGGGGTGAACGTGATGCAGAAATCAAAACTCCTCCTTACCCATGGCAAGAAACGTTGTGATTGGCATGTTGTTCAACGTTCAGTGTAGGAGAAACCAGCGTTCACTATGAGAAGCCGCCCATGCTTGAGTGCTCTGAGGGCATCAACACTCATTGTGACCCTCAGCTTGATTCCTGTCCTCTAGAAAGTCTTCTCAGTGGCTGGACCATTAGACGTCATAATGGGCTTGCCATGCCCCTAGGCCCCAATTTTTAACCAGATTTCTGGTTGACCAGTCGCCTCCCCCACCAGGGGCTCAGCCCTGGAATCCCCCTTTTGGTGAGACATCTGAGGTAAAAAAACAAAACGGACTCATCCCATCTCACAGAATGACCCCAAACTCTTGGGATCGGGCCAAATCCCCAGAGAGGAAGACTTTCCATTGCCCGTGAGGCCACCCAGACATTCCACAGCCATCGGTGACAGAATATCCAGAGACAAAACCCTGAGCAAGCACCTCACACTTGCCCTTTGTTCATATCCCGAAGAATTATCCTCACGGTCTGTAGATCAGTCCTGCCATACCTACGACCCAAAACTTAAGCCAAGTTTGTGTTTTCAGACAACTGTCCCCACATCCTCGACCACACACCCTACAGGCTCAGACCCCTGGGGGCAAACCTGAGGACTGTATCTGTCCTCTCCAATGGAATTCTTCCCATTCCATTGGCCACAACCCTACAAATAGGATAAACCTCCAAAGTGCCCGAGGCCATCCCAATACTGTTGGATGCCCAGGACAAACAGGGGCAATCTGATCCCATCTGAGCACCTACCTGCACTCAGACCCGTAGACAGATTTCCCCAGAGGTACATGAGGATAAACAGGCGACTAGGCCCTAATGGGATCCATTGCTTTGTTTTCCAAGCATCCCCTCAGATGCCTGGATTACAATAACAGCATATGGCTGTTTCTTGAGTCACCCATCAGAACAAATCTTGAGAGCTTGTTTGGAGGTTCTAGCAGGGGAGTGCAGCTACTCGTATACCCTTGACCGAAGAACGGTCCTCTCCTCTATCGGGGAAGGTCGTCCTCTTCGACCGAGCGCGCAGCTTCGGGAGGGACGCACATGGAGCGGTGAGGGAGGAAGGGGACACCCGCCTAGCCAGCCAGATCAGCCGAATCAACCCTGGCGATCAATGGGGTGACAGATGTCGCAGCCAGATCGCCCTCACATCCACAAATCTTGTCTCTACATTTGAAACTTTCACGTTGGAGCTGTGTCAAAGCCTCTGGTTAGAAGAACCCTTCAGGGACCCGATGCAACCGCCTCATTCCAAGGTCTCCATGGACACAAACCCACATTAGGACCCATCCACAGGAGAGTCCATTTCAACTCAGCCCCCTTGGTTGCTCTCCCAGATACAGTAGATCTAACCTGTCTTGTTGCTAGGACACATTGGAATGAGAGGCAGGCTGCCCAACAATCCATTCTTAGAACCCTGCTCGGAATCGTTCCATATGGGAAGTCCTCGAGCCAACCAACAGGTCTCAGTGGTCCCGCAGAAGAGTCTTTGTGGTTTGGAGCATCTCACAACTCCCATCATGGGAAAAATTCCATGGCCTCATGATCCACCCCCTCTTCATGAAGGGGTCATCAGGGACAGAAACTCCAACCTGAGCGTTCGTCTGATCCTCGCCTGACTTCAGATGCATGAGAACTCTATTCAGCTCTGTAGAGCGTGCCTACTTTTCCCTCGCCAAGAAACCTAAGACTAGCTTGTGTTCTCAGCATTCTGTCCTCTCACTCCTGGCCCACAATCCATCCAGTTTGGCAATTCCAGAACTACAATGCAGCACTCTGCCTGCCCTCCAGAAAAACAAACAAACAAACAAACAAAACAACAACAACAACAACAAAAAAAAAACATCGCCCTCTGGGGCTACCCAGAAACCCTAAATGAGGATCAACCTACTTGCCACTTGACTGTACCCAAATTATACAAACTGCAATGGGCACTAATGCCCTTGGCCCCAAACCTGAGCCAAGTTTGGGTTTTCGGACATCTGTCCCCACAGCCCTGGAACACAGCCTCCAGGCTGCATCCTCTGGAGTCACACCACAGGACTGTGCCACTCCCTCCTAGGAAACTGTGCCCATTCCATTGGCCAGAACCCTACAGAATAGGAGAAACTTCAAGACCCCCGAAGACATCCCACTACTGTAAGATGCCCTGGAAACACAGGGGCATTCTGAAACAAGCTGAGCAACTACCTCCATGCAGACAGGCAGACAGATGTCCACAGAGACAGAAGATTGAACCGGACAGGTCCCTAGGCCCTAATCTCAACTCTTACTTTTGTTTCCAGGTGTCACTCCTCAGAGGCTTGGGTTCTAAGACCAGCATATGGGGCTTTCCTGAAGCACGGAACAGAACACCTCTCATCTCCACCTGGGAAGTTTCCTTGTTTGAGCTGTTTCAAACCTTTCGGGTTGGAGAATCCTATAGAGTCCCTGAGCCACTGCCGCATTCCAAGGCATCCAAGGCCATCAATCCACATTATGAGTCCATTTCAACTCAGCCCTTTGGGTAGATCACCTAAGAGTCCACAGATTGAGCCTGCCTTGTCCCGATCAGCCAGTGGGAATGTGAGGTGGCATTTCCTGGCATCCATGCTTAGACCCCTGCCCTCGAGTCTTTCCGTATGTGGCATCCTGGAACCATGCAATAGGACTTGAATGTCCTGGAGAGGGAAACCTTGAGGTTTGGAGTTGCTCACAACTCCCATCATAGGGAAACCTCCCTTTGCCTCATGACACCCACACCCCCTTCAAGAAGGGGCCATCATTGACACAAACTCTAGCCTGAGGCAACTTCTCATACTCGCCCTGACCTCAGATGCAGGAGATTTCCATTCAGCTTCTGCAGAGTGGGCCTGCCATGCCCTTGGCCCCAAACCTCCCGCTAGCTTGTGTTTTCAGACTTCCTTCCTCACACTCCTGGCAAATAAGACTTCCAGACTGGGAATTCTGGAACCACAATGCAGCCCTCTGCCTTCCCACCAGAAGAAAAACGTTGCCCTATGGGGCTCTCCAAAAACCCCAAATGAGGATCAACCTGCTCGGGCCTTGACCACACTCCAAGTGGATAGGCTTCCCTGTGCAATAATGCTGTCTGACACAGCCTGAGGCCAGACATCCTGACAGACAAGGAGACAGCTGGCCGCACACCCAGCACATCGGACACGCCATGGTCTTAGGCCGTCATCTCTTCCCCACCTGGGTTTTCAGACATCTGAACCTAGACATTATATCAAATTCCCACACGTTTGGGTACCTGAAGCACAAATCAGAACTCCTACTTCCCCAAGGCTGTATAGCTTGCTGTTGACATGGAGTCACACCTTCAGGGTAGGAGAAACCTTCATGGCCCCTGAGGCACGCGCAATATTGAGTGCTGCCTTGGGCACAAACTCGCATTGTGACCCTCACCGTGAGTCCCTTGTCGAAGTAAGGCCTCTCAGGGCCTGGACCAAGAACCCTCATATGGGGTTTGCCAAGCCCCTATGCTCCAAATCCTCACCAGAGTTAGAGTTTTCCAGTCACCCCTATCTGGGGCTCTGCTCTGGAATCCCTCTCTTGGAGATACACCTGAGCCAGACAACAGTACTCCACCCTTCCCAAAAAATGACCCCAAATTCTTGGGAACTGGGCCAAATCCCCAGAGAGGGAAACTCGTCCATAATCCCTGAGGCCACCCATACAATCCACAGCTATCCTGGACACAACATCCAGAGACAAAAGCCTGAGGGACTGCCTCCCACTCGCCCTTCTTTCATAAGCCAAGGAGCTCCCCTCACGGTTTGTAGATCCCGCCTGCCATACACTTAGCTCCACACCTAAGCCACGTTTGTGTTTTCTGACTTCTGTGTACACAGCCTGGACCCACAAAACCTCCAGGCTAGGACCTCTGGAGCCACACCGAAGGACTGTGCCTGTCCTCTCCAAGCAAACTGTGTCCAATCCATTGACCACAAACCGTACAGGTTAGGAAAAACCTCCAAGGCCCCTGAGGCCATCCTGATAGTGTAGGCTGCCCTGGACTAAGAGGGGCACTCTGACACAAGCTGAGCAACTATATCCACTTAGACACTCAGACAGTGTCCCCAGAGACAGAAGATTGTAACAGACAGACCTCTAGGCCTTAATCTGAACACTAGCTTTGGTTTCCAGGTGTCCCTCCTCAGAGGACTCATTTAGAAGACTAGCATGTGGGGTTTTCTTGGGCACCAAACAGAACCTCTCTCATCTCCATATGGGGAGCTTTCTTATTGGAGTTGTATCAGACCCTTCTGGTAGCTTAATTCTGCAGGGCCCCTGAACCACCAGCACATTCCAAGGTCACCATGAACACAAACCCACATTATAACCCATCCTCTGGAGCATACATTTTAACTCAGCCCCCTGGGTAGCTTGCCCCAGAGTCAGCAGATCAAACATGTCTTGTCACTAATAGCCAATGGGAATGAGAGCCATGCTGTACAGGCATCCATCCTACGAACCCTGATCTCCAGTCCTTCCATATGGGACGTCCTGGAGCCATCCAATAGGATTTGATTATCCCGAAGAAGGAAACCTTGTTGTTTGGAGCAACCTCCAAACTCAGCGTGGGAAAACTTCCTT
Source organism: Mustela nivalis (assembly GCF_964662115.1). Taxonomy (NCBI): domain Eukaryota; kingdom Metazoa; phylum Chordata; class Mammalia; order Carnivora; family Mustelidae; genus Mustela; species Mustela nivalis. Next base: position 1,585,253 of record NC_139022.1, on the reverse strand, counting down.
GGTCTTATGAAGCCCCCGCTTCATGAAGGTGCCATCATGGACACAAACTCCAGCCTCATCCAACGTCTGATCCTCACCCTAACTTCAGATGCAGATTTCAATTTAGCTTCTGCAGAGTGTGCCTGCTGTGCCCTTGGCTCCAAACCTCACCATAGCTTGTGTTTTCTGACTTCCGTCCTCACACTCCTGGCACACAAGCCCTTTCAATTGGGAATTTGGCGCCACAATGTAGCACTCTGCCCGCCCACCAGAAGACAAACATTGTCTATGGCATTACCCAGGAACCCCAGATGAAAATCAACCTGCTCGGCCCTCGGCAACACCCCAATTGCTTAGGTTACCCTGAGCACTAATGCTTTGCCTTATATAGCCTGAGCCCAGACCTTCTGACAGACACAGACATCTGGCTGCACACCCAGCAAATCGAACCCGCCAAGGTCTTAGGTCATTCATCCTTTCCCATTGACCTGTGTGTCTTCCTGGAGGTATGTTCTGAGGCTGTGTCAGACTGAGCATTTTTTCCAGAGCGGCCTATGTAATTGGGGTGGGCTCAGGGGCCTTGCAGGTTTCTCCTAAACTGGTGGGTTTGGGAAACTGAGATGGGCTGAGTTTCCTCAGGAGAGCAGGCCCAGTGATGTGGTGTGGTCCTGGAGGCCCCATTCTGTAGGGCATATGGGTCAGGACTTTGGGTCCAAAGTCTTCAGACACAAACTTGGGTAAGAGTTAGGAGCGAGGTGATGGCAGACCCGATCTACAGACCCTGAGGGCAGCTCCTCGGGATTTGAAATTCGGATGGCTGGGAGGCAGGAGCACAGGCTTTTCCGTCTGGATTGTTTGCTGAAATGGCCATGAAATGGAGGGATGGCCTCATGGGCCCATGTAAGATTCTACCTTTCTGGGAATTCTGTCCGGCACCCAAGATTTTGGTGTCTTTCTGGGGGATGGTGGGAGTGCGGTTTTTCGTGTCTGGGGTCTCATCCAAACAGGCATTCCAGAGATCGGTTCTGGTTCCGGGAGCCTGGATCACCTCAAGAAGGCTAAGGATTTGGTCCTAGGGGCATTACAGGACCGTTCTATGTTTTCCTGGTACATCTACTGAGGAGGCTTGTTGGAAATGGGTCTCAGGCTGAGGGTCACAATGCCTGTTTGTGCGCAGATGTCCATCCTGAGTGGGTGTGGTCTCGCGGGCCATGCAGCTGGCTCCCACTCTGAGGATTGGACAGCCATGTAAACATTCAGTTTTCCTGACATTGGGAAGGAGGTGTACTTTTTTGTGCTTCAGGGTCCCCCATGCTCAGGAATTTGAGCTAAGTTCTGGGACAGGTAACTGAATACCCAGGTTGATTTGATATGATGTCCTTGGGCCAAGGCAGGACCCACCTGCAGGCAATGGGGCCCACTGTCTGGGTGGCTGACAGGGGTCGGGCTTGAGCTGTGTCAAACAGAGCATTCACGCACAAGGCGGCCTATGATATTGGGGTGCCGTTGTGAGCTGTGCAACTGGATCCTCATGTGGGGTTTCTGCACAGACCCTTAGGACACCTCTTCTTTCTGGTGAGCAGGCAGAAGGCTGGGCTGTGGCTCCAGAATACCCAAGATGGAGGACTTGCATCAGAGGAGTGTGAAGACACAAGTCTGAAAACACAAGCTACAGTTCAGCTCAGTGCCGAGCACATGTCCGTTCCAATGTACAGCGGTTGTTTCAATATCCAGCACCTGGGCGAGGTTCAGATGTGTCTGCTCATGCTGGAGTTTGTATCCATGATGGCCAAAGAATGGTGGGGTGGCCTCAAGAATTCTTAGAGGTTTTACCAAGCTGGAGCTTGTGAGCTGCTCCTATCATCAAGGTGTCCTACTGCGTGACAGAGAAGTCTGCTTAAAGGGCTCCAGGGTCCCCCATATGGAAAGATTCGATAGCAGAGGTCTCTGAATGGAGGCCTGGGAAGCATTCCTTGCATTACTATTGCAGCCAAGGAACAGGGCAGGCTTGAACCACTGGTTCTGTTTCTAATTTCCAAGTGATCATAGTTGATGGATATTTTCAGTCTAATGAGTCACAATGCTGCTTGGTGTCCAGGGAGACCTTAGCATGTGGCGGTGGGTCTGTGGCCATGCAGGATTCTCCTACCTGAGGGTTAGACTCAGTTCCCAGGAGCCAGGTTTCCTTTTCAGGAAAGGAGGGGTTCCCTTGTATGGCTCAGGGACCACATGTCGGACCATATGTTGGATTTCAGGAACAGGCCTCTGGGCACAGAGGCCAGAATACCTAAGCGAGGGTTCTGATGAGGTTGTAGAGGCATGTTATGTTCAAACTTCGGACTCAGGGCCTTTGACCTGCGTGTCTTCCTGGAGGTAGGTGCTGAGGCTGTGTCAGACTGTGCATTTTTTCGAGAGTGGCCTATGAAATTGGGGTGTGCTCAAGGGCCTTGCAGGTTTCTCCTAATCTGGAGGGTCTGGGCAACTGAGATGGCAGAGTTTCCTCTAGAGAGCAGGCCCAGTGATGTAGTGTGGTTCTGGTGGCCCCATCCTGGAGGGTATGTGGTTAAGGGCTCTGGGACCAAAGTCTTCCAACACAAAATCGGGTAAGAGTTAGGGGCGAGGTAATGGCAGGCCCCATCTGAAGACCCTGAGGGCAGCTCTTTGGGATTTGAAATTCGGGTGGCTGGGAGGCAGGAGCAAAGGCTTTTCTGTATGGATTGGGTCTAGGATGGCCTCTGAATGATGGGGTGTCCTCATATGTCCATGGGATATTCTATCTCTCTGGTGATTCTGCCTGGCACCCAAGAGTTTGATGTCTTACTGGAAGAAGGAGAGATCACGGTTTACCGTGTCAGGGTTCCTGTCAAAATATGGATTCCAGAGATGGGTTCTGGGTCCATGTTCCTAGATAACCTCACAAAGGCTTAGGATTTGGGCCTAGGGGCATGACAGGCCCATTCTGTGGGGCCCTGGTCCAGCTCCCACAGGGACTTTTGGAAATGGGTCTCAGGGTGAGGGTCACAATGCCTGCTTGTGCCCAGCTGCCCATCCTGTGTGGGCGTTGTCTCTTGTTCCATGCACCTGGATCCCAATCTGAGGGTTGGACAACCATCTCAACATTTAGTTTTCCTGCCATGGGGATGGAGAAGTACTCTTTTGTGCTTCAGGTTCCCCCATGAACAGTAATTTGAGCTATGTTCTGGGACAGTTACCTGAATACCCAGGCTGGTTTGAGATGAAGGACTCAGGTCACGGCAGGTCACTCCTGCTGGATATGGGGTCCGCTATCTGGGAGGCTGCCAGGAGGTCGGGGCTCGGGCTGTGTCAGACAGAGCATTAGTGCACAGGGTGGCCTATGATATTGGGGTGCATAGAGGGCCGTGCAGGTGGATCCTCATGTGGGGTTTCATGCAGACCCTTAGGGCACTTCCTCTTTCTGGTGGGCAGGCAGAAGGCTGCATTGTGGATCACAAATTCCAAATATGGAGGGCTTCAAGGCGAGGAGTGTGAGAACAGAAGGCTGAAAACACAAGCTTCGGTTAAGCTCAGTGCCGAACACATGGCTGTTCCAATGCGCAGTGGTTGTTTCAAGAATTCCAGCACCTAAGTACTGTCGAGGGTCAAATGTCTGCTCACGATGGAGTTTGTATCTATGATAGCCAACAAACGAAATGTCCAGCACCTGAGTAAGGGTGGATGTCAGATGTTTGCTCACACTGGAGTTTGTGTCTATGATGACCGAGAAATGGAGGAGTGGCATCAAGAAGCCATGGAGGATTCCCCGTGCTGATGCATGTGAGATGCTCCAAATGGCAAGGTTGCTTTTGCTACTGGACGAGTGGAGTCTGATTTGTTTGATCCAGGGTCCCCCATGTGAAAAGTATGGGTAGCAGAGCTCTTCTGTATGGATGCCTGGAAAACACACCTCCATTGACCCATGCAGCTGAGAAACCTGGCAGGTTCTTTAGAGTGGCTCTGGGGCGAAGTACCAAGGCCTTGAGTTGACATGGAATCTCTTGCAGATGGGTCACAATGTTGGTTTGTTACCAGGTAGATCTTAGAATGTGTTGGTGGCTAAGGTGCCATGCAGGATTCTCCTACCCTGAGTGTTTAACACAGGTCAAAGAGCGTAGTTTCCTCCTGGGGACAGGAGATGTAGAGTTGTGTGGCTCAGGGACCACATGTTGTATCATAAGTTTGTATTCCAGAACAGGCCTCTGAAGACAGCTGCCTGACATCCTAATCTAGGGTTCCAACGAGGTCCCAGGGGAATGACAGGTTCAATCTTTAGACTCAGGACAATTGACTTGGGTGTCTGCCTGGATGTAGGTGATCAGAGTGTTTCAGACTGCACACTTGTGAACAGAGAATCCTCCAATATTGGAGTGGCCTCATGGTCCTTGCATGTTTCACCCTACTATGGAGGGTTTGGGTAACTGTGACAGGCACCATTTCATTGGGGCAGCAAAGTCCTGTGGTGTGGCTCCAGATACCCCATTCAAGAGAGCATGTGAGCCATGGTTTTAGGAGAGAAGTCTGCAAAGACAAACTCAGGTGAGGGTTAGTGGCGAGGTTATCGCAGGGCATTGTGCAGACCTGGAAGACTACTTGTCAGGAACAGTAATTCGAGTGACTAGAAGGTGGAAGTACAGGCTTTTATATCTGGATTGTGTGTCCAGGATGGCCTCAGAATGCAGCTGTGTTCTCATGGGTCCATGGGAGATTTTTCCTCTCTAAGGATACTGATGGCTCCCAATAGTGTGATGGGTTGTCGGGATGGGAATGGTGCCGTTTTCGATCTTAGGGGTGCCCCAAAAGAGGGATTCCAGGGAGGGGCTCTGGGTTTGGGTGCCTGGAAAATCTAACCAAGGGTTAGGATTTGGGCCTACGGGCATACCAGGCCTGCAATGCGGGATCCTGGTGTTGCAACTGAGAGTACTTGTTTGCAAGCATGCTCAGGCTGAGCATCACAATGCCTGTTTGTTCCCAGGGCGCCCCACAGGAGTGGGCTTTGTCCCATTGCCCATGTGATGGCTATCACCCTGAGGGATGGACACCTATTCCAATGGCCAGCTTTCCAGCCATGGGGAAGGAGGAGTTCTCTATTGTGCTTCAGGTTCCTCCATTGGCAGGGATTCCACCGAAGGTCACGGGACAGATGCATGAATACCAAGGATATGAAGAAATGACATATTTGGGCCATGGCTGTTTTCACATGCTGGATACGGGCGCCGCTTCTCAGTGTCTGACACAAGGTCTGGACTCAGGCTCTGTCAGACACAGCACTAGTGGCTGGAGCAGCCTATAAATCAGGATTACCTCAAGGGCCAAGCAGATTGATCCTCATGTGGGGTTTCAGCGCAGACTCACGAAGCACTTCTTCTTTCTAAGGGGCAGGCAGAATGCTGCACAGTGGCTCCAGAATTCCCTATCAAGAGGGTTTGTATACAGTTAGGATGAGAATGTAATTGTAAACACCAGCTATGCATAAATCGAGTGCCAAGCAGAAGTCAGTTAAAATGTGCAACAGCTTATATGAGATATACAGCACCTGAGTAAGCACAGATGTCAGATATTTGCTCACACTGCAGTTTCTGTCTATGATGACTGACAAATGGAAGGGTGGCTTCAAGAAGCCATGGAGGATTACCCATGCTTAAAACTTGGTGGGATTTTCCAGGTGCCCAAACGCAGAGCCTGTCTCTGGAATCCCTGTTTTGGGACACCCATAAGATGGAAAACAGAACTCTTCCCCTCCCTGAAAAAGCCAACAAACTATAAGGAGCCACCAGGATCCATAGAAAGGAAAAGTCTCCCATGGACCTATGAGAACACACCTGCATTCCGAGGCCATACTAGACACACAATGCAGAGAGAAAAGCCTTCCAGTGCTACTTCCGGTGCTACTGCTTTCCAGTCACCCTAATTTCAGTTCCAGATGAACTACCCTCCAGGTCTATGCATTGGGCCTGTGATCCCTTTGCCACTCACCCTAATCTGAATTTGTGTTTACAGACTTCTCTACCAAAACCGTGTCACACATGGCCTCCAGGATGAGGTCTCTGGATCCACACCACAGGACTGTTCCTGACATCTGCAAGGAAACTATGCCGGTCAAAGTTGCCCAAATCTTCTAGATTAGGAGAAACCTGCAAGGCCCCTGTGCCTACCCCAATATTGGCAGCCGCCATGAATGCAAATGTGCAGTATGAAACACCCTGATCACCTACATCCAGCCAGACAGCCAAATCAAGGGTCCTGAGTCAAAATGGTGAACCAAACAAGCCCCTAGGACGTCGCTGGAACCCTAGATTCGGTTTTCAGACATCTATCCTCAGAGGCCAGTTCTGGAATGCGAACTTATGATACAACATGTGGTCCCTGGGCCACACAACAGAACATCTCCTGTCCCCAGAAGGAAACCGTGCCCTTCCATCTGTGCCAAAGCCCAGGGTAGTAGAATCCTGCACAGCACCTTAGCCACCAGCACATTCTAAGATCTCCATGGTAAAAAAAAAAACAAACAAACAAACAAACAAAAAAACAGCATTGTGGTTCATCTGCAAGAGAATCTGTATCAACTCAAGGACGTGGTACTTCACTCCAGAGACACCAGAATGAACCTGCAACGTTCCTCAGCTGCAATGGTCAATGGAGTTGAGCTTTCCAGGCATCCATGAGGTAGAGCTCTGCTACCCAAACTTTCCACTCACCAGGCACTTCTTCATTTGATGTGGAAGGCAGAATGCTGCTTTGTGGCTCCAGAATTCCCTATCAGGAGGATTTGGGGACCAGTCAGGTGAGGATGGAATTGTAAACACAAGCTACTGTTCACTTCATTGCCAAGCCATAGGCGTAGGGGATCCTGGAGCAAATAAATCAGAGCCGACCTGTCCAGTAGAATGAAACCTTGCTGTTTGGAGCAGCTCATAAGATTCAACGTGAAAACACCTTCTTGGCCTCTTGACACCGCCCCTCCATTTGTCAGTCATCATAGACACAAACTCCAGTGTGAGCAAATATCTGACATCCACCCTTACTCAGGTGCTGGATATCTCGAATAAGCCACTGCACATAGGAACTGCCTACGGCTTGGCAATGAATTGAACAGTAGCTTGTGTTTACAATTCCATCCTCACGCGACTGGTCCCCAAGCCCTCCTGATATGGAATTCTGGAGCCACAACGCAGCATTCTGCCTTCCACATCAAATGAAGAAGTGCCTTGTGTGTCTGGCCAGAAACCCCACATGAGGATCAATCTGCTTGGCCCTCGAGGGAGCCCCGATTTATAGGGTATCCTGGCGACTAGTGCTGTGTCTGACAGAGACTGAGTCCAGAACAAGTGTCATTCACCAGAGAATGGGCCCCACATCTAGCATTTGGGATTGCCACGGCCCAAGTACATCACCTCTACTCATCCTTGTTATTCAGACACCTGTCCCCAGACTTTTGCTGGAATCCCTGCCAATGGGGGAACCTGAAGCACACCCCTCTTTCTCATGGCCGGAAACTTGGCTGTTAGGATGGGTGTCCAACCCTCAAAGGGGGAGCCAGTTACAAGACCAATGAGACCACGCCCACTCCTGCGGGCCGACCTGCACACAAAAAGGCATTGTGACACTCAGCCTAAGCATGCTTTCAAACAATCCCTCTCAGTTGCACCACCATGATCCCGCATTGCAGGCCTTGTACGCCCCGAGGCCCAAATCCTAAACCTCGGTGGGATGTCCCAGATTTCCAGAACCAGAGTCTGTCTCTGGTATCCCTGTTTTGGGGCAACCCTAAGATGGAAAACAGCACTCTTTCAGTCCCCCCCAAATTCACCAAACTATGGAGAGCCGCCAGGATCCATAGAAAGAAAAAGTCTCCCATGGACCCATGAGACCACATCTGCATTCTGAGGCCATCCTGGACACACAATCCAGAGAGAAAAGCCTTTGCTACTGCCTTCTAGTCACCTTAGTTAAAATTCCTGATGAGCTACCATCCAGTTCTATGCAGTGAGCCTGCGATCAGATCGCCAAAAATTCACTAACCCAAATTAGTGTTTCCAGGCTTCTCTCCCAAAACCATGGCTCACATGCCGCCAGAATGAGATATCTGGAGCCACACCACAAAACTCTGGCTGCCATCCCCAAGGACACTGTGCATATCAGAGTTGCCCAAAACGTCCAGATTAGGAGAAACCTGTAAGGCCCCTGAGCCCACCCCAATATTGCCAGCCACTCTGGATGCAAATGCACAGTCTGAAACACCCTGATCAGTACATCCAAGAAGACAGCCATGTCAATGATTGTGAATCAGAAGATTGAACCTGAAATGCCCCTAGGTCCTCAATGGAACCTTATCAGGATTTCAGGCATCTTTCCTCAGGAGCCTGCTCTGGAATACCAACTTATGACACATTATGTAATCCCTGAGCCACACACAGAACATCTCCTGTCCCCAGAAGGATACCATGCTCTTCGACCTGTGCCAAACCCTCGGAGTAGGAGAATCCTGCATGGGAACTTAGCAACCAGCACATTCTAAGATCTGCTTGGTAACAAACCATCTTTGTGTCCCATATGCAAGAGATTCCATGTCAACTCAAGGCCTTGGTACTTTGCCCCAGAGCCACCAGAACGAACCTGCCATGTTCCTCAGCATCAATGGTCAATGGAGGTGTGCTTTCCAGGAATCCAGGCCTGGAGAGCTCTGCTTCAGAAACTTTCACCATGGGGGAACCTAGAGCAAACAAACCAGACATCACCTGCCCAGTAGAAGGAAACCTTACTGTTTAGAGCAGCTCACAGACCTCAGCGTGTGTACTCCTCCCTGGCCTCTTGACACCACCCCTCCATTTGTCGGTCATCATAGACACAAACTCTAGTGTGATCAAACATCTGACAACTGCCCTATTCCGGAGCTGGATGTCTCGAATAAAACGCTGCACATCGGAACTGCCTTCCGCTTGGCACTGAACTGAACAGTACCTTGTGTTTACAACTCCATCCTCAATCGACTGGTCCCCAAGCCCTTTTGATAGGGAAATCTGGAGCCACAATGCAGCATTCTGCATTACACATGGAATAAAGAAGTGCCTGTTGAGTGTTCCCGGACACCCCACATGAGGATCAATCAGCTTGGCCTTCGATTCAACCCAGGTTTATAGGCTGCCATGGCCACTAGGGCTGTAACTGACAGAGCCTGAGCCCCGACCGAGTTTCAGCCACCAGAGAGAGGGCCCCATATCTAGATTTGGGATGGTCATGGCCCAAGTTCGTCATCTCCACCGTCACGGCCGGTGCGACAAACCGACCAGGAACATGAGGGTAAGAGGATGGTGAAAAGAAATTAAGAGACAAAAGATGGGGTCAGAAGGAGCACCAAGGAGGATGTCCCATAGTTCCAAAGCTTATTTTGCAGTGTTATGATTTATACCACACAGTAAGTGAATCACCTCCTGTACATCTGGTGCTAGTTTCTAATTTGGCATGAGAATAGCTGGCCATGAAGAGATATCAGACAGCCTTGACCTTCGTGGTTTGGACACTTAGGCCATAACTCAATATTCACAAAACACAGGAGCCTTATTAACTTAGTCTTGAGACAGCAACTGCAATGGCAACAAGCCAAACCTTACAATGTTCTCATAATAATCACCAGGAAAAAACGGTGGCTCTCTAGCTTGCCAACCGTGAAAGTCCTCAGTTGAAAAGTTTCCCAAGAATTGTTGCTCTATTGGGTTAACCCCTTCTAAGCATGAGGCCCCCAACACTCAACCCATCCTTGGTATTCAGACACCTGTCCCCAGACCTTGTCTGAAATACCTACCAATGGGGGAACCTGAAGTACAATAGAGAAATCCTCCTTCCCCATGACAGGAATCCTGGCTCTGGAATGGGTGTCCAACTCTCAGAATGGGATCTGGCTGCATGGGCAATGAGACCAAACCCACTCCTGAGGGCTTCCTGGGCACAAGCAGGCATTGTAACCCTCAACGTGAGCATGCTTTCAAACAAATGCTCCCCGCTGTATATCCAGGACCCGCATTTCAGCCTTGTATGCCCCTAGGCCCAAATCATAACCCTTGGTGGGAATTTCCATGCGCCCAGACCCAGAGCCCGTCTATGGAATCCATGTTTTGAGCAACCCCTAAGATGGAAAACAGCACTCTTTCCTTCCCCGAAAAAGCCAACAAACTATGGGGAGCCGCCAGATTCCATAGAGAGCAAAAGGTTCCCATGGACCTATGAGAACACACCTGCATTCCGAGGCCATCCTGGACACACAATCCAGAGGGAAAAGCCTGTGCTACTGCTTTCCAGTCACCCTAATTGCAATTCCAGACGAGCTGCCCTCCAGATCTATGCATTGGGCCTGCGATCACATTGCCACTCACCCTAATCTGAATTTGTGTTTGCAGACTTCCCTACCAAAACCATGGCACACATGCCCTCCAGGATGGGGTTTCTGAATCCACACCACAGGGCTGTCCCTTCCATCCCCAAGGAAACTTTGCCCGTCACAGCTGCCCAAATCTTCTAGATTAGGAGAAACCTGCAATGCTCCTGAGCCTACCCCAATACTGGTGGCCACCATGAATGCAAATTCACAGTCTGAAGCTCCCTGATCACCTACATCCAGGCAGACAGCCAAATAAATGGTCCTGAGTCAGAATGGTGAACCTAACATGCTTCTAAGACATCATTGAAACCCTAGATTCCTTTTTCAGATATCTGCCCTCAGAAGCCTATTCTGTAATGCAAACTTATGATACAACATGTGGTCCCTGAGCCACAAAAAGAACATCTCGTGTCCCCAGAAGGAAACAGTGCCCTTCCATCTGTGCCAATGCCCAGGGTAGTAAAATCCTGCACAGCACTTTAGCCAATAGTACGTTCTAAGATCTCCTGGTACCAAACCATCATTGTGGCCCATCTGCAAAAGATTCCATGCCAACTCAAGGACTTGGTACTTCGCTCCAGAGACACCAGAACGAACCTGCCATGTTCCTCAGCTGCAATGGTCAATGGACTTGAGCTTTCCAGGCATCCATGCGGTAGATTCTGCTACCCAAACTTTCTACATAGGGGATCCTGGAGCAAATAAACCAGACTCCACTTGTCCAGTAGAACAAAACCTTGCTGTTTGGAGCAGCTCGTAAGTCTCATGTGAAAACACCTCCATGGCCTTTGATGCTACCCCTCCATTTGTAAGTCATCATAGACACAAACTCAAGTGTGAGCAAATATCTGACATCCGCCCTTACTCAGATGCTGGATATCTCGAATAAGCCGCTTCACATAGGAACTGCCTACCACTTAGCACGGAATTGAACTGTAGCTTGTGTTTACAATTCCATCCTCACCCGACTGGTCCCCAGGCCCTTTGATAGGGAATTATGGAGCCACAACGTAGGATTCTGCTTTCCCTATAGAAAGAAGGGTCTGGTGAGTCTGGCCAGAGGATCATGGACACATGAGGATCCATCTGTTCGGCTCTCGAAGGAACCCTGATTTATAGGTTGCCCGGGCCATTACTATGTGTCTGACAGAGCCTGAGCCCCGACCTATTGTCTGTCTTCAGAGAGTGAGCCCCACATCTAACATTTTGGATTGCCATGGCCCAAGTATGTCACCTCTATCCATCCTTGATATTCCGTCTCTGGAATCCCTGTTTTAGGGCAAACCTTAGATGGAAAACAGCACTCTTCCCTTCCCCAAAAAAGCCACCAAACTATGGAGAGCCGCCAGGATCCATAGAGAGGAGCAGTCTCCCATAGACCCATGAGACCACACCTGCTTACTGAGCCCATCCTCGACACACAACCCAGAGAGAGAAGCCTTTGCTACTTCCTTCAGTCCCCCTAATTAAAGTTCCTGACGAGCTGCCCTCCAGGTCTACACATTGGGCCTGCGATCACATCACCACAAATTCGCTAAACCAAATTTGTGTTTCCAGACTTCTCTCCCAAGATCTTGGTTCACATGCTCACCAGAATGGGATCTCTGGAGCCACACCACAAAACTCTGGCTGCCATCCCCAAGGACACTGTGCATATCAGAGTTGCCTAAACCTTCCAAACTAGGAGAAACCTTCTTGGCCCCTGAAACCACCCCAATATTGCTCGCCACTCTGGATGCAAATGTGCAGTCTGAAACACCCTGAACACCTACATCCAGGGAGACAGCCAAGTCAATGATCGTGAGTTAGAAGATTGAACCTGAAATGTCCCTAGGCCCTCAATGGAACCCCATTAGGTTTTCAGGAATCTGTCCTCAGGGGCCTGTTCAGGAATACCAATTTATGACATATCATATGGTTTATCAGCCACACAACAGAACATCTCCTGTCCGCAGCAGGATACTGTGCATTTGACCTGTGTCAAACCCTCAAGGTAGAAGAATCCTGCATGGGACCTTAGCAACCAGCACATTCTAAGATCTCCTTGGTAACAAAACTGCATTGTGGCCCATCTTCAAGAGATTCCATGTCAATACAAGGATTTGGTCCTTCACCCCAAGCCACCAGAATGAACCTGCCATGTTCCTCAGTGTCAGTGGTAAATGGAGGTGTGCTTTCCAGGCATCCATGCAGGAGAGCTCTGATTCACAAACTTTCCATATGGGGGAACCTAGAGCAAACAAACCAGAATTCACCTGCCCAGTAGAAGGAAACCTTATTGTTTGGAACAGATCACAGGCCTGAGCATATGAACTCCTCCATGGACTCTTGACTCTCCATTTGTCGGTCATCATAGACAGAAACACTAGTGTGAGCAAATATCTGACATACATCCTTATTCTGGAGCTGATGTCTCGAATAAACTGCTGCACATTGGAAGTGCCTTCTGCTTGGCACTGAATTGAACTGTAGCTTGTGTTTACAATTCCATCCTCACCCGACTGGTCCCCAAGCCCTCTGGATAGGAAAATCTGGAGCCACAACGCAGCATTCTGCCTTCCCCATCAAATGAAGAAGTGCCTGGTGAGTTTGCCTAGAATCCCCACATGAGGACCAATCGGCTCAGCCTCGAGTCAACCCCGATTTATAGGCTGTCATGGCCACTAGTGCTGTGTCTGACAGAGCCTGAGCCCCGACCGAGTTTCCGCCACCAGAGAGCGGGCCCCATATCTAGCATTGGGATGCTCAAGGCCCAAATACGTCATCAGTATCCATCCTTGGTATTCAGGCACCTGTCCCATACCTTTGCTGGAATCCCTGCCAATGAGGGAACCTGAGGCACAATAGAGAACTCCTCTTTCCTCATGGCAATAAACTTGGCTGTTGGGATGGGTGTCTAACCCTCAAAGAGGGAGCCAGTTATAAGACCAATGAGACCGTGCCCACTCCTGAAGGCAGCCCTGGGCACAAACAGGCACCATGTCCCTCACCCTGAGCATGCTTTCAAACATTCCCTCTCAGTTGCGCCACCATGATTCCGCATTGCAGGCCTAGTATGCCTCTAGGCACAAATGCTAATCCTTGGTTGGATGTCCCAGATGCTCAGAACCAGAGCCCGTTTCTGGAATCACTGTTTTGGGCAACCCCTAAGATGGTAAATAGCACTCTTCCCTTCCACAAAAGATCCAAGATACTATGGGGAGTCACCAGGATCCATAGAAAGGAAGAGTCTCCCATGGACCCATGAGAACACACCTGCATTCCGAGGCCATCCTGGACACACAATCCAGAGGGAAAAGCCTGTGCTACTGCTTTCCAGTCACCCTAATTACAGTTCCAGACGAGCTGCCCTCCAGATCTATAAATTGGGCCTGCAATCACCTCGCTACTCACCCTAATCTGAATTTGTGTTTTCAGACTTCTCTACCAAAATAATGGCACACATTTCCTCCAAGATGGGGTTTCTGGATGCACACCACAAGACTGTCCCTTCCATCCCCAAGGAAACTTTGCCCGTCACAGTTGCCCAAACCTTCTAGATTAGGAGAAACCTGCAAACCCCTGAGCCTACCCCAGTATTGCGGCCGATCTGAACGCAAATGTGCATTCTGAAACACACTGATCACCCACATCCAAGCAGAGAGCCAAGTCAATGTTCCTGAGTCAGAATATAGAAACTGACATCCCCCTAAGACCTCATTGGAACTCCAGATTAGGTTTTCAGACATCTTCCCTCAGAAGCCTGTTCTAGAATGCGATCTTATGATACAACATATAGTCCTTGGACCACACACAGAATATCTCCTGTCCCCAGAAGGAAACTGTGCTCTTCGACCTGTGCCAAACCCTCAGGGTTGGAGAATCTTGCACAGCACCTTATACACCAACACTTACGCTAGTTTGTGCATTGCTCCAAACCACAAGGTTTCCTTCTGCAGGACAGTTGAGTCCTGTTGCATGGCTCCAGGACGTCCCATACGGAAGGTCTGGAGAGCAGGGTTCGAAGGATGGATGCCTGTACACAATACCTCACATTTCCATTGGCTATTAGTGACAAGAAACGTTTGAACTGCTTGCTCTGGTGCAAGAGACCCAGGGGGCTGTGTTGAAATGGACTCTCCTGAGGATGGGTCGTAATGTGGGTTTGTGTCCATGGAGATCTTGGAATGTGCTGGTGGCTCAGGAGCCTTGCAGAATTCTCCTAACTGAAGGATTTGATATGGCTCCAATAAAAAACTCCCCATGTGGAGATGAGAGAAGTTCTGTTTGGTGCCTCAGAAAAGCCCCAGATGCTGGTCTTCAAACCAGTTCTCTCAGGAGACACACCTGGAAACCAAAGCTAGAGTTCATATTAGGGCCTAGGGGCCCGTCCATTACAATCTTCTGTCTCTGAAGACACTTCTGAGTGTCTGAGTGGAGATAGTTGCTCAGCTTGTGTCAGAGTGCCCCTCTTAGTCCTGGGCAGCCTACACTATTTGCATGGCCTCAGAGACCTTGGAGGTTTCTCCTAATCTGTAGGGTTGAGTCCAATGGATTGGGCACAGTTTTATTGGAGAGGATAGGCACAGTCCTTTGGTGTGGCTCTAGAGGCCCTAGCCGGGAGAGTGTGTGGGTCCTGGCTGTGGGCACGGAAGTCTGAAAACACAAACTCCGCTTAGGTGTGGTGCCTAGGGTGTGGCAGGCTGGATCCACAGACAGTGAGGGGAGCTCCTTGGCTTATTAAAAAAGGGCGAGTGGGAGGCAGACGCTCAAGTTTTTGTCTATGGATGTTGTGTCCCCTATAGCAATGGAATGTAGGGGTGTCCTCAGGGGCTATGGAAGAGTCTCCCTCTATGAGCAGTGGGGTCAGCTCCCAAGATTTGGGGGTCATTTTTTGGGAAGGGTGGAGTCCTATTGTCTGGCTCAGGAGTTTCTCCAAGAGAGGGAATCCATATCACAGCCCTGGGTAAGGGCAATTGGAAAACTCAAACTCTGGTGGGACTAGGAGCATAGGGGCTTGACAAGCCCCTTATGCGGGCTCTTTGTCCAGTCCCTGAGAGGCCTTACTTCAACATGGGGCTCACATTGAGGGTCACAATGCTAGTTTGTGCCCAAGACGGCACTTAAGTTTGGGCTTGGCCTCGGGGGACATGAAGGTTTCTCCTACCCTGAAAGTGTGACTCCATGCCAACACCAAGCTTTACAGCCTTGGGGAAGTAGGAGTTCTGATTTGTGCTTCAGGTACCCACCTGGGTGGGGATTTGAAATGAATACGTTCAGATGTTTGAAAACCCAGGTTGGTAAGAGGTGACGTTGTAAGGCCATGGGGTGTCTGATGTGCTGGTTGTGCGGTCAGCTGTCTCCTTGTCTGTCGGGACATCTGGCTTCAGACTGTGTCAGACAGAGCATTAGTGCCCAACGTAGCCTATCCAATTGAGGTGCAGGTTGATCCTCATTTGGGGTTTTTGTAGAGCCCCATAGGGCAATGTTTTTCTTCTGGTGGGCAGGCAGAGGGCTGTGTTTTGGTTCCAGAATTCCCAGTCTGGAGGGCTTATTTGCCAGGAGTGTGAGGAAGGAAGTCTGAAAACACAAGCTAGTGTGAGGTTTGGGGCCATGGGCATTGCAGGCCCACTCTGTAGAGGCTGAATCGAGATCTCTTGCATCTGAGGTCAGGGCGAGTATCAGACATTGCCTCAAAATGGAGTTTGTGTCCATGATGGCCCCTTCCTGAAAGGGGTGGGGGCGTCATGAGGCCAGGGTCATTTTTCTATGCTGGGAGATGTGAGCTGCTCCAAACCTCAGTTTCCTCCTGCAGGACAGTTGAGTCCTATTGGATGGTTCCAGCACGCCCCATACAGAAAGACTCAAGAGCAGGGGTCTAACCATGGATGCCTAGAAACGCCACCTCACATTCCCACTGGCTGGTCGGGGCAAGGCAGGCTCAATCTGCGGGTTCTTGGGTGAGCTACCCAGAGGGCTGAGTTGAAATGAACTCTCCTGAGGATGAGTCATAATGTAGGTTGGTGGCCATGGAGATCTTGGAGTGTGGCAGTGGCTCAGGGACACTGCAGGTCTCTCCAACCCAAAGGGTTTGACACAGCTCCAACAAGAAAGCTTCCCATGTGGAGACGAGAGGTGTTCTGTTTGGTGCCTCAGAAAAGCCCCATATGCTGGTCTTCAAACCCTGGCCTCTCAGGAAACAAAAACAAGAGTTCAGATTAGGGCCTAGGGGGCTGTCTGGTTCAATCTCTGTCTCTGCAGACATCTGTCTGCACCTCTGTGTGTAAAAGTAGTTGCTCAGCTTGTGTCAGGATGCCCCTGCTTTCCAGGGCGGCTTATAGTAGTGGGATGTCCTTGGGGGCCTTGAGGTTTCTCCTATTCTGTAAGGTTGTGGGCAATGGAATGGGCACAGTCTCCTAGGAGAGAGCAAGACAGCCCTGTGGTGTGGTTCCAGAGGCCCCAGCTGGAGGCTGTGTGTGCCAGGGCTGTGGGGACAGACTCCAAAAACACAAATTCGGCTGAGGTTTGGGGCCAAGGTTATAGCAGGAGTGATCTACAGTCCGAGAGGGGAGCTCTTCATGATTAGAAATGAGGGTGAGTGAGAGGTGGTCTTTCAGGTTTATGTTTCTGGATATTTTATTCACGTTGGTCGTTTAATGTAGGGGTGGCCTCATGGGCTGTGAAAGAGTCTCCCTCTCTGGATATTTGCCCAACTCCAAAGACTTTGGGGTCATTCTGTGGGTAGGGAGAAGTCCTGTTTTCTGTCCCATGTGTCCCTCCAAAAGAGGGATTCTAGAGCAGAACACTGGGTACAGACAACTGGAATACCTGCCCTCTGGTTAGGCCTGGGAACCTATGGGCATGGCAAGCCCCATATGCGGGCTCTTGGTCCAGCCAATGAGAGGCATTTCTTGAATAGTGGATTCAGCTGAGGGTCACAATGCATGTCTGTGCCCAAGGCGGCCATTAGTCATGGGCGGGGCCTCATTGAAAATGCAGGTTTCTCCTACACTGAATATTGGACATGCCAACCTCAAGGTTTCTTACCATGGGGAAGGAGGAGTTCTGATTTCTGCATTACATTCAACTCCGGGCAGTAATTGGAGTTAAGGTCTAGGTTCTGAAGCCTGAAAACCGAGGTTGGGAAGAGATGATGACATAAGGCATGGCGGGTCCGATGTGTTTAGTTTGGGGCCAGCTTTCTAGGTGTCCTTCAGGAGGTCTGCACTCAGGCTGTGCCAGACAGGGCATTCGTGCCCAGATAGGTTGTATAATTGGTGTACAGTCGAGTGACGTGCAGAAGATAATCATTTGGAGTTTCTCGGTAGACCCATAGGGGGCAACCCGCAAATTTTTTCTTATGGTGGGCAAGTAGCGTGCTGCATTCTGGGTCTGGAATTGCCAAACTGGAGGGCTTTTGGACCAGGAGTGTGAGGACATAAGTCTGAGAAAACAAGCTTGGATTTGATTTTGGGGCAAGTGTACGGCAGGCGCACCTGCAGAACTGAAGCAAGATTTCGTGCATCTGAAGTCAGGGCAAGGTTCAGACGTTGGCTCAGGTTGGAGTTTCTGTCCATGATGGCCCCTTCATGATGGGGGGTCATCACGAGGCCATGGTGGTTTTCCCATGATGGGAGTAGTGAGAAGATCCAAACCACAAGGATTTTCTGCGGGTCAATTGAAATCTGTTGGATGGCTCCAGGAAGTCCCATACGGAACGACTCCAGAGCAGGGTTCTAAGAACTACTACAGAGCAGAGTTCTAAAGATTGATGCCTGGGAAACCCGCCTCGCATTCCAATTGTCTCCTAGTGACAGGACACGTTTGATCTGTTGGCTCTGGCATAGCAACCAATGGGGTTGAGTTGCAATGGATTCTCCTGAGGATGGGTCATAATGTGGGTTTGTGTCCATGGAGACCTTGGAATGAGGCGCTGGCATCAGGGCCCTGAAGGATTCCCCTAACCGGAGATTTTGAGACAACTCCAAAGAGCAAATTTCCCATGGGGAGATGAGATTGGTTCTCATTGGTGCTTCAGTAACCCCCATATGCTGATATTGGAAACCAGAACTCTGAGGAGAGATGCCTGGAAACCAAAGCAATGAATCTGATTAGGGCCTAGGGTGCTGTCCTGATTAATCTTCTTCTCTTGGGTCATCTGTCTATGGGTCTAAGTGGAGGTAGTTCCTCAGCTGGTGTCAGATCACTCCTGTTCGTCCCGGGCGGGCTACACTATTGGGATGGCCTCTGTGACATTGGAGGTTTTTCCTAATTTTCAAGTTTGTGGCCAATGAAATGGGCTATATTTCTTTGGGGAGGGAAGGCACAGTCCTGAGGTGAGGATTGAGGGGCCCAAGCGTGGAGGGTGTGTGGGCCAGAGCTGTGGGGCCAGAAGTCTGAAAACAGAAATTCAGCTTAGGTTTGGGGACGTAGGTATGGGAGGACTGATCTACAGACTTTGAGGAGAATTTTTTAGGATATAAACAAAGGGTGAGTGTGAGGTGCTTGCTCAGGCTTTTGTCTCTGGATTTTGTGTCACCGATGGCCGTGGAATGTTGTGGTGGTCTCATGGGCCATGAAGGAGTTTCCCTTTCTGGGGATTTGGCCAGATCCCACTTTTTGGGGGTCATTTGTGGGATGGGAGGAGTCCGTTCTAATTTTTTACCTCATGTGTGCCTCTAAAAGACGGATTCCAGACCAGAGCCCAGGGAGGGGCGACTGGACAACCCGAACTCTGGTTAAGATTGGGGGCCTAGGGGCATGGCAAGCCTCATATGTGGGATCTTGGTTCAGCCACTGAGAGGTCTTACTTGAGGACAGAGCTCATACTGAGAGTCACAATGCATGTTTGTGCCCAACACAGCCCTCAAGCATTGGAGGGCCCTAATGGGCCATGCTGGTTTCTCCTACACTGAACTTTGGACAACATGCCAACCACAATTTTTCTTGCCATGGGGAAGGAAGAGTTCTGATTTCTTCATCATGTTCACCACTGGGCAGTGATTAGAGATAAGGTCTAATTTCTGAAGCCTGAAAACTGAGGTTGGGAAGAGATGATGACCTAAGGCCATGGAAGGTCCGATGTGCTCAGTGTTCTGTCAGCTGTCTGGGTGTTGGTCAGGAGGTCTGGGCTCAGGGTGTGTCAGAGAGTGCATTAGTGCCCAGGTTAGACTATATAATTTGGGTACAGTCAAGTGCCATGTAGGTTTATCCTCATTTAAGTTGCCTGGTAAGCTCATTAGGGCAGCATTTTTCTTCTGGAGGGCAGGCAGAGTGTAGCATTGTGGCTCAGAATTACCAAACGTGAGGGCATCAGGGCCAGGAGTTGAGGACGAAAGTCTGAGAACACAAGCTAGACTTAAGGTTCAGGGCGAGAGCACGACAGGCACCCTCTGCAGATCTGAATCGAGATCTCGTACATCTGAAGTCAGGGCGAGGATCAGATGTTGGCTCAGGTTGGAGTTTCTGTCCATGATGGCCCCTTCATGAAGGGGGCGGAATCTCGAGGCCATGGAGGTTTTCCCACAATGGGAGTTGTGGGAGGCTCCAAACCGCAAGGATTCCTTCTGCAGGACAATTGAGACCTGTTGGATGGCTCCAGGATGTCCCATATGGAATGACCCCAGAGCACCATTCTAAGGATGGATGCCTGGGCAGCCTGCATCTCATTCGAATTGTTTCCTAGCAACAAGACAGGTTCATTATGATGGCTCTGTGGGAGCAACCGAGGAGGCTGAGTTGAAATGGACTCTCTTGAAGATGGGTCCAAATGTGTGTTTGTGTCCATGAGGACCTTGGAATGGGGCGGTGGCACCGGGTCCCTGAAGGATTCTCCTAAGGTTTTGACACATCTTCAATGCACAAGTTTCCCATGTGGAGACGAGATTTTTCTGATGGGTGACTCAGGAACCCCCCCTATGCTGGTATTGGAAACCAGGCCTCTGTGGAGAGATGCCTGGAAACCAAAGCAATGGATCCGATTATGGCCTAGGGGCCTATCTGGTTCAATCTTCCTCTCTAGGGACATCTGTCTACGGGTCTGATGGAAGTAGTTGCTCAGCTAGTGTCAGATCATCCCTGTTTGTCCTGGGCGGCATACTCTATTGGAATGGCCTCAGGGACTTTGGAGGATTCTCCTATTTGTACAGTGGTGGTCAATGGAATGGGCATAATTCCCTTGGAGAGGGCATGCACAGTCGTGAGGTGTAGAACCAGTGGCCCCAGTCTCTAAGGTGTGTGGGCCAGTGCTATGGGGAAAGTTTTCTGAAAACACAAACTCAGCTTAGGTTATGGGACGTAGATATGGCAGACCTAATATACAGACCGTGAGAAAAACACTTCAGGATATAAACACAGGGCCAGTGTAAGGCACATACTCAGGCTTTGTCTCTGGATATTGTGTCACCGATGGCCGTGAATGTCCAGGTGGTCTCAGGTGCCATGGATGAGTCTCCCTCTCTAGGGATTTGGCCCCATCCCAAGAATTAGGGGTCCTTCTGTGGGATGGGAGAAGACCTTTCTGTTTTAATACCTCGGGTATGCCACCAAAAGAAGGATTCCAGAGCCGAGCCCTGGGGAGGGGCGACTGGACAACCGGTTAAGATTGGGGGCCTAGGGGCAGGGCAAGCCCCATATGCGGGCTCTTGGTCTAGCCACTAAGAGGCCCTACTTGATTACAGGGCTCACACTGAGGGTCACAATGCTTGTTTGTGTCCAACACAGCCCTGAAGCATGGGCGGGGCCTCATGGGCCATGCTGATTTCTCCTACACTGAACGTTGGACAACATGCCAACCACAAGATTTCTTGCCATGGGGAAAGAAGTTTATAATTTCTGCATCATGTTCACCCCTGGGCAGTGATTGCAGATAAGGTCTAAGTTCTGAAGCCTGAAAACATAGGTAGGGAAGAGATGATGACCTAAGGCTATGGCGGGTCTGATGTGCTCAGTGTGTGGTCACCTGTCTGGGTGTTGGTCAGGAGGTCCAGGCTCAGGCTGTGTCAGACAGTGCATTAGTGTCCAGGTTAGACTATATAATTTGGGTACAGTAGAGTGCAGTGTAGGTCTATCCTCATGTGTGGTGTCTGGGAACCTCCAGAGGGTAAATTTTTTCTTGTGGAGGGCAGGCAGAGTACAGCATTCTGGCTCTGAATTGCCAAATGTGAGAGCTTGGGGGCCAGGGGTGTGAGGATGGAATTCTGAGAACACAAGCTAGACTTAGGTTTCAGGGCGAGGGCAAGGCTGGCACACTCTGCAGAACTGAATCGATTTCTCGTGCATCTGAAGTCAGGGCGAGGATAAGACATTGGCTTAGGTTGGAGTTCCTTTCCATGATTTCCCCTTCATAAAGGGAGGGGGGCAACACAAAGCCATCAAGGTTTTCCTACATTGGGAGTTGTGAGATGCTCCAAAACACAAGGATTCCTTCTGCAGGACATTTGAGACCTGTTGGATGGGTCCAGGACGTCCCATACAGAATGAAGCCAGAGCAGGGTTCTAAGGATGGATGCCTGGACAGACCGCTTCACATTCCAATTGTCTCATAACGACAAGACAGGTTCGATCTGCTGGCTCTCGGGGAGCAACTGAGGGGGCTGAGTTGAAATGGAATCTTCTGCGGGTGGGTCCTAATGTGGGTTTGTGTACATGGGGACTTTGGAATGGGTCGGTGGCACCGGGGTCCTGAAGGATTCTCCTAAACGGAGGTTTTGAGAGAGCTCCAAAGAGCAAGGTTCCCATGTGGAGATGAGATTTGTTCTGATTGGTGCCTCAGTAAACCACCGTGTGCTGGTATTGGAAACCAGGACTCTGAGGAGAGATACCTGGAATCGAAAGGAATGGATCTGATTAGGGCCTAGGCGTCTGACAGGTTCAATCTTCTTCCCTGGCGACATCTGTCTATAGTATGAGTGGAGGTAGTTGCTCAGCTGGTGTCAGACAACCCCTGTTTTTTCGGTTGGCCTACACTATGGGATCGCCTTGGGGACTTTGGAGGTCTCTCCTAATTTGTAGATTATGGACAATGGAATGGGCAGAATTCCCATGGATTGGTCAGGCACAGACTTGATGTGTGTCTCCAGGGGCCCTAGTCTGGAGGGTGTGTTGGCCAGGATTGTGAGGACAGAAGTCTGAAAACACAAACTCAGCTTAGGTTTGGGGACATAGGTATGGCAGGCCTGAAATACAGACCGTGGGGAGAACTCTTTGGGATATGAAGAAATGGCGAGTGTGAGGTGATTGCTCAGGCTTTTGTCTCTGGATTTTGTGTCCACAATGGCCGTGGAATGTCGGGGAAGCTTCATGGGCTATGGACGAGTCTTCCTCTCTGTGGATTTGGCCTGATCCCAAGATTTTGGGTCAGTCTGTGGGATGCGAGGAGTCCTTTCTATTTTGTTACCTCAGGTGTCCCACCAAATGAGGGTTTCCAGAGCAGAGCCCTGGGGAGGGGCGACTGGACAACCTGACCTCTAGTTATGATCGGGGGCCTAGGGGCATGGCAAGCCCCATATGTGAGCTATTGGTCCAGCCACTGAGAGGCCTTACTTGAGGACAGGGCTCATGCTGAGTGTCACAATGTGTGTTTGTGCCTAAGGTTGCCTTCTAGCATGGGTGGAGCCTCCACGGCCACACTGGTTTCTCCTACACTGAACATTGGAGAACATAACAAACACAAGGTTTCTTGCCATGGGGAAGGAGAAGTTCTGATTTCTGCATCATGTTCACTGCTTGGCTGGGTTTGGAGTTAAGGTCTAAGTTCTGAAGACTGAAATCTAGGTAGGGAAGAGATGACAAGCTAAGACCTTGGCGGGTTCCATGTGCTCAGTGTGCGGTAAGCTGTCTGGGTGTCTGTGGGGAGCTCCGGGGTCAAGCTGTGTCAGACAGGGCACTAGTGCCCAGGGTGGAGTATATAATTGGGGTACAGTCGAGTGGTGTGCAGGTTGATCCTCATTTGGGGTCTCTGAGTAGCCCCAGAGGGCAATGTTTTTCTTCTGGAGGGCAGGCAGAGTGCTCATAATGGCTACAGAATTGCCAAACTGGAGGGCTTGTGGATCCAGTGTGTGAGGTCTGAAGTCTGAAATCACAAGCTAGGCATAGGTTCAGGGCGAGGGCATTGAAAGCACACTCTAAAGAGTTAAATCGAGAACTCGTATATCTGAAATCAGGGCGAGGATCAGATGTTCGCTCAGGTTGGAATTTCTGTCCATGATGGCCCCTTCAGGAAAGGGGGTGGGGCAACACGAGGCCATGGAGTTTTTCCCTTGATGGGAATTTTAAGATGCTCCAAACTGCTAGAATTCCTTCTGTGGGACAATTCAGACAGGTTGGATGGCTTAAGCACGTCCCATATGAAACAACTTCAGAACAGTGTTCTAAAATTTGATGCCTGGGCAGCCTTTTTCATATTCCAATTGTCTCATTGGGACAAGAGAATGTTGCTGGCTCTGGTGGAGCAACCGAGTGGGGCTGTGTTGAAATGGACTCTACTGAAGATGGGTCATAATATGGGTTTGTGTCCATGGAGACCTTGGAATGGGGTGGTGGCACTGGGGCCCTGAAGGATTCTCCTAACCCGGAGGATTTGACAGAGCCCCAATGAGCATGTTTCCAATGTGGAGATGAGATGTGTTCTGATCGGTGCTGCAGGAATCCTCCATATGCTTTTATTGGAAACCAATCCTCTGTGGAGATGTGTGGAAACCAAAGCAATGGATCTGATTAGGGCCTAAGGGCCTGTCCAGTTCAATCTTCTTCATGGGCGACATCTATCTACGGGTCTAAGTGGAGGTAGTTGCTTAGCTGGTGTCAGATCAACCCTTTTGTCCTGGGGGGCTGACACTATTGGGATAGCCTCAGGCACTTTGGAGGTTTCTCCTAATTTGTACGGTTGAGGCCAATGGAATGGTCAGAATACATTTGGAGAAGGCATGCACAGTTCTGAGGTGTCACTCCATGACCCCAGCCTGGAGGGTGTGTGGGCCAGGGATGTGGGGACAGAAGTCTGAAAACACAAACTTGGCTTAAGTTTCGGGACGTAGGTATGGCAGGCCGAATCTACAGTCCATGAGGAGAACTCTTTGGGATATGAACAAAGGGCAAGAATGAGGCACTTGCTCAGGCTTTTGTCTCTGGATTTTGTGTCGCTGATGGGCATGGAATGTCACGTTGGCCTCATGGGCCATGGATGAGTCTTCCTTTCTTGGGATTTGGTCCAATCCCAGGAGTTTGGGGTAATTCTTTGGGATGGGAGTAGTTTGTTCTGTTGTGTTTTTTTTTTGTTTTTGTTTTTGTTTTTGTTTTTACCTTAGGTGTCCCACCAAAAGAGGGATACCAAAGCATAGCCCTAGGTAGGGGAAAAGGGACAAACCGGCCTCTGATTAAGAATGGGGGCCTAGGGGAATGGTAAGCCCCATAGGCAGCCTCTTGGTCCAGCCACTGACAGGCCTTACTTGAGGACAGGACTCAAGCTGAGGTTCACAATGCATGTTTGTGCCCAATGCAGCTCTCAAGCATGGGTGGGGCCTCAGGGGCCATGCTGGTTTCTCCTACACTGAATGTTGGACAACGTGCCAACCACAAGGATTCTTGCCACAGTGAAGGAGGAGTTCTGATTTCTGCATCCCGTTCACCCCTGGGCCTTGATTGGAATTAAGGTCTAGGTTCTGAAGCCTGAAAACCAAGGTTGGGAAGAGATGACGACCTAAGGCCATGGCAGGTCCGATGTGCTCAGTTTTTGGCCAGCTCTCTGGGTGTCGGTCTGGAGGTATGGGCTCAGGATGTGTCAGACAGGGCATTAGTGCTAAGTGTAGACTGTAAAATTGGGGTACAGTTGAGTTGCATGCAGGTTGATCCTCATTTGGAGTTTCTGGGTAGCCCCATAGGGCAACGTTTATCTTCTGTATTGCAGGCAGAGTGCTGCATTGTGTCTCTGGAGTGCCAACCTGAGGGCTTGTGAGCCAAGAGTGTGAGGACGGAAGTCTGAGAAAAGAAGCTAGGCATAGGTTTCGGGGTGAGGGCACGGCAGGCACACTCTGCATAGCTGAATCGTGATCTCGTGCCTCTGAAGTAAGGGTGAGGATCAGACATTGGCTCAGGTTGGAATTTCTGTCCATGATGACCCCTTCATGAAGGGGGAGGCATCACGAGGCCATGGAGTATTTCCCATGATGGGATTTGTGAGATTGTCCAAACCACAAGGATTCCTTCTTCGGGAAAATTGAGACCTGTTGGATGGCTCCAAGACATCCCATAGGGACGACTTCAGAGCAGGGTTCTAAGGATGGATGCCTGGGCTGCCTACCTAACATTCTAATTGTCTCCTTTCGATAAGACAGGTTCGATCTGCTGTCTCTGGGGGAGCAACCGAGGGCACTGAGCTGAAATGTACTCTCCTGCGCATGGGTCATAATGTGGGTTTGTGTCTATGGGGACCTTAAAATGGGGCGGTGGCACCACAGTCCTGAAGGTGTCTACTAAACAGAGGTTTTGACACAGCTTCCACGTGCAAGTTTCCCATAAGGAGAAGAGATTTGTTCTGATGGGTGCCCCAGGAAAGTCTCATATGCGGCTATTGTAAACTAGGCCTCTGAGGAGAGATGGCTGGAAACCTAAGCAATGGATCTGATGAGGTCCTAGGGGCCTGTTCGGTTCAATCTTCTTTCCTGGGGACATCTGTCTCCAGGTCTGAGTGGAGGTAGTTGCTCAGCTGGTGGCAGCCGCTGTTTGTCATGGGCGGCCTACACTCAATGGCCTTGTGGACGTTGGAGACTTCTCCTAATCTGTTCTGATTGGTGCCACCCCGACACTCCATAGCCATCGTTGACACAAAATCCACACAAAAACCTGAGCAAGTGCTTCACACTCACCCTTTTTTTCATATCCCAAAGAGTTCTCCTCAAGGTCTGTAGACCATGCCTGCCATACCTATGTGCCTTAGTCTAAGCCAAGTTTCTGTTTTCAGACTTCTTTCCCCACAGCCCTGGTGCATACACCCTCCAAGCTGGGACCCCTGGATCCACACCTCATGACTGTGCCTTCTCTCTCCAAGGGAATTCTGCCAATTCCCTTGTCCAAAAAGATACAGATTAGGAGAATCCTCCAAAGACCCTGAGGACATCCCAATAGTGTAGGCCATCCGGGACAAACAGGGGCAATGTGACAAAAGCTGAGCAACTACCTCCAATAGACCCATAGACTGATGTCCCCAGAGAATCAGATTGAACCGGAGAAGCCCCTAGGCCCTAATCGAATCAATTGCTTTTGTTTCCAGACATCTCTTCTCAGAGGCCTGGTTTTCAATACCAGCATATGGGGGATTACTGAGGCACTCATCAGAACAAATCTCGTTTCCACATTGGAAATGTAATCTGTGGAGCTCTGTCAAAACCTCCAGTTAGGATAATCCTTCAGGGCCCTGGATCCACTGCCCCATTCCAAGGTTTCAATGGACACAAATGCACCATATGATTCATCCTCAGGAGAGTCCATTTCAACTCAGCCCCCTTTGTTGTTCCCCCAGAGTCAGCAGATTGAACCTGCCTTGTTGCTAGGAAATAATTGGAATGTGAGGCGGGCACACCACACATTCATCCTTAGAATCTTGCTCTGGAGTCGTTCCATATGGGACCTCCGGAAGCCATCCAACTGTTCTCAAGGATCCTACAGAAGGAATCCTTGCGGTTTGGAGCATCTTACAACTCCCATCGTGGGAATACCTACATGGCCTTTTGAGGCCCTCCCCCTTCATGAAGGGGCCATCATGGACAGAAATTCCAACCTGAGCCAATGTCAGATGCTCGCCCTGAGTTCAGATGCACAAGGTCTCTATTAAGCTCTGCAGAGTGTGCCTGCCATGCCCTCACCCCGAAACCTAAACCTAGCTTGTGTTCTCCGACTTCCATCCTCACACTGCCCAGAGTTGAACATGATGCAGAAATCAGAACTCCTCCTTCGCATGGCAAGAAACCATGTGGTTGGCATGTTGTAGAACCTTCAGAGTAGGAGACACCATCTTGGCCCATGAGAGCCACCCATGCTTGATGGCCAGGTTGGGCATAAACTCGCATTGTGACACTCAGTGTGAGCCCTGTCCTCAAGTAAGGCCTCTCAGTGGCTGGACCAGGAGCCAGCATATGAGGCTTGCCAGCCCCTAGGCCGCCATTCTAAACCAGAGGTCGGGTTGGCCAGTCGCCCCTCCCCAGTGCACTCCTCTAGAATCAATCTTTTGGTGGGACACTATAGGTAAAAAAACAGAAGGGACACCTCCCATCCCAGAGAATGGCCCCAAACTCTTGGAATCTTTCTATATCCCCAGAGAGGAATACTCGTCCATGCCCAATGAAGCCACCTCGACATTCAACGGCTATGGTTGATGTAAAATCCAGAGACAAAAGCTTGAGGAAGCACCTCACATTCGCCCTTTGTTCATATCACGAAGAGTTCTCCTCACAGTCTGTAGATCATTTTGCCGTACCTATGTCCCCAAACATAAGCTGAGTTGGCGTTTTAAGACTTCAGTCCCCAGAGCTCTAGTCCACACACCCTCCAGGATGGTGCCCCTGGAGCCACACTTCAGGACTATGCCTGCCCTCTTCAAGGGAATTCTGTCCATTTCATTGGCCCCAACACTACAGATTCAGCGAAACCTACAAAGACTCTGAGGCCATCCCAATACTGTGGGCTGCCTGGGACAAATATGGGCAATATGACACCAGCTGTGCAACTACCTCCACTCAGACCCGTAGACAGATGTCCCCAGAGAAGAAGATTCAACCAGACATGCCCCTAGGCCCTGATTGGATCCATTGTTTTTATTCCAGGCATCTCTCCTTAGCATCCTGGTTTCCAATACCAGCATATGGGAGTTTCCTGAGGCACCGATCATAACAAATCTCATCACCACATGGAAAACTTGCTCATTGGAGATGTGTCAAAACCTTGGGTTAGGAGAATCCTTCAGTGCCCCGGTGCCACTGCCCCATTCCAAGGTCTCCATGAACAAAGACGCAAATTATGACTGATCCTCAGGAGAGTTCATTTCAAATCAGCCCCTTCTGTTGCTCCCCCAGTGCCAGCAGATCGAACCTGTCTTTTCGAGAGGATACAATTGGAATGCGAGACGGGCTGCCCAGGCATCCCTCCTTAGAACCCTGCTCTGGAGTCATTCTGGATAGGTGGTCCTTGAGCCATCCAACAGGTCTCAATTGTCCCACAGAAGGAAACTTGCACTTGGAACTTCTCACAACTCCCATCGAAAGAAATACTCCATGGCCACGTGATGTGCCCCCCCCATGAAGGGGTCATCATGGACAGAAACTCCAAAGTGAGCCAACGTCTGATCCTCGCCCTGATTTCAGATGCACGAAATCTCGATTTAGCTCTGCAGAGCGTGTCTGCCATGCTCTCGCCTCGAAAACCTGGCCTAGCTTGTGTTCTCAGATTTCTGTCCTCACACTCCTGGGCCACAAGCCCTCTAGTTTGGGAATTCTGGAGCCACAATGCAGCACTCTCCCTGCCCTCCAGAAGAAAAACGTTGTACTATGGGGATACCCAGAAACCTCAAATGAGGATCAATGTTCACGCCACTCGACTGTACCCCAATTATACAGTCTAGCCTGGGCATTAATGCCCTGTCTGACATAGCCAGAGCCCACATCTCCCGACCGAAACCAAGACAGCTGGGGCCACACCTCAGGACTGTGCCTGCCCTCTCCATGAAAATTCTGTCCGTTTCATTGGCCACATCCTTACAGATTAGGAGAAACCTCCAAAGACCCAAAGACCATCCCAATAGTGTTGGCCGCCCAGGACAAACGGGGCGATCTGACACCAGCTGAGCAATGACCTCCACTCAGAATCATGAACAGATGTTCCCAGAGAAGAAGATTGAAGGGGTCAGGCCCCTAGGACATAATCAGATCCATTGCTTTGGTTTCCAGTCATCTCTCCTCAGATGCCTGGTTTCTAATACCATCTCATTGTGGCTCCTGAGGAATGAATCAGAACAAATCTCAACTCCACATGAGAAACTTGCTCTTTGAAGCTGTGTCAAAACATCCGGCTAAGAGATTCTTTCAGGGCACCGGCACCACCACCCCATTCCAAGGTCCATAGACACAAACCCACATTATGACCGATCCTAAGGAGAGTCCGTTTCAACTCAACCCACTCGGTTGCTCCCCCAGAGCCAGCAGATCAAACCTGCCTTGTCACTAGGATACAATTAAAATGCGATTTGGGCTGCCCAGGCATCCATCGTTAGAACCCTGCTCTGCAGAAGTTCCTTATGGGACGTCCTGGATCCATCCGGCAGGTCTCGACTGTCCCGCAAAAGGAATCCTTGCGCTTTGGAGTATCACACAATCCCAACATGGGACAAACTCCATGGCCTTGTGACCCCCCCCACCTTCATGAAGGGGCCATCATGGATAGAAACTCTATCCTGAGGCAAAGTCTGATCCTCGTCCGGACTTCAGATGGACGAGATCTCAATTCAGCTCTGCAGAGTGTGCCTGCTGTGCCCTTGTCCCGAAACCTAAGCCTAGCTTGTGTTCTCAGACTTCCGTCCTCACACTTCTGGCCCACAAACCCTCCAGTTGGGAATTCTGGAGACAAAATGCAGCACTCTGCCCACCCTCCAGAAGAAAAACGTTGCCCTTTGGGTCTACCCAGAAACGCCAAATGAGGATCAACCTGTATGCCACTTGACTGTACCCCAATTATACAGTCTAGCCTGGGCACTAAAGCCCGGTCTGACACAGCCTGAGCCCAGAACTCCCGACCAACACCCAACAGCTGGCCGTACACTGAACACATTGGACCCGGCATGGCCTTAGTTCGTCATCTTCCCAAACTCGGTTTTCAGGCTTCAGAACCTAGAACTTATCTCCACTCACTACCCAGGGGTGAACGTGATGCAGAAATCAGAACTCCTCCTTTGCCAAGGCAGGAAAACTTGTGGTTGGCATGTTGTCCAAAATTCAGGGTAAGAGAATCCAGCTTGGCCCATGAGACCCCAACTATGCTTGAGAGTCTCAATTGGCACAAACACACATTGTGACTCTCAGCGTGAGCCCTTTCCTCAAGGAAAGCATCTCAGGGGCAAGGACAAGAACACACATATGGGTCTTACCATGCTCCTAGTCCCCCAATCTTAACGAGAGGTTGAGATGTCTATTCACCACTTCTCAGGGCTCTGCTCTGGAATCCTTCTACGGTGGGACACCTGAGGTAAAAAAAAATAACAAAAGTACTCCTCCCATCCACCAAATGACCCCAAGCACTTGGGATCTGACCAGATCCACAGAGAGAAAGTCTTGTCAATGGTCCATAAGGCAATCCCGACATTCCACAGCCACCATTTACACAAAATCCAGAGACAAAAGCCTGGGCAAGCGCCTCACACTTGCCCTTTGTTCATACTCGAAAAATTCTGATGGTCTATAGCTCGGGCATGTCGTACATACATCCCCAAACCTAAGCCGAGTTTGGGTTTTCAGTCTTCTGTCCCCACAGTTCTGGCCCACACACTCTCCAGGCTGGGGCCCCAGGAGCCACACCTCAGGACTGTGCCTGCCCTCTCCAAGGGAATTCTGCTCATTCCTTTGGACACAATCTGACAGATTAAGAGAAACCTCCAAAGATCCCAAGAACATCCCAATAGTGTGGGCCGCCCAGGACAAACAGGGGTGATCTGTCACAAGCTGTGGAACTAACTCAACTCAGACCCATAGACAGATATCCCCAGAGAAGAAGATTGAACTGGACTAGCACCTAGGACCTAATCGGATCCATTGCTTTTGTTTCCAGGCATCTTTCCTCAGAGGCCTTGTTTCCAATACAAGCATATGTGGGTTCCCAGAGGTATCAATCAGAACAAACCTCGTCTCCACATGGGAAGCTTGCTCTTTGGAGCTGTGTCAAAACCTCCAGTTAGGGGAAACCTTCAGGTCCCCGGAGCCACCGTCCCATTACAAGGTCTCCATGGACACAAACCCACATTATGACAGATCCTCATTAGAGCTCATTTCAACTCAGCCCACTCAGTTGCTCCCCCAGAGTCAGCGATTGAACCTGTCTTATCGCAAGTAGATAATTGGAATGTGAGGCGGGCTGCCCAGGATTCCATCCTTAGAACCCTGCTCTGGCGTCATTCTGTAATGGATGTCATGGAGCCATCCAACAGGTCTCGACTGTTCCACAGAAGGAATCTTTGGTGATTGGAGCATCTCACTACTCCCATCTTGGAAAAACCACCATGGCCTCATGATGTGCCCGCCCCTCCGTGAAGGGAAGAAATGGTCAGAAACTCCAACCTGAGGCAAAGTCTGATCTTTGCCCAGACTTCATATCCACGAGATCTTGATTCAGGTCAGCAGAGTGTGCCTGCCTTGCTCTTGCTCTAAAATCTACGCCTAGCTTGTGTTCTCAGACTTCCATTATCACACTCTGGGGCCACAAGCCCTCCAGTTTGGGAATTCTGGAGCCACAATGCAGCATTATGCCTGCCCTCCAGAAGAGAAACGTTGCCTATGGGGCTACCCAGAAACCCCAAATGAGGATCAAACTGCATGCCACTCGACTGTAAACCAATTGTACAATCTAACCTGGGCACTAATGCACTGTCTGACACAGCCTGAGTCCAGACCTCCCGACCAACACCCGGACATTGGGGGCCACACCTCAGGACTCTGCCTGCCCTCTCCAAGTGAAATCTGCCCATTCCGTTGGCCACAACCCTACAGATAACGAGAAACCTCCAAAGACCCTGAGACCATCCCAATAGTGTAGGACTCCCGGGAGAAACAAGGGCGATCTGATACAAGCAGAGCAATGACCTCCACTCAGAACTGTAGACAGATGTTCCCAGAGAAGAAGATTGAAGCAGACAGGCCCCTAGGCCCTAATAGGATCCATTACTTTGGTTTCCGGGCATCTCTCCTCAGAGGCCTTGTTACCAATACCAGCTTATTGGGGTTCCTGAGGCACCAATCAGAACAAATCTCGTCTCCATATGGGAAACTTGCTCTTTGGAGCTGTGTCAATACCTCCGATTAGGAGAATCCTTCAGAGCGCCCATGCCACTGCCCAATTCCAAGTTCTCCATGGACACAAACCAACATTATGACTGATCCACAGGAGAGTCTGTTTCAATTCATCCCCCTTGATTGCTTCCCAAAATCCAGCAGATTGAATCTGCCTTGTTGCTAGGAGACAATTGGAATGCAATTTGGTTTGCCCAGGCATCCATTGTTAGAACTCTGATTTTGAGAAGTTCCTTATGGGACGTCTTGATTCCATCCAACAGGTCTCGACTGTACCACAGAAGGAATCCTTGTGGTTTGGAGCATCAGAAATTCCCACTGTGGGAAAACCTCCATTGCCTTGTGATGCCCTGGAAATTTCATTAAGGGGCCATCATCGACAGAAATTCAAACCTGAGCCAATGTCTGATCCTGCCCATACATCAGATGCACAAGCTCTCAACTCAGCTCTGCAGAGTGTGCCTGCCATGCTCTCGCCTCGAAACCTAAGCCTAGCTTTTGTTCTCAGACATCCATCCTCACACTACTGGCCCACAAGTCCTCCAGTTTGGCATTCCAGAGACACAATGCAGCACTCTGCCTGCCCTCCAGAAGAACAATGTTGCCCTATTATACATTCTAGCCTGGGCAGTAATGTCCAGTCTGACACAGACTGAGCCCAGACCTCGTGTCTGACACCCAGACACGTGGCCAAACACTGAGGACATTGGACACGCCATGGCCTTAGGTCATCATCTCTTCCCAACCTCAGTTTTCAGGCTTCAGAACCTAGACCTTATCTCCACTCACTTTCAAGCAGTGTACATGATGCAGAAATCAGAACTCCTCCTTCCCCGTGACCAGAAACCTTGTGGTTGGCATGTTGTCCAACGTTCAGTGTAGGAGAAACCAACGTGGCCTATGAGGCCCCGGCCATGCTTGAGGGCCGCGATGGGCAGAAACACACATTGGTACCCTCAGCATGAGCCCTGTTCTCAAGTAAAGCCTCTCATGGGCTGGACCAAGAGCCCGCATATGGGTCTGGCCATGCCCCTAGTCCCCCAATCTTAACCAAAGCTCGAGAAATCTGGTCACCCCTACTCAGAGATCTTCTCTGGAATCCCTCTTTGCTGGTACACATGAGGTAAAAAAAAAATAGAGAAAGGACTCCTACCATCCAAAGAATGACACCAAACACTTGGAATATGGCCAAATCCACAGAGAGAAAAACTAGTCCATGGCCGATGAGGCCAGCCCGACATTCCACGGCCACCATTGACACAAAATCCGGGGACAAAAGCCTATAAAAGCGACTCACACTCGCCCTTTGTTCATAGCCTGAAAAATTCTCCTCACACTCTGTAGATCAGACCTGCCATATCTATGTCCCCATACCCAAGCGAAGTTTGTGTTTTCAGAATTCTGTCTCCATTGTCCTTGCCCACACACCCTCAAGGCTGAGGCCCCTGGAGCAACACCTCAGGACTGTGCCTGTTCTCTCCAAGGGAATTCTGCTCATTACTTTAGACACAACCCTACAGATTAGAAGGAACCTTCAAAGTGCTCTAGGTCATCCCAATCATGTAGGACATCCAGGACAAACAAGGGCCATCTGACAAAAGCTAAGCCACTACCTCCACTCAGACCCATAGACAGATATGCCCAGAGAAGAAGATTGAACCTAACAAGCACCTAGGCCTTAATCAGATGATTGCTTTTGTATCCAGTCATCTCTCCTCAGAGGCCTGGATTCCAGTACCAGCATATTGGGGTTTCCGGAGGTACCAATCAGAACAAATCTCATCTCCACATGGGAATTTTGCTCTATGGAAATGTGTCAAACCTCCAGTTAGGAATAAACAAACTGGACATAAATGGACAGAGACTTCAACCTCAGCCAAAGTCTGATCCTCGCCCTGACTTCATTTCCACGCGATCTCAATTCAGCTCAGCAGAGTGTGCCTGCCATGCCCTCGCTCCAAAACCAGGCATCTCTCCTTAGAGGCCTGGTTTCCAATTCCAGTTTATGGGGTTTCCTGAGGCAACATCAGAACAAATCTCGTCTCCATATGGGAAACTTGCTCTTTGGAGTTGTGTCAATACCTCCAGTTAGGAGCATCCTTCAGGGTGCCGGTGCTACTGCCCCATTCCAAGGTATCCATGGACACAAACCCACATTATAACCGATCCTCAGGAGAGTCCATTTCAACTCAGCCACTCGGTTGCTCCTCCAGTGCCAGCAGACCGAACCTGCCTTGTTGCTAGGAGATAATTAGAATGCGAGTTGGGGTGCCCAGGCATCCAATAATAGAACCCTGTGATTGAGAATTTCCTTATGGTACGTCCTGGATCCATCCAACAGGTTTCGACTGTCCCACAGAAGGAATCCTTGCGGTATGGAGCATCAGACAATCCCACCGTGGAAAAACTAACATTGACTCCTGATGTCCCCCTCACTTTCACTAAGAGGCCATCATGGACAGAAACTCCAACCTGAGCCAATGTCTTATCCTGCCCATTCATCAGATGCACGAGATCTCGATTCAGCTCTTCAGAGTGTGCCTGCTGTGCCCTCGCCTCAAACCGAAGCCTAGCTTGTGTTCTCAGACTTCCGTCCTCACACTCCTGGCCCACAAGTCCCAGTTTAGCATTCCAGGGACACAATGCAGCACTCTGCCCTCCAGAAGAAAAACGTCTTATGGGGCTACCCATAAGGATAGGTACTAATCTGGGTACTAGTCTGGGTACTAATGCCCTGTCTGACATAGCCTGAGCCTGGATTCCCTACCTACACCTAGACAGCTGGCTGCACACCGTACCTGCCATGACCTTAGGTTGTCATCTCTTCCCAAACTTGGTTCCCAGGTATCAGAACCTAGACCTTATCTCCAATCACTTCCCAGCATTGCACGTGAAGAAGAAATCAGAACTCCTCGTTCCCCATGGCCAGAAACTTTGTGGTTGGCATGTTGTCCAATGTTCAGTGTAGGAGAAACCAGCGTGGCCCATGAGCACCCGCCCATGCTTGTGGGCTGCCATGGGCACAAACACATATTTTGACCCTCAGTGTCAGCCCTAACCACAAGTAAAGCCTCTCAGTGACTGGGCCAAGAGCTCGGATATGGGGATTGCCATGCCCCTAGTTCCCCCATCTTAACCAGAGCTCAAAATGTCTAGTTACCCCTACTCAGGTCTCTGCTCTGGAATCCCTCTTTGGTCAGACACCTGAGGTAAAAAACAACAACAACAACAACAACAACAACAACAACAACAACAAACACAGAAAGGACTCCTCCAATCCCCAGACTGACCCCAAACACTTGGGATCGGGCCAAATCCCCAGAGAGTAAGACTCTTCCATGGCCCATGAGGCCAGTCCGACATTCCACGGCCACTGTTGACACAAAATCCAGAGACAAAAGCCTGAGTAAGTGCCTCACACTCGCCCTTTGTTCATTGCCTGAAAAATTCTCCTCTTGGGCTGTAGATCAGGCCTGTCATATGTAGTCCCCAAACCGAAGCCAAGGTTGTGTTTTCAAACTTCTGTCCCCACCATCTTGGCCCACACACCCTCCAGGCTGCCATCCCTGGAACCACAACCCAGGACTGTGCCTGCCCTCTCCAGGGGAATTCTGCCATTCCATTATCCACAAGCCTACAGATTAGGAGAATCCTAAAATATCCCCGAAGCCATCACAATACTGTAGGCCACCCACGATAAAAGGGACGATCTGTCACAAGCTGAGCAACTACATCCATTCAGGCCTGTAGACAGATATCCCCAGAGAAGAAGATTGAACTGGACAGGCACCTAGGACATAATCAGATCCATTGTTTTGGTTTCCAGGCATCTCTCTTCAGAGTCCTTGTTTCCAATACCAGCATATAGGTTCTTTCAGAGGTACCAATCAGAACAAATCTCGTCTCCACACGGGAAACTTGCTCATTGGAGCTGTGTCAAAACCTCCAGTTAAGAGAAACCCCCAGGTCCCCGGTGCCACCACCCCATTCTAAGGTCTCCATGGACACAAAGCCACATTATGACCCAACCTCAGGAGAGTCCATTTCAACACAGCCTCCTCGTTTGCTCCCCCAGAGCCAGCAGATCGAACCTGCCTTGTCACAAGGAGACAATAGGAATGCGAGGTGGCATCTCCAAGCATCCATCCTTAAAACCCTGCTCTGGAGTCATTTTGTATGGGACGTCCTGGAGCCATCTGACAGGTCTCCACTGTCTCACAGAAGGAATACTTGCTGATTGGAGCATCTCACAACTCCCATCGTGGGAAAACCTTCATGGCTCCATGATGCCCCCCCACCTTCATGAAGGGGCCATCCTGAACAAGAACTTTACCATGATACAAAGTCTGATTCTTGCTCTGACTTCAGATGCATGAGATCTTGATTTAGCTCTGCAGAGTGTGCCTGCTGTGCCCTCGCCCAGAAACCTACGCCTAGTTTATGTTATCAAACTTCTTTCCTCATACTTCTGGCCCACAAGCCCTCCAGTTTGCGAATTCCGGAGCCACAGTGCAGCACTATGCCAGCCCTCCAGAAGAGAAACGTTGCCCTATGGGGCTAACCAGAAATGCCAAATGAGGATCAGCCTGCATTCCACTCAACTGTACTCCGATTATACAGTCTACTCTGGGCACTAATGCCCTGTCTGACACAGCTTGAGCCCGGACCTCCCAACCGACAGCCAGACAGCTGGGGCCACACCTCAGTACTGTGCCTGCTCTCTCCAAGGGAATTCTTCCCATTTCATTTGCCACAGCCCTACAGATTAGGAGAAACCTCCAAAGTCCCCGAGACCACCCAAATAGTGTTGGCCTCTTGGGACAAATAGGGAAGATCTGACACAAGCTGAGCAATGACCTCCACTCTGAACTGAAGACAGATATTCTAAGAGGAGAATATTGAAGCGGACAGGGCCCTAGGCCTTAATTGGATCCATTGGTTTGGATTCCAGGCATCTCTCCTCAGAGGCCTGGTTTCTAATTCCAGTTTATGGGGGTTCCTGAGGCACCAATCAGAACAAATCTCGTCTCCACATGGGAAACTTGCTCTTTGGAGCTGTCTTAAAACCTCAGGTTCGGACAATCCTTCAGGGCACTGGAGCCAATGCCCCATTCCAAGGTCTCCTTGGACACAGACCCACATTATGATCGATTCTCAGGAGAGTCCATTTCAATTGAGCCCCCTTGGTTTTTCCCCCAGTGGCAGCAGATCAAACCTGCCTCGTAGCTCGAAGACAATTGGAATAAGAAATGGGCTGCCCAGGCATCCATCGTTAGAACCTTGCTCTTGAGAATTTCTTTATAGGGCATCTTGGATCCATCCAACAGGTCTCGACTGTCCCAAGAAGGAAACCTTGTGGCTTGGACAATTCCACCATGGGAAAACCTGCATGCGCTCGTGATGCCCCACCCCACCTTCATGTAGGGGACATCATGGACAGAAACTCCAACCTGAGGCAATGTCTGATCCTCGCCCTGACTTCAGATGTGTAAGATCTCCATTCAGCTCTGCAGAGTGTGCCTGCCATGCCCTCGCCCCAAATCCTAAGCCTAACTTGTGTTTTCCATCTTCTGTCCTCACACTCCTGGCTCACAATCCCTCCAGTTTGGAATTTCTGGTGAAACAATGCAGGACTCTGCCTGCCCTTCAGAAGAAAAACATTGCCCTATGGGGCTACCCAGAAACCCCAAATGAGGAACAACCTGCATGCCACTCGACTGTACCCCAATTATACAGTCTAGCCTGGGATGTAATGCCCAGTCTGACACAGACTGAGCCTGGAGCTCGTGACCGACTCCCAGACAGCTGGCTGCACACTGAGCACATCAGACACGCCATGACCTTAGTTCTTCATTTCTTCTGAACTTCAGTTTTCAGGCTTCAGAACCTTTCCTTATCTCCACCCACTGTCAAGCTGTGTACGTGTGACAGAAATCAGAACACCTCCTTCCCTATGACCAGAAACCTTGTGGTTGGCATGTTGTCCAATGTTCAATGTAGGAGAAACCAACATGGCCCATGAGGCCCTGGCCATGCTTGAGGGCCACGATGGGTACAAACACACACTGGGACCCTCAGTGTTAGCCCTGTCCTCAAGTAAATATTCTCACGGGCTGGACAAAGAGCCCATATATGGGGATTGCCATGCCCCTAGTACGCCAATCTTAACCAGAGCTCGAGAAGTCTGGTTACCCCTACTCAGAGGTCTTCATTACAATCCCTCTTTGGTGGGACACATGAGGAAAAAAAAACCAAAACAAAACAAAACAAAAACAAAATAGAGAAAGGACTCCTATCATCCAAAGAATGACCCCAAACACTTGGAATCGGGCCAAATCGCCAGATAGAAAAATTCATCCATGGCCGATGAGGCCAGCCCGACATTCCACAGCCACCGTTGATGCAAAATCCGGAGACAAAAGCCTGATAAAACGCCTCACACTGGCTCGTTGATGATAGCCCAAAAAATTCTCCTCACAGTCTGTAGATTGAGCCTGCCATACCTACGTCCCCAAACCTAAGCCAAATTTGTGTTTTCAGACTTCTGTCCCCAAAGTCCTGGCCCACACATCCTCTAGGGTGTGTCCCCTGAAGCCTCACATCAGGACTGTGCCTGCCCTCTCCAAGGGAATTCTGCTCATTCCTTTGGACAAAACACGACAGATTAGGAGAACACTCCAAAGTCCCCGAGGCCATCCCAATAGTGTCTGCAGCCCAGGATAAAGAGGGGTGATCTGTCACAAGCTCCGCAACTACCCCCACTCAGACCCATAGACAGATATCCCCAGAGAAGAAGATTGAAACGGACAGGCACCTAGGATCTAGGTGCTTTTGATTCCAGGCATCTCTCCTCATAGGCCTGGTTTCCAATACCAGCATATGTGGGTTCCCAGAGGAATCAATCAGTACAAATCACGTCTGCACATGGGATACTTGCTTTTTGGAGCTGTGTCAAAACATCCGGTTAGGAGAAACCTTCAGGTACACGAAGCCACTGCCCCATTCCAAGGTCTCCATGGACACAAACCCACTTTATGACCCATCCTGAAGAGAGCCCACTTCAACTCAGGCCCCTTGGTTGCTCCCCCAGAGCCATCAATCGAACCTGCCTTATAGCAAGTAGATAATTGGAATGCGAGGCGGGCTGCTCAGGGTCCATCCTTCGAGCCTTGCTCTGGCGTCGTTCTGTAATGGACGTCCTGGAGCCATGCCACAGGTCTCGACTATCTGGCAGAAGGAATTCTTAGGGACTGGAGCTTCTCACTACTACTATCTTGGGAAAACCACCATGCCTTCATGATGTGCCCGCCCCTTCATGAAGGGGGTAAATGGACAGAAACTCCACCCTAAGCCAGTCTGACCCTCGCCCTGACTTCATATCCATGAGATCTCGATTCAGCTCAGCAGAGTGTGTCTGCCGTGCCTTCACTCCAAAACCAGGAATCTCCTCTCAGAGGCCTGGTTTCCAATACCAGCTTATGGCGTTTCCTGAGGCAACATCAGAACAAATCTCGTCTCCACATGGGAAACTTGCTCTTTGGAGCTGTGTCAATAACTCCGGTTAGGAGAATCCTTCAGGGCGCCGGAGCCACCGCCCCATTCCAAGGTCTCCATGGACACAAACCCACATTAGGACTGATCCTCAGGAGAGGCCATTTCCACTCAGCCGCTCGGTTGCTCCTCCAGTGCCAGCAGACCGAACCTCCCTTGTTGCTAGAAGACTATTGGAATGCGAGTTGGTGTGCCCAGGCATCAATTGATAGAACCCTGCTCTTGAGAAGTTCCTTATGGTAAATCCTGGATGCATCCAACAGGTTTCAGTATCCCACAGAAGGAATCCTTGCGGTTTGGAGCATCAGACAATCCCACCGTGGTAAAACTAACATTGACTCGTGATGTTCCCCTCACTTTCACTAAGGGGCCATGAGGGACAGAAACTCCGACCTGAGCCAACGTATGATCCTGCCCTGACTTCAGATGCACGAGATTACGGTTCAGCTCTGCAGAGTGTGCCTGCCATGCCCTCGCCCCGAAACCTAAGCCTAACTTGTGTTTTCCGACTTACGCCCTCACCCTCCTGGCTAAAAATCCCTCCAGTTTGAGAATTCTGGAGCCACAATGCAGCACTCTGCCTGCCCTCCAGAAGAAAAACGTTGCCCTATAGGGCTACCTAGAAACCCCAAATGAGGATCAACCTGCATGCCACTCGACTTTACCCCAATTATACAGTCTAGCCTGGGCAGTAATGCCCAGTCTGACACAGAATGAGTCCGGACCTCATGACAGACACCCAGACAGCTGGCTGCACACTGAGCACATCGGACACAACACGGCCTTAGGTCATCATCTCTTCCCAACCTCGGTGTTCAGGCTTCAGAACATAGACCTTATCTCCACTAACTGCCAAGCAGTGTACATGATGCAGAAATCAGTACTCCTCCTTTCCCATGACCAGAAACCTTGTGGTTGGCAAGTTGTCCAACGTTCAGTGTAGGAGAAACCAGCGTGGCCCATGAGGACCCACCAATGCTTGACTGACGTGATGGGCACAAACACACATTGGGACACTCAGCATGAGCACTGTCCTCAAGTAAAGCCTCATTCGGGCTGGACTAAGAAACCGAATATGGGGCCTGCCATGCCCCTAGTCCCCCAATCTTAACTAGAGCTCGAGAAGTCTAGTCACCCCTATTCAGAGTTCTTCTCTGGAATGCCTCTTTGGTGCAAAACATAAGGAAAAAAAATAAAGGAAGCCTACCATCCAAAGAATGATCCCAAACACTTGGAATCAGGCCAAATTCACAGAGAGAAAAACTCTTCCATGGCCGATGAGGCCAACCCAACATTCCACGGCAACCGTTGACACAAAATCTGGAGATAAAAGCCTGAAAAAGTGCCTCACACTCGTTCTTGGTTCATTGCCCGAAAAATTCTCATGGTCTGTAGATCGGGTCTGTCATACCTATGTACCGAAACCTAAGCCGAGTTTGTGTTTTCAGACTTCTGTCTCCATTGTCCTGGCCCACACACCCTCAAAGGTGGGCCCCCAGAGCACACCTCAGAACTGTGCCTGTCCTCTCAAAGGAATTCTTCTCATTCCTTTGGACACAACGCTACAGATTAGGAGAAACCTCCAATGTTCCTGAGGATATCCCAATAGTGTAGGATGTCCAGGACAAACAAGGGCTATGTGACACAAGCTGAACCACTACCTCCATTCAGACCCGTAGACAGACATGCCCAGAGAAGAAGATTGAACCAGACAAGCACGTAGGCCTCAATCAGATCCATTGCTTTTGTTTCCATGCATCACTCCTCAGAGGCCTCGATTCCAATACCTGCATATGGGGTTTTCTGGAGGTACCAATCAGAACAAATCTCATCTCCACATGGGAATCTTGCTCTATGGAGCTGTGTCAAAACCTCCCATCAGGAAGTTTTGGTCACCGGAGTTGAGTTCAGGTCACCCGAGATACTGCCCCATTCCTATGTCTCCATGGACACAATCCCACATTATGACTCATCCTTTGGAGAGTCCATTTCAACTAAAAGCCCTGAGTTGCTCCCCCAGAGCCAGCAGATCGACTTGGCCTTGTCACTAGGAGACAATTGAAATGTGAGGCGGGCTCTTCTGGAATCAATCCTTAGAACCTGCTCCTGTGTTGTTCCTTATGGAACATCCTAGAGTCATTCAACAGGTCTTGACTGTCCCGCAGAAGGAGTCCTTGCACATGGACCATCTCACAACTCCCATCATGAGAAAATTCCCAAGGCCACCTGATGCCCCCAATCTTCATGAAGGCAGATCATGGACAGAAACTCCAACCTGAGCTAACGGCTGATCCTTGCCTTGACTTCAGATGCACGAGATAACGTTTTAGCTCTTCAGAGTGTGCCTGCCGTGCCCTCGCTCCAAAACCTAAGACATCTCTCCTCAGGTGCCTGGTTGCTAATACCAGCCTTTGGGGGCCTCTGAGGCACCAATCAGAACAAATCTCATCTCCACATGGGAATCTAGCACTTTGTAGTGTGTCAAAACCTCTGGTTAGGAAATCCTTCAGGACCCCGGAGCCACTGTCTCATTCCAAGGTCTCCATGGACACAAGCCCAATTATGACCGATCCTCAGGAAAGTCCATTTTAACTCAGGTCCCTCGGTTAATCACCCAGTGCCAGCAGACCGAAACTGCCTTGTCATTAGGAGACAATTGGAATGCGAGTTCTCTGCCCAGGCATCCATCTTCAGAGCCCTGCTCTGGAAAGGTTCCTTATGGGGCACCCTTGGTCCATCCAGCAGGTCTCGACTCCCCCAGAAGTAATCCTTGTTGTTTGCAGCATCACACATTCCCACTGTGGGCAAACCTCCATGGCCTACTGAGCCCCCAACTTCATGTAGGAGACATCGTGGACAGAAACTCCAAACCGAGCCAACATCTGATCCTCGCCCTGACTTCAGATGCACGAGACCTCGATTCAGCTCTGCAGAGTGTGCCTTCCGTGCCCTTGCCCCAAAACCTAAGCCTAGCTTGTGTTCTCAGGCTTCTGTCCTCACGCTCTTCAGACACACGATCTCCAGTTTGGGAATTCTGGAGACACAGTGCAGCACTCTGTCTGCCCTCCAGAAGAGTAACGTTGCCCGATGGGGCTACCCAGAAACCCCAAAAGAGCATCAACCTTCATGCCACACGACTGTACTCCAATTATACAGTCTAGCCTGGGCACTAATGCCCTGACACAGCCTGAGGCCTGACTGCCCAACCGACACTCAAGCAGCTGGTCGTACACTGAGAATATCTGAACCGCCATGGCCTTAGGTCATCATCTCTTCCCAACCTCGGTTTTCAGGCTTCAGAAACCTAGACCGTATCTTCAGTAATTTCCCACGGGTGAACGTGATGCAGAAATCAGAACTCCTCCTTCCCCCTCGCCAGAACCTTGTAGTTGGAATGTTGCCCAATGTTCAGTGTAGGA
The DNA here is from genome assembly GCF_964662115.1 of Mustela nivalis. Classification (NCBI taxonomy): domain Eukaryota; kingdom Metazoa; phylum Chordata; class Mammalia; order Carnivora; family Mustelidae; genus Mustela; species Mustela nivalis. The sequence continues at coordinate 1,541,895 of NC_139022.1, read as the reverse complement.
GAAACCAGCTAACCCATGAGGCCCCACCCATGCTTGAGGGCTACAATGGGCAGAAACACACATTGGGACCATCTGCTTGAGCCCTGTCCTCAAGTAACGCTTCTCAGGGGATGGACCAAGAGCCCACATATGGGGCTTGCCATTCCCCAAGTCTCCCAATCTTAACCAGAGGTCGAGGTATCTAGTCACCCCTACTCAGGGATCTGCTCAGGAATACCTCTTTGGTGTGACACCTGAGGTAAATAAATACAGAAAGGTCTCCTCCCATCTAAAGAATGACGACGACCACTTGGGATAGGGCCAAGTACCCAGAAAGAAGGACTCTTCCATGGCCCATGAGGCCACCCTGACATTCCACGGCCACTGTTGACACAAAATCCAGAGACATAAGCCTGAGCAAGCACCTCACACTCGCCCTTTGATCATAGCCCGAAAAATTCTCCTCACGGTCCATAGATTGGGCCTGCCATACCTATGTCCACAAATATAAGGACAATTTTTTTCTTTTCAGACTTCTATATCCACAGTCCTGGCCCACACACTCTCCAGGCTGGGGCCCCTGAGCCACACCTCAGGACTGTGCCTGTGCTCTCAAACGGAATTCTGCTCATTCCTTTGGACACAACCCTACAGATTAGGAGAAACCTCCAAAGTCCCTGAGCCTATCCCAATAGTGTAGAACGTCCAGGACAAACCGGGGCGATCTGACACAAGCTGAGCCACTACCTCCACTTAGACCCATAGACAGATATTCATAGAAAAGAATATTGAACAGGACAAGCACCTAGGCCTTAATCAGATCCATTGCTTTTGTTTCCAGGCATCTCTCCTCAGAGGCCTGGATTCCAATACCTGCATATGGGGGTTTCCAGAGGTACCAATCAGAACAAATCTCATCTCCACATGGGAAACATGTGCTATGCAGCTGTGTCAAAACCTCCAGTTAGGAGAAACCTTCAGGTCACCAGAGTCACTGCCCCATTCCAAGGTCTCCTTGGACACAATCCCACATTTTGACCCATCCTCAGGAGATTCCATTTCAACTCAACCCCCTCGGTTACTCCCCCAGAGCCAGCAGATCGAACCTGCCTTGTCACTAAGAGATAATTGAAATGAGAGGCGGTCTCTTCAGGCATACATCCTTAGAACCCTGCTCTTGCATCGTTCCTTATGGGATGTCCTGGAGCCATCCAACAGCTCTCAACTGTCCCGCAGAATGAGTCCTTCCGGATTGGAGCATCTCACAACTCACATCATGGGAAAACTTCTATGGGCACCCGATGCCCCCAATATTCATGAAGGCGGTTTATGGACAGAAACTCAAACCTGAGCCAACATCTGATCCTCACCCTGACTTTAGATGCATGAGATCTCGATTCAGCTCTTCAGAGTGTGCCTGCCGTGCCCTTGCCCCGAAACCTAAGTGTAGCTTGTGTTCTCAGACTTCCATCCTCACTCTCCTGGACCACAATGCAGCACTCTGCCTGCCCTCCAGATGAAAAACGTTGTCCTATCGGTCTACCCAAAAATGACAAATGAGGATCAACCTGCATGCCACTCGACTGTATCCCAATTATACAGTCTAGCCTGGGCACAAATGCCCTGTCTGACACAGGCTGAGCTTGGACCTCCCACCCGTCACCCAGATGGCTAGGGCCACATCTCAGGGCTGTGCCTGTGCTCTCTAAGGGAATTCTGCCTATTTCATTGGCCACACCCCTCAGATTAGGAGAAACCTCCAAAGTCCCCAAGACCACCCCACGAGTGTAGGCCACCCGGGACAAACAGGGTCAATCTGACACATGCTGAGCAACGACATCCACTCAGAACCATAGACAGATGTGCCCAGAGAAGATCGAAGTGGACAGGCCCCTAGGCGCGAATCGGATCAATTGCTTTGGATTCCAGGCATCTCTCCTCAGATGCCTGGTTTCCAATACCAGCTTATGGGGTTTCCTGAGGCACAATTAGAACAAATCTCTTCTCCACATGGAATCTTGCCCTTTGGAGCTGTGTGAAAACCTCCGGTTAAGAGAATGCTTCAGGGCTCTGGAGCCACCGCCCCATTCCAAGGTATCCATGGGCACAGTTCCACATTATGACTGATCCTCAGGAGAGTCCATTTCAACTCAGCCACCTCGGTTGCTACCCAGAGCCAGCAGATCAAACCAGCCTTGTCACTAGGAGAAAACTGGAATGCAAGGTGGGCTGCCCAGGCATCCATCAATAGAATCCTGCTGTGGAGAACTTCCTTATTGGACATCCTTGATCCACCCAACAGGTCTCCACTGGCCCACAGAACGAATCCTTGCTGTTTGGAGCATCACATACTCCCACCGTGGGAAAACCTCCATGGCCTCGTGATGCCCCCCCACATTCATGATGCAGCCATCATGGACAAAAATTACAAACTGAGTCATCATCTGATTCTACGTCCCCAAACCTAAGCTGAGATTGTGTTTTCAGACTTCAGTCCCAGCAGCCCTGGCCCACACACGTTCCCATCTGGGTCCCCTGGAGTCACAACTCAGGACAGTGCCTGCAATCTCCAAGGGAATTCTGCCCATTCCATTGGCCACTACTGTACAGATTAGGAGAATCTCCAAAGTTCCCGAGGCCATCCCAATAGTGTAGGTTGCCTAGGACAAACAGGGTCAATCTGTCACAAGCTGAGCAACTACCTCCCCTCCGACCCGTAGACAGATATGCCCAGAGAAGAAGATTGAGCCTGACAGGCACCTAGGCCCTAATTGGATCCATTGCTTTTGTCTCCAGGCATCTCTCCACAGAGGCCTGGTTTCCAATACCAGCATAAGGGGGTTTCCTGAGGTACCAATCAGAGGAAATCTCGTCTCCACATGTGAAATTTTTCCTTTGGAGCTGTGTCAAAACCTCCAGTTTGAACAAATAGTTCGCTGGAGCAATTGCCCCATTCCAAGGTCTCCACGGATACAAACCCCCATTATGACCCATCCTCAGGAGAGTGCATTTCAAATCAGCAGATGTAACCTGGCTTGTTGCTAGGATACAATTGGAATGTAAGGCAGGCTCTCCAGGGATCTTTCCTTAGAACCCTGCTCTGGCGTCGTTCTGTATGAGACGTCCTAGAGCCATCCAACAGGTCTCGACTGTCCCGCAGAAGGTATCCTTGCAGATGGAGCATCTCACAACTCCCATCGTGGGAAAACCTCCATGGCGTTGTGATGCCCCCTTCCCTTCATGAAAGGGCCATCCTGGACAGAAACAACTACCTGAGCCAATGTCTGATCGACGCCCTGAATTCTGATGCATGAGATCTCGTTTCATCTCTGCAGAGTGTGCCTGCCGTGTCCTTGCCCTGAAACCTAAACTTAATTGTGTTCTCAGACTTCCGTCCACACACTCCTGGCCCACAAGCTCTCCAGTTTGGGAATTCTGGAGCCACAATGTAGCACTCCGCCTGCCCACCAGAAGAAAAACGTTGCCCTATGGGGCTACCCAGAAATGCCAAATGAGGAACAATTTGCAAGCCATTCAACTGTACCCCAACTATGGAGTCTAGCCTGAGCTCTGAAGCCCGGTCTGAGACAGCCTGAGCCCAGGTCTTCACACACATGCAGACAGCTAGCTGTACACTAAGCACATTGGACCCTCCATGGACTTAGGTCGTCATGTCTTCCCAACCTCAGTCTTCAGGCTTCAGAAACCTAGACTGTATCTCCACTCACTTTCCAGGGTTGAACGTGATGCAGATATCAGAACTCCTCCTTCCCCCTGGCCAGAACATTGTGGTTGGCATGTTTTCCAACATTCATTGTAGGAGAAACCAGTGTGGCCCATGAGGCCCCGCCCATGCTTGAGGGCCGCGATAGACACAAACACACATTGTGACCCTCAGCGTGACCCCTGTCCTCAAGTAAAGCCTCTCAGTGGCTGGACCAAGAGCCACATAGAAGGCTTGCCATGCCCCAAGTCTCCCAATCTTAACCAAAGGTCGACATATCTAGTCACCCCTACTCAGGGCTCTGCTCTGGAATCCCTCTTTGGTGGGACACCCGAGGTAAATAAAAACAGAAAGGACTCCTCCCACTCACAGAGTGACCTCAACCACTTGGGATCAGGCCAAATCCCCAGAGAGAAAAACTCGTTATGGCCCATGAGGCCACCCCGACATTCCACAGCCAACATTGACACAAACGCAGAGACATAAGCCTGAGCAAGTGCCTCACACTCGCCCTTTGTTCATAAACTGAATAATTCGCTGCACGGTCTGTAGATCGGGCCTGCCATACATACATCCACAAACATAAGGCGAGTTTGTGTTTCAGACGTCTGTACGACAGTCTTGGCCCACACACCCTCCAGGCTGGGGCCCCTGGCACCACATCTCAGGATTGTGCCTGCTTCTCCAAGGGAATCCTGCCCATTCCATTAGAGACAACCCTAAATATTAGGAGAAAACTCCAAAGTACCTGACGCTGTCCCAATAGTGTAGGCCTCCCAGGAAAAGAGGGTGATCTGTCCCAAGCTGAGCAACTACCTCAACTCAGACCCATATGCAGATATTCCCAGAGAAGAAGATTGAAATGGACAGGCACCTAGACCCTAATTGGATCCATTGCATTTGTTTCCCGGCATCTCTCCTCAGAGGCCTGGTTTCAAAAACTAACATATGGGGGTTTCCAGAGGTACCAATCAGAACAAATCTCGTCTCCACATGGGCAACTTGCTCTTTGGAGCTTTGTGAAAAGCTCCAGTTTGGAGAATCCTTCAGGTCCCCAGAGCCACCGCCCCATTCCAAGGTCTCAATGGACATAAACCCATATTATGACCCATCTTCAGGTGAGTCAATTTCAACTCAACGCCCTTGGTTGCTCCCCCAGAGCCCACAGATTGAACCTGCCTTGTTGCTAGGATATAACTGGAATGTGAGGTGGGCTGCCCAGGCATCCATCCTTAAAACCCTCCTCTGGAGAACTTCCTTATGGGATGTCCTGGAGCCATCCAACAGGTCTCGACTGTCCCACAGAACAATTCCTTGCGGTTTGGAGCATCACGCACTCCCATCATGGGAAAACCTCCATGGCCTCGGGATGCCCGCCCACCTTCATGATTGGGCCATCATGGACCGAAAATCCAGCCTGGGCTAACGTCTGATCCTCGCCCTGAGTTCAGAAACACGAGATCTAGATCAGCTCTGCAGAGTGTGCCTGCCGTGTCCTCGCCCCAAAACCTAAGCCTATCTTGTGTTCTCAGACTTCTGTCCTCACACTCCTGGCCCACAAGCCTTCCAGTTTGGGAACTCTGGAGCACATTGCAGCACTCTGCCTGCCCTCTAGATGAAAAACGTTGCCCTATGGGGCTACCCAGAAATGCCAAATGAGGATCAACCTGCAAGCCTCTCGACTGTACCCCAAATCTAGAGTCTAGCCTGGGCACTAATGCCCTGTCTGACACAGCCTGAGCCCAGACATCCCAACCGACACCCAGACATCTAGGGACACACCTCAGGACTGTGACTGCATTCTCCTTGTACATTCTGCCTATTCCAATGGAAACAACCTTACAGATTATGAGAAACTTCCAAAGTCCCTGAGACCATCCCAGTAGTGTAGGCCACCCGGACAAACAGGGACTATCTGACACAAGCTGAACAACGACCTCCATTGAGAACCATAGACAGACGTGCCCAGAGAAGACTGAAGCAGACAGACCCCTAGGCATGAATCGGATCTATTGTTTTGGATTCCAAACATCTCTCCTCTATGCCTGGTTGCCAATACCAGCTTATGGGGGTCCCTGAGGCACGAATAAGAAAAAATCTCATCTCCACATAGGATTCTTGCTCTTTGGAGCTGTGTGAAAACCTCCGGTTAAGAGAATCCTTCAGGGCGTAGGTGCCACAGCACCATTCCAAGATCTCCATGGACACAAACCCACATCATGACCGATCCTCAGGAAAGTCCATTTCAACTCAGCCCCCTCGGTTGCTCCCCAAGAGCCAGCAGAACAAACCTGCCTGGTCGCTAGGAGACAATTGGAATGCGAAGTGGGCTGCTCAGACGTCCATTCTTAGAGCCCTGCTCTGGAGAACTTCCTTATGGGACATCCTGGATCCATCCAACAGGTCTCCACTGTCCTGCAGAATGAATTCTTGCTGTTTCGAGCATCACATAATCCCACTGTGGGAAAACCTCCATCGCCTCATGATGCCCCCCCACCTTCATGAACTGGCATTCATGGACAGAAACTCCATCCTGAGGCAAAGTTTGATCTTCGCCCTGACATCAGAAGTACGAGATCTCACTTCAGCTCTGCAGAATGTGCCTGCCGTGTCCTTGCCCCAAACCTAAGCATAGCTTGCATTCTCAGACGTCCATCCTCAGAATCCTGGCCACAAGCCCTCCAGTTTGGCAATTATGGAGACACAATGCAGTACTCTGCCTGACCTCCATAAGAAAAACGTTGCCCTATAGGGCTAACCAGAAATGCCAAATGAGGAACAACCTGCATGCTGCTCGACCGTACCCCAATTATACAGTATAGCCTGTGCAGGAAACCTCTGTCTGACACAGCCTGAGCGCAGATCTCCGTCCGACACCCAGACAGCTGACCATACATTGAGCCTATCGCACACACAATGGCTTTAGGTCATCATTTCTACCCAACCTCGGTTTTCAGGCTTCAGAACCTAGACATTATCTCCACTGACTGTCCAGGAGTGAACGTGATGCAGAAATCAGAACTCCTCCTTCCCCATGGCCAGAAACCTTATGGTTGGCATGTTGTCCAACGAACGTTGTAGGAGAAAGCAGAGTGGCCCATGAGGTCCCGCCTATCCCTTAGGGCCGCAATTCGTACAAACACACATTGTGACCCTCAAAGTGAGCCCTATCCTCAATTAAAGCCTCTCAGTGACTGGAACAAGAGCCCGCATATGGGGCTTGCCAAGCCTCTGTTCCCCCAATCTCAACCAGATTTTGAGATGTCCAGTCACCCTTACTCAGGATTCTGCTCTGGAATCCCTCTTGGTGGGATACCTGAGATTAAAAAAAATACAGAAAGGACTCCTCCCATCTACAGAATGACCCCAACCACTTGGGATCAGGCCAAATTCCCATAAAGAAAGACTTGTCCATGGCCCTTGAACTACCCCGACATTCCATGGCAACCCTTGACACAAAATCCAGAGACAAAATCCTAAGCAAGTGCCTCACACTCGCCCTTTGTTCATAGCCCGAAAAATTATCCTCACTGTCTGTAGATTGGGCCTTTCATACATATGTCCCCAAAGCTAAGCTGAGTTTGTGTTTTCAGATTTCTGCCCCCATAGTCCTGGCCCACAAAACCTCCAAGCTTGGGCCTCTGGAGCCACACCTCAGGACTGTGCCTGCCCTCTCCAGGGGAACTCTGCACATTCCATTGCCCAGAACAGATTAGGAGAAATGTCCAAACGTCCCAAGTCCATCCCAATAGTGTCGGCCACACATGACAAACAGGGATGATCTGTCACAAGCTAAGCAACTACCTCCACTCAGACCCAGAGAGACATATCCCCAAATAAGAAGATTGAACTGGACAGGCACCTAGGCCCTAATCGGATCCATTGCTTTTGTTTCCAGGCATTTCTCCTCAGAGGCCTGGTTTCCAATACCAGCATATGGGGGATTACTGAGGCACACATCAGAAAAATCTCATCTCCACATAGGAAACGTACTCTTTGGAGCTCTGTCAAAATCTCCGGTTAGGAGAATATTTAAGGGCCCCAGATCAAATGTACCATTCCAAGGTCTCCATGAACACAAATCCACATTATGACCCATCCTCAGGAGAGTCCATTTCAACTCAACCCCCTTAGTTTCTCCCCCAAAGCCAGCAGATCAAACCTGCCTTGTTGCTAGGAAACAGCTGGAATGCGAGGCAGGCTGCCCAGGCATCCATCCTTAGAACCCTGCTCTAGAGTCATTCCATATGGGATATCCTGGAGCCATCCAACTGGTCCCGAGTGTACAACAGAAGGAATCTTTGCGGTTTGGAGCATCTCACAGCTCACTCGTTGGAAAACGTCCATGGTCTCGTGAGACGCTCCACTTTATAAAGGGGCCGTTATGGACAGAAACTCCAACCTGAGCAAATGTCTGATATTCGCCCTGGCTTCAGGTACAGGAGATCTCGATTCAGCTCTGCAGAGTGTGCTTGCTGTGCCCTCGCCCCGAAATATAAGCCTAGATTGTGTTCTCACACCTCTGTCCTCACACTCCTGGCCCACAAGCCCTCCAGTTTGGGAAATCTGGAGACACAATGCCGCACTCTCCCTGCCCTCCCGAAGAAAAACTTTGCCCTATGGAGCTACCCAGAAACCCCAAATGAGGATCAACCTGAACGTCACTCTACTGCCCTCCAATTATACAGTCCACCCTGTCTAAATCCCTGTCTGACACAGCCTGAGCCCACACCTCCAGACCTACACTCCACAGCTGGCCGCACACTAAGCTCATCAGACGTGCCCGGTCATTAGGTCTTTATCTCTTCCCAACCTCGGTTATCAGGCTTCAGAACCTAGACCTAAGCTCCAATCACTGTACAGGGGTGAACGTGATGCAGAAATCAGAATTCCTCCTTTCCAATGGCCAGAAACCTTGTGGTTGGCATGCTCTCCAAGGTTCAGTGTAGGAGAAAACAGAGTGGCCCATGAGGCCCTACTCATGCTTGAGGGCCTTTTGGGGCACAAATAGGCATTGTGACCCTCAGCATGAGCCCTGTCTTCAAGGAAGACCTCTCAGTGTCTGGAACAAGAGCCCACATATGGGACTTGCCATGCACATAGGCCCCCAAACTTAACCAGAGGTGGGGTTGTCCAGTTGCCCCTCCCCAAAGCTCTGCTCGGGAATTCTTCTTTTATTGGGACACAGAAGGAAAAAAATAAAACCAGAAAGGACTACTCCCATCCCACAGAATGTACCCAAACTCTTGGAATGGAGCCAAATCCTCAGAGAAGGAAAAATGTCTATGTCCCATGAGGCCACACCAATATTCCACCCACATTGTTGACACTAATCCAGAGACAAAACCTGAGCAGGCACATCAAACTCACCCTTTTTCATTACCCAAAGAGTTCACCTCACGGTCTATAGATCAGGCGTGCCTTACCTATGTCCCAAATCCTAAGCGGAGTTTGTGTTTACAACCTTCTGTTCCCAGGCCTGGCCACACACCCTCAAGGCTGGGGCCCCTAGAGCCACACATCAGGACTGTGCCCGCCCTCACCAGGGGAATTCTGCCCATTCCATTGGTCACAACCCTACAGATTAGGAGAAAACTCCAAAGTCTTGAGGACATCCCAATATTATAGGCCGCCCAGGACAAACAGGGGTGATCTGACGCAAGCTGAGCAACTACCTCCCCTCAGACCCGTAGACAGATATCCCCAGAGAAGAAGATTGAACCGGACAGGCACCAAGGCCCTATTCAGATGCATTGCTTTTGTTTCCAGGCATCTCTCCTCAGAGGCCTGGTTTCCAATACCAGTATATGGGAGATTCCTTAGGCACTCATCAAAACAATTCTCATCTCCACATAGGAAAAGTACTCATTGGAGCTCCATCAAAACCTCCAGTTATGAACATCCTTCAGGGCCCCGTATCTCCCGCCCCATTCCAAGGTCTCCATGGACACAAGCCCACATTATGACCCATCCTCAGGAGAGTCCATTTCAACTCACCACCCTCGGTTGCTCCCCCAGAGCAGCAGATCGAACTGAACTTGCCTTGTCACTAGAAGGCAACTGGAATGGGAGGCGGGCTGCCCAGGCATCCATCCTTAGAACCCTGCTCTGGATAACTTCCTTATGGGACATCCTGGAGCCATCCAACTGGTCTTGACTGTCCCACAGAAGGAATCATTGTAGTCTGGAGCAACTCACAACTTCCATCGTGGGAAAACCTCCATGGTCTTGAGAGACCCTCCCCTTCATGAAGGGACTATAATGGACAGAAACTCCAACCTGAGCCAACGTCTGATCCTAGCTCTGTCTTCAGGTGCACGAGATCTCGAATCATCTCTGCAGAGGGTGCTTGTCATGCCCTCGCGCCGAAACACAAGTCTAGCTTGTGTTCTCAGAATTTCGTCCTCACATTCCTGGCCCACAAGCTCTCCAGGTTGGGAATTCCAGAGCCAAAATGCCATCCAGAAGAAAAAACGTTGCCCTCTGGGGCTACCCGGTAACCACAAATGAGTATCAACCTGCACGAAACTGGACTTCACCCCAATGATACATTATAGCTTGGGCACTAATTCCCTGTCTGCCACAGCCTGAGCCCACAACTCCCGACCCACACTCAACAGCTGGCCGAACACTGAGCACATCAGACACGCCATGGCCTTAGGTTTCCATCTTTTCCCAGCCTCGGTTTTCAGGCTTCAGAACCTAGACTTTAACTACAATCACTGTCCAGGGGTGAACGTGTTGCAGAAATCAGAACTCCTCCTTCCCCATGGCCAGAAACCTTATGGTTTGCATGTTGTGCAACGTTCAGTGTAGGAAAAACCAGCATGGTACATTAGGCTCTGCCCAGGCTTGAGGGGCTCATTGGGCACAAATAAGCATTGTGACCCTCACCATGAGCCCTATCCTCAAGGAAGGCCTCTCAGTGTCTGGACCAAGAGCCTTCATATGGGCTTGACATGCCCCTAGATCCCCAGAGGTCGGGTTGTCCAGTCGCCCCTCCCCAGGACTCTGCTCTGGAATCCCTCTTCTGGTGGTGTACCTGAGGTAAAAAACAGAAAGGCCTCCTCGTTTCCCACAGAATTACCCAAAACTCTTGGGATCATGCCAAATCCCCAGAGAGGGAGAATCGTCCATGGTTCATGAGGCCACCCCGACATTCCACGGCCATTGCTGACACAAAATCCAGAGACAAAAGCCTGAGCAAGTGCCTCGCACTCGCCCTTTGTTCATATCCCGAAGAGTTCTCATCATGGTCTATAGATCGGGCCTGCCATACCTATGTCCCCAAACCTAAGCGGAGTTTGTGTTTTCAAACTTCTGTCCCAACAGCCCTGGCCCACACACCCTCCACGCTTGGGTCCCTGGAGCCACACCTCAGGACTGTGCCTTCCCTCTCCAAGGGAATTCTTCCCATTCAATTGGCCACAACCTTGCTAATTAGGAGAAACCTCCAAAGACACCAAGGCCATCCCAATACTGTAGGCCACCCAGGACAAACAGGGGTTATCAGACACCAGCTGAGCAGCTACCTCCACTCAGACACATCAACAGATGTCCCCAGAGAAGAAGATTGAACCAGACAGGCCCCTACGCCTTAATCAAATCCATTGCATTGGTTTCCAGGCATCTGTCCTCCAAGGCCTGGTTTTCAATACCAGCATATGGTGGTTTCCTGAGGAACAAATAAGAACAAATCTCGTCTACCCATGGAAAACTTGCTCTTTGGAGCTGTGTCAAAACCTCTGGTTAGAACAATCCTTCAAAGCCCTGGTGCCACTGCCCTATTCCAAAATCTCCATGGACTCAAACCCACATTATGATCCATCCTCAGGAAAGTCCATTTCAACTCAGTCCCCTCAGTTGCTACCCCAGAGCCAGCAGATCAAACGTGTCTTGTCGCTATGAGACAATTGGAATGAGAGGCCGGCTGCCCAGGCATCCATCCTTAGAACCCTGCTCTGGAGAACTTCCTTATGGGACGTCCTAGAGCCATCCAACAGGTCTTAATTGTCCTGCAGAAGGAATCCTTGCGGTTTGGGGCATCTCACAACTCCCATCGTAGGAAAACCTCCATGGCCACGTAATGCACCCTCCCCTTCATGAAGGGGCCATCATGGACAGAAACTCCAACTTGAGCCAATGTCTGATCCTTGCCCTGACTTCAGATGCATAAGATCTCGATTCAGCTCTGCAGAGTGTGCCTTCCATGCCCTCGCCTAGAAACCTAAGCCTAGCTTGTTTTCTCAGACTTCCCTCCTCACTCTCCTGGCCCACAAGCCCTCCAGTTTGGGAAATCCGGTGCCACAATGCAGCACTGTGCCTGCCCTCCAGAAGAAAACTTTGCCCTATGCTGCTAATAAGAAACCCCAAATGATTATCTAATGCACGCCACTCGATTGAACCACAATTATACAGCCTACCCTAGGGACTAATGCCTTGTCTGGCACAGCCTGAGACCAGACATCACAAACGACACCCAGACAGCTGGCCCCAAATTGAACACATTGGACCCGCCATGGACTTAGCTCATCATATCTTCCCAACCTCGGTTTTCAGGCTTCAGAACTTAGACCTTATCTCCAATCACTGCACAGGGGCAGACGTGAGGCAAAAATCAGAATTCCTCCTTCTCCAAGGCAAGAAACCTTGTGGTTGACATGTTGTCCAATGTTCAGAGTAGGAAAACCTGCGTGTTCCGAGAGGCCATGCCAGTGCTTGAGGGCCGCCTTTGGCACAGACATGCATTGAGACCCTCAGCGGGATCCCGTATTCAAGTAACGCCTCTCAGTGGCTGGACCAAGAGCCTGCTATGGGGCTTGCCATGCACTTAGGCCCCCAGGCTTTACCAGAAGGCAGGTATTGCAGTTGTCAGTACCCACTGCTCCACTCTAAAATCTCTCTATTGGGAGGACACCTGAGGCAGAATACAGTAATCCCCCCTTCCCACAGAATGACCCCAAACTCTAGGGAGCTGAGCAAATCACCGAGAGGGAATACTCTTCCTCGGCCCATGAGGCGCCCCTGCATTAAACGTCCATAGTGGATACAACATCCAGAGAAAAAAGCTTGAGCGACCACCTCCCGACTCACTCTCCTTTCATATCCCGGGAGATCCCTTCACAGATTGTAGATCAGGCCTGCCATAACCTCGGCCCCAAACCTGAGCCGAGTTTGTGTTTTCAGATGTGTGTCCCCACAGCCCTGGCACACACAGTCTCCAGGTGGGGGCCTCTGGAGCCACACCACAGAAGTGTGCCTGCTCTCTTCTAGGACACTGTGCCCATTCCATTGGCCACAACCCTAGAGAATAGGAGAAACCTCAAGGTCCCCAGGACATCCCACTACTGTAAGCTGCCCTGGACACACAGGGGCATACTGATACAAACTGAGGAACTACCTCCACTCAGACATGCAGACAGATGTCCACAGACACAGAAGATTGAACCGGAGAGGCCCCTAGGCCCTAATCTAAACTATTGCTTTCATTTCCAGGTGTCACTCTTCAGAGGCCTTGGTTCAAAGACCAGCATATGGGGCTTTCTTGAGGCACCAAACAGAACACCTCATGTCTCCATATGGGAAGCTTTCTTTTTTTTCCTTAAATTTTTTATTTTTTATAAATATATATTTTTATCCCCAGGGGTACAGGTCTGTGAATCACCAGGTTTACACACTTCACAGCACTCACCAAAGAACATACCCTCCCCAATGTCCATAATCACACCCCCTTCTCCAAATATCCCTCCCCCAAGCAACCCTCAGTTTGTTTTGTGAGATTAAGAGTCACTTATGTTTGTCTCCCTCCCAATTCCATCTTGTTTCATTGATTCTTCTTCTACCCACATAAGCCCCAATGTTGCATCACCACTTCCTCATATCAGGGAGATCATATGATAGTTGTCTTTCTCTGCTTGACTTATTTCGCTAAGCATGATACGCTCTAGTTCCATCCATGTTGTTGCAAATGGCAAGATTTCATTTCTTTTGATGGCTGCATAGTATTCCATTGTGTATATATACCACATCTTCTGGATCCATTCATCTGTTGATGGACATCTAGGTTGTTTCCATAGTTTGGCTATTGTGGACATTGCTGCTATAAACATTCGGGTGCACGTGCCCCTTTGGATTACTATGTTTGTATCTTTAGGGTAAATACCCAGTAGTGCAATTGCTGGGTCATAGGACAGTTCTATTTTCAACATTTTGAGGAATTTTTCCAGAGTGGCTGCACCAGCTTACAACCCACCAACATGTAGGAGTGTTCCCCTTCCTCCGCATCCTCGCCAGCATCTGTCATTTCCTGACTTGTTGATTTTAGCCATTCTGACTGGTGTGAGGTGATATCTCATTGTGTTTTTGATTTGTATTTCCCTGATGTCGAGTGATATGGAGCACTTTTTCATGTGTCTGTTGGCCATCTGGATGTCTTCTTTGCAGAAATGTCTGTTCATGTCCTCTGCCCATTTCTTGATTGGATTATTTGTTCGTTGGGTGTTCAGTTTGCTAAGTTCTTTATAGATTTTGGACACTAGTCCTGTATCTGATATGTCGTTTGCAAATATCTTCTCCCATTGTCAGTTGTTTTTTGATTTTATTAACTGTTTTTTTTTTGCTGTGCAAAAGCTTTTGATCTTGATGAAATCCCAATAGTTCATTTTTGCCCTTGCTTTCCTGACCTTTGGAATGTTCCTAGGAAGATTTTGCTGCGGCTGAGATCGAAGAGGTTGCTGCCTGTGTTCTCCTCAAGGATTTTGATGGATTCCTTTCGCACATTGAGGTCCTTCATCCATTTTGAGTCTATTTTTGTGTGTGGTGTAAGGAAATGGTCCAATTTCACTTTACTGCATGTGGCTGTCCAATTTTCCCAACACCATTTATTGAAGAGGCTGTCTTTTTTCCATTAGACATTCTTTTCTGCTTTGTCGAAGATTACTTGACCATAGAGTTGAGGGTCTATTTCTGGGCTCTCTATTGTGTTCCATTGATCTATGTGTCTGTTTTTGTGTCAGTACCATGCTGTCTTGATGATGACAGCTTTGTAATAGAGCTTGGAGTCCGGAATTGTGATTCCACCAACTTTGACTTTCTTTTTCAATATCCCTTTGGCTATTAGAGGTCTTTTCTGGTTCCATATAAATTTCAGAATTATTTGTTCCATTTCTTTGAAAAAGATGAATGGTACTTTGATAGGAATTGCATTAAATGTGTAGATTGCTTTAGGTAGCATAGACATTTTCACAATACTTATTCTTCCAATCCAGGAGCATGGAACATTTTCCCATTTCTTTGTGTCTTCCTCAATTTCTTTCATGAGTACTTTATAGTTTTCTGAGTATAGATGCTGTGTCTCTTTGGTTAGGTTTATTCCTAGGTATCTTATGGTTTGGGGTGCAATTGTAAATGGGATTGATTCCTTAATTTCTATTTCTTCTGTCTTGTTGTTGGTGTAGAGAAATGCAACTGATTTCTGTGCATTGATTTTATATCCTGACACTTTACTCAATTCCTGTATGAGTTCTAGCAGTTTTGGAGTGGAGTCTTTTGGGTTTTCCACATATAGTATAATATCATCTGTGAAGAGTGATAATTTGACTTCTTCTTTGCCAATTTGGATGCCTTTAATTTCCTTTTGTTGTCTGATTCCTGAGGCTAGGACCTCTAGTACTATGTTGAATAGCAGTGGTGATAATGGACATCCCTGCCGAGTTCCTGACATTAGCAGAAAAGCTTTCAGTTTTTCTCCATTGAGTATGATATTTGCAGTGGGTTTTTCATAGATGGCTTTGATTATATTGAGGTATGTGCCCTCTATCCCTACACTTTGAAGAGTTTTGATCAGGAAGGGATGCTGTACTTTGTCAAATGCTTTTTCAGCATCTATTGAGAGTATCATATGTTTCTTGTTCTTTCTATTATTGATGTGTTGTATCACATTGACTGATTTGCGGATGTTGAACCAACCTTGCAGCCCTGGAATAAATCCCACTTGGTCGTGGTGAATAATCCTTTTAATGTACTGTTGAATTCTATCGGCTAGTATTTTGGTGAGAATTTTCGCATCTGGGTTCATCAAGGATATTGGTCTATAGCTCTCTTTCTTGATGGGATCCTTGTCTGGTTTTGGGATCAAGGTGATGCTGGCCTCATAAAATGAGTTTAGAAGTTTTTCTTCCATTTCTATTTTTTGGAACAGTTTCAGGAGAATAGGAATTAGTTCTTCTTTAAATTTTTGGTAGAATTTCCCTGGGAAGCCGTCTGGCCCTGGGCTTTTGTTTGTTTGGAGATTTTTTTTAAATTTTTTATTTTTTATAAACATTTATTTTTATCCCCAGGGGTACAGGTCTGTGAATCACCAGGTTTACACACTTCACAGCACTCACCAAAGCACATACCATCCCCAATGTCCATAATCCCACCCCCTTCTCCGAATATCCCTCCCCACAGCAACCCTCAGTTTGTTTTGTGAGATTAAGGGTCACTTATGGTTTTCTCCCTCCCAATCCCATCTTGTTTCATTAATTTTTCTCCTACCCACTTAAGCCCCCATGTTGCATCACCACTTGTTTGGAGATTTTTAATGACTGTTTCAATCTCCTTACTGGTTATGGGTCTCTTCAGGCTTTCTATTTCTTCCTGGTTGAGTTGTGGTAGTTTATATGTTTCTAGGAATGCATCCATTTCTTCCAGATTGTCAAATTTGTTGGCGTAGAGTTGCTCGTAGTATGTTCTTATAATAGTTTGTATTTCTTTGGTGTTAGTTGTGATCTCTCCTCTTTCATTCATGATTTTATTTATTTTGGTCCTTTCTCTCTTTTTTTTTTTTTTTTTGTTTTTTTGATAAGTCGGGCCAGAGGTTTACCAATTTTATTAATTCTTTCAAAGAACCATCTCCTAGTTTTGTTGATTTGTTCTATTTTTTTTTTTTTTGGTTTCTATTTCATTGATTTCTGCTCTGATCTTTATGATTTCTCTTCTGCTGGGCTTAGGGTTTCTTTCTTGTTCTTTCTCCAGCTCCTTTAGTTGTAGGGTTAGGTTGTGTACCTGAGACCTTTCTTGTTTCTTGAGAAAGGCTTGTACGGCTATATATTTTCCTCTCAGGACTGCTTTTGTTGTGTCCCACAGATTTTGAACCATTGTATTTTCATTATCATTTGTTTCCATGATTTTTTTCAATTCTTCTTTAATTTCCCAGTTGACCCATTCATTCTTTAGAAGGATGCTGTTTATTCTCCATGTATGTGGGTTCTTTCCAAACTTCCTTTTGTGGCTGAGTTCTAGCTTTAGAGCATTGTGGCCTGAAAATATGCAGGGAATGATCCTAATCTTTTGATACCGATTGAGTCCTGATTTAGGACCGAAGATGTGATCTATCCTGGAGAATGTTCCATGTGCACTAGAGAAGAATGTGTATTCTGTTGGTTTGGGATGAAATGTTCTGAATATATCTGTGATGTCCATCTAGTCCAGTGTGTCATTTAAGGCCTATATTTCTTTGCTGATCTTTTGTTTGGATGATCTGTTCATTTCAGTGAGGAGAGTGTTAAAGTCCCCTACTATTATTGTATTATTGTTGATGTGTTTCTTTGATTTTGTTATTAATTGGTTTATATAGTTGGCTGCTCTCACGTTGGGGGCATAGATATTTAAAATTGTTAGATCTTCTTGTTGGACAGACCCTTTGAGTATGATATAGTGTCCTTCCTCATCTCTTATTATACTCTTTGGCTTAAAATCTAATTGATCTGATATAAGGTTTGCCACTCCTGCTTTCTTCTGCTGTCAATTAGCATGGTAAATCCTTTTCCACCCCTTCACTTTAAATCTGGAGGTGTCTTCGGGCTTAAGATGAGTTTCTTGTAGGCAACATATAGATGGGTTTTGTTTTTTTATCCATTCTGATATCCTGTGTCTTTTGATTGGGGCATTTAGCCCATTAACATTCAGGGTAACTATTGAGAGATGTGAATTTAGTGCCATTGTATTGCCAGTAAGGTGACTGTTACTGTATATGGTCTCTGTTCCTTTCTGATATCCCACTTGTAGGCTCTCTCTTTGCTTAGAGAACCCCTTTCAATATTTCCTGTAGAGTGGGCTTGGTGTTTGCAAATTCTTTCAGTTTTTATTTGTCCTGGAAGCTTTTAATTTCTCCTTTTATTTTCAATGATAGCCTAGCTTGATATAGTATTCTTGGCTGCATGTTTTTCTCATTTAGTGCTCTGAAAATATCATGCCAGCTCTTGTTGGCCTGCCAGGTCTCTGTGGATAAGTCAGCTGCCAATCTAATATTTTTACCATTGTATGTTACAGACTTCTTTTCCAGGGCTGCTTTCAGGATTTTCTCTTTGTCACTGAGACTTGTAAATTTTACTATTAGGGGACGGGATGTGGGCCTATTCTTATTGATTTTGAGGGGCGTTCTCTGAACCTCCTGAATTTTGATGCTCATTCCCTTTGCCATATTGGGGAAATTATCCCCAATAATTCATTCCAGTATACCTTCTGATCCCCTCTCTCTTTCTTCTTCTTCTGGAATCCCAATTATTCTAATGTTTTTTTTTTTTTTCTTATGGTGTCACTTATCTCTCGAATTCTCCCCTCATCGTCCAGTAGATATTTGTCCTTCTTGCTCATTGGTCTTCTATATCACTAGTTCTTTTTTCTGCCTCATTTATCCTAGCAGTGAGAGCCTCCATTTTTTATTGCACCTCATTAATAGCTTTTTTGGTTTCAACTTGGTTAGACTTTAGTTCTTTTATTTCTCCAGAAAGGGCTTTTATATCTCCCGAGAGGGTTTCTCTAATATCTTCCATGCCTTTTTCGAGCCCGGCTAGAACCTTGAGAATTGTCATTCTGAACTCTATATCTGACATATTACCAATGTCTGTGTTGATTAGATCCCTAGCCTTCGGTACTGCCTCTTGTTCTTTTTTGTTTGTGGTGAATTTTTCCGTCTTGTCATTTTGTCCAGATAAGAGTATATGAAGGAGCAAGTAAAATACTAAAGGGTGGCAACAA
This sequence comes from Mustela nivalis, assembly GCF_964662115.1. Taxonomy (NCBI): domain Eukaryota; kingdom Metazoa; phylum Chordata; class Mammalia; order Carnivora; family Mustelidae; genus Mustela; species Mustela nivalis. The sequence continues at coordinate 1,523,171 of NC_139022.1, read as the reverse complement.
CCCCAGGAAAATATGCTTTAACCAAATCAGAAGAGATCCCAAATCGTGAGGGGGCAAAAAGGGGATAAAAAGAGGTTCAAAAAGGAAGAATGAAAAAAAAGTGAAAAAGAAAAGAAAAGAATTTAAAAAAAGAAAACAAATAAAGAAAAATATAAAAAAGTAAATATATATATATTAGATAAACTAGTTAAAAAACGTTAAAAAAGAACAGGGTAAAAATTAAAAAAAAAATTTACCCGAAGGCGAGAAAAAAATAATGAAAAAGAAAAAAATTAAATTAACTGCAAGACTAAAAAAAATCACAGGGAGAAAGCCATGAGTTCCGTGCTTTGCTTTCTCTTCCTCTGGAATTCTGCTGCTCTCCTTGGTATTGAAACCGCACTCCTTGGTAGGTGAAATTGGTCTTGGCTGGATTTCTTGTTGATCTTCTGGGGGAGGGGCCTGTTGTAGTTATTCTCAAGTGTCTTTTCCCCAGGCAGAATCGCACCACCCTTACCAGGGGCCGGGCTGAGTAATCTGTTCGAGTTTGCTTTAAGGAGCTTTTGTTCCCTGAGCACTTTCCATAGAGTTCTGGAGGACGGGAATACAAATGGCGGCCTCTTGGTCTCCGGCCGGGAGGAGCCGAGAGCCCGGGTCCCCACTCCTCAGCACGCTCTCAGGGAACAGCGCCTAGTTACTACCGTATGCCTGACCTCTGGCCGTGCTCCGAGCTCACAGAGCCTGTGACCCGTTCAAGGTAACCCCTGAGCTGGGAGCTTACTGTCAGCTTTGTCTCTGTAGCCGGTTTTCCTGTTCCAATACCCGCAAGCTCTGTGACACTCAGACACCCCTGATCCTTCTGTGACCCTGCGGTACCTGAGGCCACGCTGACCCCACGTGGGCTTCGCCCTGGTTTAGCCTCTGGATCGATGTCCCTCAGTGGAATAGACTTTTAAAAGTCCTGATTTTGTGCTCTGTTGCTCCGCTCTTTGCCGGGAGCCAGCCCCTCACCCCAGGGTCTATCTTCCCGTCGCTTTGGATTCACGTCTCCGCCAGCCCTACCTTTCAGAAAGTGGTTGTTTTTCTGTTTCCAGAATTGCTGTTCTTCTTTTCTTTGATCTGCCGATGGATTTGTAGGTGTTTGCAATCTTTAGATAAGCTATCTAGCTGATCTCCTGCTAGCTGAAGTAGTCTCAGCCTGCTACTTCTCCGCCATCTTGACTCCTCCCGGGAAGCTTCCTTTTTGGAGCTGTGTCAAACACTTTGGGTTGGAAAATCCTGCAATGACCCTGAGTCACCACCACATTCCAAGGTCTCCATAGCCACCAACCCACACTGACCACATGACCCATCCTTAGGAGAGTCCATTACAGCTCAGCACTCTGCCTGCCTTATCCTGACCAGTCAATGGGAATGTGAGGTTGCATTTCCAGGCATCCATGTTTAGACAACTGCTCTAGAGTCTTTCCATATGGGACGTCCTGAACCATCCAATAGGACTCGTGTGTCCTGCAGAAGGAAACCTTGAGGTTTGGAGCAGCTCACAAGTCCCAGCGTAGGGAAACGTCTCTGGCATCATGACAGCCCCCCTTCAGGAAGGGGCCATCATGGACACAAACTCCAGCCTGAGACAACGTTTGATACTTGCCCTGACCTCAGATGCAGGAGATCTTTATTTAGTGTCTGCATAGTGGGCCTGTCGTGCCCTCGGCCACAAACCTCACACAAGTTTGTGTTTTCAGACTTCCTTCCTCAATCTCCTGGCAAACAAGCCGTCCAGATGGGGAATTCCAGAACCACAACACAGCCGTGTGCCTGCCCACCAGAAGAAAAACATTGCCCTATGGGGCTCTCCAGAAACCCCAAATGAGGATCAACCTGCTCGGTCCTCGACCGCATCCCAATTGGATAGGCTGCCCTGGGCACTAATGCTCTGTCTGACATAGCCTGAGGCCAGACTCCCGACAGACAAGAAGACAGCTGGCTTCACACCCAGCACATTGGACACTATATGACCTTAGGCCATTATCTCTTCCCAACCTGGGTTTTCAGACATCTGAAGCTAGACATTATATGAAATCCCCACACAGGTGGGAACCTGAAGCACAAATCAGAACCCCTCCTTCCCCATGGCTGTAAAGATTGCTGTTGGCATGGAGTCACACCTTCAGGGTAGGAGAAACCTTCAAAGCTCCTGAGGCCATGCCCAAACTTGAGTGCCGAATTGGGTACCAACTCACATTGTGACCCTCAGCGTGAGTTCCATGTCGAAGTAAAGCCTCTCAGAGCCTGGACCAAGAGCCCACATATGGGGCTTACCAAGCCCCTATATTCCCAATCCTCACCAGAGTTTGAGTTTTCCAGTTGCCTGTACCTGGGGCTCTGCTCTGGAATCCCTAAATTGGAGAGACACCTGAGCCCAACAACAGGACTCCACTCTTCCCACAAAAGGACCCCAACCTCTTGGGACCTGGGCCAAATCCCTAGAGAGGGAGACTCGTCCATAGCCCCTGGGGCCACCCTAAAATCCACGGCTATCATGGACACAACATCCAGAGTCAAAAGCCTGAGGGACCGCCTTCCAGTCGCCCTTATTTCAATAGCTAAGGAGCTCCCCTCACGGTCTGTAGATCCGGCCTGCCATAACCTCGGTGCCACACCTAACCCGAGTTTCTGTTTTCAGACTTCTCTGCTCACAACACGGACCCACACAGAAGGACTGTGCCTGTCCTCTTCAAGGAAACTGTGCCCAATCCATTGGCCACAACCCTACAGATTAGGAGAAATCTTCAAGGCCCCTGAGGCCATCCCGATAGTGTAGGCTGCCCTGGACTAAGAGGGGCACTCTGACACCAGCTGAGCAACTATCTCTACTTAGACACTCAGACAGTGTCCCCAGAGACAGAATATTGAAAAAGACAGGCCCCTATGTCCTAATCTGAACCCTAGCTTTGGTTTCCAGGTGTCTCTCCTCAGAGGACTGGATTCGAAGACTAGCATCTGGGGCTTTTCTGAGACACCAAACAGAACTTCTATTGTCTCCACATGGGGAGATTTCTTATTGGAGCTGTATCAAACCCTTCAGGTAGGCGAATTCTGCAGGGCCTTTGAGCCACCAGCACATTCCTTGGTCTCCATAGACACAAACCCACATTATGACCCATCCTCAGGAGAATCCGTTTCAACTCAGCCCCCTGGGTAGCTCGCCCCAGAGCCATCAGTTCAAACATGTCTTGTCGCAAATAGCCAATGGGAATGCGATGTATGCTGTACAGGCATCCATCCTTCGAACCCTGCTCTCCAGTCCTTCTGTATGGGACGTCTAAAATACATTGTCTATGGAGTTTCCCAGAAACCCAAAAGGAGGATCAACCTGCTCGGCCCTCAGCACCACCCCAATTGCATAGGCTACTCTAAGCACTAATGCTCTGTTTCACATAGCCTGAGCCCAGACCTTCTGACAGACACCAAGACAGCTGGCCGCACACTGAGCACCTTGGACTCACCATGGTCTTAGGGCATTCATCCCTTCCTATTGACCTGCATGACTTCCTGGAGGTATGTTCTGAGGCTGTGTCAGACTGTGCATTTTTCCAGAGTGGCCTATGGAATTGGGGTGGGCTTAGGGGCCTTTCAGGTTTCTGCTAATCTGGAGGGCTTGGGAAACTGAGACAGCAGAGTTTCCTCGGAAGAGCAGGCCCAGTGATGTGAAAGTTTCTGGAGTGCATGTGGGTCAGGACTTTGGGACCAAAGTCTTCAGACACAAACTCGGGTAAGAGTTAGGGGGGAGGTGATGGCAGGCCCGAACTGCAGACCTTGAGGGCAGCTGCTCAGGATTTGAAATTAGGATGTCTGGGAGGCAGGAGCACTGGCTTTTCTGTCTGGATTGTGTATCTGGGATGGCCATGGAATGGAGGGTTGACCTCATGGGTCCATGGGAGATTTTACCTCTCTGTGGATTCTGCCAGGCACCCCAGAGTTTGGTGTCTTTATGAGAGAAGGGGAGAGCATGGTTTTCCATCTCAGGGGTCTCCTCCATACAAGCATTCCAGAGGTTGGTTCTGGGTCCGGGCACAAGGATAACCCGACCAAGGCTTAGGATTTAGGCCTAGAAGCATGACAGGCCACCTCTGTGGGCTCCTGGTCCAGCTCACAAGGGGGATTCTTGGAAAGGGTTAGGATGATGGTCACTATGTTTGTTTGTGCCCAGCTGCCCATCCTGAGTGGGTGTAGTCTCATGGGCCATGCACCTGGCTCCCACTCTGAGGGTTGGACTGTCATCTCAACATTCAGTTTTATTTCCATGGGGCAAGCAGTAGTACTCATTTATGCTTCAGGGTCCCCCAAGGGCAGGAATTTGAGCTAAGTTCTGAGACAGGTACCTGATTACCCAGGTTGTATCAAGATGACGGCCTCGGGCCAAGACAGGAGTCACCTGACGGATATGGGGCCCCCTGTCTGGGTGGCTGACCGGACGTCAGGGCTCAAGCTGTGTCAGACAGAGCATTTGGGCAGAGGGCACCCTATGATATTGGGGTGCCATTGAGCGCTGTGCAACTGGATCCTCATGTGGGGTCTGAGCACATACCCATAGGGCACTTCTTCTTTCCGGTGTGCAGGCAGTAGGCTGCGTTGTGGCTCCAGAATTCCCAATATAGAGGGCTTGCAGGCAAGGACTATGCAGACAGAAGTCTGAAAACACAAGCTATAGTTAAGCTCAGTGCCAAGCACAGGGCCATTCCAATGTCTAGCGGTTGTTTCGAGATCTGAGTATGGTTGAGGGTCAGATCTCTTCTCACACTGGAGTTTGTATCCATAATGGCCAACGAATGGTGGGGATTTCTCAAGAAGCCTTGGAATTTTTTCCAAGCTGGAACTTGTGAGCTGCTCCAAACAGCAAGGTGTCCTACTGCAGGACAGGGGAAGTCTGCTTAGAGGACTCTAGGTTCCCCCACTTGGAAGATTCGATAGCCCAGGTCTGAATGGAGGCCTGGGAAGCCCACCTCGAATTACCATTACAGCCGAGGAACAGGACAGGCTTGATCCCCTGTCTCTAGTTCCAAGTTCCAAGTGATCTGAGTTGACAGACGTTCTCAGTCTAATGGGTCCCAATGCTGCTTCGTGTCCAGGGAGACCTTAGAATGTGGCAGAGGCCCTGGGACCATGCTGGATTCTCCTATCCTAAGGGTTAAACCCAGTTCCCAGGATAAAGGTTTCCTTCTCGGGACACGAGGGTTCTCTTGTATGGCTCACGGACCACAGGTTGGACCATATATTGGTTTTCCAGAACAGGCCTCTACTGACAGAAGCTTAAAAAACTAACTTAGGGTTCCTAACTTAGGGGAATGGCAGATTCAATCTTCGGACTCAGAGCCACTGACCTGTGTGTCTTCTTGAAGGTAGGTACTGAGGCTGTGTCAGACAGTGCTTGATTGGAATCCTAGATTAGGTTTTCAGTTTGTTAAGCTGAAAACCTAATCTAGGGTTCCAATGAAGTCCTCGAGGAATGTCAGGTTCACTCTTCAGACTCAGGACAGTTGACTTGGGTATCTGCCTAGACGTAGGTGAACTGAGTGTTTCAGACTGTGCATTTGCATCCAGAGCGGCCTCCAATATGGTGGTGTGATCAGGGGATTTGCAGGTTTCTCCTAATCTGGAGGTTTGGGAAACTGTGACATGTACTGTTTCCTAGGGGATGGCACACACAGTGCTGCGGTGTGATTCCAAGACCCTACACTGGAGGGCATGTGAGCCATGGTTATGGAGAGACGTCTGCAAACACAAACTCGGGTTAGGTGGCGAGGTGATCGCAGTCCCAATGTGTAGACCTGGATGGTAGCTCATCAGGAACAGTAATTTGGGCTACATGAAGGCAGTAGCACAGGTTTTATATCTGGATTCTGTATCCAGGATGGCCTTGGAATGCAGGTGTGATCCCATGAGTCCATGGGAGATTTTACTCTCTAAGGATCCTGGCGTCTCCCAATACTTTGGTGGGTTTTTCGGGGAAGGGAAGAGTGCTGTTTTCCATCTTAGGCATGCCCCAAAACAGGGATTCCAGAGACAGGCTCTGGGTCTGAATGCTTGGAATATCCCACCAAGGGTTAGGATATGGGCCTTAGGGCGTCCCTGGCCTAAAAAGAGGGATCCTAGTGGTGCAACTGAGAGGGCTTATTTGAAAGCATGCTCAGGCTGAGGGTCACAATGCCTGTTTTGGCCCTAGGCAGCCCTCATGTGTGGTTGTGGTCTCATTGGCCATGCAGCTTGCTCCAACTCTTAGAGTTGGACACCCATCCCAGCAGTTAGGATTCCTGCCATGGAAAAGGTGGAGTTCTCTGTTGTGCTTCAGGTTCCCCCATTGGCAGGGATTCCAGAAAAAAGGTATTAGGACAGATGCCGGAATACCAAGGATGAGTAGAGATGATGGAATAAGGCATGTTCAGTCCCACATGCTAGATACTGGTCCCGCTCGGTGGGTTGCTGACATTAGGTCAGGGCTCAGGCTCTCACAGACACCATCCCAGAGGCCAAGGCAGCTTACAAATCGGGGTTCCCTCGAGGGCCTCACAGATTGATCCTCATGTGGGTTTTCTGGACAGACTCACCAGGCACTTCTTCTTTCTATGGGGAAGGCAGAATGCCGTGTTGTGACTCTGGAATTCCGTATCCAGAGGGCTAGAGGACCAGTAGGGTGAGAATAGAATTGTAAATGCAAGCTACGGTTAAATTCAGTGCAAGGTGAAGGCTGTCCCCATCTGTAGTGGATTCTGTGAGATATACAGCACCTCAGTAAGGGAGGATGTCAGATGTTTGCTCACACTTGAGTTTGTGTCTATGATGACCGAAAAATGGAGAGGTGGCGTCAGGAGGCCATGGAGGATTTCCAATGCTGGGGCTTGTGAGATGCTCCAAACAGCAAGGTTTCCTTCTACTGGACAGGTGGAGTCTGGTTTGTTTGCTCCAGTTTCCCCCATGTGATAAGTTAGGTAGTAGAATTCACCAGGATGGATGCCTGGAAAGCACACCTCCATGGTCCATTTCAGCTGAGTTACATGGCAGATTCGATTGGTGGCTCTGCGGATAAGTTCCAAGCAACCTGAGTTAACATGGAGTTTCATGCTGTTGGATCACAATGCTGTTTGGTATCCATGGAGAAAATAGAATGTTGGTTGGTCAGAGGGCCATGCAGAATTCTCCTACACTGTATCTGGGACACAGCTAACAAGAGCAAGGTATCCTACTGAGGACAGGAGGGGTTCTTTAGTGTGTCTCAGGGACCATATGTTGGAATATAAGTTGGTATTGGGGAACAGGACCCTGTGGACAGGCACCTGAAAACCTAAGCTCGGGTAGCGATGAAGTTCTAGAGGAATGTCAGGTTCAATCTTCTGACTCAGGGCCATTGACTATAATGTCTGCTGGAAGCAGGAGCTCATTGTGTGTCACAATGCGCACTTAGGTCCAGAACGTTCTTTAAAATGGAGGTGGTCTCAGGGGCTTTGTACGTTGCTCCTAATCTTCAGGGTTTGGGCAACAGTGAGGGGCAGAGTTTCCTTTGGGAGGATAGGCATAGTTATCTGGTGTGGACCCAGAGGCCCCTTCCTGAGGGCATGTGGGTCAGGGATTTGGGGACACAAATCTGCAAATGCAAACTAGGGTTAGGGTGAGGGCTGAGGTAATCACAGGCCCGATCTGCAGTCCCTGAGTTCAACTCATATTTTACTGAAATTAAGGTGTCATGGAGGCAGTAGCGCAGGCTTGTCTGTCTGGACTGTGTGTCCAGGATGGTCGCAAAATGTAGGGATGGGTCAAGGGGCCAGGGGAGATTCTTCGTCTCTGAGGATTCTGCTCGGGTCACAAGAGTTTGGTTTCTCTGGGAGAAGGGAAGACTGCTGTTTTTGGTCTCAGAGGGCCCCCCAAAGAGGAATACCAGAGACAGGTTCTGGGTGGGAGCTGCAAATAACGAAAGACAGTGAGGATTTAGCCCTAGGAACCTGGAAGGCCTGCTCTGCAGGCTCCTGGTCCAGCTACTGAGGGGGTTTGTTTGAAAACAGGCTCATGCTGAAGGTCACAAAGCTTGTTTGTGTCCAGGTAGGCTCTCTTGAGTGACCGTGGTTTTATGGCCCATGCAGCTGGTTCGACTCTGAGGGTTGGACACCCATCTCAGCAGCCAGGTTTCCTGTCATTGGGAAGGAGGAGTACACCTGGGCTTTAGGTTCCCCCATAGACAGGGATTTGAGCTACGGTCTGGGGAGAGATGCCTGAATATCCGGTTGAGTAGATGTGACGGCTTCGTTCCATGGCAGGTTCCTCCTGCAGGATATGGGGTCCACTCTCTAAGTGGCTGTCTGGAGGTCATGGCCCAGGCTGTGTCAGACAGCCTCAATGCCCATGGCAACTTATGATATTAGGGTGCCATTAAGGGCCAGGCAGGTGGATCCTCATGTGGGTTTTCTGTGTAGACTCACCAGGCACTTCCTCTTCTGTGGGGCAGGCATAATGCTGTGTTGTGGTTCAAAAATTCCTTATCAAGAGGGCTTGGGGACAAGGAGTGTGAGGATGGAATTGTAAACACAAGCTATGGTTCAATTCAGTGACAAGCAGAAGGCAGTTCCAGTGTGCAGCAGCTGATACGAGATATGCCGCACCTGAGTAAGGGTGGATGTCATATGTTTGCTCACAGTGGAGTCTGTGTCTATGATGACTGCCAATTGGAGGGGGGGCGTCATGATGCCATGGAGGTTTTCCCACCCTGGGGATAGTGAGATGCTCCAAACAGCAAGATTTCCTTCTATTGGACAGGGGGAGTCTGGTTTGTTTGCTCCAGTGGCCCCCATATGGAAACTTTGGGTAGCAGAGCTCTCCCTCATGGATGCCTGGAAAGCACAACTCCATTGACCATTGTAGCTGAGAAACATGACAGGTTTGATCTGGTGCATCTGGGGCGAAGTTCCAAGCGGCCTGATTTGACATGGAGTTTCATGCTGTTGGATCACAATGCTGGTTGGAATCCATGGAGAAATTAGAATGCTGGGGTTCTCAGGGGGCCATGCAGGTTTCTCCTACACTGTATCTGGGACACAGCTACCAAGAGCAATGTATCCTACTGGGGGCAGAAGGGTTTCTTTAGTGTGGCTCAGGGACCATATGTTGGAATATAAGTTGGTATTGGGGAACAGGCCCCTGTGGACAGGCACCTGAAAACCTAAGCTCGGGTATCAGTAAAGTCCTAGAGGCATTCAGTTTCCAACGTCTGACTCAGGGCCTTTGACTTGGATGTCTGCCTGGAGGCAAGTGCTCATTGTGTGTCAGAATGTGCATTAGGGCCAGGTTGTTCTTCAAAATAGAGCTGGGCTCAGGGGCTTTGTACTTTGCTCCTAATCTTCAGGGTTTGGGCAACCGTGAAGGGCAGAATTTCTTTTGGGAATGTAGGGACAGTCGGCCGGTGGCAAAAGAAGCTGCATCCTGGAGGGCATGTGGGCCAGAGCTTTGGGTACTGAAATCTGCAAAAGTAAACTAGGTTTAGGGTAAGGGCCATGGTGATTACAGGCCTGATCTGTAGGCCCTGTGGGCAGCTCATAGAGTACTGAAATTAACTTGTCAAGCAGACGGTAGGGCAGGCTTTTCTGTCTGGATTGTGTGTCTAGGTCAGTCGCAAAATGTAGGGGAGTCTTCATGGTGCCATGGGGGATTCTTTGTCTCTGGGGATTTTGCCCAGATCCCAAGAGTTTGTGTCTCTGGGGGAAGGGAAGACTGCTATTTTTCGTCTCAGGAGACCCCCAAAAGATGGATTCCAGAGACAAGTTCTGGGTGTGGACGACAGGAAAACACAAACGGAGGTGAGGATATGGCCCTAGGGACATGGCAGTGTCATTATGTGGGCTCCTGATCCAGCTACCAAGGGGGTTTGTTTGAAAGCAGGCTCATGCTGGGGGTCACAATGTTTGTGCCCAGGGAGGCTACGATGAGTGACCATAGTCTCATGGGCCATGCAGCTGGTTCCCACTCTGAGGGTTGGACACCCATCTCAACAGCCAGGTTTCCTGCAATCGGGAAGGAGGAATACTCCTGTACTTCAGGTTCCCCCATAGGCAGGAATTTGAGCTACGGTCTGGGGAGAGATGCCTGAATATCCAGTTTGAGTAGATTTGATGGCATCAGACCCCTACAGGTCCCACCTGCTGGTATGGGGCCTACTGTCTGCATGGCTGACTGGAAGTCGTGGCTCAGGCTTTGTCAGACAGAGCCTGAGTGCCCATGGCGGCCTATGATATTAGGGTGCCAACGAGGGCCATGCTTGTGGATTCTCATGTAGGGTATCTGGGCAGACTCACCATGCACTTCTTCTTTCTGTTGGACAGGCAAATTCTGTGTTGTGGCTCCAGAAATCCATATCAAGAGGGTTTGGTGACCTGGAGGGTGAGGATGGAATTGTAAAGACAAGCTATGGTTATTCAGTGCCAAGCGGAAGACAGTTCCAGGGTGCAGGGGCTTATTCGAGATATCCTGTACCTGAGCAAGGGCGGATGTCAGATGTTTGCTCACACTGGGGTTTGTTTCTCAGATGACCACCAAATGGAGGGGTGGCATCATGAGGCCATAGAGGATTTCCCACTCTGGGGCTTGTGAGATGCTCCAATCTGCAAGGTTTCCTTCTACTGGACAGGGGGAGTCTAGTTTGTTTGCTGCAGGGTCCCCCATATGGAAAGTTAGGGTAGCAGATCTCTCTGGTATCAATGGCTGTAAAGTACCACTCCATTGATCATTGTAGCTGAGGAACATAACAGGTTCAATGTGGTGGCTCTGTAACAAAGTTCCTAGAGGTGTGAATTGACATGGAGTTTCATGCTGTTGGATCACAATGCTGGTTGATATACATGGAGATGTTAAAATATTGGTGTAGTCAGGGGTCCATGCACGATTCTCCTACACTGTGTCTTGGACACAGTTACCAAGAGCAAGGTATCCTTCTGGGGATAGGTTTGGTTCTATTGTGTGTTTCAGAGACCACATATTGGAATATAAGTTGGTATTGGAGAACAGGCCTCTGGGGACAGGTGCCTGAAACCATAAATTAGGGTATCGATGATGTCCTAGAGGCATGTCAGGTCCAATCTTCTGACTCAGGGCCTTTGACTTGGATGTCTGCGTGGACACAGGTGCTCATTGTGTGTCAGTGCATACATTCGGGTCCCGAGCATTCTTTGGAATTGAGGTCGTCTCAAGGGCTTTGTACTTTGCTCCTAATCTTCACAGTTTGGGCAACAGTGAAGGGCAGAGCATCCTTCGGGAGGGTAGGCTCACTCATCATTGTGGCACCAGAGGCCACATCCTGGAGAGTATTTGGGCCAGGGATTTGGGGACATAAATCTACAAATGCGAACCTGGGTTAGGGTGAGGGCCGATGTGATCACAGGCCCGATCTGCAGGCCGTGATTGCAGCTCATAATGTACTGAAATTAAGATGTCATGGAGGTGGTAGCACAGGCTTCTTTTTCTGAATGTGTGTCCAGGATGGCCACAAAACATAAAGGAGTCTTCATGGGTCCATGGGAGATTCTTCGTCTCTGTGGATACTGCCCAGCTCCCAAGAGTTTGGTGTCTCTGGAGGAAGGGAAGACTGCTGTTTTCCATCTCAGGGGACCCCCAAAAGAGGGAACCCAAAGACAGGTTCTTGGTCTTGGCGCCAGATAATCACGAACAAGGGTGAGAATTTGGCCCTTGGGACATGGCATTCCCTCTCGCCAGGCTCCTGGTCCAGCTACTGAGGGGTTTTTTTTGAAAGCAGGCTTACACTGTGGGTCACAATGCCTGTTTGGGCCCAGGATGGCTCCCATGAGTGGCCATGGTGTAATGGGCAATGCAACTTGTTCCCACTCTGAGGGTTGGACACCCATCTCAACAGCCAGGTTTCCTGCTTTCAGGAAGGAGGAATACTCTTGTGCTTCAGTTCCCCCTTAGACAGGAATTTGATCTTCATTCTGAGAACAGATGCCTGAATACCCATGTTGAATAGAGCTGATGGTTTTGGGCCATGGTAGGTCCCACCTGCAGGATGTGGGGCCCACTGTCTGCGTGGCTGTCTAGAGGTCATGGCTCAGGCTTTGTCAGAGAGATACTGAGTGCCCATGGTGGCCTATGATATTAGGGTGCCATCAAGGGCCATGCAGGTGGATCCTCATGTGGAGTTTCTGGGCAGACTTACCAGGCACGTCTTCTGTCTTTGGGGTAGGCGGAACGCTTTGTTTTGGGTCCAAAATTCCCTGTCAAGAGTGCTTTGTGACAAGGAGGGTGAGGATGAAATTGTAATCACAAGCTATGGTTAAAGTCAGTGACAAGCAGAAGGCAGCCAGTGTGCACCGGTTGATTCGAGATACCAGCACCTGAGTAATGGTGGATGTCAGATGCTTGCTCACACTGGACTTTGTGTCTATGATGACCACCAAATGGAGGTGTGGCATCACGAGGCCATGGAGGATGTGCTACGCTGGGGCTTGTGAGATGCTCCAAACAGCAAGGTTTCCTTGTATTGCACAGGGTGAATCTGGTTTGTTGGCTCCAGGGTCCCCATATGGAAAGTTTGGGTAGCAGAGCTCTCCTTATCGATGCGTGGAAAGCACACCTCCATTGACCATTGCAGCTGAGGAACATGGCAGGTTAGATCTCGAGGCTCTGAGGCGAGGTTCCAAGCAGCCTGAATTGACATGGAGTTTCATGCTGTTGGATCATAATGCTGGTTTGTATCCAGGGAGACTTTAGAATGTTGGGGTTGTCAGGGGCCATGCAGGATTCTCCTACACTGAGTCTTGGACATAGCTACAAAGAGCAAGGTATCCTACTGGGGACAGAAAGGGTCAGTTGTGTGACTTATGGACCACATGTTAGAATATAAGCTGGTCTTGGAGAAAAGGCCTCTGGGGACAGGCGCCTGAAAATATAAGCTAGGATATTGATGAAGACCTAGGGGCATGTCAGGGTCAATCTTCTGACTTGGGCCCTTTGACATCGATGTCTGCCTGGAGGCAGGTGCTCATGGTGTGCCATAATGTGCTTTTCGATCCAGAGATTTCCTCGCAATTGTGGTGGGATCAGGGGCTTTGTACATTGCTCCTAATCTTCAGGATTTGGGCAACAGTGAAGGGCAGAGTTTCCTTCGGGAGGATAGGCACAGTCGTTTGTTGTGGCTCCAGAGTCCCCTTCCTGAGGGCATGTAGGCCAGGGCTTGGGGACAGAAATCTACAAATGCGGACTAGGGTTAGGGTGAGGGCCGAGGTGATATAGGCCCGATCTACAGGCCCTGAGGGGAGCTCATAGTACTGAAATTAAGGTGTCATTGAAGCAATAGCACAGGCTTTTTGTCTGGACTGTGTCTAGGATGGTCACAAAAAGTAGGGTTGGCTTCATGGGGCCATGGGATATTCTTTGTCTCGTGATTCTGCCCAGCTCCATATTTCGGTGTCTCTGGGGGATGGGAAAACTGCTGTTTTCCATCTCAGAGTACCCCCCAAAAGAGGGATTCCAGAGATACGTTCTAGGTCTGGTCACCTGGCAAACACAAATGAGGGTGAGGATTTTCCCCTAGGGACCAGGCAGTCCCTCTCTGCGGGCTCCTGGTCCAGCTACTGAGGGGGTTTGTTTGAAAGCAGCCTCATGCTGAGTGTCACAATGCCTGTTTGTGCCCAGGGCGGCTCCCATGAGTGGCCGTGGTCTCATGGGCCATGGAATTGGTTCCCCCTCTGAGGGTTGGACACCCATCTCAACAGCCAGGTTTTCTGCCATCATGAAGGAGGAGTACTCTTGTTCATCAGGTTGTCCCATTGTCAGGGATTTGAGCTACGGTCTGGGGAGAGATGCCTGAATATCCAGGTTGAGAAGATGTAGCTTCAGGCCAAGTCAGGTCCCACCAGCAGGTTATGGGACCCACTGTCCACATGCCTGACTGGAGATTGTGGCTCATGCTGTGTCAGACAGAGCCTGGATGCCATATCAGCCTATGATATTAGGGTGCCATCAAGGGCCATGCAGGTGGATCCTCATGTGGGATTTATGGGTAGACTCACGAGGCACTTCATATTTCTGTGGGGCATGCAGAATGCTGTGCTGTGGCTCCAGAATTCCCTATCAAGAGGACTTAGGAACCAGGAGGGTGATGATGAAATTGTCAACACAAGCTCCAGTTAAATTTAGTGCCAAGCAGAAGGTAGTTCCAGTGTGTAGTGGCTGATTCGAGATATCCAGCACCTGAGTAAGGGCGGATGTCAGATGTTTGCTTGCATTGGAGTTTGTATTTATGATGACCACCAAATGGAGGGGTGTAGTCTGGAGGTCATGGAGGATGTGCCACGCTGGGGCTTGTGAGTTGCTCCAAACAGCAAGGTTTCCTTCTACTGGACAGGGAGAGTCTGGTTTGTTTGCTCCACCGTACCCCTAATGGAAAGTTTGCGTAGCAGAGCTCTCCTGTATGGATGCTGGAAAGTACAACTCCATGGTCCATTTTAGCTGAGTAACATGGCAGGTTCGATCTGTTGGCTCTGGGGAAAAGTTCCTTCCGCCTTGAACTGACATGGAGTTTCATGCTGTTCAATCACAATGCTGGCAGTTATCCACAGAGAAATTAGAATGTTGGTTGGTCAGAGGGCCATGCAGGATTCTCCTACCCTGTATCTGGGACACAGCTACCAAGAGCAATGTATCCTACTGGGAAAACGATGGGTTCTATAGTGTGGATCAGGGACCACATGTTGGAATATAAATTGGTATTGGAGAACAGGCCTCTGGGGACTGGCACTTGAAAATCTAAGATAGGGTATCAATGAAGTCCTAGGGGCATGTCAGGTTCAATCTTCTGACTCAGGGCCTTTTACTTAGATGTCTACCTGAAGGCAGGTGCTCATTGTGTGTCAGAATACGCATTTTGGTACAGAGCGTACTTTGAAATTGACATGGACTCAGGGGCTTTTGCTTTGCTCTTAATCTTCTGGTTTGGGGAACAGTGAAGTGTAGACACTCCTTCGGGGGGTTGGCACAATCATCTGGTGTTGCAACAGAGGCCCCATCCTGGATGGCATGTGGGCCAGGGCTTTGGGGACAGAAATCTGCAAACATGAACCAGGGTTAGGGTGAGGCCTGAGGTGATCACAGGCCCTATCTGCAGGCCCTGAGGTCAGCTCATATTGTACTGAAATTAAGATGTCATGGAGGTGGTAGTGCAGGCTATTTTGTCTGGATTCTGTGTCCAGGATGGTCGCAAAATATAGGGGTGGCTTTATGGGGCCATGGGAGATTCTTTGTCTCTGGGTATTCTGCCCAGACCCCAAGAGTTTGGTGTCTCTGGGGGAAGAGAAGACTGCTGTTTTCAGTCTCAGGGGAACCCGAACAGAGAGATTCCGGAAACAATTTCTGGGTCTGGGTGCCTGGAAAACAGCAACGAGGGAGAGTATTTGGCTGTAGCAACCTGGTAGGCCCACTCTGTGGACCCCTGGTGCAGCTAACGAGGGGTATTTTTTGAAAGCAGGCTCACACTGAGGGTCACAATGCCTTTCTGTGCCCAGGGCGTCTCTCATGAGTGACTGTGGTCTCAAGGGCCATGCAGCTGGTTCCCACTCTGAGGGTTGGACACCCATCTCACAGGCCAGATTTCCTACCATTGGGAAGGAGGAGTACTCTTGTGCTTCAGGTTCCCACATAAGCAGGGATTTGAGCTACGTTCTGGGGACAGAGGCCTGAACAACCAGGTTGAGCAGAGATGACAGTTTCAGACCACGCCAGGTCCCACTTGCAGGATATGGGGACCAATGTTTAGGTGGCTGACTGGAGGTTGTGGGTCAGTTTATGTCAGACAGAGCTTTAGTGCCCATGGTGTCCTATGATATTAGCACATTGTTGAGGGTCATGCAGGTGGATCCTAATGTGGGAGATCTGGGCAGATACACCAGGCACTTTTTCTTTCTATGGGCCAGGCAAAATGCTGCGTTGTGGCTCCAGAATGCCCTGTCAAGAGGGCTTGGGGACAATTAGGGTGAGGATGGAATTGTAAACACAACTATGGTTAAATTCAGTGCCAAGCAGAAGGCAGTTCCAATGTGCAGGGGCTTATTTGAGATATCCAGCAACTGAGTAAGGGCGGGTGTCAGATGTTTGCTCACACTGGAGTTTGTGTCTATGATGACTGACAAATGGGGCGAGGGGTGGCATCAAGAGGCCATAGAGAATTTCCCATCCTGGGGTTTGTGACATGCTCCAAAGGGCAAGGTTTCATTCTACTGGACAGGTGGAATCTGGTTTGTTTGCTCCAGGGTCCTCCATGTTGAAATTCTGGATAGCAGAGCTCTCCAACATGGATGCCTGGAGAGCACACCTCCATTAACCATTGCACCTGAGGAACATGGCAAGGGTTCTGTTGGCTCTGGGGCGAAGTACCAAGGGTGATGAGTTAACATGGAATCTCCTTCAGATGGGCCACAATGCTGGTTTGTTACCAGGGAGATCTTAGAATGTGCTGGTGGCTAAGGTGCCATGTAGGATTCTCTTTTCCAGAGGGTTTGACACAGGTCAAAGAGCACGGTTCCTTTTGGGGACAGGAGATGTTCTGTTGTGTGACTCAGGGGCCACATGTTGTATCATAAGTTGGTATTCCAGAATAGGCTCCTGAGGACAGATGATTGACAACCTAATCAAGTGTTCCAATTAGGTCCAAGGGCATGTCAGGTTCAATCTCTGACTCAGGACCATTGACCTGGCTGTCTGCCTGGATGAAGGGGATCAGGTTGTTTCAGACTGTGCATTTGTGTCCAGAGCAGCCACCAATATTGGGGTGGGCTCAGGGCCCTTGCAGGTTTCTCTTAATCTGTAAGGTTTGGGCAACTGTGAAGGGCACGGTTTTCTTGGGGATAGCAGCCACAGACCTTAGGTGTACTTCGAATGATCCTATCCCGGAGGGCATGTGAGCCATGGTTTTGAAAGAGAAGTCTGAAAACACAAATTCCGGTACAGGTTATTCGAGAGGCGGTCGCAAGCCCAATGCATAGATCTGGTGAGAAGTTCGACAGGAACTGTAATTAGGGTGACTGGAAGATGGTAGCACAGACTTATCTATCTGGATTGTGTGTCCAGAATGGCCTCGGAATCCATGGGTCCATCGGATACTTTTCCGCTCTAAGGATTCTGGCAGCTCCACATAGTTTGGTGGCTTTTTCGAGGAAGATAACAGTGCTGTTTTCCATCTTAGAGGTGCCCCAAAACAGGGATTCCAGAGACGGGCTCTGGTTCTGGGCACCTGGAGAACCCCACCAAGGGTTAGGATTTGGGCCTAGGGGCATACCAGGCCAGCAATGTGGGAACCTTGTGGTGGAACTGAGAGTGTTTGTTTGAAAGCATAACCAGGTGAGGGTCACAATGCCTGTTTGTGCCCCTGTCAGCCCTCAGGAGTTGGTGTGGGCACATTGGCCATGCACCTGACTCCCACTTGGAGGGATGGACACCCATCCCAACAGCCAGGTTTCCTTATGTGGGGAAGGAGTAGTACTCAATTATACTTCAAGTTCCCCCATTGGAAGGATTCCAAGAAAGTCTGGGGAAAGGCGCCAGAATACCAGGATGGTTAGAGATGATGGACTTGGGCCATGGCCAGTCCCACACGCTAGATATGGGGCCTGCTCTCTGGGTTACTGAAACTAGGTCATGACTCAGGCTCTGTCAGACACAACACTAGAGGCCAGGGCAGTCCATATATAGGGGTTCCCTCGAGAGCTGAGCAGATTGATCCTCATGTGGGGATTCTGGCCAGACTCAGCAGGCACTTCTTTTTTCTATAGAGAAGGCAGAATGCTGCACTGTGGCTTCAGAATTCAATATCAAGAGGCCTTGGGGACCAGTAGGGTGAGGATGGAATTGTAAACACAAGCTACTCTACAATTCAGTGCCAGCAGAATGCAGTTCCAATGTGAAGCATTTTTTTTTCGAGTTATTTAGCACCTGAGTAAGGGCGGATGTTAGATGTTTGCTCACACTAGAGCTTGTGTCTATGATTACCAACAATTATAGTGATGGCATCAAAAGCCCATGGAGGATTTCCCAGCTGAGGCTTGTGAGATGCTCCAAACAGCAAGGCTTCCTTCTACTGGACAAATGCAGTCTGGTTTGTTTGCTCCACGGTACCCTATGTGGAAAGTTTGGGTAGCAGAGCTCTTCGGCATGGATGCCTGGAAAGCACACCTCCATTCTCCATTGCATCTGAGGAACATGGCATGTTCATTCTGGTGGCTCTGGGGTGAAGGACCAAGGCTTTGAGTGGACATGGAATCTCTTGAAGATGGGCCACAATGCTGGTTTGTTACTAAGGAGATCTTAGAATGTGCTGGTGGCTAAGATGCCGTGCAGGATCCTACTTCCCTGTGCTTTGGCACAAATGGAAGGGCACAGTTTCCTTCTGGAGACAGGAGATGTTCTTTTGTGTTGCCCTGGGACCACATGTTGCATCATCTGTTCTCATTCCAGAACAGGACTCAGAGGACAGATGTCTGAAAACCGAACCTAGGGTTCCAATGATGTCCTTAGGGGTATGTTAGGTTTATTTTTCGGATTCAGGACCGTTGATTTGGCTGTCTGCCTGGATGTTGGTGATCAGGGTGTTTAAGCCTGCGCATTAGCTTTCAGAGAGGCCACCAATATTAGGGTGGCCTCAGGGCCCTTGCAGGTTTCTCCTAATCTAGAAGGTTTGGGCAACTGTGACAGGTACAGTTTCATTGGGGATGGTAGGGACAGTCCTGTGGTGTGGATCTGGAGACCAAATCCTGCAGGGCATGTGTGCCATTATTTTGGTAGAGAAGTCTGCAAACACAAATTCGAATTAAGGTTAGTGGTGAGGTGATCAAAGGCCCAATGCATACACCTAGAAGGCAGCTCGTCTGGAACTGTAATTAGGGTGACTGGAAGTCGGTAGCACATGCTTTTCTCTCTGGATTGTGTGTCCAGGCTGGCCTATGAATGCAGGTGTGTTCTCATGGGTCCATTGGAGACGTTTCCTTTCTATGGATCCTGATGGCTCTCCATTGTTTGGTAGCTTTTTAGGGGGAAGGGAAGAGTGATGATTACCATCATGGGGTGCCCAATAAGAGAAGGGCTTTAAGTCTGGGCACCTGGAATATTCCACCATGTTTTAGGGTTTGTGCCTAGAATCATACCAGGTCTGCAATGCGGGATTGTGGTGGTGCAACTGAGAGGGATTGTTTGAAAGCACGCTCAGGCTGAGGGTCACAAAGCCTTGTTGTGCCCAGGGCGGCACTCAGGTGTGCGTGTGGACTCATTGGTCTTGCAACTGGATCCCTGTTTGAGGGTTGAACACCCATCCCAACAGCCAGGTTTATTGCTATGGTGAAAGAGGAGTTCTCTATTGTGCTTCAGTTTCCCCCATTGTCAGGGATTCCAGCAAAGGTCTGGGGACAGGTGCCTGAATACCAAGGATGGATAGAGATGGTGTACTTGTACCATGACCATCCCAAGTGCTAGAAGTGGGGCCCGCTCTCTGGTGGCTGAAACTCGGTCGGCCCTCAGACTCTGTAAGACACAGCAGTAGTGGCCATGGCAGCCTATAATTCAGGGTTGACTGGAGGGCTGAGCAGATGGATCGCCATGTGGGGTTTCTGGGCAGACTCACCAGGCACTTCTTCATTTCATGTGGAAGGCAGAATGCTGTGTTGTGGCTCCAGATTTCCCTATCAAGAGGGCTTGGGGATCAGTAGGGTGAGGATGGAATTGTAAACACAAGCTACGGTTCAATTCACTGCCAAGCAGAAGGCAGTTCCTATGTGCAGCGGTTTATTTGAAACATCCAGCACTGGAATAAAGGTGGATGTCAAATGTTTTCTCACACTTGAGTCTGTGTCTATGATGACCAACAAATGGAGGGGTGGCATCAAGAGGACATGGAGGAGTTCACACGCTGAGGCCTGTGAGCTGCTCCAAACAGTAAGTTTTCCTTCTACTGGGCAGGTGAAGTCTGTAGTTTTTTTTGTTTTGTTTTTTTTTTTTTGCTCTAGGTTCCCCCATGTGGAAAGTTTGTGAAGCAGAGCTCTCAGGCATGGATGCCTGGAAAGCACACCTCCATTGACCATTGCAGCTAGGAACATGGCAGGTTCGTTATGGTGGCTCTGGGGTGAAGTTCCAAGGCCTTGAGTTGACATGGAATCTCTTGAAGATGGGCCACAATGCTGGTTTGTTACCAAGGAGATCTTAGAATGTGCTGGTTGCTAAGGTGCCATGCAGGATTCTCCTACCCTTAGGGTTTGGCACAGGTCGAAGGCACGGTATCATTCCGGGGACTGGAGATGTTCTGTCCTGTGGCTCAGGGATCACATGATGTGTCATAAATTGATATTCCATAACAGGCCCCTGAGGACAGATGCCTGAAAACCTAATGGGGTTCCATTGAGGGCCTAGGGGCATTTCAGGTTCAATCTTTGAACTCACGATCATTGACTTGGCTGTCTCCCTGGATGGAGGTGATCAGGATGTTTCAGGCTGCGCATTTGAGTCCAGAATGGCTGGCAATATTGAGTTGGGCTCAGGGGCCTTAAAGGTTTCTCCTAATCTGGAAGGTTTGGGCAACTCTGATATGCACAGTGACCTTGGGGATGGCAACCAGAGTTGTGTGGTGTGGGTTCAGAGATCCCATTCTGGTGGGCATGTGAGCCATGGTTTTGGGAGAAAAGTCTGGAAACACAAATTTGGGTTAGGGTTAGTGGTGATGTGATTGCGGGCCCAATGCGTAGAACTGGAGGGCTGCTAGTCAGGAATTTTAATTAGGGTGACTGGAAGGCAGTAGCACAGGCTTTTCTCTATGGGTTGTGTGTCCAGGATGGCCTCAGAATGCAGGTGTGGTCTCATGGGTCCCGAGGAGTCTTCTCCTCTCTATGGATCCTGGTGGCTCTCCATCGTTTGGTGGCTTTTTCAGGGAAAGGAAGAGTGCTGTTTTCCATCTTATGGGTACCCCAAAACAGGGATTCCAAAGACGGGCTCTGCTTCTTGGCATCTGGGATATCCCCCCAAGGGTTAGGATTTAGGCCTAGGGGCATATGAGACCTGCAATGTGGGATCATGGTGGTGCAACTGAAAGGGGTTGTTTGAAATCATGGTCAGGCTCAGGGTCAAAATGCCTGTTTGCTCCCAGGGCACCCCTCAGGAGTGGGCGTGTTCTCATTGATCTTGTAACTGGCTCCCCCTTTGTGGCTTGGACACCCATCCCAACAGCCAAGTGTCCAGCCATGAGGAAGGAGTAGTTCTCTATTGTGCTTCAGGGTCCCCAAATGGCAGGGATTTCAGCAAAGGTGTGGGGACAGATGCCTGAATACCAAGAATGGGTAGAGATGATGTACTTTTGCCATGGCAATCCCAAGTGCTAGATATGGGGCCCACTCTCTGTTGACTGATTCTAGGTCGTGGCTCAGGCTCTATCAGACACAGCACTAGTAGCCAAGGCAACCTAAAAATAGGGTTTCCCTCGAGGGACGAGCAGATGGATCCTCATGTGGTGTTTCTTGCCAGACTCACCAGGCACTTCTTTCTAGGGAAGTCAAAATGCTGTGTTGTGGCTCCAGAACTCTGTATTGAGATGGCTTGGGGACCAGTCGGGTGAGGATGGAATTGTAAACACAAGCCACGGTTCAATTCAGTGCCAAGCAGAAGGCAGTTCCTATGTGCAGCAGCTTATTCGAGATATCCAGCACCTGAGTAAGGCGGATGTCAGATATGAGCTCATACTGGAGGTTGTGTCTATGATGACTGCCAAATGGAGGGGTGGTGTCAAGAGGCCATGGAGGGATTTTCACGTAGAGGCCTATGAGCTGCTCCAAACAGCAAGGTTTTATTCTACTGGATAGGTGGAGTCTGGATTATTTGCTCCAGGGCCCCCCATGTGGAAAGTTTGGGTAGCAGAGCTCTACCTCATGGATGCCTGGAAAACTCAACTCCATTGACCATTGCAGCTGAGGAACATGGCAGGTTCTTTCTGGTATCTCTGGGGTGAAGTACCAAGTCCCAGAGTTGACAGGGAATCTCTTGCATATGGGCCACAATGCTGGTTTGCTACCAGAGAGATCCTAAAATGTGCTGGTAGCCCAGGTGCTGTGCAGGATCCTACTTCCCTGGGCTTTGGCACAAATGGAAGGGCACAGTTTCCTCCTGGGGACAGGAGACATTCTTTTGTATGGCCCAGGGACCACATGTTGTATCATAAGTTCACATTGAAGAACAGGCCCCTGTGGACAGATGTCTGGAAACTGAATCTAGGTTTCCAATGACATCCTAGGGGGATGTTAGATTCACTGCTCTGACTCAGATCCATTGATTTGGCTCTCTGCCTGGATGTAGGTGATCAGAGTGCTTGTTTCAGACTTTTCATTTGCGTTCAGAGCAGCTGCCAATATTGGGATCGGCTCAGGGACCTTGTAGATTTTTCCTAATCTAAAAGGTTTGGGCAATGGTGATGGGCATAGTTTCCTTGTGGATGGCATGGACATTACTTGGTTGTGGATCCAGGGACCCCATCCTAAAGGCCATGTGTGCCATAGTTTTGGTAGAGAAGTCTGCAAACACAAATTCAGATTAGGGTTAGTGGCACGGTGATCAAAGACCCAATGCATAGACCTGGAGGGAAGCTCGTCTGGAATTGTAATAAGGTGACTGGAAGGCAGTAGCCCATGCTTTTCTCTCTGTATTGTGTGTCCAGGATGGTCTTGGAATTCAGGTGTGTTCTCATTGTTCCATGGGAGACTTTTCCTCTCTATGGATCCTGGTGGCTCCCCATAGTTTGGGGGCTTTTCAGGGAAGGGAAGAGTGATGATTTCCATCTTAGTGGTGCCCCAGAACAGGGATTCCAGAGACGGGATCTGGGTCTGGGCATCTGGGAAATCCCACCAAGTTTTAGGATTTGTGCCTAGAGGCATACCTAGATCCCTGCAATGAGGGATCATGGTGGTGCAACTGAGAGGATTGTTTGAAAGCATGCTTAGGCTGAGGGTACAATGCCTGTTTGTTCCCAGGGCAGCCCTCAGGAGAGGGCCTGGGCTCATTGGTCTTGCAACTGTCTCCCCCTTTGAGGGTTGGACACCCATCCTAACAGCCAGGTTTATTGCCATGGGGAAAGAAGAGTTCTCTATTTTGCTTCAGGTTCCACCTTTGGCAGGTATTCCAGCAAAGGTCTAGGGACAGGTGCCTGAATACCAAGGATGGGTAGAGATGACATACTTGGGTCATGGCCATCCTAAATGCTAGATATGGGGCCCGCTTTCGGGTGACGCAATCTCAGTCGGGACTCAGGTTGTCAGACACAGCACTAGGGGCTGTGGCAGCCTATAAATCGGGGATGACTGAAGGTTCGAGCAGATTGATCCTCATGTGGGGTTTCTGGCCAGACTAACCAGGCACTTCTTCATTCTATGGGGAAGGCAGAATGCTGCATTGTGGCTCCAGAATTCCCTATCAAGAGGGCTTGTGGACCAGTCAGGTGAGGATGGAATTGTAAACACAAGCTACAGTAAAATTCAGTGCCAAAGGGAAGGCCGTTCCTATGTGCAGTGGCTTATTCGAGATATCCAGCACCGGAGTAAGGGCCGATGTCAGATATTTGCTCACACTGGAGTTTGTGTCTATGATGGCTGCCATATGGATGGGTGGCATCAAGAGTCCATGGAGGGATTTTCACGTAGAGTCTTATGAGCTGCTCCAAACAGCAAGGTTTCATTCTACTGGACAGGTGGAGTCTGGTTTATTTGCTCCAGAGTCCCCCATGTGGAAAGTTTGGGTAGCAGAGCTCTAACGCATGGATGCCTGGAAAGCTCAACTCCATTGATCATTGCAGCTGAGGAACATGGCAGGTTCTTTCTGGAATCTCTGCAGTGAAGTACCAAGTCATTGAGTTGACATGGAAGCTCTTACAGATTGGCCACAATGCTGGTTTGTTACCAGAGAGATCTTAGAATGTGCTGGTGGCTAAGCTGCTAGGAGGTTTATACTCCCCTGAGCTTTGGCATAGATGGATGGGCACGGTTTCCTTCTAGGGACAGGAGATGTTCTGTTGTGTGGCCCAGGGACCACATGTTATATTATAAGTTCGCACTGCAGAACAGACCTCTGAGGACAGATGTCTGAAAACCTAATCTTGGGTTCGAATGACGTCCTAAGGGCATTTTAGGTGCACTATCCTGACTCAGGACTTTTGATTGGCTGTCTGCCTGTATGTAGGAAATCAGGGTGTTTCAGAATGCGTATTTGCATTCAGAGGGGCCGCCAATATTTGGGTAGGCTCAGGGGCCTTGAAGGTTTCTCCTAATCTTAAAGGTTTGGTCAAATGTGACAGGTAGAGTTTCCTTGGGGATGGCAGGGACAGTCCTGTGGTGTGGATCCAGAGACCCCATCCTGGAAGGCATGTGTGCCATGGTTTTGGTAGAGAAGTCTACAAACTCAAATTCGGGTTAGGGTTAGTGTGGAGGTGATCGCAGGCCCAATGCATAGATCCGGAGGGCAGCTCGTCTGGAACTGTAATTATGGTGACAGGAAGGTGGAAGCACAGGCTTTTCTCTCTGGATTGTGTGTCCAGGATGGCTTCGGAATGCAGGTGTATTCTCATGGGTCTATGGGAGAATTTTCCTCTCTATGGATTCTGGTGGCTCCCCATAGTTTGGTGGCTTTTTCAGGAAAGGGAAGAGTGCTGAAGATCTTAGAATGTGATCATTGCTAAGGGGCCATGCAGGATTCTCCTACCCTGAGAGTTTGGGACAGGTCAAAGGGCACGGTATCCTTCTGGGGACAAGATATATTTTGTCATGTGGCTCAGGGACCACATGATGTGTCATAAATTGGTATTCCAGGACAGGCCCCTGAGAACAGATGCCCAAAAACCTAATGGGGTTCCATTGAGGGCCTAGGGGCATTTCAGGTTCTATCCTCGAACTCACGATAATTGACATGGCTGTCTCCTTGGATGGAGGTGATCAGGGTGTTTCAGAATGCACATTTGCGTCCAGAGTGGATGGCAATTTTAGGGTGGGCTCAGGGGCCTAACATGTCTTTCCTAATCTGGAAGGTTTGGGCAACTCTGATATGCACAGTGTCCTTGGGGATGGCAGGCAGAGTTCTGTGGTGTGGCTCCAGAGATCCCATTCTTGTGGTATGTGAGCCATGGTTTTGGGAGAGAAGTCTGGAAATACAAATTTGACTAGGGTTAGTGGCAATGTGATTGCAGGCCCAATGCGTAGACCTGGAGGGCAGCTCATCAGGAAATTTAATTAGGCTGAGTGGAAGGCAGTAGCACAGGCTTTTCTCTCTGGATTGTATGTCCAGGATGGCCTCGGATTGCAGGTGTGGCCTCATGGGTCCAAAGGAGACCTCTCCTCTCTATGGATCCTGGCAGCTCTCCATAATTTGGTGGCTTTTTCAGGGAAGGGAAGAGTGCTGTTTTCCATCTTACGGGTTCCCCAAAACAGGGATTCCAGAGACGGGCTCTGCTTCTGGGCATCTAGGACACCCCCCCAAGGGTTAGCATTTAGGCCTAGGGGTGTATGAGGCCTGCAATGTGAGACCATGGTGGAGCAACTGTGAGGGATTGTTTGAAAGCATTGTCAGGCTGAGGGTCAAAATGGCGGTTTGTGCCCAGGTCGGCCCTCAGGAGTGGGCATGGTCTCATTGGTCTGGTAACTGGCTCCACTTTTGAGGGTTAGACACCCATCCCAACAGCCACGTTTCTTGCCATGAGGCAGGAGGAGTTCTCTATTGTGCTTCAGGTTCTCCCATTGGCAGGGATTCCAGCAAAGGTCTAGGGACAGGTATCGTAGTACCAAGGATGGATAGAGATGACCTACTTTGGCCATGGCAATCCCAAATGCTAGATGTGGGGCCCACTCTCTTGTGACTGACTCTAGGTCGGGGATCAGGCTCTGTCAGACACAGCACTTGTGGCCAGGGCATCCTATAAATTGGGGTTCCCTCAAGGGCCGAGCGGATTGACCCTCATGCGGGGTTTCTGGCTGGACTTACCATGCACTTCTTTCTATAGGGAAGGCAGAATACTGCCTTGTGGCTCCAGAACTCCCTATCAAGAGGACTTGGGGACCAGTCGGGTGAGGATGGAATTGTAAACACAAGCTATGGTTCAATTCAGTGCCAAATGGAAGGCAGATCCTATGTGCAGCAGCTATTCGAGATATCCAGCACATGATTAAGGGTGGATGTCAGATATTTGCTCACATTGGAGTTTGTGTCTATGATGAATGAAAAATGAAGGGGTGGCTTCAAGAGGCCATGGACGAATATTTACTTTGAGTCTTATGAGCTGCTCCAAACAGCAAGGTTTCACTCAACTAGACAGGTGGATTCTGGTTTACTTCCTCCAGTGTCCCCCATGTGGAAAGTTTGTGTAGTAGAGCTCTACAGCATGGATGCCTCGAAAGCTCAACTCCATTGACCATTGCAGCTGAGGAACATGGAAGATTCATTCTGCTCTCTCTGGAGAGAAGTGCCGAGTCCTTGAGTTCACCAGGAGTTTCTTGCAGATGGGCCACAATGCTGGTTTGTTACGAGGGAGGTCTTAAAATGTGCTGGTGGCTAAGGTGCTATGCAGGATCCTACTCCCCTGGGCTTTGGCACAGATGGAAGGGCACGGTTTCCTTCTGGGGACAGGAGATGTTCTGTTGTGTGGCCCGGGGACCACATGTTTTATCATAAGTTCACATTGCAGAACAGGCCTCTGAGGACAGATGTCTGAAAATTGAATCTAGAGTTCCAATGACATCCTAGGGGCATGTTAGTTCACTGTTATGACTCAGGATCATTGATTTGGCTGTCTGCCTAGAAGTAGGGGATCAGGGTGTTTAAGACTGTGCATTTGCTTACAGAGCAGCCGCCAATATTGGGGTCAGCTCAGGGGCCTTGCAGATTTCTCCTAATCTAGAAGATTTGGGCAACAGTGATGGGCACAGTTTCCTTGGGGATGGCAGGGACATTCCTGGGGTGTGGATCCAGGGACCCCATCCTGGAGGTCATGTGTGCCATGGTTTTGGTAGAGAAGTTTGCAAGCACAAATTCAGATTAGGGTCAGTGGCGTGGTGATCAAAGACCCAATGCATAGACCTGGAGGGCAGCTGGTCTGGCGCTGTAATTGGGTGACTGGAAGGCGGTAGCATAGGCATTTCTCTCTGTATTCTGTGTCCAGGATGGTCTCGGATTGCAGGTGTGTTCTCATGGGACCATGGGAGACTTTTCCTCTCTATGGATCCTGGTGGCTCCCCATAGTTTGGTGGCTTTTTTGGGGAAGGCAAGAGTGCTGCTTTCCATCATAGGGGTGCACCAAAACATGGATTCCAGAGACGGGCTCTTGGTCAGGGCACCTGGAAAATCACACCAAGTTTTAGGATTTGTGCCTAGGTGCGTACCAGGCCTGCAATGAGGGATCATGGTGCTGCAACTGAGAGGGACTGTTTGAAATCATGCTCAGGCTGAGGGTCACAATGCCTGTTCGGGCCCAGGGCACTCCTCAGGAGTGGGCATGGGCTCATTGGTCTTATAACTGGCTCCCTTTGAGGGTTGGACACCCATCCCAACTGCCAGGTATATTGCCATGGGCAAAGAGGTGTTCTCTATTTTGTTTCAGGTTTCACCATTGGCAGGGATTCCATCAATGGTTTGTAGACAGTTGCCTGAATACCAAGCATGGGTAGAGATGATGTACTTTGGCCATGGCAATCCCAAATGCTAGATACAGGGCCCACTCTCTGGTGGATGAAGCTCGGTCGGGCCTCAGGATCTGTCAGACACAGCACTAGTGGCCATGGTGGCCTATAAATCGAGGCTGAATTGAGGGCCGAGTAGATGGATCCTCATGTGGAATTTCTGGTCAGACTCACCAGGCTCTTCTTTATTCGATGGGGAAGGAAGAATGCTGCGTTGTGGCTCCAGATTTCCCTATCAAGAGGGCTTGGGGACCAGTCGGGTGAGGATGGAATTGTAAACACAAGCTACGTTTCAAATCACTGCCAAGTGGAAGGCAGTTTCAATGTGCAGCAATTTATTTGAGACATCCATCACTGGAATAATGGTGGATGTCAGATGTTTGCTCACACTAGAGTTTGTGTCTATGATGACTGACAAATGGAAGGGTGGTGTCAAGAGGCCATGGAGGAGTTCACATGCTCAGGCCTGTGAGCTGTTCCAAACAGTAAGATTTTCTTCTACTGGGCAGTTGAAGTCTGGTTTGTTTGCTCTAGGTTCCCCCATGTTGAACGTTTATGAAGCGAGCTCTCCGGCATGGATGCCTAGAAAGCATTACTCCATTGACCCTGATGCTGAGGAACATGGCAGGTTCATTCTGGTGGCTCTGGGGCGAAGTACCAAGACCTTGAGTTGACATGGAATCTCTTGCAGATGGGCCACAATGCTGGTTTGTTACCAAGGAGATCTTAGAATGTGTGGGTTGCTAAGGTCCCATGCAGGATTATCCTACCCTGAGGGCTTGTCACAGGTCGAGGAGCATGGTATCCTTCTGGGAACAGGAGATGTTTTGTCATGTGGCTCAGGGACCACATGATGTGTCATAAATTAGTATCCAGAACAGGCTCCTGAGGACAGATGCCTGAAAACCAAATGGCGTTCCATTGATGGCCTAGAGGCATTTCAGGTTCAATCTTCTAACTCACGATCATTGACTTGGCTGTCTCCCTGGATGGAGGTGATCAGAGTGTTTCAGACTACGCATTTGCGTCCAGAATGGATGGCAATATTGGGTTGAGCTCAGGGGCTTTACAGGTTTCTCCTAATCTGGAAGTTTTGGGCAACTCTGATATGCACAGTGTCCTTGGGGTTGGCAGCCAGAGTTGTGTGGTGTGGCGCCAGAGATCCCATTCTGGTGGACATTTGAGCCATGGTTTGGGGAGAGAAGCCTGGAAACACAAATTCACGTTAGGGTTAGTGGCAATGTGATCGCTGGCCTAATGCATAGACCTTGAGTGCAGCTGGTCAGGAACTTTAATTAGGGTGACTGAAAGGCAGTATCACAGGCTTTTCTCTCTGGATTGTGTGTCCAGGATGGCATCGGAATGCAGGTGTGGTCTCATGGATCCATGGGAGACTTTTCCTCTCTTTGGATCCTGGCGGCTCTCCATAGTTTGGTGGCTTTTTCTGGGAAGGGAAGAGTGCTGTTTTCCACCTTAGGGGTGCCCCAAAACAGGGATTCTAGAGACAGGCTCTGGTTCTGGGCATCTGGGACATCCCCCCAAGGGTTAAGATTTGGGCCTAGGGATGTATGAAACCTGTAATGCAGGATCATGGTGGTGCAACTGAGAGGGATTGTTTGAAAGCAAGCTCAAACTAAGGGTCAAAATGCCTGTTGGCACCCAGGGCAGCCCTCCGGAGTGGCGTGGTCTCATTGGTATTGTAACTGGCTCCCCTTTTGAGAGTTGGACACCCATCCCAACAGCGAAGAGTACTGTCATGAGGAAGGAGGAGTTTTCTATTGTGCTTAAGGTTGCCCCATTGGCAGGAATTCCAGCAACGGTCTGGGGACAGGTGCCTGAATACCAAGGATGTGTAGAGATGACATACTTGGGCCATGGCCATCCCAAATGTTAGATGTGGGTCCCGCTCTATGGTGACTGACACTAGGTCAGGGATCAGGCTCTGTCAGACACTGCACTAGTCTCTGTGGCAGCCTATAAATTGGGGTTGACTTAAGGGCCAACCAGATTTATCCTCATGTGGGGTGTCTGGACAGATGCACCTGGCACTTCTTCATCCAATAGGGAAGGCAGAATGCTGCGTTGTGGCTCCAGATATTCCTATCAAGAGGTCCTGTGGACCAGTTGGGTGAGGATGGAATTGTAAATACAATCTACAGTTAAATTAAGTACCAAGCAGAAGGCAGTTCCAATGTGCAGAGGTTTATTTGAGACATCCAGTACTGGAATAAGGGTGGGTGTCAGATGTTTGCTCACACTAGAGTTTGTGTCTATTATGGCTGACAAATGAAAGGGTGGTGTCAAGAGGCCATGGACGAGTCCACACGCTGAGGCCTGTGAGCTGCTCTGAACAGTAAGGTTTACTTTTATTTGGCAGGTAAAGTCTGGTTTGTTTGCTCTAGGCTCCCTCATGTGGAAAGTTTGTGAAGCAGAGCCCTCCAGCATGGATGCCTGGAATGCACACCTCCATTGATCATTGCAGCTGAGGAACATGGCAGGTTAATTCTGGTGGCTCTGGGGCGAAGGACCAAGTCCTTGAGTTGACATGGAATCACTTGCAGATGGGCCACAATGCTGGTTTGTTACCAAGAAGATCTTAGAATGTGCTGGTTGTTAAGGTGCCATGAAGGTTTCTTCTACCCTGAGGGTCTGGCACAGTTCGAAAAGCATGGGATCCTTCTGAGCACCGGAGATGTTCTGTCGTGTGGCTCAGGGATCACATGATGTGTCAAAAATTTGTATTCTACAACAGGCCCCTGAGGACAGATGCCTAAAATCCTAATGGGGTTCCATTGAGGGCCTAGTGGCATTTAAGTTTCAATCTTTGAACTCATGATCATTGACTTGGCTGTATCCCTGGATGGGGGTGATCAGGATGTTTCAGGCTGTGCATTTGAGTCCAGAGTGTCCAGCTAAATTGGGGTGGGCTCAGGGGCCTTACAAGTTTCTCCTAATCTAGAAGGTTTGGGCAACTCAGTGTCCTGGCAACAGTGTGGTCAACAGTGTCCTTTGGGACGGCAGCCAGAGTTCTGTGGTGTGGCTCCAGAGATCCCATTCTGGTAGGCATGTGAGCCATGGTATTGGGAGAGAAATCTGGAAACACAAATTCAGTTTAGGGTTAGTGGCGATGTGATCGCAGGCCCAATGTGTAGACATGGAGAGAAGCTCATAAGGAACTTTAATTAGGGTGACTGGAAGGCAGTAGCACAGGCTTTTCTCTTTTGATTTTGTGTCCAGGATGGCCTCAAAATGCATGTGAGACTCAAAATGCAAAGTGTCCATGGGAGACTTTTCTCTCTATGGATCCTGTCGGCTCTCCATAGTTTGGTGGCTTTTTCAGGGAAGAGAAGAGTGCTATTTTCCATCTTAGTTGTGCCCTAAAACAGGGATTCCAGAGACGGGCTCTGATTCTGGGCCTCAGGGACATCACCCAAGGGCTAGGATTTGGGCCTAGGGGCGTATGAGGCCTTCAATACAGGATCATGGTGGTGCAACTGAGAGGGATTGTTTGAAATCATGGTCAGGCTGAGGGTCAAAATGCCTGTTTGCAGCCAGGGCAGCCCTTAGGAGTGGGTGTGGTCTCATTGGTCTTGTAATTGGCTCCCCCTTTGAGGGTGGACATCCATCCCAACAGCCAAGTGTCCTGCCATGAGGAAGGAGGAATTTTCTATTGTGCTACAGGTTCACTCATTGGAAATGATTTCAGCAAAGTCTGGGGTCAGGTGCCTGTATACCAAGGATGAGTAGAGATGATGGACATTGGCCATGGCCAGTCTCAAATGGTGAATAATGGCCCCGATCTCTTGGTCGCTGACACTAGGTTTTGGCTCAAGATCTGTCAGACACAGCACTAGAGCCCACGGCAATATATAAATCTGGGTTCCCTTGAGTGCCGAGCAAATTGATCCTCATGTGGGGTTTTGGGGCAGACTCACCAGGCCCTTCTTGTTCTATGGGAAAGTCAGAATGCTGTGTTGTGGATACAGATTTCCCTATCAAAAGGGCATGCAGTACCAGGAAGCTGAAAATGGAATTATAACCCCAAGCTATGGTTACATTCAGTGTCAAGCCAAAGGCACTTCCAGTGTGCCGTGGTTGAATCAAATATCAAACACCTGAGTAAGGGTGGATGTCAGATATTTGTTCCTGCTGGAGTTTGTGTCTATGATGACCAACAAATGGAGGGGTGGCGTCAAGAAGCCATGGAGGATTTCCCACGCTGGGGCTTTTTAGATGCTTCAAACAGCAAGGATTCCTTCTACTGGACAGGGGCAGTCTAGTTTGTTTGCTCCAGGGTCCCACACGTGGAAAGAATGGGTAGCATATCTCTCCCACATGGATGCCTGGAAAGCACACCTCCATTAACCATTGCTGCTAAAGATAATGGCAGGTTCATTCTGGTGGCTCTGTGGTGAAGTCCCAGGGATTGGATTGGACTCGGAATCTCATGAAAATAGGTCACAATGCTGGTTTGTTACCAGAGAGATCTAAGAATGTGCTGGTGCCTAAGGGGCCATGCAGGATTCATCTACTCTGAGGATTTGACACAGGTCTAAGAGCCTGGATTCCGTCTGGGGACAGGAGATGTTCTGTTGTGTGGCTCAGGGACCATATGTTGTATCATTAGTTGGTATTCCAAAACAGGCCTCTGAGGAAAGATGCTTAAAAGCCTAATCTAGGGTACCTATGAGGTCCTAGGGGCATGTCAGGCTCAATCTTCTTACTCAGAACCATTGACTCTGGTTTCTGCCTGGATGGAGGTGATCAGGGTATTTCAGATTGTACATTTTTGTCCAGAGTGTCCTCCAATATTGTGGTGGGCTCATGGTCCTTGCAGTTTTCTCCTTCTCAGGAGGGTTTTAGCAGCTTTGATGGGCACAGTTTCCTTGGGGATGGCAGGAACAGTCCTGTGGTGTGGCTCCAGAGACCCCATCCTGGAGGGCATGTGAGCCATGGTTTTGGGAGATAAGTCTGGAAACACAAACTCGGGTTAAGTTTATCGGCGAGGTGATCACAGGCCCAATGCATAGACCTAGAGGGCAGCAAGTCAGGAACTATAAATCAGGTGACTTGAAGGCAGTAGCACAGGCTATTGTATCTGGATTGAATTTCCAGGATGGCCTTGGAATGCAGGTGTGGTCTCATGGGTCCATGGAGATTTTTCCTCTCAAGGATCCTGGTGGGTCCCAATAGTTTGGTGGCTTTCTCAGGGAAGGGGAGAGTGTTGTCTTCCATCTTAGAGGTGCCCCAGAAAGGGGATGACAGAGACAGGCTTTGGGTTTAGGCGCATGGAAAATCCCACCAAGGGTTAGGAGTTTGGCCTAGGGGCGTACCAGACCAGCATTGCAGGTCCTGGAGGTGAAACGGAGATCATTTGATTGAAAGCATGCTCAAGTTGAGAGTCACAATGCCTGATTGTGCCTAGGAAGCTCTCAGGAGTGGGTGTGTCTCTCATTGCCCATGCAGCTGAATCCCATTCTGAGGCTTGAACACTCATTCCAAAGCCAGGATTCCTGTCATGGGGAACGAGGAGAGTTCTCTATTGTGCTTCAGGTTCCCCCATTAGAAGGGATTAAAGCAAAGGTATAGAGACAGATGCTTGAATATCAAGGATGGGTAGTGATGATGGCCCTGGGCCATGGCCGTTCTCAGATATTTGATATGGGCCCCACCCTCTGGGTGACTGACACGAGGTCGGGGCTCTGGCTCTGTAAGACACAGCACTATTTGCAAGGGAAAACTATAAATAGGTGTTCCCTCCTGGGCTGAGTATATTGATCCCCATGTGCAGCTTCTGGGCAGACTCACCAGGTCCTTCTTTCTATGGGGAAGGCAGAATTCTGTGTTGTGGCTCCAGAAGTCCCTATAAAGAGATATGGCAGACCAGTAGGGTAAGAATGGAATTGTAATCCGGAGCTAGGGTTAAATTCAGTGCCAAGTGAAAGGCACTTCCAGTGTGCAGCGGTTGATTCCAATATCAGCACCTGAGTATGGGCGGATGTCAGATGTTTGCTCAGTCTGGAGTTTGTGTCTATTATGACCCACAAATGGAGGGGCTGCGTCATGAGGCCATGGAGGATTTCCCACTCTGGGGCTTGTGAGATGATCCAAACAACAAACAACAATGTTTCTTTCTACCAGTCAGGGAAAGTCTGGTTTGTTTGATCCAGTTTCTCATGTGGAAAATTTGTGGAGCAGAGCACTCCCGCATGGATGCCTAGAAAGCACCCCTCCATTGACCATTGGAGCTTAGGAACATGGCATGTTCATTCTGGTGGCTCTGGCGCATAGTATCAAGGTCTTCAGTTGACATGGAGTCTCATGAAGATGGGTCACAATGCTGGTTTGTTACCAGGGAGATCATAGAATGTGCTGGTTGCTAAGGGGCCATGCAGGATTCATCTACCCTGATGGTTTGACACAGGTCCACGAGAACTGCTTCCTCCTGGGTCCAGGAGATGTTCTGTTCTGTGGCTCAGGAACCACATGTTGTATCATAAGTTAGTATTCCAGAACAGGTCTATGA
This sequence comes from Mustela nivalis, assembly GCF_964662115.1. Taxonomy (NCBI): domain Eukaryota; kingdom Metazoa; phylum Chordata; class Mammalia; order Carnivora; family Mustelidae; genus Mustela; species Mustela nivalis. The sequence goes on along the minus strand of NC_139022.1, from coordinate 1,488,947 downwards.
GGAAAGATACCTGAAAACCTAATCTAGTGTTCCAATGAAGTCCTTGGGTCATGTCAGGTTCAATCTTCTGACTCAGGATCATTGACTTGGTTGGTTGGATGGAGGTGATCAGGTTGTTTCAGACTGTGCATTTGAGTCCAGAGTGGCCTCCAATATTGGCCTGGGCTCAGGGGCCTTATATGTTTCTGCTAATCTAGAGGTTTGGGGCAAGAGTGATGGGCACAGTTTCCTTGTGTATGGCAGGCACAGTCCTTTAATGTGGCTCGAGATACCACAACGTGGAGGGCATGTGAAGCATGGTTTTGGGAGAGAAGTCTGCAAACACAAACTCGGGTTAGGGTTAGTGGCGAGGTAATCGCAGGCCCAATGCATATACCAGGAAGTCAGGTACTCAGGAACTGTAAATCGGATGACTACAAGGTGGTAGCTCAGGCTTTTGTATCTGGATTGTGTGTCCAGGATGGCCTCGGATTGCAGGTGTGGTCTCATGGGTCCATGGCAGATTTTTGCTCTCTAAGTTTTTTGGGGGCTCCCAATAGTTTTGTGGCTTTCTTGGAGAAGAGAAGAGTGCCATTTTCCAAATTACGGGTGCCCCAAAATAGGGCTTGCAGAGACGAGCTGGTTCTGGGTCACTGGAAAATCCCACCAAGTGTTAGGATTTGGGCCTAGGGCATACCAGGCCTGCAATGCAAGATCATGAAGGTGCAACTGAAAGCGTTTTTTGAAAGCATGCTCAGGCTGAGGGTCACAGTGCCTGCTTGTGCCCAGGGTTGCACTCATGAGTGGGCGTGGTCTCCTTGGCCATGGAGCTGGCTCCCACTTTGAATGTTGGAAACCCATCCCAACAGCTAGGATCCCTGCCATGGCGAAGGAGGAGTTCTCTATTGTGCTTCAGGTTCCCCCATTGGCTGGGATTCCAACAAAGGTCTGGGGACAGGTGCCTGAATACCAAGGATGGGTGGAGATGGTGGACTTGAGCCATGGCCAGTCTCACATGCTAGATATGGGCCCCGATCCCTTGGTGGTTGACACTAGGTCTTGGCTAGGCTCTGTCAGACACAGCACTAGTGCCCAGTGCAGCCTATAAATTGGGGTTCCCTTGAACGCCGAGCAGACTGATTCTCATGTGGAGTGTCTGGGAAGACTCACCAGGCTTATTCTTTCTAGGAAAGGCAGAATGTTGCATTGTGGCTCTAGAATTCCCTTTCAAGAGGGCTTGCGGAACAGAAGGGTAAGGATGGAATTGTAAACACAAGCTGAGGTTCAATTCAGGGTCAAGTGGAAGGCAGTTCCAATGTGTATCAGGTTATTCGAGATATCCAGCACCTGAGCAAGGGCAGATGTCAGATGGTTGCTCACACTGGAGTTTGTGTCTATGATGACCGAAAAATGGGGAGCGGGTGGCATCAAGAGGCCATAGAGGATTTCCCACACTGAGGCTTGTGAGATGCTCCAAACAGCAAGGTTTTCTTCTATCGGACAGGTGGAGTCTGGTTTGTTTGCTCCAAGGTCCCACATATGGAAAGTTTTGGTAGCGGAGGTCTTCATTGGCCATTGCAGCTGAGGAACATGGCAGGATCGTTCTGGTGGCTGTTGGACGAAGTAAAATGGCCTTGAGTTGACATGGAATCTCTTGAAGTTGGGCCACAATCCTCGTTTGTTACCAGGGAGATCATAGAATGTGCTGGTGGCTAAGGTGCCATGTAGGATTCTCCTACCAAGAGGGTTTGACACAGGTCAATGAGCACGGTTTCCTTCTGAGGACAGATGTTTTGTTCTGTTTCTCAGGGACCACATGTTGCATCATAAGTTGGTATTCAGTACAGGCCCCTTAGGGCAGATGCCTGAAAACCCAATCTAGTGTTCCAGTGAGGTCCTAGGGGAATGGCAGGTTATATCTTCTGACTCAGGACCATTGGTGTGGCTGTCTGCCTGGTTGGAGGTGTTCAGGTTGTTTCAGACTGCGCATTGCATCTGTGACATTCACCAATATTGGGGTGGGCTGGGGGTCTTTCAGGTTTCTCCTAATATGGAAGGTTTCGGCAACTTTGATGTGCACAGTTTCCTTGGGTATGGCAGCCACAGTCTTGTGGTAGCCTTGTGAGACCCCATCTGGGAGGGCATGTGAGCCATGGTTTTGGGAGTGAAGACTGCAAACACAAATTCGGGTTCAGGTTAGTCGCGAGACGATCGCAGACCCAAAGCATAGACCTTGAGGGCAGCTAGTAAGTAACTGAAATTAGGGTGACTGGAAGGCGGTGGCACAGGCTTTTCTATCTGGATTGTGTTTCCAGGATGGCCTTGGAATACAGGTGTAGTCTAATGGGTCCATGGGAGACTTTTCCTCTCTAAGGATCTTGGCGGCTCCCCATAGTTTGGAGGCTTTTTCGGGAAAGGGAAGAGAGCTATTTTCCATCTTAGAGGTGCCCCAAAACAGGGATTCCATAGGATGGGCTCTGGGACTGAGCGCCTGGAAAATCCCACCAAGGTTTAGGATTTGGACCTAGGGGCATACCAGGCCTGCAATATTGGAAACTTGTGGTGGGACTGAGAAGGTTCGTTTGAAAGTATGTTCAGGTTGAGGGACACAATGCCTGTTTGTGCCCAGGACAGCCTTCAGGAGAGGATGTATCACATTGTCCATGCAGCTGGCTCCAACGTTCAGAGTGGAAACCCATCACAACAGTGAACTTTTCTGCCATAGGGAAGGAATAGTAGTCTATTGTGCTTCAGGTTCCCCCATTGGAAGGATTCCAGCAAAGTCTGGGGAAAGGTGCCAGAATACCAAAGATGGGTAGAGATGACAGACTTGGGCCATGGCCAGTCACACATACTAGATATCGGGCACAATCTGTGGGTGGCAGACACACGTTCTGGTCTGGGGCTGTCAGACCCAGCTCCAGTGGCCAGGACAGCCTATAAATCGGGGTTCCCTCGAGGTCTGAGCAGATTGATCCTCAGGTGGAGATTCTGGGCAGACTCAGTAGGCAATTCTTCTTTCTATGGGGAAGACAGAATGCTGCATTGTGGCTCCAGAATTCCCCATCAAGAGTGCTGGGGACCAGTAGGTTGAGGATGGAATTGTAAACCAAAGCTACGGTTAAATTCAGTGCCAAGCAAAAGACAGTTACAGTGTGTAATGGCTGATTTGAGATATCCAGCACCTGAGTAAGGATGGATGTCTGATGTTTGCTCATACTGGAGTTTGTATCTATGATGACTGACAAATGGAAGGGTGGCGTCAAGAGACCATGGAAGATTTCCTATGATGAAGCTTTTGAGATGCTCCAAACAGCAAGGTTTCCTTCTACTAAACAGATGGAATCTGGTTTGTTTGCTTAAGGGTCTCCTATGTGGGAAGTTTGTGTACCAGAGCACTCCCGCATGGATGCCGGGAAAGCACACCTCCATAGAGCCTTGCAGCTGAGGAACATGGCAGGCTCGTCCCAGTCGCTTTGGAGGGAAATGCCAAGGCCTTGAGTTGACATGGCATCTCTTGCAGATGGGCCACAATGTTGGTTTGTTACCAGGGAGATCTTAGAATGTGCTGGTGGCTAAGGGCCCATGCAGGATTCTCCTACCCTGAGGATTTGGCACAGGTCGAAGCTCACGGTTTCCTTCTAGGGACAGGAGATGTTCTGTTGTGGGGCTCAGGGACCACATGTTGTATTATAAGTTGGTATTCAAAACAGGACTCTGATGACTGATGCCTGAAAACCTAATCTAGGGTTCCAATGAGGTCCTAGGTGCATGTCAGGTTCAATCTTCTGACTCAGGACCATTGACTTTCTGTCTGCCTGGATGTAGGTGTTTAGGGTGTTTTAGAACACACATCTGCATTCAGAGAGGCCTCCAATATTTGTGTGTGCTCAGGAGCCTTGCAGTATTCTCCTAATCTGGAGTGTTTGGATAACTGTAACACATACAGTTTCCTTGGGGATGGCAGGCACAATCCTGTGGTGTGGTTCCAGAGACCCAATCCTGGAGGGCACGTGAGCCATGGTTTTGGGAGAGAAGTCTGCAAACACAAACTCGGATTAGGGTTAGTGATGAGTTGATATAAGACACAGTGCATAGACCTGGAGGGAAGCTCATCAGGAACGGTAAATCGGGTGACTAGAAGGTTGTAGCCCAGATTTTTGTATCTGGATTTTTGGTCCAGGATGGCCTTGAAATACAGGTGTGGTCTCATGGGTCTATCGGCATTTTTTCCTCTCTAAGGATCCTTGAGGCTCCCCATAGTTTTGTGGCTTTCTCGGGGAAGGTAAGAGCACTGTTTTCCATCTTAGGGATGCCACAAAACATGGATTCCAGAGGCAGGCTCTGGGTCTGGCCGGCTGGAAAATCCCACCAAGTGTTAGGATTTTGGCCTAGGGACATACCAAGCTTGCAATGCGGGATCTTGGAGGTGCAACAAAGAGGGTTTGTTTGAAAGCATGCTCAGTGTGAGTGTCACAATGCCTGTTTGTGCCCAGGTCGGCCCTAATGAGTTGGTGTGGTCCCATGGGCCATGCAGCTGGCTCCAACTCTGAGGTTTGGACATCCATCCCAAAAGCCAGGATTCCTATAATGGGGAAGGAGGAGTTCACTATTGAGCTTCAGCTTCTCCCATTGGCAGGGATTCCAGCAAAGTTCTGGAGACAGATGGATGAATAAGAAGGATGGGTCGAGATGACAGCCCTAGGACATGGTTGGTCTCACATGCTGGATAGGGAACCCGCTCTCCTGGTGGCTGTCTCTAGGTCGGTCTAAGGCTCTGTCATACACAGCACTAGTGGCCATAGCAGCCTATAAATAGGGGTTCCCTCGAGGCTTGAGCAGATTGATCCTCAGTTGGAGTTTCTGGCTAACTCACCAGGCCCTTTGAATGGCAAATGCAGAATAATGCATCGTGGCTCAGAATTCCCTATCAAGTGTGCTTGGCGACCTGTAGGGTGAGGATGGAATTATAAACCCAAGCTACGGTTAAATTCAGTGCCAAACACAAGGCAGGTCCAGTGTGCAGTGGCTGATCGAGATATCCAGCACCTGAGTAAGGGTGGATGTCAGACGTTTGCTCACACTGGAGTTTATGTCTATGATGACTGACAAATGGAGGGGGTGCGTCAAGAGGCCATGGTGGATTTACCACGCTGGGGCTTGTGAGGTGCTCCAAACAGCAAGGTTTCCTTCTACCGGCCAGGGGGAGTCTGGTTTGTTGCCTCCCCCATGTGGAAAGTTTGAGTAGCAGAGCTCTCAAACTGAAAAACATGGCAGGTTCATACTGGTGGTTCTGGGGTGAAGTACCAAGGCTTTGAGTTGACATGGAGTCTCATGAAGATGGGTCACAGTGTTACCAGGGAGATAATAGAATGTGCTGGTGGATAAGGGGCTATGCTGGATTCATCTACCCTGAGGGTTTGACACAGGCCCAAGAGCATGGCTTTCATCTGTGGACAGGGGATGTTCTGTTGTCAGGTCCAGGAACCATATGTTGTATTATAAGTTGGTAATCCAGAACAGGGCTCTGAGGATAGAAGTCTGAAAACCTAATCTAGGGTTACAATGTAGTCCTAGGGGCTGTCTGGTTCAATATTCTAACTCAGGCACTTGAACTTCGGTGTCTGCTTGGATGGAGGTGATCAGGGTGTTTCAGACAGTGCATTTGCATACAGAACAGCATCCAATATTGGGGTGGGCTTAGGGGCCTTGCAGGTTTCTCCTAATTAGGAGGGTTTGGGCAATTATAACGGGCATAATTTCCTTGGGAATGGCGGACACAGCCCTGCATTGTGGCTCCATAGACCACATCCTGGAGGGCATGTGGGCTGTGGTTTTGGAAGAGAAGTCTACAAACCCAAACTTGGGTTAGGTTTATCAGCTCGGTGATTGCAAGCCTAGTGCAGAGACCTGGAGGGCAGCTCATCAGGAACTGTAAATTGGGAAACTCAAAGATGGTAGCACAGGCATTTTATCTGGATTGTGTGTCCAGGATGGCCTTGGAATGCAGGTGTGGTTTCATGGGTCCATGGGAGATTTCTCCTCTCTAAAGATCCTGGCGGCTCCCCATAGTATGGTGGCTTTCTCCAGGAAGGAAAGAGTGCTGTTTTCCATCTTAGTGTTGCCCCAAAAGAGGGATTCCAAGATGGTCTCTGTGTCTGGGCACCTGGAAAATCCCACCAAAGGTTAGGATTTGGGCCTAGGGGCATACCAGGCTTGCAATGAGGGATCATGGTGGTGCAACTGAGAGAGCTTGTTTGAAAGCAAGCTCAGGCTGAGAGTCACAATGCTGGTTTGTGCCCAGGGCGGCCCTCAGGAGTGAGTGTGGTCTCATTGGACATGCTGGCTTCCACTTTGAGTGTTGAACACCCATCAGAACAGTCAGCTATCCCTGCCATGAGGATGGAGGAGTTCTCTACTATGCTTCAGGTTCCCCTATTGGCAGGGATTCCAGTAAAAGTCTGGGGACAGGGGCCTGAATACCAAGGATGGGTAGAGATGTCGGACTTGGGACATGGCCGGTCTCACATGCTGGATATGGGCCCACTCTCTGAGTGGCTGACACTAGTCTGGGTCTCAGGCTCTGTCAGACACAGCACTACTGGCCAGGACAGCCTATAAATCAGGATTAAATGGAGCGCCAAGCAGATTGGTCCTCATGTGTGGTTTCTGGGCAGACTCACCAGGTACTTATTCTTTTTATGGGGAAGGCAGAATGCTGCGTTGTGGCTCAATAATTCCCTTTCAAGAGGTCTTGGAGACTAGTAGAGTAACGATGGAATTTTAAACAAAAGCTATGGTTCAATTCAGTGCCTAGCGGAAAGCAATTCCAATGTGCAGTGATTTGTTTCGAGATATCCAGCACCTGGATAATGGCGGATGTCAAATACTTGCTCCCCTGGAGTTTGTGTCTATGATGAACTACAAATGGAGGGGTGGTGTCAAGAGGCCATGGAGGATTTCCCACGATGAGGCTTGTAGATGCACCAAACAGCAAGGTTTCCTTCTACTGAACAGGTGGAGTCTGGTTTTTTTGCTCCAGCATCCCTCATGTGGAAAGTTTGGTTAGTAGAGCCCTCTCGAATGGATGCCTGGAAAGCACACTTCCATTGACCATTGCAGCTGAGGAACATGGCAGGTTTGTTCTGGTGGCTCTGGGGCGAAGTACCACGGTGTTGAGTTGACATGGAATCTCTTGAAGATGGACCAAATTCTAGAATGCTACCAGGGAGATCTTAGAATGTGCTGGTGGCTAAGTTGCCGTGCAGGATTCTCCTATCCTGAGGGTTATGCACTGGTCGAAGTGCACAGTTTCCTTATGGGGACAAGAGATGTTCTCTTGTTTAGCCCAAGAACTACATGTTGTATCCTAAGTTGGCACTCAGAACAGTCAGTCCCCCAAGGACAGATGCCTGAAAACCTAATCTAGGTTTCCAGTTGGGTCCTAGGGGCATGTCAGTTTCAATCTTCTGACTCAGAACCATTACCTTGGCTGTCTCCCTGCATGTGGTGATCAGGGTGTTTCCTACTGTGCATTTGTGTCCAGTGCTGCCACCAACATTGGGGAAGGCTCAGAGGTCTTCCATGTTTCTCCTAATCTGGAAGGTTTGGGCAACTGTGACAGGCAGAGTTTCCTTGAGTATGGCAACCACAGTCCTGTGGTGTGGCTCCAGAGACCCCATCCTGGAGGGCATGTGAGCCATGGTTTTGGGAGAGAAGTTTGCAAACGCAAATCCAGTGTAGTGTTTGTGGTGAGGTGATCGAAGGCCCAATATGTAGACCTGGAGGGAAGCTCATCAGAAACAGTAATAATGGTGACTGGAAGTCTGTAGCACAGGTTTTTCTATTGGATTGTGTATCTAGGTTGGCCTCGGATTAGAGGTGTGGTCTCATGGGCCCATGGGAGAATTTCTCTCTCTAACGATCCTTGTGGCTCTACATAGATTGGTGGCTTTTTCAGGGAAGGGAAGAATGCTGTTTTCCATCCTAGCGTGAAGGAGGGCCCAAAACAGGGATTCCAAAGACGGGCTCTGGGTCAGGGCGCCTGGAATATCCCACCATAGGTTAGTGTTTGGGCCTAGGGGCGACCCAGGCCTGCAATGCGGGATCCTGGAGGTGCAACTGAGAGGGCTTGTTTGGCGGCATGATCAAGCTGAGTGTCACAATGCCTGTTTGTGTCCAGGGCGGACCTCAGGAGTGGGCGTGGTCTCACTGGCCATGCAGCTGACTCCCACATTGAGGGTTGAACTCCCATCCCAATAGCCATATTTCCTGCCATGGGGAAGGAAGAGTTTTCTATTGTGCTTCAGGTCCATCCATTGGCAGGGATTCCAGCAAAGGTCTGGGGACAGGTGCCTGTATACCAAGGATGGGTAGAGATGACAGATTTGGGCCATGGCCGTTCTCACATGCTGCATATGGGGCCCGCTCTCTGGGTGGCTGAAACTAGGTCGGGGCTCAAGGTGTCATACATAGCTCTAGTGGCCAGGGCAACCTATAAATCAGGGTTCCCTCGAGGGCCAAGCAGATTGTTCCTCATGTGTAGTTTCTGGGCCAACTCACCAGGCACTTCTTTCTATAGTGAAGGCAGAAAGCTGTGTTATGGCTCCCGAATTCCCTATTGAGTAGGCTTAGGGACCTGTACGGTGAGGATGGATTTGTAAACACCAGCTACGGTTAAATTCAGCACCAATAGGAAGGCACTTCCAGTGAGCAGTGTCTTATTTGAGATATCCTGCACGTGAGTTAAGGCGGATGTCAGATGTTTGCTCACATGGAGTTTGTGTCTGTGATGACAGAGAAATGGAGGGGTGGCATCAAGATGGCATGGAGGATTTCCCACTTTGAGACTTGTGAAATACTCCAAACAGCAAGGTTTCTTTCTACTGGACAGCTGAAGTCTGCTTTATTTGCTCCAGTGTCCTTCATGTGGAAAGTTTGAAGATCTCTGGCATGGATGCCTAGAAAACACACCTCCATTGACCATTGCAGCTGAGGAACATGGTAGATTCGTTCTGGTGGCTCTGGGGCAAAGTACGAAGGTCTTGAGTTGACATGGAATCTCTTGCAGATGAGCCACAATGATGGTTTGTTACCAGGGAGATCTTAGAATGTGCTGAAGGCTTAGGTCCCATGCAGGATTCTCCTATCATGAGTGTTTGGCACAGGTTGAAGAGCACGGTTTCCTTCTGGGAACAGGAGATGTTCTGTTGTGTGGCTCAGGGACCACATGTTGTAATATAAGTCAAAGGTATTCCAGAACAGGCCTCTGAGGACAGATGCCTGAGAACCTTATCTAGGGTTCCAATGAGGTCCTTGGGGGATATCAAGTTCAATCTTTTGACTCAGGCCAGTGACTTGGCTGTCTGCCTGGATGTAGTGGATCGGGTTGTTTCAGCCTGCACATTTGCGTCCATAGCGGCAACCGATATTGGTTTGGGTTCAGGGGTCTTGCAGGTTTCTCCTAATCTGGAAGATTTTGCAAATGTGACGGGCTCAGTTTCCTTGGGCATGGCAGGCACAGTCCTGTGGTTTGGCTCCAGAGACCCCATTCTGGAGGGCAAGTGAGCCATAGTTTTGGGAGAGAAGTCTGCAAAAACACAAATTAGAGTTAGGGTTAGTGGCATGGTAATCGCAGGCCCAATGCACAGACCTGGAGGGTAGCTCATCAGAAACTGTAATTAGGGTGACTGGAAGAAGGTAGCACAGGCTTTGCCATCTGGATTGTGTGTCAAATAAGGCCTCGGATTAGAGGTGTGGACTCATGGATTCATGGGAGATTTTTCCTCTCTAAGGATCCTGGCGGCTCCCCATAGTTAGGTGGCTTTTTGGGGGAAGGGAAGAGTGCTTTTTCCATCTTAGCAGTGCACCAAAACAGGTATTCCAGAGACAGGCTCTGGGTTTGGGTGCTGGGAGAATCCCACCTACGGTGAGGATTTTGGGTGTCCCAGGGCTGCAACGTGGGATCCTGGTGGTGCCATTGAGAGGGCTTGTTTGAATGCATGCTCAGGCTGAGTGTCACAATGCCTGTTTGTGCCCAAGGCTGCCGTCAGGGGTGGGCATGGTCTCATTGTCCATGCAGCTGGCTCCCACTTTGAGGGTTGGACACCCATCCCAACATCCAGGTTTTCTGCCATTGGGAAGGAGGAATTCTCTATTGTGCTATATGTTCCCCCATTGGCAGGGATTCCAGCAAAAGTCTGGGGACTGGTGCCTGAATACCAAGGATGGGTAGAGATGACCGAATTGGTCCATGGCCGGTCTCATTGCTGGATACGGGCCCTGCTCTCTGGGAGGCTGACACAAGGTCTGGGCTCATGCTTTTTCAGACACAGAACTAGTGGCCAGGGCAGCCCATAAATTTAGGCTCCCTCGAGGGCCGAGCACATTGATCCTCATGTTGGGTTTCTGGGAAGACTCACCAGACACTTCTTTCTATGGGGCAGGAAGAATGTTGCATTGTGGCTCCATAATTCCCTATCAAGAGGGCTTGGGGAACAGTAGCGGGAGGATGGAGTTGTAAACACCAGCTACGGTTCATTACAGTGCCAAGCGGCTGATTTTAGAATCCAGCACCTAAGTAAGTGCGGATGTTAGATGCTTGCTCCCACTGGATTTTGTGTCTATGATGACCAACAAATGGAGGAGTGGCGTCAAGAGGCCATGGAGGATTTCCCACGCTGAGGCTTGTGAGATGCTCCAAACACCAAGGTTTCCTTGCTGGACAGTTGGAGTCTTGTTTGTTTGCTCCAGGGTCGCCCATATGGAAAGATTTGTTAGCAGAGCTCTCCCGCATGGATGCCTGGAACGCACACCTCCATTGGCGACTACAGCTGAGGAACATGGCATGTTTGTTCTGGTGGCTCTGGGGCTAAGGAGCAAAGCCTTGAGTTGACATAGAATATCTTCAAGATGGTCTACAATGCTGGTTTGTCACCCGGAGATCTTAGAATATGCTGGTGGCTAAGAAGCCATGCAGGATTCTCCTACTCTGAGGGTTTGGAACAGATCATAGTGCATGGTTTCCTTCTGGAGACAAGACATGTTCTGTTTGTGGCTCAGGGACTAAATTTTTGAATATAAGTTGGTATTCCAGAACAGGCCTCCGAGGACAGATGCCTGAAAATCTAATCTCGGGTTCCAATGAGGTTTTATGGGCATGTCAGTTTCAATCTTCTTTCTCAGGACCATTGCCTTGGCTGTCTACCTGGATGTATGTGATCAGGGTGTTTCAGACTGCACATTTGTATCCAGAGTGGCCGCCAATTTTGGGATGGGCTCAGGGATCTAGCAGGTTTCTCCTAATCTGGAAGGCTTGGGCAACTGTGATGGGCACAGGTTCCTTGGGGATGGCAGCTACAGTCCTGTGGTGTGGCTCTAGAGACCCTATTCTGGAGGGCATGTGTGCCATGGTTTTGGTAGAGAAGTCTGCAAACACAAATTCAGGTTAGGGTTAGTGGCGAAGTGATCACAGCAGCCCCAATGCATAGACAGGGCAGCTTGTCAGGAACTGTAATTAGGGCACAGGGTTTTCTATCTAGATTGTGTGTCCAAGTTGACCTCAGAATGCAGGTGTGGTCTCATGGGTACATGGCAGATTTTTTCTCTCTAAAAATCCTGGCGTCTCCCTATAGTTTGGTGGCTTTTTCAGGGGAGGTAAGAGTGCAGTTATCCATCTTATGGGTGCCCCAAAGCAGGGATTCCAGAAACGGGCTATGTGTCTGGATGCCTGGAAAGTCCCACCAAGTTTTAATATTTGGGCCTAGGGTCATAACACGCCTGCTATGCGGGATTCTGGTGGTGAAACTGAGAGGGCTTTTTTGAAAGCATGCTCAGCCAGAGGGTAAAGGTGCCTGCTTGTGCTCAATGAGGTCCTCAGGAGTGGGCGTGGTCTCACTGGCCATGCAGATGGTTCCCACATTGAGGTTTGGAGACCCATCCCAACAGCCAAGTTTCCTGCCTTGGGGAGGGTGGAGTTCTCTATTGTGCTTCAGGTTTCTGGCAGGGATTCCAGCAAAGGTCTGGGGAGAGGTGCCTGGATACCAAAGATGGGTCACGATTATAGCCCTGGGCCATGGTCGGTTTCACATGCTGGATATGTGTCCGCTGTCTGGGTGGCTGACACTAGGTTGAGACTCAGGTGCTGTCAGACACAGCAAAAGTGCTTAGGGCAGTGTATATATTGGGGTTCCCTCGAGGGCCAAGCAGATTGATCATCATATGGGGTTTCTGGGCAGACTCATCAGTCACTACTTCTTTCTATGGGGAAGGCAGAATGTTGCATTGTGGCTCCAGAATTCCCTATCTACAGGGTTTAAGGACCTGTAGGGTGAGGATTGAATAGTAAACACAAACTACGGTTCAATTCAGTGCCAAGTGGAAAGCAATTCCAATGTGCAGCAGGTTATACGAGATATCCAACACCTGAGTAAGGGCAGATGTCAGATGTTTGCTCACAGTGGAGTTTGATCCTATGATGACCAAAAAATGGAGGGGTGGCGTCAAGAGGCTATGGAGAATTTCCCATGCTCAGGCATGTGAGATGTTTCAAACAGCAAGGTTTCCTTTTACTGTAAATGTGGAGTCTGGTTTATTTGCTCCAGGGTCGCCCATATGGAATGTTTGGGTAGCAGAGTTCTCCCACATGGATGCCTGGAAAGCAGACGTCCAATGACCATTGAGATGAGGAAAATGGTAGGTTCGTTCTGGTGTCTCTGAGACAAAGTACCAAGGCCTAGAGTTGACATGGGATCACTTGCAAATGGGCCACAATGCTCGTTTCTTTTCAGGGAGATCTTAGAATGTGTCTGTGGCTAAGGTTTCGTGTAGGATTCTCCTACCTGAGGGTTTGGGACGTGTCGAAGAGCACTGTTTCCTTCTGGAAACAGGAGATGTTCTGTTGTGTGGTCCATGGACCACATGTTGTATCATTAGTATTCTAGAACAGTCCTGTGTGGATTGATGCCTGACAACATAATATAGGGTTCCAATGAAGTCCTAGGGGCATGTCAGGTTCAATCTTCTGACTCAGAACAATTGCCTTGGCTGTCTTCCTGGATGTATGTGATCAGGGTGTTTCACCTACTCAATTGTGTCCAGAGCGGCCTCCAATATTGGGGTGATCTCAGGGGCCTTGCAGGCTTCTCCTAATCTGGACTGTTTGGGCAACTGTGACAGGCACAGTTTCCTTGGGGATGTCATGCACAGTCCTCTGGTGAGGCTCCAGATACCCCAACCTGAAGAACATGTGAGCCATGGTTTTTGGAGAGTAGTCTCCAAAGACAAATTTGGGTTAGGGTTATTGGCGAGGTGATCACAGGCCCAATGCGTAGACCTGGTTGGCTGATTGTCAGGAACTGTAATTAGGGTGAATGGAAAGTGGTAGCACAGGCTTTTCTATATGCATTGTGTGTCCAGGTTGGCCTCGGAATGCAGGCATGGTCTCATGGATCCATGGGAGATTTTTCCTCTCTAAGGATCCTGGCATCTCCTAATAGTTTGGTGGCTTTTTCAGGGAAGGGAAGAGTTTTGTTTTCCATCTTAGCAGTGCACCAAAACAGGGATGCCAGAGACAGGCTCTGTGTCTGGGTGCCTGGAAAATCCCACCAATGTGTAGAATTTGGTCCTAGGGGAGTACCAGACCTGCAATGTGGGATCCTGGTGGTGCAACTGAGAGGGATTGTTTGAAAGGATGCTCAAACTGAGGGTCACAATGGCTGTTTCTGCCCAGGGCGGCTCTCAGGAGTGGCCATGCTCTCATTGGTCATAAAGCTGGCTCCCACATTGAGGTTTGGATATCATACCATGCCATGAGTAAGGAGGACTTCTCTATTGTGCTTCAGGTTCCCCCATAGGCAGGGATTCCAGAAAAGGTAAGGGACAGGTGCCTGAATACCAAGGATGGTACAGATGTTGGACTTGGACCATGGCAGGTCTCACATGCTGAATATGGGGCCCTCTCTCTTGGTGGCTGACATTAGGTCGAGGCTCAAGCTCTGTCAGACACAAAACTAGTGGCCAGGGCAGCTTATAAATTGGGGTAAACTCGAGGGTCGAGCAGATTGATCCTCATGTGGGGTTTCTGGGCAGACTCACCAGGCACATATTTTTTCTATGGGCAAGGCAGAATGCAGAATTGTGGCTCCAGAATTCCCTAAGAAGAGGGCTTGAGGACCAGTAGGGAGAGGATGGAATTGTAAACACAAGCTGCGGTTCAATTCAGTGCCAAGCAGAAGGCAGTTCCAATGTGCAGCCGTTGATTCGAGATATCCAGCACCTGAGTAAGGGCGGATGTCAGATGTTGCTCACACTAGAGTTTGTATCTATGATGACTGACAAATGGAGGGGTGGTGTCAAGAGGCCATGGAGCATTTCCCAAGATGAGGCTTGTGAGATGCTCGATACAGCAAGGTGCTCATACACTGGCAGGTGGACTCTGGTTTGTTTGCTCCAGGGTCCCCCATGTGGAAAGTTTGGGTAGCAGAGCTCTCCTGCATGGATCCCTGGAAAGCACACCTCCATTGACGACTGCACCTGAGGAACATGGCAGGTTCATCCTGATGACTCTGGGGCAATGTACCAATGCCTCGAGTTGACATGTAATCTCTTGCAGTTGGGTGACAATGTTGGTTGGTTATCAGGGAGATCTTAGAATGTGCTGGTGGCTAAGGTTCCAGGCAGGATTCTCCAAGCCCAAAGGTTTGGCACAGGTCGAAGATCATGGTTTCCATCTGGGGACAGGAGATGTTCTGTTGTGTGACTCAGGGACCACATGTTGTATCATAAGTTGGTATTCCAGAACAGGACCCTGAAGACAGATGCCTGAAAACCTAATCTAGGGTTCCAATGGTGTCCTAGGGTCATGTCAGGTTCAATCTTCTGACTCAGGAACAATGACATGGATGTCTGCCTGCATGAAGATGATCAGGGTGTTTCAGACTTGGCATTTGCATCCAGAGTGAATGCCAATATTTGGGTGGGCTCCAGGGCCTTGCAGGTTTCGCCTAATCTGGAAGGTATGAGCAACTGTGACGGGCTCAGGTTCCTTTGGGATGGCAGGCACAGTCCTATGGTGTGGCTCAAGAGACCTCATCCTGGAAAGCATGTGAGCCATGGTTTTGGGAGAGAAGTCTGTAAAAACACAAAGTTGGGTTAGGGTTAGTGGCGAGTTGATCGCAGGCCCAATGCATAGACTTGCACAACAGCTCGACAGGAACTGTAATTAGGGTGACTCGAAGGCAGTAGCACAGGTTTTTCTATCTGCATTGTGTGTCCAGGATGGCCTTGGAATGCAGGTGTGTTCTCCTGGGTCCATGGGACATTTTTCCTCTCTAAGGATCCTGGCGGCTCCCCATAGTTTGGTGGCTTTTTCGGGGAAGGGAAGAGTGCTGTTTTACATCTTAGGGGTGTCCCAAAAGAGGGATTACAGAGGTGGGCTCTGGGTCTGGGCGCCTGGAAAATCCCCCCAAGTTTTAGGATTTGGTCCTAGGAGTATAACAGGCTTGCAGTGCGGGATTCTGGTGTTGCCACTGAGAGAGCTTGTTTGACAGCATGATCAGGCTGAGGGTCACAATGCCTGTTTGTGCCCAGGGATTCCCTCAGTAGTGTGAGTGGTCTCATTGTCCATGCAGCTGCCTCCAAATGTGAGGGTTGGAAACCCATCTCAACAGCCAGGTTTTCCTGCCATGAGGAAGAAGTAGTACTCTATTGTGCTTCATGTTCCCACATTGGCAGGGATTCCAGCAAAGGTCTGGGGATAGATGCCTGAATACCAACGGTGGGTGAGATGACAGACTTGGGCCATGGCCGGTTTCACATGCTGGATATGGTTCCCGCACCCTGTGTGGCTGTCACTAGGTTGGGGCTCAGGCTCTGTCAGACAGAGCACTAGTGGCCAGGGAATCCTATGTATGGGGGTTCCTTTGAGGACTGAGCAGATTTATTATCATGTGGGGTTTCTTGGCAGACTCACCAGGCACTTCTTTCTATGGCGAAGGCAGAATATGGTGTTGTGGCTCCAGAATTCTTCAAGAGGGCATGGGGACCAGTATGGTGAGGATGGAATTGTAAACACAAGCTACGGTTCAGTTCAGTGCCAAGCAGAAGGCAGCTCCAATGTGCAGCAGCTTATTTGAGATATCCAGCAACTGCATAAGGGCGGATGTCAGATGATTGATCACACTGGATTTTGTGTCCATGATGACCAACAAATGGAGGGGTGGCGTCAAGAGACCATGGATGATATCCTATGCTGAGGCTTTTGAGATGCTCCAAACAGCAAGGTTTCCTTCTACTGGACAGGTGGAGCCTGGTTTGTTTGCTCCAGTGTCCCCTTGTGGAAAATTTGGTTAGAAGAGCTATCCCAAATGGATGCCTGGAGAGCACACCTCCATTGACCATTGCAGCTGAAGATCATGGCAGATTCTTTCTGGTGGCTCTGTGGCAAAGTACCAAGGCCATGAGTTGACATGAAATCTCTTGCAGATGTGCCACAATGATGGTTTGTTACCAGGGAGATCATAGAATGTGCTGGTGGCTAAGGTGCCTTGCAGGATTCTCCTTTCCTGAGGGTTTGGCAGAAGTCGAGGAACGTGGTTTCCTTCTGGGGACAAGAGATGTTCTGTTGTGTGGCTCAGGAACCACATGTTGTATTATAAGTTGGTATTCCAGAACAGGCCTCTGAGGACAGATGCCTGAAAACCTAATCTAGGGTTCATATATGGTCCTAGGGGCATATATGGTTCAGTCTTCTGACTTCGAACCATTGACTTGGTTGTCTGACTGGATGTAGGTGATCAAGTTGTTTCAGACTGCACATTTGCATACAGAGCAGCCGTCTGTATTAGGGTGTTCTCAGGGGCCTCATGTTTCTCCTAATGTGGAGGATTTGGGCAACTGTGATGGACACAGTTAACTTGGGAATCACAAGCAAGTCCTGTGGTGTGGGTCCACGGGCCCAATCCTAAAGGGCATGTGAGCCATGGTATTCTTAGAGAAGACTGCAAATATATGTTTGGGTTAGGGTTAGTGTCTAGGTTATCACAGGTGCAATGTGTAGACCTGGGGTGCAGCTCATCAGGAACTGTAATGAGGGAGACTGGAAGGTGGTAGTACAGGCTTTTCTATCTGGATTGTTTGTCCAGGATGACCTCAGAATACAGGTGTGGTCTCTTGTGTCCAAGGAAGATTTTTCCTCTCTAAGGATCCTGACGGCTCCCCATAGTTTGGTGGCTTTTTGGGGGGAAGGGAAGAGTGCTGTATTCCATCTCCTGGGTGCCCCAAAAAAGGGATTCCAGATAATCCCTCTGGTGATTCTGGGCTCTCTGGGTGCCTCGGAAATCACACCAAGAGTCAGAATTTGGGCGTTCGGGCATAACAGGCTTTCAATGCGGGATCCTGTTGGTGCAACTGCGAGGGGAAGTTGGAAATCATGCTCAGGCTGAAGGTCACAATTCTTGTTTGTTCCCAGGTTGGGGTGCCTCAGGCGTGGGTATAGTCTCATTGGGCATGCAGCTAGCTCTGACTTTGAGGGTTGGACACCCATCCCAACAGCCAGGTTTCCTGCCATGGGGAAGGAGGAGTTCTCTATTATTCTTCCGGTTCCCCCATTGGCAGGGATTCCAGCAAAATTCTATGGACAGGTGGCTGAATACCAAGGATGGATAGAGATGATGGACCTGGGCTATGGCCGGTCTCACATGCTGGATATGCGGCTGCCCTCTGGCTGGCTGACACTAGGTCGAGACTCAGGGGCTGTCAGACACAGCCCCAGTGGCCAGGGCAGCCTATAAATCTGGGCTTTCTCGAGGGTCAAAAATTGATTCCCATGTGGGGTTTCTGGGCTGACTTACCAGGCACTTCGTCTTTCTATGGGGAAGGCAGAATGCTGCGTTATGGCTCCAGAATACATCATCAAGAGGGCTTGGGGACCAGTATGGTTATGATGGAATTGTAAACACAAGCTACAGTCCAATTCACTACCAAGTGAAAGGCAGTTCCAATGTGCAGTGGCTGATTCGAGATATCCAGCACCTGAGTAACGACGGATGTCAGATGTTTGCTCATGCTCGAGTTTTTGTCTATGATGACCAATAAATGGAGCGGTGGGGACAAGAGACCATGGAGGATAACTTAGGATTGTGAGATGCTCCAAACAACAAGGTTTCCTTCTACTGGACAGGTGGAGCCTGGTTTGTTTACTCCAGGGTTCCACATCTGGAAAGTTCAGGTAGCAGAGCTCACCCACCTGGATGCCTGGGAAGCACACTGTTTCTGTGAGGATGGCAGGCACAGTCCTGTGGTGTGGATCCAGAGACCCCATCCTGGAGGGCATGTGAGCCGTGGTTTTGGGAGAGAAGTCTGCAAACAAATTCGGGTTAGGGTTAGTGGCAAGGTGATCGCAGGCCCAATATTTAGACCTGGTGGGCAGCTCATCAGGAACTGTAATTAGGGTGACAGGAAGGCAGTAGCACAGGCTTTTCAATCTGGATTGTGTATCCTGGATGGCCTTGGAATGAAGGTGTGATCTCAGAGGTCCATAGGAGACTTTTCATCTCTAAGAATCCTGTTGGCTCTCCATTGTTTGGTGGCTTTTTCAGGGAAAGGATGAGTGCTGTTTTCCATCTAAGGTGTGCCCCAAAACAGGGATTCCAGAGACAGTCTATGGGTCTGGGCGCCTGGAAAATCCCACCAAGGTTTAGGAATTAGGCATAGGAGCCTACTAGGCCTTCAATACGGGATCCTACTATTGCAAATGAGAGGGCTTGTTTGAAAACATGCTCAGGCTGAGGATCAAAATGCGTTTGTGCCCAGGGTAGCCCTCAAGAGTGGATGAGATTTCATTGCCCATGCTGCTGCCTATTGAGGGTTGGGCACCCAACCCAAAAGCCAGGTTTCCTGCCATGGGGAAAAAGGAGTTCTCTATTGTGCTTCAGATTCCACATTGGCAGGAATTCCGGCAAAGTTCTGGGGACAGGTGCCTGAACACCAAGGATGTGTAGAGATGACGGCTTTGGGCCATGGCCAATCTCACATGCTGGATATGGGAACAGCCCTCTGGGTGGCTCACAAGAGGTCGGGGCTCAGGCTCTGTCACACACAGCACTAGTGACCAGGGCAACATATAAATGGGGTTCCCTTGAGGGCCAAGGAGATTGATCCTCATGTGGGGTTTATTGGCAGACTCACCAGGCACTTCTTTCTATGGAGACGGAGAATGCTGCATTGTGGCTCCAGCCTACCCTATGAAGAGGACCAGTAGGTTGAGGATGGAGTTGTAAACACAATCTACAGTTCAATTCAATTCCAAGCTGAAGACATTTCCAATGTGCAGAGGCTGATTCAAGATATCCAGCACGTGAGTAAGGGCAGTTTTCAGAAGTTTTCTCACAATGGAAATTGTGAGAATTGTGAGGTTGAGTCTATGATGACCGACAATTGGAGGGGTGGCGTCAAGAGGACATGGAGGATTTCCCTTGCTGAGGCTTGTGATATGCTCCAAACAGCAAGGTTTCCTTCTATTGGACAGGTGGAGTCTGGTGTGTGTGCTCCAGTGTCCTCCATGTGGAAAGTTTGGATAGCAGAGATCTCTGGCAAGGATGGCTGGAAAGCACACCTCCATTGGCTATTTCAGCTGAGGAACATGGCAGGTTCATTCTGATGGTTCTGGGGTAAAATACCAAGGCCTTGAGTTGACATGGAATCTCTTGCAGAGGATCCACAATGCTGATTTTTTACCAGGGAGATCTTAGAATCTGCTGATGTCTACACTGCCGTGCAGGATTCTCCTACCCTGATGGTTTGGCACAGGTCGAAGTGCTTGGTATCCTTCTGGAGACAGGAGATATTCTGTTGTGTGGCTCAGGGACCACATGTTGTATCATAAGTAGATGTTCCAGAACAGGCCTCTGAGGATAGATGCCTGAAAAACAAATCTGGGGTTCCAATGTGTTCCAAGGGCATGCTAGTTGTGAGGTGATCGCAGGCCCAATGCATATACCTGGAGGGAAGATGATTAGGAACTGCTATTAGGGTGACTGTCAGTCTATTCTATCAGGATTATGTGTCCAGGATGGCCTCAGAATGCAAGTGTGGTCTCATGTGTCCATGGGAGAATTTTCCTCTCTAAGGATCCTGGTGGATCTCCGTAATTTGGTGGCTTTTCAGGGAAGGAATGAGTGCTGGTTTCCATCTTAGGGGTGCCCTAAAACAGGGATTCCAGAGACGGACTCTGGGTCTGGGTGCCTGGAAAATCTCACCAAGTGATAGGATTTGGACCGAGGGGCATACCAGTCCTGCAATGTGGGATGATGGTGGTACAACTAAGAGGGCTTATTTGAAAGCATGCTCAGGCATGCTCAGGCAGGGTCACAATGCCTGTTTGTGTCCAGGGCGGACCTCAGGAGTGGGCGTGGGTCTCACTGTCATGAAGCTGCCTGCACTGTGAGGGTTGGACACCCATCACAATAGCCAGGTTTCCTGCCATGGGGAAGGAGGAGTTTTCTATTTTGCTTAACCTTCCCCCATTGGCAGTGATTCCAGCAAAGGGCTGGGGACAGGTGCCTGAAAACCAAGGATGGGTAGAAATGATGGACTTGGCCATGGCTGTTCTCACATGCTGGATATGGAGCATGCTCTCTGGGTGGCTGACATTAGGTCGGGGCTCAGGCTCTGTCACACAGAGCACTAGTGACCAGGGTAGCCTATAAGTCGGGGTTCCCTCGAGGGCCGAGCAGATTTCTCCTCATGTGGGAAATCTGGGCAAACTCACCAGGCACTTCATTTTTCTATGAGGAAGGCAGAATGCTGCGTTTCGGCTCCAGAATTCCCTATCAAGTGGTCTTGGGGCCAGCAGGGTGAGGATGGAGTTATAAACACAAGCTATGGTTCAATTCAGTGCCAATAAGAAGGCAGTTCCAATGTGCAGCAGCTGTTTCGAGATATCCACCACCTGAATAAGGGCGGATGTAAGATGCTTGCACACACTGGAGTTTTTATCTATGAAAACTTACAAATGGAGTGGTGATGTCAAGAGGCCATGGACTATTTCCCACACTGAGAATTGTGAGGTTGTTCAAACAGCAAGGTTTCCTTCTAATAGACAGGTGGAATCTGGTTTGTTTGCTCCAGGGTCCCCCATGTGGAAATTTTCTGTAGCAGAGCTATCGCACATTAATGCTTGGAAAGCAAACCTCCATTGGCCATTTCAGCTAAGGAACATGGCAGGTTCGTTTTGGTGGCTCTCGGGCGAAGTACCAAGGTCTTGATTTCACATGGAATCTCTTGCAGATGGGCCACAATGCTGGTTTGTTACCATGGAGGTATTAGAATGTGCTGGTGGTTAAGGTGCCATGTAGGATTCTACTGACCTAACGGTTTGGCACAGGTTGAAGAGCATGGTCTCCTTCTGGGGACAGGAGATGTTCTGTTGTGTGGCTCAGGGACCACATGCTGTATCATAAATTGGTATTCCAGAACAAGCCCCTGAGGACAGATGCCTGAAAACGTAATCTAGGGTACTAATGAGGTCTTAGGGGCATGTCAGGTTCAGTCTTCTGACTCAAGACCATTGACGTGCATGCCTCCCTGGATGTAGGTGATCAGGATGTTTCAGACTCCACATTTACATCCAGAGCAGCCTCCAGTATTGATTGGGCTCAGGGGCCCTAAAGGTTTATCCTAATCTAGAGGGTTTGGGCAACTGTGAAAGCCACACTTTCTTTGGGGGTGGCAGGCACTGTCCTGTGGTGTGGCTCCTGAGACCCCATCCTGGAGGACATGTGAACCATGGTTTTGGGAGAGAAGTCTGCAAACACAAATTCTGGTTAGGGTTAGTGGCAAGGTGATCGCAGGCCCAATGTGTAAACCTGGAGGGCAGCTCGTCAGCAACTGTAATTATGGTAACTGGAAGGCAGTAGCACAGGCTTTTCTGTCTGGATTGTTTGTCTGGGATGGTCTCAGAATGCAGGTGTGGTCACATGGGTCTATGGGATTTTTTTCCTCTCTAAGGATCGTGGCAGCGCCCCATAGTTTGGTGGCTTTTTAAAGGAAGGGAAGAGTGCTATTTTATATCTTATGGGTGCCCCAAAATAAGGATTCCAGATAATGGCTCTAGGTCTGGACTCCTGGAAAATCCTACTAAGGGTTAGGATTTGGGCCTAGGGACATACCAGGCTGGCAATGCAGGATCCTGGTGGTGCAACTGAGAGGGCTTGTTTGAAAGCCTGCTCAGGCTGAGGGTCACAATGCCGGTTTGTGCCCAGGGCTGCTTTCAGGCATGGGTGTGGTCTCATTGGCAATGCAGCTTGCTCCCACTCTGAGTGTTGGACACCTATCTCAACAGCCAGGTTCCTTCCATCTAGAAGACCGAGTTCTCTATTGTGCTTAAGGTTCCCATATAAGGGTCTGGTTGGCAAGAGAGAGTCATTTTGTTTTTATGTAGTGAACTTAGATTGACCCTATGCAGTAAACTTAGATTGACCCCACCCTTTCCAGAGGAACATACTTGAAAATTCTAGATACAAGGGCAGGTAGGCAGGTGAAGACATCCAATCAGTGGGGCGTAAATATATCTACTAGGGTAAATTGAAATTCAACTGATCACCCGTGTTTTACATAGCATTTTTTTTTTCTGTGTGTGGCAGATTTAACATGACTGTTCACTGTTCTCTGTGTATTGCAATCTCATTGGCCACCTGTGTATAGCCCAACTAAACTACCTCTATAAAAGTTATTCTGTGATTCTGGGAGGGCTCACCTCTTTGCAAGAGGCAGCCCTGACCAGTCAGTTTGATTCTCGATGCTTGGCACGAATTAAAGCTTTGCTTGACCTTCGCTTTGTATCAGTCTCACTCCTTTGATTACAAACAATAACATTGGAGGAGGCACCCAGATTTAAATGACGATACCTGAGCCAGTATTGGAATTTTTGGGAAATGCCTCTGGAGGTAAGATCATGGGATCCTACCTGTCTGCCTGGTTGGAGCTCCAGGGTATGGCCCACCACGGAGCAGATGGATGCAGCTGTTCTCCCCAGGGCTGGAGTTGATGCACGGATGCCCCATCCCTCTGCTGGTAGATCGAAGGGGTGGTCGGAGGTTTTGTGTCCCCCTAGGTGTTCACCAGGGTGTTCAAGTCCCCCTGGTAGGTCAGGGGCCTATGGGGGGGTTCGTGTCCCTTAGGCGGTCGGGGGGTTCGAGTCCCAATAGATGGTCAGGTGGTTTGAGTACCACTAGACAGTCGGGGGGTTCGAGTGCCCTTAGAAAGTCAATGGGTTCGAGTCCCCCTAGACAGTTGGGGGGTTTGAGTCACCCTGGGCCGTTGAGGGGTTCGAGTCCCCCTAGGTGGTTGGGGGATAAAGCTCCCACCAGTGGCAGGTTATGGGTAAGAATCCTTGGGCCTGCGGTTGTCTTTGCCTGGTCCTTTTGTTGTCTGTTGTGTTGTTTGTTATGATTGAAGGAATGGGCCAAGCAGAGAGTAAGGGGACTTTGAATTTCATCTCTCCGTTCTTCATAATAGATGTGAGACTTCTCGCCCACTCATTTTGTGTGTTAAGGGCTATGACTGGAGCCAACTGGGGTTAGCCTTAGCCAAATGCCAGGTTAAGATGCCCAATGCTGGCTAATTGGAGCCAGGCGTGAAATATGGCCCACTTACCTAGTGGGCCACTTTTGGTAAGCAGAACTGGAACTGCGGCATGAACCGACCTTGGGACAGAGACTTTAAAGAATATTCCCAAGCAGCTGCT
Organism: Mustela nivalis; assembly: GCF_964662115.1. Classification (NCBI taxonomy): domain Eukaryota; kingdom Metazoa; phylum Chordata; class Mammalia; order Carnivora; family Mustelidae; genus Mustela; species Mustela nivalis. The sequence continues at coordinate 1,465,225 of NC_139022.1, read as the reverse complement.
AAAACTTCCTTTTGGGGGTAATTCCTTGCCTTTTCTGGTCCAACATGTACTGCATAGCCCCTCCCCCTTGCTGGAGGAAGAGCATGGCATCTGACATGGAGATGGTTATTTGTCTGTCTCAAGGTTTTAATGGGTAATTGTTAAAGTGGCTTCCGAAGTCTTTGGTAACCTGAAACTCTGAAGGGTTGCTTGAATGACAAATGGAATTAAATTTGGTGGACATGTAGGTCTCAACAAAATGGGATGAAATACTAGAGTGTTGCCTGCTGGAACTCGGTTTGTGCTTTTGAAATCTGCTGGTGAACATGTTCTGTGCTTAACTGATTGTTAAATTTGCCATCTAAAAAAATCCATTGTCATAACTCACAATTGGTTTATATTTAGTCTTCAGTAGAGGTTCAGGTATTTCTAAGAGTACAAAATTCTGTTATGTGTAATTAAGACTGATGGAAATGAGAAAAACAACTCTGTATATAAAAAGTAGGAGATATGTAAAAGTTTGAATCTGAAGAGTGCCTGACTGTGAATGTGTCTGTATGGCTCCACTTCCGCTATGGAGTCTGAGGTGGGCTGCACCCTGTGTCTCACAGGATGTCATATGGCAATAACGGCCATCTACTCCATGGAGTATCCTGGTCCAGGGTTTATACAGACAGACCTTAGCTAAGGACATGCCCCACCACGTCCTGACAAGTGAGGGAGTTTCTTGGGACAGTGGCCTACTGTAGGCTGTGGATACTGCGGTTTGTAGAAATTGCCTGCCCTCTCTACAAACTGGCAAAAGGAGGGCTCACTATGATAGAGTGTACAGCTGAGGCAGGAGGAGCATTTTGGGAATTACAAACAGCCTTACTGAGTGCCCTAGCATTGGCCATCCCTGATGTTACCAAGCCCTTCCACTTGTATGTGGATGAAAAAGCAGGGGTGGCCAAAGGACTTTTAACTCAGACTGTAGGGCCTTGGCAAAGGCCAGTAGCCTAATTTAGCAAGAAACTAGATCCAGTAGCAGCTGGGTTCCCCTCCCCCATACCTTTGCATAATTGCTGCCATGGCCCTCCTGGTCAAGGATGCAAGTTTTGACTTTGCAAGGGTGCAAATTTTGACTTTGGGTCAAAATATCATCTTGACCACCACCTATTGAAGGCATTCTCTGGACTCCACCCGACTGATGCATGATGAACACCCAAGTGACAGGGTATCAGGCCCTCCTCCTCAATGAACGTAGAGTGACCTTCCAGCCCTGGGTGGTGCTAAATCCAACCACACTGCTGCCAGAGAAGCTGATGACCATCCACATGACCGTAGGAGGGTCCTCATCAAAGTCACAGGAATAAGGCCGGATCTCAGAGACATTCCCCTCCCGGATGCCAAGATGACTCTCTTCACAGATGGAAGTATGGAAAGAGGTCGTCATCCATGGTCAATGGAAAGAGGTGTGCAGGGGCTGTGGTGGTTTCTCCTGAGCAGGAACTTTAGAGAGCAGCCCTGCAACATGGAACTTCAGCACAAAAAGTGAAAATGATTGCACTCACTAAGGCACTGCAGATGGCCAAAGGTAAAACCACCAATATCTATACGGACAGCAGGTATGTCTTTGCTACTCTCCATATACATGGGGCTATTTATAAAGAAAGGGGCCTATTATCCGCAGAAGGAAAAGGAATTAAAAACAGAGGAAAAATATTGACTCTCCTCAAGGCTATTTGGGACCCAAAAGAGGTAGCTGTTATTCATTGCCCTGGACACCAAAAGGGGACTGATCTGATTTCAAAAGGAAACCACTTAGCAAATCAAGCCGCAAAACAAGCAGCCCGAGAAAAAGTGCAAGAGCTGGTGACACTTGCAGCTCTAACTCTAACAGAAAAACCAGACTATTCAGAGGAAGGTTTAAAGTATTTACAAAAATGGGCTAAATTAGACTATGAAGGGGACTGGGCTAAGACTAAAAGAGGAAATTTAATTCTTCTTCGAAGACTAGGTAAGAAGTTAGTAGACCAGATACATCAATGTACTTATTTGGGGATACACAAACTCAAGGACCTTATAGGCAAGCAATTCCAGGTTTCTAAATTAGGGCATATGGTTCAGGATGTAGTTGATAGATATGCTCAATGCCAGGCAGTTGAGGTGGGAGGAATGAGAATTGGAAGAGGGAAAAGAGAAAGAGGTAAGAAACCAGGAATTTATTGGGAAATTGATTTTAAAGAAATGAAACCTCTAAAATATGGACACAAGTATATGTTAGTTTTTGTAGATACCTTTTCAGGCTGGGTAGAGGCTTTTTCCACCAAATGTGGGACGGTAGGAGAGGTAGGCAAAAAAATGAAACTAGAAGAAATAATTCCCAGGTTTGGGCTGTCTCTCACGATTGGGTCAGACAATGACACTGCATTTGTGAGTTCAGCCTCACAGACATTGGCCAAGGCCGTGGGTACAAATTGGAAACTACATTGTGCCTATCAGCCCCAGAGTTCCGGGCAAGTAGAGAGAATAAACCGGACTCTTAAACAGACCTTGAAAAAACTAATTCTGGAGACTGGCAGTGGATGGGTGGATCTCCTTCCTTTGCCCTCCTCAGGGAATGATGTACACCCTATTTAAACAAGGTGACCCCATTTGAAATAATGTTTGGGAGACCACACCCCTCCCCAGGTCTGTCCTCTGCTACAAGAGGTTGCCCTAGCATAAATGACTGATCAGTATGTACTCCAGTCACTGCAGGCATTACAGTATGTCTTTAAAAAAAAGCCCATGCCAGGATATGACCTGCCCACACTGGGATGGAGACTGAGGTGGAACCATATCCTTACCAACCCAAGGATTTGGATTGGATATGTCGCTATCATGTGGAGAACTTGGAGCCTCACTGAAAGGGACCATTTACTGTCATCCTGAGCATCACCACAGCAATAAAAGTAGAAGGCATAAGGACCTGGATTAACGAGGGTCACGTCAAGTGAGCTGAGGATGAAGATGCCTCCCAGAGGTAGAAGCCTCAGCCAATGGACCCTACTGACCATGGACTAAAGCTAAGACTCAAAAGACTATGAGTTTATTGTTGCTCTTATTGTAAAGTATAGGTAGGAAATTAGATGAAACAGTAAATGGCTAACTCCTCAGCCGACTGTGCACTAGTGTCATTTGTACAAAAGAATACTAGAGTGATAAAAATGTTAGACTTACATGCTCAATTAATCCCTTACAACCAGAGAACATAGAACTGGATGAAAAGTCAAAGATTTGACTAATCTCCAAAGAAAAGAGGGAATGTAAGGGCCTGGTTGGCCAAAGGGCGTCATTTTGTGTTTGTAGCAAACTTAGATTGACCCTATACACTAAACTTAGATTGACCCTGCCCCTCCCAGAGGAACTTAATTGCAGAGACTAGATACAAGGGCGGGTCAGGCCAGATGAAGACATCCAATCAGTGGGACATGCATATATCTCCTAGGTTAAATTGAAATTCAGCTGGGCACATGTGTGTCACTTAGTATTTTTTATTCTGTGTGAGGCAGACTTACCATGCATGTGCAGTATTCTCTGTGTACTGCAATCTCATTGGCCACCTGTGTATAGCCTGGCTAAACTACCTCTATAAAAGTTAGTCTGTGAGGCTGGGAGGGGTTGCCTCTTTGCAATAGACGGCCCTGACTGGTCAGTTTGATTCTGGATGCTTGGCGCGAAATAAAGCTTTACTTGACCTTCGCTTTATATCAGTCCTGCTTCTTTGATTATGGACTGTAACACCCCAATTTGCAGGGATTCCAGGAAAGGACTGGGGAGAGATGCCTGAATAACAAGGATGGGTATAGATGATTGAATTGAGCCATTACCAGTCTCACATGCTGGATATGGGCCCCTCTCTCTGGGAGGAGGGAACTAGGTAAGGGCTCAGGTTCTGTCAGACAAAGTACTAGTGGCCAAAGCAGCCTATAAATCGGGGATCCCTCGAAGGCCGCTCAGATTGATCCTCAAGTGGGGTTTTGGGAGAGAATCACCAGGCACATCTTCTTTCTATGGGGATGGCAGAATGTTGTGATTGTGATGTGGCTGGAGAATTCACTTGACTTCACATGGAATTTCTTGCTGATGGGTCTCAATGCTAGTTTGTTACCAGGGAGATCTTAGAATGTGCTGGTGGCTAAGGGGCCATGCAGGATTCTTGCACCTTGAGGGTTTGACACAGGTCGAAGGGCACTGTTTTCTTCTAGGGACATGAGATGTTCTGTTGTGTGGCTCAGGGAACACATGTTGTATCCCAAGTTGGTATTCCAGAACAGTCCTCTGAGGACAGAGGCCTGAAAACCTAATCTAGGGTTCCAATGAGGTCCTAGGGGCATGTCAGGTTCAATCTTCTCACTCAAGACCATTACATTGGTGTCTGCCTCGATGGAGGTGATTAGGGTGTTTCAGATGCACATTTGTGTTGAGACCGGCCTCCAATATTTGGATGGGCTCAGGGGCCTTGCAGGTTTCTCTTAAACTGGAGGGTTTTGGCATATGTCACACCCACAGTTTCTTTTAAGATGGCCGGTACAGCCCTCTGATCTGGCTGCAGAGACCCCATCCTGGAGGGCATGTGAGTAATGGTTTTGTGAGAGAAGACTGCAAATACGAACTCAGGTTAGGGTTAGTGGCGAGGTGATTGCAGGCCCAATGCATAAAACTGGAGGACAGCTTATCAGAAACTGTAATTAGGGTGACTCAAAAGTGGTAGTACAGGCTTTAATGTCAGGATTGTGTGTCCAGGATGGCCTCACAACGCAGATGTGGTCTCATGGGTCCATGAGAGATTTTTCCTTTCTAAGGATCCCACTGGCTCCCAATACTTTGGTGGATTTTTGTGGAAAGGAAGCGTGATGGTTTCAAACTTAGGGGTGCCCCAAAATAGGGATTCCAGAGATGGGCTCTGTGTCTGGGCGCTTGGAATATCCCACCAAGTATTATTATCTGGTCCTAGGGGCATACCAGGCCTTCAGTGCCCGATCATGGTGGTGCAACTGAGAGGGCTGGCTTGAAAGCATGCTCAAGCTGAGTGTCACAATGCCTGTTTGTGCCCATGGTGGCCCTCAGGAGTGGGCGTGGTCTCATTGGCCATGCAGCTGGCTCACCCTCTGAGGGTTGGAAACCCATCCCAAAATCCACGATTCCTGCTTTGGGGAAATAGGAGTTCTCTATTGTGCTTCAGGTTCCCCTTTAGCAGGGATTCCACCAAAGGTATGGGGACAGATGCCTGAGTACTAAGGAAGAGTAGAGATGACGGACCTGGGACATGGCCAGTCTAACATGCTGGATATGGGCCCAGTTCTCTGGGTGGCTGACAGGAGGTCGGGGCTCAGGCTCTGTCAGACACAGAACTAGTGGTCAGTGTAGCCTATAAATCGAGGCAGCCTATAAATCCCTCGAGGGCCGAGAAGATTGAACCTCATGTGGGATTTCCTGGCAATCTCACCAGGCACTACTTCTTTCTGTGGGGAAAGCAGAAGGCTGTGTTGTGGCTCCAGAATTCCCTATCAAGAGGGCTTGGCGACCAGTAGGTGTGGGTGAAATTGTAAACTCACCCTATGGTTAATTCAGTGCCAAGCTGAATGCAGTTCCAATGTGCAGCAGCTGATTTGAGATATCCAGCTCCTGAGTAAGGGTGGATGTCAGATGTTTGCTCACACTGGAGTTTGTTGTCTATGATGACCAACAAATGGTGTGGTGGCTTCAAACGACCATGGAGGATTTCCCAAGCTGAGGTTTGTGATATGCTCCAAAGAACAAGGTTTCCTTCTACTGGACAGGTGGAGACTGGTTTGTTAGCTTCATGGTCCTCCATGTGGAAAGTTTGGGTAGCAGAGCTCTCCCACATGGATACCTGGAATGCACACCTCCATTGACCATTGCAGCTGAGGAGCATGGCAGGTTCGTTCTGATGGCTCTAGGGCGAGTACCAAGGCCTTGAGTTGAGAGGTAATCACTTGCATATGGGTCAAAATGCTGGTTTGTTACCCGGGAGATCTTAGAATGTTCTGGTGGCTAAGGTGCCATGCAGGGTTCTCCCACCTTGAGGGTTTGACACAGGTTTAAGAGCACGGTTTCCTTATGGGGATAGGAGATGTTCTGTTGTGTGGCTCAGGGACCACATGTTGTATAATACATTGGTATTCCAGAACAGGCCTCTGAGAACAGAGGCCTTAAAACCTAATCTAGGGTTCCAATGAGGTCCTAGGGGCATGTCAGATTCAATCTTCTGACTCAGGAAGATTGACTTGGGTGTCTGCCTGGATGTAGGTGATCAGGTTGTTACAGACTGTGCATTTGCATGCTGAGCTGCCTCCAGTATTGAGGTGGGCTCAGGGTCCTTGCGGATTTCTTTTAATCTGGAGGGTTTGGACAAATTTGATGGGCACATTTTCCTTGGTAATGGTAGGCACAGTCCTGTGGTTTGGATCCAGAGACTCAATCCTGGAGGGCATGTGAAGCATGGTTTTGGGAGAAAAGTCTGAAAACACAAACTCGGGTTAGGGTTATTGGTGAGGTGATTGCATGCCCAATGCATAGACCTGGAGGGCAACTCGTCAGGAACTGTAATTACAGTGACTTGAAAGAGGTAGCACAGGGTTTTCTATCTGGATTGTGTGTCCAGGATGGTTTGGAATGCAGGTGTGGTCTCATGGATACATGAGAGATTTTTCCTCTCTAAGGATCCCAGCGGTTCCCAATACTTTTTTGGCTTTTTCAGGGAAGGGAAGAGTGCTGTTTTCCATCTTAGGAGTGTCCCAAAACAGAAATTCCAGAGACAGACTCTGGGTTGGGTGCATGGAAAATCCCACATAGGGTTAGGGTTTGGGCCTAGGGGCGTACCAGGCCTTTAAAGCTAGATCATGGTGGTGCAACCAGGAGGGCTGGCTTGAAAGCATGGTCAGGCTGAGAGTCTACATGCCTGTTTGTGCCCAGGGGGGCCCACACAAGTGGGCGTGTTCTCATTGGCCATGCAGATTTCTCCTTCTCTGATGGTTGGAAAACCATCCCAAAAGCCACGTTTCCTGTCTTGGGGAAATAAGAGTTCTCTATTGTGCTCAAGGTTCCCCCATTGGCAGGGATTCCAGCACAGGTCTGCATACAGATGCGTGAATACCAAGGATGGGTAGAGAGGACATATGTTTGCCATGGGCGGTCTTATATGCTGGATATGGGCCCCACTCTCTGGGTGGCTGAAATGAGGTCCGGGCTCAGGCTCTGTCAGACACAACACTAGTGGCCAGTGAACCTATAAATCGGGGTTCCCTCGAGGGCTGAGCAGACAGATCCTCATGTGGGATTTCCTGGCATTCTCTCAGGCACTTATTCTTTCTATGTGGAAGGCAGAATGCTGCGTTTTGGCTCCAGAATTCCCTATCAAGAGGGCATGGTGAAGAGTAGGGTGAGAATGGAATTGTAAACTGAAGACACGGTTAAATTCAGTGCCAGGCTGAAGACAGTTCTAATGTTCAGTGTCTTATTTGAGATATCCAGCACGTGAGAAAGGGCAGATGTCACATGTTTGCTCACACTGGAGTTTATGTCTATGATGAGCAACAAATGGAAAGGTGGTGTAAAGAGGCCCTGGAGGATTTCCCACACTGAGGCTTTTGAGATGCTCTAAACAGCAAGGTTTCCCTCTACTGGACAGGCGGAGTCTGATTTGATTGCTCCAGGGTCCCCATGTGGAAAGTTTGGGTAGCAGAGCTCTCCTGCACGGATGCCTGGAAGGCACATCTTCATGGACCTTGCAGCTTTGAAGCATGGCAGGTTCACTCTGGTGGCTCTGTCATGAAGCACCAAGGCCTTGAGTTGACATGGGATCTCTAACAAAGGGGTCACCATGCTGGTTTGTTACAAGGGAGATCTTAGAATGCATTGGTGGCTAAGATGCCAGGAAGGATTCTCCTACCTTGAGGGTTTGACATGGGTCCAAGAGCACGGTTTCCTTCTAGGGGCAGAAGGTTTTCTGTTGTGTGGCTCAGGGACCACATGTTGTATTATAAGTTGTTATTCCAGAACAGGCCTCTGAGAACAGATGCCTGAAAACCTAATGGGAGTTCCAATGCGATACTATGGGTGTGTCAGGTTCAATCTTCAGACTCGGAACCATTGACTTGGATGTCTGTCTGGATATAGGGAATCAGGGTGTTTCAGACTGTGCATTCACCTCCAGAGCTGCCTCCAATATTGGGGTGGGCTCAGGGGCTTTGCAGGTTTCTCCTAATCTTGAAGGTTTGGGCAACTGTGAAGGCCAAACTTTCCTTGGGGATGTAGACACAGTCCTGTGGTGTGGCTCCAGAGACCAGATCCTGGAGGGCATGTGAGCCATGGTTTTGAGAGAGAAGTCTGCCAACACAAACTTGGGTTAGGTTTAGTGGCAATGTGATCAAAGGCCCAGTGTGTAGAACTGTAGCACAGATTGTCAGGAATTGTAATTAGGGTGACTCTAGGCAGTAGCACAGGCTTTTATATCTGGATTGTGTGTCCACAATACAGGTGTTGTCTCATGAATAAATGAGAGATTTTTCCTCTCAAAGGATCCTGGCAGTTCCCAATATTTTGGTGGCTTTTTCGGGGAAGGGATGAGTGCTGATTTCCATCTTAAGGGTGTCCCAAAACAGGGATTCCAGAGACAGGCTCTGTGTCTGGGTGCCTGGATATTCCAACCAAGGGTTAGGATTTGGGCTTAGGGGAGCCCCAGGCCTGCAATGTGGTATCCTGGTGGTGTAACTCAGTTGTCTTGTTTGAATGCATGCTCAGGTTTAGGGTCACAATGCCGGTTTGTGCCCAAGGTGGCTGTCAGGAGTGGGCGTGGTCTCATTGGCCATGCAGCTGGCTCCCAATTTGAGAGTTGGACACCCATCCCAACAACCTTGTTTCCTGCCATGGGGAAGGAGGAGTTCTCCATTGTGCTTCAGGTTCCCCCATTGGCAGGGATTCCAGCAAAGATCTGGAAACAAATGCCTGAATACCAAGGATGGGTAGAGATGATGGCCTTGGGACATGGACGGTCTTACATGCTGGATTCGGGCCCCGCTCTCTGGAAGACTGACATGAGGTCGGGGCTCAGGCTCTGTCAGACACAGCATTAGTTGCCAGGGAAGTCTATATATCAGGGTTTCCTCAAGGCAGGAGTAGAATGATCCTCAAGTGGGGTTCCTGGGCAGACGCTCCAGGCACTTCTTTTTATGGGGAAGGAAGAATGCTGTGCTGTGGCTCCAGAATTCCCTATCAAGTGGGCTTGGGGACCAGTAGGGTGAGGATGGAATTGTAAACACAAGCTACAGTTAAATTCAGTGCCAGGTGGAAGGCAGTGCCAATGGGCTGCTTCTTATGCAAGATATCCAGCATGTGAGTAAAGGTAGATGTCAGATATTTGCTCACACTGTAGTTTGTGTCTATGATGACCGACGAATGAAGTGTTGGCATCCAGATGCCATGGAGGATTTCCCGTGCTGAGGCTTGTGAAATGATCCAAACAGCAAGGTTTCTTTCTACTGGCTAGTTGGAGTTTGCTGTGTTAGCTCCAGGGTCCCCCATATGGAAATTTTTGTTAACAGAGCTCTTCCACATGGTCAAAAAGCATATTTCAATGGACCACGCAGCTGAGGAAAATGGCAGTTTCATTTTGGTGGCTCTGGGGTGAAGGACCAAGGCCTTGAGTTGACAAGGAATGTCTTTCACAGGGTTTACAATGCTGGTTTGTTACCAAGGAGATCTTAGACTGTGCTGGTGGCTAAAATGCCATTCAGGAGTCTCCTACCTTTAGGGTTTGACACAGGTCCAAGAGCACGTTTTCCTTCTGGAGAAAGGAGTTTTTCTGCTGTTTACCTTAGGGACCACATGTTGTATCATAAGTTGGTATTCCAAAACAGGCCTCTGAGGACAGATGCATGAAAACCTAATTGCGGTTCCAATGAGGTCCTAGGGTCATGTGTGTTTCAATCTTCAGACTTCGGACCAGTGACTTGATTGTCTGCCTAGATGTAGGGACTAAGGGTGTTTCAGACTGCACATTTGCGTCTAGAGCAGCCTCCAATATTGGGGTGGGCTCAGGGGCTTTGCAGGTTTTTCTAATCTGGAGGGTTTGGCAATTGGGTTGGGCAAAGTTTCCTTGGGTATGTCAGGCAAAGTCCTGTGGTGTGACTGCAAAGACACCATCCTGGAGGGAATGCGATCCATGGTTTGAGAGAGAAGTCTTCAAACACAAACTAGAGTTAGGATTAGTGGAGATGTGATCACAGGCCCAGTGTGTAGTCCTGGAGGGCAGTTCGTCAGGAACTCTAATTAGGGTGATGCGAGGCAGTAGCACAAGCATTTATATCTGGACTCTTGTCTCGGATGGCCTCTGAATGCAGATGTTGTCTCATGGGTACATGGGAAATTTTTCCTCTCTTAGGATCCTAGTGGCTCCTAATAGTTTGTTGACTTTATTGTGGAAGTGAAGAATGCTGTTTTCCATCTTAGGGGTGATCCAAAACAGGGATTCCAGAAACAGGCTCTGCGTCTGGGCCCCAGGAATATCCCAACAAGGGTTAGTATTTGGGACTAGGGGAATACCAGGCCTTCAATGCAGGATCTGGGTTGTGCAACTGAGGGCTTGGTTGAAAGCATGCTCAGGCTGAGGGTCTCAATGCCTCTTTGTGCCCAGGGCAGCTCCCCTGAGTGACCGTGGCCTCATGGGACACGCAGCTGGTTCTCACTCTGAGGGTTGAACATCCATCCCCACAGCCAGATTTCCTCCTATTGGGAAGGAGGAGTGCTCCTGGGCTTCAGTTTCCTCCATAGGCAGGGATTTGAGCTATGGTCTGAAGAGAGATGCCTGAATATCCAGGTTGAGTAGATGTGAAGGCTTTGGGCCGTCAGGCTTCGGGCCAACAGGCTTCGGGCCAACAGGTCCCAACTGCAGAATATGGGCCCACTGTCTGTGTGGCTGAATGGAGGTCATGGCTCAGGTTGTGTCAGACAGAACCTGAGTGCCTACGGTGGCCTATGATATTAGGGTTCCATCAAGGGTCATGCAGGTGAATCCTCATGTGGGTTTTCTTGGCAGACTCACCAGGCACTTCTTTCTGTGGGAGAGGCAGAATGCTGCATCATGGCTCCAGAATTCCCTATCAAGAGGCCTTGGGGACCAGGAGGGTGAGGATGGAATGGTAATCACAAATTACAGTTCAATCCAGTACCAATCAGAAGGCTGATTTGAGCTATCCAGCATCTGAGTAAGGGCGAATGTCAGATGTTTGCTCACACTGTAGTTTGTGTCTATGATGACCGACAAATGGAGGGGTGGCACAAGAGGCCATGGGTGGCACAAGAGGGCAGTATTGGGAACCGCCAGAATCCTTAGAGAGAAAAATTCTTCCAAGGACCCATGAGGCCACACCTGCATTCTGAGGCCATTATGGACACACAATCCAGGTACAAAAGCCTGTGCTACCACCTTCGAGTCACCCTACTTACAGTTCCTGATGAGCTGCCCTCCAGGTCTATGCATCGAGACTGTGATCACCCCTCCACTAATCCTAACCCAAGTTTGTATTTGCAGAGTTCTCTCCAAAACCATGGCTCACATTCCTTCCAGGGTGGGGTTTCTGGAGCCACACCACAGCACAGTGCGTTCCATCCCCTAGGAAACTGTGCACATCACAGTGTCCCAACCCTCCTGATTAGGAGAAACCTGCAAAGCCCCTGAGTACTCCCCAATATTGGAGGCCACACTGGAAGCAAATGGACAGTCTGAAACAGCCTGATCACCTACATCTAGGCAGACACCCAAGTCACCTGTCCTCAGTCTGAAGATTGAAACTGACATGCCCATAAGACCTTATTGGAGCCCTAGATTAGGTTATCAGGCACCTGTACTCAGAGACTTGTTCTGGAATACAAACTTATGATACAACATGTGGTCACTGAGCCACACAACACTACATCTCCTGTCCCCAGATGGTGACACAGTTCTTCAACCTGTGTCAAACCCTCTGGGTAGATGAATCCTACACGGCCCCTTAGCCACCAGCACATTCTAAGATCTTCCTATTAAAATACCAGCATTGTGATCCATCTGCAAGAGATTCCATGTCAACTCAAGGCCTTGGTACCTTCTCCCAGAGCCACCAGAACGAACCTGCCATGTTCCTCAGTTACAATGGTCAATGGAGGTGTGCTTTCCAGGCATCCATGTGGGAGAGCTCTGCTATCCATACTTTCCACATTGGGGACCCTGGAGGAAACAAACCAAACTCCACTTTTCCAGTAGAAAAATAAACCCAGCTGTTTGGAGCATCTCACAAGAATCAGGATTGGGAATCCTCCATGGCCTCTTTAAGCCACTCCTCCATTTGTCGGTCATCATACACACAATTATCTGACATCAGCCCTTACTCAGGTGCTGTATATCTTGTTCGTTGGCCATCATAGATACAAACTCCAGCATGAGCACACATCTGACCCTCACCCATACTCAGGTTCTGGAGATCTTGAAAAAACTGCTGCACATAGGAACGGCCATGTGCTCGCCACTGAGATTAACTGTAGCTTGTGTTTTCAGACCTCTGTTCTCACACTCCTCACTTGAAATCCTTCCATATTGGGAATTCGGGAGCCACAATGCAGCCTTCTGTCCACCACAAAGAAGTGCCTTATGGGTGTGCACAGAATCCCCATATGAGGATCTGACTGCACGGCCCTCTGGCACCCCAATATCATATGCCACCCTGTGCACTAATGTTCTGTCTGACACATCCTGAGCCCTTACCTCCTGGCAGCCCCCCAAGTAGCAAGCCCCATATTCTGCAGGTGTGACCTCCCTTGACCTGAGTCCTTCATCTAGAACCAACCTGGGTGTTCAGGTACTTGTCCCAGAACATAGTTCAAACCCCTGCCTATGGGGACCCTGAAGCACAAAAGAGTACTCCTCCTTCCCCATGACTGGAAAACTAAATGTTGAGATGGTCGTCCAACCCTCAGATTGGGATCCAGGTGCATGTAAAAAGAGACAATGCCCACTCAGGATGGGCAGCTTGGCACAAACATGCATTGTGACCCTCACCCTGAGACCCATTTCCAATAAGCCCCCGTGGGAGCTGGATCAGGACCCCACAAAGTGCTCTTGTCATGCCCCTAGGCCCAAATCCTAAGCCTTGGTGGGTTATCCAGGCACTAGGACCCAGAACCCATCTATGAAATCCCTGTTTTTACAGGAACTCTGTCAAGATAAAACACACTCTCCCTTTGCCCCATTAAGATACCAAGGTCTTGAGTGCCGGGCAGAATCCCCAGATAGGAAAAATCTCCCATGGACACATAAGGACACGCCTTCATTCCATGGCCATCTTTGACACACAATCCAGACAGAAAAGCCTGTGCTCCTGCCTCCCAGCCGCCCGAAAATCAAGTCCCGAGGAGCTGCCCTCAGCATCTGCAGATCGGGCCTGCCATCACCTCGCCCCTTATTCTTACCCGATTTTGTGTCTGAAGACTTTGGTCCCCAGAGCCCTGAACCACATGGCTTACAGGATGGGGCCTCCAGAACCACACCACATCACTGGGCCTGCTCTCTGGAGGAAACTCTGCCTGTCTCAGTTGCCCAAACCCTCCAGATTAGGAGAAACCTGCAAGGCTCCTGAGCCCACCCCAATTTCATAGGCCGCTCTGGAAAAAATGCACAGTCTGACACAGTCTCAGCACGTACCTCCAGGCAGAAACACAGGTCAGAGGCCCTGAGTCCAAAGGTTGAACCAGACATGCCCCTAAGATCTGATCAGAACACTAGCTTAGCATTTCAGGGCTCTGTGCATAGAGGCCTGTTCTTGAAATCCAACATATGGTCCGACATGTGGTCCCTGAGACATACAAGAGAACCCCTCCTGTCCCGAGAAGGAAACCTGGCTCCTAGGAACAGGGTATAACCCTCAGGTAGAAGAATCCTGCATGGCCACAAATCCATTGCCACATTCTAAGGTCTCCCTGGAAACTAAGCAACATTGTGACCCATTAGACTTAGTACGTCCATCAACTCAGATCACTTGGAACTTCGAACCCGAGCCAGTGATCAAGACTGCCCAGTTCCTCGGCTGCAATGGTAATGCGAGGAAGGTATCCCAGGCCTCCATTCAGAGACCTGTGCTATTGAATCTTCCATATGGGGGACCCTGGAGAATACAAATGAGGCTCCACCTGTCCAGTAGAAAGAAACCTTGTTGTTTGTAGCATCTCACAAGTCTAAGCATGGGAAATCCTCGATGGACTCTTGACGCCACCCCTTCAATTGTCGGTCATCATAGACACAAACTCCAGTGTGAGCAAACATCTGACATTAGCCCTAACTCAGGTGCTGGATATCTCCAATAAGCCAAACATTGAAACTGCCTTCTGCTTGGCACTGAATTGAACCCTATCGTGTGTTTACATTTCCAACCTCACCCTACTGTTCCTCAAGCCCTGTTGAAAGGGAATTCTGAAGCCACAGCCCACAATTCTGCCTTTCCCATAGTAAAATGAAGTGCCTGGCGAGTCTGCCCATGTACCCCACTTGAGGATCATTCTGATCAGCCCTCGAGGGTAACCCGATTTATAGGCTGCCCTGGACACTAGAGATGTGTTTGACATAACCTGAGCTCAGACCTAGTGTCACCAGGAAGAGAGCGGGCCCCATATCTAGCATGTAAGAGTGGCCATGACCCAATTCCATCAGTTCTACCCATCCTCAGTATTCAGGCACCTGTCCCCAGAACTTTGCTGGAGTCCTTGCCAATTGGGGAACCTAAAGCAGAATAGAGAACTCCTCCTTTCCCATGGCAGGAAACCTGGCTATTGGAATGGGTGTCCAACCCTCAAAGTAGGAGCCAGCTGCATGGCCAGTGAGACTGCCCCCACTCCTGAGGGCCGCCCTGGGAACAAACAGGCATTGTGACCCTCAGCCTGAACATGCTTTCAAACAAGCCCTCTCAGTTGCACCAGCAGGATCATTCATTGCAGGCCTGGTACGCCCCTACGCCCAAATCCCAACCCTTGGTCGGATTTTCCAGGCGCCCAGACCTAGAGCTCATCCCTGGAATCCCTGCTTTCGGGTACCCCTAAGATGGAAAACCACACACTTCCCTTCTTCGAAAAATTCACGAGCTGCCAGAATCCTTAGAAGGAAAAATCTCCCATGGACCATGAGACCATAGCTGAATTCTGAGGCCATCCTGGACACACAATCCATATAGAAAAGCCTGTGCTACTGCCTTCCTGTCACCCTAATTATAGTTCATGACGAGCTCCCTACAGTTGTAGTAATTGGGCCTGCAATAACCTCGCAACTAACCCTAACCCAAACTTGTGTTTGCAGACTTGTCTAACAATACAATGGCTCACTTGCCCTCCAGGGTGGTGTCTATGGAGCCACACCACAGGACTGTGCCTGCCATCCCCAAGAAAACTGTGCCCATCAGAGTTGCCCAACCATCCAGATCAGGGGAAACCTGAGGCCCCTGAGACCATCCCATTATTCGCGGCTGCTCTGTATGCTAATGCGCAGTCTGAAACAACCGGATCATCTACACCCAGGCAGACAGCCAAGTAAATAGTTTGAGGTCAGAAGATTGAACCATACATTCTCCTCGGACCACATTTGAACCCAAGATTAGGTTTTCAGGTATCTGTACTCAGAGGCCTCTTCTGGAATACCAACTTTACTACAACATGTGGTTCCTGAGCCACACAACAGAACATCTCTTGTCCCCAGAAGGAAACCATCACCTTTGACTTGTGCCACAACCTCAGGATAGGAGAATCCTTCACGGCACCTTAGCTACCAGCAAATTCTAAGATCTCCCTGGTAACAAACCAGCATTGTGACCCATCTCCAAGACATTCCATGTCAACTCAAGGCCTTGGTACTTCACTGCAGAGTCACCAGAATGAATCTGCCATGGTTCTCAGCTGCAATGGTCAATGGAGGTATGCTTTCCAGACATCCATGCCAGAGAGCTCTGCTACCCAAACTTTCCACAGTAGGACACTGGAGCAAACAAACCAGGCTCCACCTGTCCAGTAGAAGGAACCTTGCTGATTGAAGCATCTCACAAGCCTCAGTGTGGGATATACTCCAAGGCTTCTTGACGCCACCTCTCCATTTGTTGGTCTTCATAGACTCAAACTCCAGTGTGAGCAAACATCTGACATCCGCCCTTACTTAGGTGCTGGATATCTCGAAAAAGTCATTGCGCATTGGAACTGTCTTCCACTTGGCACTGAATTGAACCCTAACTTGTGTTTACAATCCCATCCTCACCCTACTGGTCCCAAAGCCCTCTTGATGAGGAATTCTGGAGCCACAATCCAACATTCTGTCTTCCCCAGAAAAAGAAGTGGTGCCTGGTGAGTTGGCCTAGAAACACCACATGAGAATTAATCTGCTCGGCTTCAAGGGAATCCCAATTTAGAAGCTGCCTTGGCCACTAATGCTTTTTCTGACAGGGCCTGAGCCTCGACCTAGTGTCAGCCATCCAAAGTGTGGAACCATATCCAGCATGTGAGACTGGGCATGGCCCAAGTCCGTCATCTCTAGCCATCCTTGGTATTCAGGCACCTGTCCAAGACTTTTGCTGGAATCCCTGCCAATGGAGGAACCAGAAGCATAATAGAGACTCCTCCTTCCCAATGACTGGAACCCTAGCTGTTGGGATGGTTGTCCATCCCTTGCAGTGAGAGCCAGCTTCATGGCCAATGAGACCACACCCACTCCTGAGAGCTGCCCTGGCACAAACAGGCATTGTGACCCTCAGTCTCAACATGCTTTCAAAGAAGCACTCTCAGTGGCACCACCAGAATCCCGCATTGCAAGCCTGGTATGTCCATAGGCCCAAATCATAACTCTTGGTGGGATTGTCCAGTTGCCCAGACACAGAGCCCGTCTCTGGAAACCCTGTTTCGGCAACCCGCAAGATGGAAAATGGCACTCTTCTCTTCCCCGAAAAAGCCACCAAACTATGGGGAGCCTCAGGATCTTTAGAGAGGAAAAATCTCCCAGAGACCCAGGAGACCAAACCTGCATTCTGAGGCCATCCTGGACACACAATCCAGATAGAGAAGCCTGTGCTACTGCCTTCCAGTTACCCTAAATACAGTTCTGGACGATCTACACTCCAGGTCTATGCATTGGGCCTGTGATCACTCGCCACTAACCCTAACCTGAATTTGTGTTTGCAGACATCTCTGCCAAAACCATGGCTCACATGGACTCCAAAATGGCATCTCTGGAGCCTCAGCACAGGACTGTGTCTGCCGTCTCCAAGGAAATTGTGCCCATCACAGTTGAGAAAACCTCTCAAAGTAGGAGAAACCTGCAAGGCCCCTGAGCCCACCCCAATACTGGCGACCACTCTGGATGAAAATGCACAGTCTGAAACACCCTTATCACCTACATCAAGGCAGGCAGCCAAGTCAATGATCCTCAGTCATAAGATTGAACCTGACATGCCCCTAGGACCTCATTGGAACCCTAGATTAAGTTTTCAGGCATTTGTCCTCAGGGGCCTGTTCTGGAATACCAACATATGATACAATATGTGGGCTCTGAGCCACACAACAGAAATCTCCTAACCCCAGAAGGAAACCGTGCTCTTCGACCTTTGCCAAACCCTCAGGGTAGGAGAATCCTGCTGGGCATCTTAGCCTCCAGCACATTCTAAGATCTCCCTGGTAACAGTCTAGCATTGTGACCCATCTGGAAGAGATTCCTTGTCAACTCAAGTCCTTGGTACTTCGCCACAGAGCCACCCAAACAAACCTGCCATGTTCCTTAGCTGCAATGGTCAATGGAGGTGTGTTTTCCCGGCATCTATGCTGGAGAGCTCTGCTACCCAAACTTTCCACATGGGCGACCCTGGAGCAAACAACCAGGTTCTACCTGTCCAGTAGAAGGGAAGAAGGAAACCTTGCTGTTTGTTTCATCAATCAGCCGCTGCACACTGGAAATGCCATTCGCTTGTCACTGAATTTAACTGTAGCTTGGGTTTACAATTCCATCCACACCCTACTTGTTCACAAGCCCTCATGATAGGAAATTCTGCAGCCACAATGCAGCATTCTGCCTTCCCCATAAAAAGAAAGTGCCTGGTGAGTGTGCCCAGAAACCCAACATGAGAATCAATCTGCTTGGCCTTCAAGTGAACCCCGATTTATAGGCTGCCTGGGCCACTAGTGATGTGTTGTACAGAGCCTGAGCCCAGACCTAGTTTCAGCCACCCAGTGAGAGGACCCCATATCCAGCATGTGAGACTGGCCATGGCCCAAGTGAGTCCTCTCTACCCATCCTTGGTATTCAGACATCTGTCCCGAGACCTTTGCTGGAATCGCTGTTAATGGGGAAACTGAAGCACAATAGAGAACTCCTCCTTCCACATTGCTGTTGGAATGGGTGTTCAACCCTCAATGTCAGAGCTAGTTGCATGTCCAATGAGACCACACACACTCCTGAGGGCCCGCCCTGGGCGCAAACAAGCATTGTGACCCACAGCCTGAACATGCTTTCAAACAAGCCCTCTCAGTTGCACCACCAGGATCTCACATTGAAAGCCTGCTATGCCCCCACACAAATTCTAAACCTTGGTGTGATTTCCCTAGGTAACGAGACCCAGAG
Organism: Mustela nivalis; assembly: GCF_964662115.1. Classification (NCBI taxonomy): domain Eukaryota; kingdom Metazoa; phylum Chordata; class Mammalia; order Carnivora; family Mustelidae; genus Mustela; species Mustela nivalis. The sequence goes on along the minus strand of NC_139022.1, from coordinate 1,446,588 downwards.
CTCGTCTCTGGCATCCCTGTTTTGGTGCACTGCTAAGATGAAAAACACCACTCTTCCCTTCCCCAGAGAAAGCCACCAAACTAGGGGGAGCTGCCAGGATCCTTATAGAGGAAATATCTCCCATAGACCTGGGATACCACACCTGCATTTCCAGCTAACCTAGACAAACAATCAAGATAGAAAAGCTTGTACTACTGTCTTCCAGTCACCCTAATTACAGTTCCTGACAACCTACCATCCAGGTGTAGGCATTGGGCCTGCAATCACCTCGCCACTAACCATAAGCCGATCTTGTGTTTGCAGACTTCTCTCCCAAAACCATGGCTCAAATGCCCTCCAGAACAGGATCTCTGGAGACACACGAGATTGTGCCTGCCATCCCCAAGGAAACTGTGTCCATTACACTTGCCCAAACCATCCAGATTAGGTGAAACCTGCAAGACCCCTGAGCCTACCCCCATGTTGATGGCAGCTCTGGACACAAATGCACAGTCTTAAACACCCTGATCACAAACATCCAGGCACACACCCAAGTCAATAGTCCTGAGCCAGAAGACTGAACCTGACTTGCCCATATAAGGCAATTGCAACCCTAGATTAGGTTTTCAGGATTCTGTCTTCAGGGGCCTGTTCTGGAATACCAATTTATGATACAACTTGTGGTCCCTGAGCCACACAACAGAACATGTCCTGTACCCAGAAGGAAACTGTGTTCTTCGACCTGTGCCAAACCCTCATGGTAGGAGAATCCTGCATGGCACCTTAGCCACCAGCACATTCTAAAATCTCCCTGGTTCCAAACCAGCATTGTTGCCCATCTGCAAGAGATTCCATGTCAACTCTAGGCCTTGATACTTCGCCCCAGAGCCACCAGAACAAACCTACCATGTTCCTCAGCTGCAATGGTCAATGGAGTTGTGATTTCCAGGCATCTATGTGGGAGAGCTTTGCTCCCCAAACTTTCCACATGGGGAACCCTGGAGCAAACAAACCGGGCTCCACCTGTCCAGTAGTAGAAAACCTTGCTGTTTGGAGCATCTCACAAGACTCAGCGTGGGAAATCCTCCATGAATTCTTGATGCTACCCCTCCATTTTTCTGTCATCATAGACAGAAATTCCAGTGTGAGCAAACATCGACATCCGCCCTTAATCAGGTGCTGTATATCTTGAATAAGCTGCTGCACATTGGAACTGCCTTCCGCATGGCACTGAATTGAACCCTAGCTTGTGTTTACAGTTTCATGTACACCATACTGGTCCCCAAGCCCTGTTGAAACCTCCAGGATCCCACACTGCAGGCCTGGTACACCCCTAGGCCCAAATCCTAACCCTTGGTGGGATTTTCCAGGCGCCCAGACCCAGAGCCCGTCTCTGGAAGCCCTGTTTTGGGGCACCCTTAAGATGGAAAATAGCACTCTTCTGTTCCTCAGGAAAGCCACCAAACTATGGGGAGCTGCCAGGATATTTAGAGAGGAACAATCTCCCATGAACCCATGAGTCCAGACATGCATTTCAAGGCCATTGTGAACACACAATCCCGATCCAAAGGCTTGTGCTACTACCTTTGAGTCACCCTAATTACAGTTCCTGATGAGCTTATTTCCAGGAATATGCATTGGGCCTGCAATCACCTCGCCACTAACCCTAACCCAAGTTTGTGTTGCAGACTTCTTTCCCAAAACCATGGCTCACTTGACCTCCAGGATGGGGTCTCTGAAGCCACACCTTAGGACTGTGCTGTCATCTCCAAGGAAACTATGACTGGCACAGTTGCCAAAAACTTCCAGTTAGGAGAAACCTGAAAATACCCTTAGCACACCCCAATATTTGTGGCCACTCTGGAGGCAAATGCACAGTCTGAAAAACCCTGATCACCTAAACCCAGGCATACAGCCAAGTCAATGGACGTGAGTCTGAAGAATGAACATGAGATGCCCATAGGACCTCACTAGAACCCTGGATTAGGTTTTCAGGCATCTGTCCTCAGGGGCCTGTTCTGAAATACCAACTTATGATACAACATTTGGTCCCTGAGCTGCACAACAGAACATCTCCTCTCCCCATAAGGAAAGCGTGCTCGTCCACCTGTGCCAGGCCCTAACGTAGGAGAACACTGCAAGGCACCTAAGCCAATAGAACATTCTAAGATCTTCCTGGGAACGAACTAGCATTGTGGCCCATCTGCAAGAGATTCCATATCAACTCAAGGCCTTGGTACTTCGCCCCAAAGTTACCAGAAAGAACCTGCCATGTTCCTCAGCTGCAATGGTCAATGGAGGTGTGCTTTCCAAACATCCATACAGGAGAGCTCTGCTACACAAACTTTCCACATGGGGAACCCTGGAGCAAACAAACCAGACTCCACCTGTCCAGTAAAAGGAAACATTGCTGTTTGGAGCATCTCACAAGCCTCAGCGTGGGAAAACCTCCATGGTCTCTTGACGCCACCCCTCCATTTTTCAGTCATCATAGACACAAACTCCAGCATGAGCAAACATCTAACATCAGCCCTTACTTAGGTGATGGATATTCGAATCAGCAACTGCACACTGGAACTGCATTTCGCTTGGCACTGAATTGAACCTCAGCTTGGGTTTACAATTCCAACCCCACCCTACTGGTCCACAAGCCATCTTGATAGAAAATTCTGGAGCCACAACGCAGCATCCTGCCTTCCCCATAGAAAGAAGAAGGGCTTGATGAGTCTGCCCAGAAATCCCACATGAGGATCAATCTCCTCGGCCCTCGACAGGACCCCAGTTCATAGGCTGCCCGGGCCACTATTGCTGTGTCTGACAGAGCCTGAGCCCCAACCTCATGTCAGGGAACTAGAAGGCAGGACACATATCCAGCATGTGAGACCAGCCATGGCCCAGGGCTGTCATCTCTACCCATCCTTGGCATTCAGGCATCTGTCCCCAGACCATTACTAAAATCCATGCCAATAGGGGAACCTGGAGGCCAATAGAGAACTCCTCCTTCTCCATAGCAGGATTCCTGGCTGTAGGGATGGTTTTCCAATCCTCAGATTGGAAGCCAGCTGCAAGGCCAATGAGACAACGCCCACTCCTGAAGGCTTCCCTGGGCACAAATAGGCTTTATGGCCCTCAGCATGAGCATGCTTTCAAACAAGCCCTCATAGTTGCACCTCCAGGATCCCGCGTTGCCTGGTACGCCCCTAGGCCCAAATCCCAAACCTTGGTGGGACTTTCCAGGCGCCTGGACCCAGAGTCTGTTTCTGGAATCCCTGTTTTGGGGCACCCATAAGATGGAAAACATCACTCTTCCCTTTCCCGAGAAAGCCACCAAACTATTGGGAGCCGCCAGGATCCTCAGAGAGGAAAAATCTCCCATGGACCCATGAGAACACACCTGCATTCAGAGGACATCCTGGACACACAATACAGATAAAAAAGCCTGTTCTACCGCCTTCCCATCACCCTAACTACAGTTCCTGACGAGCTGCACTCCAGGTCTACCCATTGGACCTGAGATCACCTTGCCACTAACCCTACACAAATCTGTGTTTGCAGACTTCTCTCCCAAAACCATGGCATGCATGCCCTACATGGTGGTCTCTCTGGAGCCACACCACAGAACTGTGCCTGCCATTCCCAAGGAAACTCTGCCCAACACGGTTACCCAAACCTTCCATATTAGAAGAAACCTGCATGGCCCTTGAGCCCACCCCAATATCGGCAGCCGCTCAGGACACAAATGCACAGTCTGAAACAACCTGCTCAATTACATCGAGGCAGACAGCCACGTCAATGGTTCTGAGTCAGAAGATTGAACCTGACATACCCCTAGGACTGCATTGGAACCCTAGATTGGTTTTCAGGCATCTGTCCTCAGGGGCCTGTTCTGGAATACTGTAATGTTATGTTACAACATGGTGTCCCTGAGCCACACAACAGAACATATCTTGTCCCAAGAAGGAAACCGTGCTCTTCAACCTGTGCCAAATGCTCAGGTTAGGAGAATCCTGCATGGCACCATAACCACCCGCACATTCTAATATCTCCCTGGTAACAAATCAGCCTTATGGCCCTCTCAGTTGAACCACCAGGATCCCGCACTGCAGGCCTGCCTGGTACGCCACTAGCCCCAAATCCTAACCCTTGCTGGGATATTCAAGGCACCCTAATCTAGAGCCCATCTCTGCAATCCCTGTTTTGGGGCATCTCTAAGATGGAAAACAGCACTATTCCCTTCCCTGAAAAAGCCAGCAAACGATTGGCAACCGCCAGGATTCTTAGAGAGGAAAAATATACTATGGACCCACAAGAACAGACCTGCATTCCGAAGCCATCTTGGACACAAAATCCAGATACAAACACCTGTGCTACAGCCTTCGAGTTTCCCAATTTACATATCATGACGAGCTGCACTCCAGGTCTTTGCATTGGACTTGTGATCACCTCGCCACTCACCCTAACTCAAGTTCGTGTTTGCAGACTTCTCTCCCAAAACCACGGCTCACAAGCCCTCCAGGCTGGGGTCTCTGGAGCCACACTACAGGATTGGGCCTGCCACCCCAAGTAAACTGTGCCCGTCACAATTGCCCAAACCCGCCAGATTAGGAGAAACCTGCAAGAACCCTGAGCCCACTACAATATTGGAGGCCTCTCTTGATACCAAAGTGCTGTCTGAAACACCCTGATTTCCTCCATCAAGGCAGACACCCAAGTCAAAGGGCCTGAGTCAGAAGATTGAACCTGGCAACCCCTAGGACTTCATTGGAAACCTAGATTAGGTTTTCAGGCATCTGTCCTCAGAGGCCTGTTCTGGATTACCAACTGATGATACAACATGTGGTCCCTGGACCTGACAACAAAATATCTCCTGTCCCCAGACTGAAGCCGTGCTCTTGGACCTGTGTCAAACCCTCAGGGTAGATGAATCCTGCACGGCCCCTTAGCTACCAGAACATTCTTAAATCTCCCTGGCAGCAAACCAGCATTGTGACCCATCTTCATGAGACTCTATGTCAACCCAAGGCCTTGGTACTTTACCACAGAGCCACCAGAACGACCCTGCCATGTTCCTCAGTTGCAATGGTCAATGGAAGTCTGCTTGCCAGGCATCCATGTGGGAGTGCTCTGCTACCCGAACTTTCAACATGGGGGACCCTGGAGCAAACAAACCAGACTCCCCATGTCCAGTAGAAATAAACCATGATATTTGGAGAATCTCACAAGCCCAGCGTGGGTAATCCTCCATGGCCTCTTGATGCCACCCCTCCATTTATCGGTCAACATAGACACAAACTCCAGCATAAGCAAACATCTCATCTCTGCCCTTACTCAGGTGTGGGATACCTCGAATTAGCCACTGTACACTGGAACTGCTTTCTGCTTGGCACTGAATATAACCATAGCTTGTGTTTACAATTCTATCCTCACCCGACTGGTCCCCAAGCCCTCTTGATAGGGAATTCTAGAGCCACAGCACAGCATTCTGACTTCCCCATAGAAAAAAGAAGTGCCTCATGAGTCTGCCAAGAAACTCCATATGAGGATCCTTCTGCCGGCCCTCAAGGGAACCCCAATTTATATGCTGCCCTGGCCACTAGTGCTGAGTCTGACAGAGCCTGAACCCCAACCTAGTGTCAGCCACCCAGAGAGTGAGGCCCATATCCAGCATGTGAGACTGGCCATGGCCCAGGCCCATCATCTCTACCCATCCTTGGTATTCAGGCATCTGTCCCCAGACCTTTGCTGGAATTATTGTCAATGGTGGAACCTGAAGCACAATAGAGAACTCCTCCTACCACATGGCAGGAATCCTGGCTGTGGGGATGGGTGTCCAACTCTCAGAATGGGAGCCAGCTGCATGGCCAATGAGACCACGCCCACTCATGAGGGCCACCTTGGACACAAGCAGGCATTGTGACCCTCAGCCTGAGAATAATTTCAAACAAATGCTCTCAGTTGCACCTCCAGGATCCCGAATTGCAGGCCTGGTACACACCTAGGCCCAAATCCTAACACTTGGTGGGATTTTTGAGGCGCCCAGACATAGAGCCTGTCTCTGAAATCCCTGTTTGGGGGCACCCTAGGATGGAAAATAGCAATCTTCACTTCCCCCCATAAGCCACCAAACTAGAGGGAGCTGCCAGGATTTTTAGAGAGGAAAAATCTCCCATAGAGCCATGAGAACACACTTGCATTCTGAAGCCATCCTGGACACACAATCCAGATAAAAAAAAACCTGTGCTAACGCCTTTGAATCATCCTAATTACAGTTTCGAACTAGCTGCCCTCCATGTCTACACATTGGACCTGTGATCACATCGCCACTAACCGTAACCAGTGTTTATGTTGTCAGAATACTCTCCATAACCATGGCTCACATACCCTCCAGGATGAGGTCTCTGGAGCCACACCAGAGGACTGTGCCTGCCGTCCCCAAAGAAACTGTGCCTGTCACAGTTGACCAAGCACTCCATATAAGGAGAAATCTGGAAGGCCCCTGATCCCATCCCAATGTTGGGCGCCCCTCTGTATGCAAATGAGAAGTCTGAAACACCCTGATCACCTACATCCAAGCAGTGGACCAAGTTAGTGGTCCAGAGTCAGAGATTAAACCTGACAAGCCCCTAGGACCTCATTGGATCCCTAGATTAGTTTTTCCGGCATCTGTCCTCAGAGGCCTGTTCTGGAATATCAACATATGATAAAACATGTGGTCCCTTAGCCACACAACAGAAATCTCCTGTCCCCAGAAGGAAACCATGCTCTTCGACCTGTGTCAAAGATGCAGGTTAGGGGGCACCTGGGTGGCTCAGTGGGTTAAAGCCTCTGCCTTCAGCTCAGTTCATGATCCCAGGGTCCTGGGATCGAGCCCCATGTTGGGATCTCTGCTCCGCGGTGAACCTGCTTTCTGCCTGCCTCTCTGCCTACTTGTGATTTCTCTCTCTCTCTCTCTGTCAAATAAATAAAATCTTTTTAAAAAAAAAAGATGCAGGTTAGGAGAATCCTGCATGGTCCTTTAGCCAACAGCACATTCAAAGATCTCCCTGGTAACAAACCAGCATTGTGACCCATCTTCAAGAGATTCCATGTCACTCAAGGCCTTGGTACTTCACCCCAGAGCCACCAGAACAAACCTGCCATGTTACTCAGCTCAATCATCAGTGGAGGTGTGCTTTCCAAGCATCCATGAGGCAGAGCTCTGCTATCCAATTTTATCACATGGGGAACCCTCCAGCAAACAACTCAGACTCCACCTGTCCATTAGAAGCAAACATTGCTGTTTGGAGCACATCACAAGCCTCAGCGTGGGAAATCCTCCATGGCTTCTTGACATCTCCCCTCCATTTGTCCATCATCATAGGCACAAACTCTAATGTGAGCAAATATCTGACATCCGTCCTTACTCAGGTTTTGATTATCTTGAATAAGCCACTGAGTATTGGGACTGCCTTTCACCTGGAACTGAATTTAACCATAGCTCTTGTTTACCTTTCCATCCTCAAATTGCTGGATAGGGAAATCTGGAGCCACAGTGCAGCATTCTGAATTCACCATAGAAAGAAGAAGTTCCTGGTGAGTCTGCCCAGAAACGCCACATGAGGATCCATTTGCTCTGCCCTCGATGGAACCCCAATTTATAGGTTTCCCTAGCCACTAGTGCTGTGTCTGACAGAGCCTGAGTCTCAATCTAGTGTCAGCCACCCAGAGAGAGGGTCCCACATCTAGTATGTGGGACTGAACGTGGCCTTACTCACTCATCTCTACTCATCCTTCCTATTCAGACATCTGTCCCCATACCTTTGCTGGAATCCCTGCCAATGTGGGAACCTGAAGCACAACAGAGAACTCCTCCTTTTCCAAGGCAGGAATTCTGGCGGTTGGGATGGGTGTCCAGCTCTCAGAGTTAGAGCCAGTTGCATGGCCAATGAGACCACACCCACACATGAAGGCCGCCTAGGGCACAAACAGGTATTATGACCCTCAGCCTGAGCATGCTTTCAAAAAAGCCCTCTAAGTTGCACTACCAGTATCCTGCATTGCAGGCTAGGTACGCCCCTATGCCAAAATCCTAACCCTTTGTGGGAATTTCCAGGTACCCAGACCCAGAGCCCGTCTCTGGAATCCCTCTTTTGGAGCACCCCTAAGATTAAAAACAGTACTCTTCCCTTCCTTGAAAAGACACAAAACTATTGGGAGCTGCCAGGATCCTTAGAAAGATAAAATCTCCCAAGGACCCATGAGACCACAACCTGCATTCTGAGGCCATTCTGGACACACAATCCAGATAAAAGCCTGTGTTACCGCCTTTGGGTCGCCCTAATTACAGTTCCTGATGAGCAGCCCTCCAGGTCTACACATTGGGACTGCGATCACCTTGCAACTATCCCTACTCCAAGTTTGTGTTTGCAGACTTATCTCCATAACCATGGCTCACTTTCCCTCTAGGGTGGGGTCTGTGGATCCACACCACAGCACTGTGCGTGCCATCCCCTAGGAAACTGTGCATGTCACAATTTCCCAACCCTCCAGATTAGGGGAAAACTGGAAAGCCCCTGATCACACCCCAATATTGAAGCCCGCTTTGGATGCAAATTCACAGTCTGAAACACTCTGTTCACCTACATCTAGGCAGATACACAAGTCAACTGTCCTGTTTCTGAATTTTAAACCTGACATGTCCCCAGGACCTCATTGGAACCCTAGATTATGTTGTCAGGCTTCTCTCCTCAGAGGCCTGTTCTAGAATACGAACTTATGATACAACATGCGGTCCCTGAGCCACACAACACTACATCTCCTGTCCCCAGAAGGGGACACAGATTGTCAACCTGTGTTAAACACTCAGGGTAGGAGAATCCTGCATGGCACCTTAGCCACGAACACATTCTAAGATCTCCCTGGTAATAAACCAGCATTATGACCCATCTGCAAGAGATTCAATATCATCTCAAGGCCTTGGTATGTTGCCCCAGAGCCACCAAAAGAAACCTGCCGTGTTCCTCAGCTGCAATGGTCATTGCAAAGGTGTGCTTTCTGGGCATCCATGCGGGAGAGCTCTGCTATCCATACTTTCCACATGGGTCACCGTGGAGCAAACAAACCAGACTTCACCTGTCCAGTAGAAAAAAAAAAAAACCTTGCTGACTGGTGCATCTCACGAGCATCAGCGTGGGGAATCCTTCCATGGCCTCTTGACGCCACTCCTACATTTGTTGGTCATCATAGACACAAACTCCAGTGTGAGCAAACATCTGACATCCGCCCTTACTCAGGTGCTGGATATCTCATTCGTTGGCCATCATAGATACAAATCACAGCGTGAGGAGACATCTGACCCTCGCCCATACTCAGGTGCTGCAGATCTCGAAAGAACTACTGCACAATGGAATGGCCATGTGCTTGGCAATGAGCTTAAATGTAGCTTGTCTGTTCAGACTTCTGTCCTCACACTCCTCGCCTGTAAGTCCTCCATATTTGGAATTTGGCAGCCACAATGCAACCTTCTGCTTGCCCATCAGAAAGAAGAAGTGCCCTATGTCTGCACAGAAACCTCATATGAGAATCCACCTGCACTGCCCTCTATGGCACCCCAATATAATAGGCCATCCTATGCACTAATGCTCTGTCAGACACAGCCTGAGCCCCAACGTCCTGGAAGCCACCCAGTAGCGGGCCCCATATCCAGCAGGTGTGACCTGCCTTGACCTGAGTCCTTCATCTTGAACCATCCTAGGTATTCAAGTATATGTCCCAGAACATAGCTTAAATCCCTGCCCATGAGGGACACTGAAGCACAAAAGAGTACACCTCATTCCCCCTGGAAGGAAAACTAAATGTTGAGATGGTTATCCAACCCTCAGATTGGGATCCAGGTGCATGGAACAAGAGACAACGCTCACTCAGGATGGGCAGCTGGGCACAAACAGGTATTGAAACCCTCATCCTGAGATCCATTTCCAACAAGCCCCCATGAGAGCTGGAGAAGTAACCCACAAAGTGGGCCTGTCATACCCCTAGGCCCAAATCCTAAGCCTTGGTGGGATTACCCAGGCACCAGGACCCAGATCCCATCTCTGGAATCCCTGTTTTGACAGGAACCCTGACACGGTAAAACGTGATCTCCCCTTCCCCAGTAAGACACCAAACTCATGGGTGCCAGGCAGAATCCCCAGATAGGAAGAATCTCCCATGGACACATGTGGACATGCCTCCAATCCGTGGCCATCATAGACACACAATCCAGAAAGAAAAGTCTTTGCTCCTGCCTCCTAGCCACCCAAATTTCCAATCCTGAGAAGCTGCCCTCAGGGTCAGCAGATCGGGCCTGCCATCCCATCGCCCCTAACTCTTGCCCGATTTTTTGTCTGAAGACATAGGTCCCAGAGCCCTGAACCACATGCCCTCCAGAATGGGGCCTCCAGAACCACAGCACATAAATGGGCCTGCTCTTCAAAGGAAACTATGCCCGTCTCAGATGCCCAAACCCTCTACATTAGGAGAAACCTGCAAGGTCTCTAAGCCCACCCCAATTTCATAGGCTGCTCTTGAAAAAAATGCACAGTCTGACACAGTCTCTGCACATACCTCCAAGAAGACACGCAGGTCAATGGCACTGAGTCCAAAGATTGAATCTGCCATGCCCCTAGGACCTCATCAGAACCCTAGCTTAGGTTATCAGGCCCCTGTCCCCAGAGGCCTGTCCTGTAAAACCAATACATGGTCCAACCTGTGGTCCATGAGCCATACAAGAGAACTGCTCCTATGCTGAGAAGGAATCCTGGCTCCAGGGAACTGGAGGGATAGGAGAATCCTGCATGGCTCCAGGGCCTCCACCACATTCTAAGGTCTCCCTGGACACAAAGCAGCATTGGGACCATTTAGACTGAGAAATTCTGTTAACGCAGATCACTTGGAACTTAGAACCAGAGACAGCGGATCAGGCCTACCTTTTTCCTAGGCTGTAATGGTAACGCGAGGTGGGCTTCCCAGGTCTCCATTCAGAGAGCTGTGCTATCGAATCTTTCCATATGGGGGACCCTGGAGCCCTCGATGCAGACTTGCCCTATCCCACAGTTGGACACCTTAATGTTTGGAGCAGCTCACAAGCTCCAGCTCGGGAAAACCTCCAAGGATTCTCGAGGCCACCCCACCATTCGCTGGCCATCATGGATACAAACTCCAGTATGAGCAGACATCAGACTCTCCTGCATACTCAAGTTCTGAAGATCTCGAAAGTACCGCTGCATATTGGAATGGCCATGGGCTTGGCACTGAGCTTAACCGTAGCTAGTGTTTTCAGAATTATCACTTTACATTCCTAACCTGCAAGCCCTCCATATTGGAAAATATGGAGCCACAACACAGCCTACTGCCTGCTGAACAGAAAGAAGTACCCTTTGGGTCTTCGCAGAAACCCACATGAGGATCCACTTGCACAGTCCTCAGCGCCACCCCAATATCATACGTCGTCCACTGCACTAATGCTCTGTCTGACACAGCCCGAGCCCCAAACTCCTGCCAAGAACCCAGATAGCAGGTCCCATCCTGCAGGTGGGTCCTGCCTTGGCCCGAGGCGGTCAGCTCGAACCAACCTGGGTATTTAGGTACCTGTCCCAGAACTAAGCTCAAATTCCTGCCCACGGGGGATTCTGAAGCACAAAAGAGTACTCCTCCTTCCCAGTGGCAGGAAAACTGAATGCTGAGATGACTGTACAACCCTCAGAATGGGAGCCAGGTGCATGGCCCATGAGACCATGCCCACTCACCACGGGCAGCTGGGCACAAACAGGCATTGTGACCCTCAGCCCGAGACCCCTTTCCAACAATCCTCCTCAGAAGTTAGACCAGGATCCCACAGAACAGGCCTGTCATGCCCCTAGGCACAAATCCTAAGCCTTGGATGCGTTATCCAGGTGTCTGGACCCAGAACCCATCTCTGGAATCCCTGTTTGGACGGGAATCGTGACATGGAAAACCGCGCATTCCCCTTCCCCCAGAAAGACACCAAAATCTTGGGTGCCAGGCAGAATTCCCAGATAGGAAGAATCTCCCATGGACCCACAAGGCCACCTCTCCATTCCGTGGCCATCCTACACACACAATGCAGACAGAAATGTCTATGCTCCTGCCTCCCAGCCACTCGAATTTCCAATCCTGAGGAGCTGCCCTCAGAGTCTGCAGATCGGGAATGCCATCAGCTCGCCCCTAACTCCTACCTGAGTTACTTACTGAAGACTTTGGTCCCAAAGTCCTGACCCACATGCACTCCACGTTGGGTCCTCCAGAACCACACCACATCACTGGGCCTGCTCTCTGAAGGAAACTCTGCCCATCTCAGTTGCATAAACCCTGCAGATTAGGAGAAACCTTCAAGGACCCTGAGCCCATCCCAATTTCATAGGCTGTTCTGGAAAAAATGCACAGTCTGACACAGACTCAGCAACCTCCTCAAGGAAGACACACAGGTCAATGGTCCTGCTTCCAACAATTAAAACTGTCATGCCCCTAAGACCTCATCAGAACCCTAGCATAGGTTTTCAGGCCTCTGTCCCCAGAGACCTGTTCTGGAAAACCAACCCATGGTCCAACATGTGGTCCGTGAGCCATACAAGAGAATCCCTCCTTTTCTGAGAAGGAAACCTGGCTCCTGGGAACTGGGTCTAACCCTCAGGTAGGATAATCCTGCATGGGCCCAGGGACACCACCACATTTTAAGGTCTCCCTGGACACGAAGCAGCATTGTGACTTGTTAGACTGAGAACTAATGTCAATGCAGAACTCCTGGTACTTGGAGAGAGCCAGTGGATCAAGACTTTCGTGTTCCTCGGCTACAATGGTAACATGAGGAAAGCTTCCCAGACCTTCATTCAGAGAGCTCCGCTATCGAATCTTTCCATAAGGGGAATCCTGGAACCCTCGAAGCAGACTTCCCCTGTCCCGCAGTAGGACACCTTGCTCTTTGGAGTAGCTCACAAGCTCCAGCTTGGGAAAATTTCCAAGGCTTCTTGAGGCCACTGCACCATTCGTTGGCCATCACGGATACAAACTCCAGCATGAGCAGACATCAGACCCTCACCCATACTCAGGTGCTGGAGATCTCGAAACAACTGTTGCACATTGGAAGGGCGTTGTGCTCGGCACTGAGCTTATCCAGGGCTTGTGTTTTCAGACTTCCGTCCTCACACTCCTCACCTACAAGGCCTCTATATTGGGAATTCTGGATCCACAACGCAGCCTTCTGCCAGCCCACCAGAATGAAGAAGTGTCCTATGGGTCTGTGCAGAAACCCCACATGAGGATCCACCTGCACAGCCCTCAATGGCACCCCAATATCATAGGTCGCCCTCTGTATGAATGCTCTGTCTACAGCAGCCCGTTCTTTGACCTCTTGTCAGCCACCCAGATAGCGGGCCCCATATCCGGCAGGTGGGTCCTGTCTTGGCCTGAGGAAGCCAGCTTGAAACAATTTGGGTATTAAGGTACCTGTCCCAGAACTTAGCTCAAATTCCTGCCCATAGGGGACCCTGAAGCACAAAAGAGTACTCCTCTTTCCCAATGGCAGGAAAGCTGAATGTTGAGATGGTTGTCCAACCCTCAGAGTGGGAGACAAGGGCATGGCCCATGAGACCACGCCCACTCAGGATGGGCAACTGGGTACAAACAGGCATTGCAACCCTTAGCCTATGAACCTCTTCAAACATGCCCACTCGGGTACTGGGCCAGGAGCCCACAGAGCGGGCCTTTCATGCCCCTAGGCCCAAATCCTAAGCCTTGGTTGGGTTATCCAGTCACCTGAACCCAGAACTCAGCTCTGGAATCCCTGTTTGACGGGACTCCTGAGGTGGAAAACAGCGTTTTCCTTTACGCCAGAAAGACATCAAAATCTAGGGTGCCGGGCAGAATCCCCAGTTAGCAAGAATATCCCATGGACCCATGAGGCAAGCCCTCCATTCTTGGGCCATCCTAGACACACAATCCATACATAAAATCCTGTGCTCCTGCCTCCCAGCTGCCCGAATTTCCAATCCCGAAGAGCTGCCCTCAGTGTCTGCAGATCGGGCCTGCCATCACATCGCCCTTAACTCTTACCCGAGTGTGTGTCTGAAGACTTTGGTCCACAATCTTTAACCCACATGCCCTCCATAATGGGGCCTACAGAACCACAGCACATCACTGGGCTTGCTACCCGATGAAATTCTGCCCGTCTCAGTTGCCCAAGCCTTCCACAATAGGGGAAAACTGCAAGGCCCCTGAGCCGACCCCACTATCATAGGCCACTCTGGAAAAAATGCACAGTCTGACACAGCCTCAGCCCCTACCTCCAGGAAGATACGCAGGTCAATGGCCCTGAAGTCCGAAGATTGCCATGCCCCTAGGACCTCATCAGAACCCTAGCCTAGGTTTTTAGGCTTCTGTCCCCAGAGGCCTGTTCTGGAAAACCAACATATGGTCCAACGTGTGGTGCGTGAGCCATACAGGAGAATCCCACCTGTCCCGAGAAGGAAACCTGGCTCCTGGGAACTGGTTCTATCCCTGAGGAAAGAGAATCCTGCCTGGCTGCAGGGCCATCACCACATTCTGTGTTCTCCCTGGACACAAGCAGCATTGGGACCCGTTCGACTGAGAACTGTCATTGCCGATCACTTGGAACTTGGAATCAGAGCCAGCGAATCAAGCCTACCCTGTTCCTTGACTGTAATGGTAACCCGAGGTGGGCTTCCCAGGCCTCCATTCAGAGAGCTGTGCTATCTAATCTTTCCATCAGGGGGACCCTGGAGCCCTCGAAGCAGACTACACCTCTCCTGCAGTAAGACACCTTGCTCTTTGGAGCAGATCACAAGATCCAGCTTGGGAAAACTTCCAAGGCTTCTTGAGGCCACCCAACCACTCATTGGCCATCGTGGATACAAACTCGAGTGTGAGCAGACATCTGACTCTGGTACATAATCAGGTGTTGGAGATCTCGAAACAACTGCTGCACATTGGAACGGCCATGTGCGCAGCACTAAGCTTAACCGTAGCTTGTGTATTCACACTTCTGTCCTCACACTTCTCTCCTGAAAGCCCTCCATATTGGGAATTCTGGAGCCATAATGCAGCCTTCTGCCTACCCACCAGAAAGAAGAAGTGCCCTATGGGTCTGCGCAGAAATCCCACATGGAGAGCTGCACGGCTCTCAACGGCACCCCATTATCATAGGCCGTCCTCTGCACGAATGCTCTGTCTGACACAGCTCAAGCCCCAACCTCCTATCAGCCACCCAATAGCGCACCCCATATCCTGCAGGGGGGGCCCTGCCTTGGCCTGAGGCAGTCATGTTGAGGCAACGTAGGTAATCAGGTACATGTCCCAGAATGTAGCTCAAATTCCTGCCCATGGGGGACCCTGAAGCATAAAACAATACTCCTCCTTCCCAGTGGCAGGAAAACTGAATGGTGAGATGACTGTGCAACCCCCAGAGTGGGAGCCGGATGCATGGCCCATGAGACCATTTCCACTCACCATGGGCAGTTGGGCACAAACAGGTATTGTGACCCTCAGCATGAGACCCCTTTCCAACAAGCCCCCTCACGAGCTGGACGAGGAGCCCACAGAGCGGGCCTGTCATGCCCCTAGGCCCAATTTTAAACCTTGGTGTGGTTATCCAGGCGCCCGGACCCAGAACCAATCTCTGAAATGCCTGTTTGGACTGGACCCCTGAGACAGAAAACCGCGCTCTCCCTTTCCCCCAGAAAGATACCAAATTCTTTGGTGCCAGGCAGAATCCCCAGAGAGGTATAATCTCCCATGGACCCTTGAATCCACCCCTAGATTCCATGTCCATCCTAGACACACAATCCATACAGAAAACCTGTGCTCCTGCATCCCAGATGTCCGAATTTCCAATCCCGAGGAGCTGCCCTCAGGGTCTGCAGATCGGGCCTGTCTTCATCTCGCCCTAATTCTTACCCAAGTTTGTGTCTGAAGACTTTGGTCCCAAAGTCCTGACCCTCATGCCCTCCAAGATGGGGCCTCCAGAACCACATGACATCACTGGGCCTGCTCTCCTGAGGAAACTGCCCATATCAGTTACCTACATATTCCAGGTTTGTAGAAACCTGTAAGATCCCTAAGCGGTCCTGCAGGCATTTGTCTCTGAATGTTCTGTCTAGGATAGCCATGGATTGTAGGGGTGGCCTCAGGGGCTATGGACGAGTCTCCCCCTCTGGTGATTTGCCCGGCTCCCAAGAGTTTGGGGTCATTCTGTGGGAAGGGAAGAGTCCTGTTTTCTGCCTCAAGTGTCCCCCCAATAGAGGGACTTTAGAACAGAGCAGTGGGGTACTGGCAATTGTAATACCCGCCCTCTGGCTCGGCCTGGGTGCCTATGGGCATGGCAAGCCCCGTATGCAGGCTCTTGGTCCAGTTACTGAGAGTCGTTACTTGAATACAGGACTCACGCTGATCATCTCAATGCCTCTTTGTGCCCAAGGCTGCCCTCAAGCATGGGCGTGGCCTCATGGGTCATGCAGGTTTCTCCTACACTGAAGGTTTTACTCACTGCCAACAGCAAGGTTTCTTGCCTGGGGAAGGTGGAGTTTTGACTTGTGCATCAGGTTCCCACTTGTGCAGGGATTGGAGATAAGGTCTAGGTTCTGATGCCTGAAAAGCCAGGTTGGGAAAGGTTGATGGCCTAATTCCGTGGCAGGACTGATGTGCTAGGTGTGCAGCCGCTGTCTCGGTGTCTGTCAGAAGGCCTGGGCTCAGGCTATGTAAGACAGAGCATTAGTGCTTAGGGTAGCCTATGCAATTGGGGAGTTGCCAAGGGCTGAGCAAGTTGATCCTCATTTGGGGTTTCTGGGAAACGCCACAGACAATGTTTTTCTTCTGGGGGTCAGGCAAAGTGCTTCCTTGTGGCCCCAGAATTCCCAATCAGAGGGCTTGTGGGCCAGGAATTTGAGGACGGAAGTCTGAAAACACAAGCCTGGGTGAGGTTTGGGGCCAAAAGTCCGGCAAGGCCACTCTGCAGAGGCTGAATAGAGATCTCCTGCATCTGAAGTCATGGTTAGGATCAAACGTTGGCTGAGGTTTGGGTTTGTGTCCATGATGGCCCCTTCATGAAGCGGGTGCCTCATGAGGCCAAGGAGGTTTTCCCATGTTGTGTTTGTGCATTGCTCCAAACCACAAGGTTTCCTTCTTCTGTACAGTCGAGGCCTGTTGGATGACTCCAGGACGTGCCATACAGAAGGACTAGAGAGCAGGGTTGGAAGGATGGATGCCTGTACAGCATACCTCGCATTCCTGCTGGCTATTAGCGACAAGACATCTTTGATCTGTTGGCTCTGGGGCAAGCTACCCATGCGGCTGAGTTGAAATGGAATTTTCTGAGGATGGGCCATAATGTGGGTTTTTGTCCATGGAGACCTTGGAATGTGCCCGTGGCTCAAGGGCCTGGCAGAATTCGTCTACCTGAAGGGTTTGACATAGCTCCAATAAGAATGTTCCCATGTGGAGATGAGAGAGGTTCTGTTTGGAGCGGCAGAAAAGCCCCATATACTAGTCATTGAAACAAGTCTTCTGAGGAGCGACACCTGGATACCAAAGCTATGGTTCAGATTAGGGCCTAGGGGCCTGTCCATTTCAATCTTCTGTCTCTGGGGACACTGTCTGAGTGTCTAAGTGGAGATAGTTGCTCAGCTGGTGTCAGAGTACCTTCTTACTCCAGGGCGGCCTACACAATTGGGATGGCCTCGGGGGCTTTTGAGGTTTCTCCTAATCTGTAGGTTGTGGCCAATGGATTGGGCAGAGATTCCTTGGAGAGGACAAGCACAGTCCTTCGGTGTGGGTCCAGAGGCCTTAGACTGGAGGGTGTGTGGGTCCAGGCTCTTGGCACAGAAGTCTGAAAACAAATATTCGGCTTAGGTGTGTTGTCAAGTGTATGGCAGGCTGGATCTACAGACCGTGAGGGGAGCTCCTTGGCTTATGAATGACGGGAGAGTAGGAGGCAGTCCCTCAGGCTTTTGTCTCTGGATGTTGTGTCCAGGATAGCCGTGGATTGTAGGTGTGGATTCAGGGGCTATGGGTGAGTCTCCCTCTCTGGGGATTTGGCTTAGCTCCCAAGAGTTTGGTGTCATTTTGTGGGAAGGTTGGAGTCCTGTTGTCTGGCTCAGGTGTCTCTCCAAGTGAGGGATTCCAGACCAGAGCCCCAGGTACAGGCAACTGGAAAAGTCGAACTCTGGTGCTGATTGGGAGCATAGGGGCTTGGCAAGCCCCATATGCAGGCTCTTGGTCCAGGACCTGAGAGGCCTTACTTCAACATGCTGAGGGTCACCATGCTAGTTTGTGCCCAAGTCGGCATACAAGTTTGGGCGTGGCCTCGGGGGCCATGAAGGTTTCTTCTACCCTGAAGGCATGACACCATGCCAACAGAAAGCTTTACAGCCACGGGGAAGGAGGATTCTTATTTGTGCTTCAGGTACCCACCTGTGCGAGGATTTTATATAATATCTAGGTTCAGATGTCTGAAAACCCAGGTTGGGAAGTGATGATGGCCTAAGGCAATGGCGTGTCCAATGTGCTGGGTGTGCGGCCAGCTGTCTCCTTTTCTGTCCAGACTTCTGGCCTGAGGATGTGTCAGACAGAGCATTGGCGCCCAGGGCAGCCTCTCCAACTAGGGTGCGGTCGAGGCCCGAGCAGGTTGATCCTCATTTGGGGATTCTCGAAAGCCCCAAAGAGCAACGTTTTTCTTCTAGTGGGCAGGCAGAGGGCTGCATTGTGGTTTCGTAATTCCCAATCTAGAGGGCTTGTTGGCCAGGAGTGTGAAGGAGGAAGTCTGAAAACACAAGCTAGCGTTAAGTTTGGGGCCAAGGGCACGGGAGGCCCACTCTACAGAGGCTGAATCGAGATCTCCTGCATCTGAGGTCAGGGCGAGTATCAGACGTTGCCTCAGGCTGGAGTTTGTGTCCATGATGGCCACTTCCTTAAGGGGGTGGGGGAGTCATGAGGCCAAGAATGTTTCCCTATGCTGGGAGTTGTGAGCTGCTCCAAACCTCAAGGTTTCCTTCTGCAGGACAGTGGAGTCCTATGGATGGTTCCATGATGCTATATACGGAAAGACTCGAGAGCAGGGGTCTAAGCATGGATGCCTGTAAACGCCACCTCACATTTCCATTGGCTGGTCGGGACAAGGCAGGCTCAATCTTTGGGCTCTTGGGAGAGCTACCCAGAGAGATGAGTGGAAATGGACTCTCCTGAAGATGGGTCATAATGTGGGTTGTTGACCATGGTGACCTTGGAATGTGGCAGTGGCTCAGGGACTCTGCAGGATTCTCCAACCCAAAGGGTTTGACACAGCTCCAACAAGGAAGCTTCCCAAGTGGAGATGAGAAGTGTTCTGTTTGGTGCCTCAGGAAAGCCCCATATGCTAGTCTTCGAACCCAAGCCTCTGAGGAGTGACACCTGGAAACCAAAGCAAGAGTTCAGATTAGGGCCTAGGGGCCTGTCCAATTCAATCTTCTGTTCTTGCAGACATCTTTCTGTGCTTCTGCATGGAGGTAGTTGCTCAGCTTGTGTCAGAATTCCCCTGTTTTCCCAGGACGTCTTACAGTTGTGGGATGCCCTTGGGGGCCTTGAGGTTTCTCCTATTCTGTAGGGTTGTGGCCAATGGAATCGGCACAGTTTCCTAGGAGAAGGCAGGCACAGCCTGTGGTGTGGCTCCAGAGGCTCCAGCCTAGAGGCTGTGTGTGCCAGGGCTGTGAGGACAGACGTCTGAAAACATAAACTCAGCTCAGGTTTGGGGCCGAGGTTATGGCAGGCCTGATCTACAGTCCGTGAAGGCATCTCTGGATATGAAAGGAGGGCGACTGGGATGCTGTTGCTCAGGCTTTTGTTTCTGGTTGTTGTGTCCACGATGGCCGTTTAATGTAGGGGTGCCTCATGGGACTTGGAAGAGTCTCCTTCTGGTGATTTGCCCAGCTCCCTAGAGTTTGGGGTCATTCTGTCGGAAGGGAGGAGTCCTGTTTTCTGCCCCGGGTCTCCCCCCAATAGAGACATTCTAAAGCAGAGCAGTGGGTGCTGACAGCTGGAATACCTGTCCTCTGGTTTGGCCTGGGGTCCTATGGGCATGTCAAGCCCCGTATGCAGGCTCTAGGTCCAGGCACTTAGAGGCATTACTTGAAAATGGGACTCATGCTGAGGGTCCCAATGTGTGTCTGTGCCCAAGGTGGCCCTCAAGCACTGGCGTGGCCTCATTGACCATGCAGGTTTCTCCTACACTGAGCATTGGACAACATGCAAACCAAAAGTTTCTTGCCATGGGGAAGGAGGAATTCTGATTTCTGCATCATGTTCACCCCTGGGCAGTGGTTGAAAATAAGTTTTAGGTTCTGAAGACTGAAAACCGAGTTTGGGAAGAGATGACAACATAAGGCCATGGCAGGTCCAATGTGTTCAGTTTGGGGCCAGCTGTCTGGGTGTCATTTGCGAGGTCTGGTCTCAGGCTGTGCCAGACAGGGTATTAGTCCCCAGGGTAGGCTGTATAATTGGGGTTCAGTTGAGTGGCGTGCATTAGATAATCATTTGGGTTTTCTCATTAGCAGCATCGGGCAAAGTTTTTCTTCTGGAGGGCAGGCAGAGTGCAGCATTGTAGCTCCTGATTTCCCAAATTGGAGGGCTTATGGGCCAGGAGAGTGAGGATGGAAGTCTGAGAATACAAGCTAGGCTTAGATTTTGGGGCGAGGGCATGGCAGGCACACTCTGCAGAGCTGAATCGAGATCTCGTGCATCTGAAATCAGGGCGAGGATCAGACGTTGGCTCAGGTTGCAGTTTCTGTACAAGGTGGCCCTTTCATGAAGGGGGCGGTCATCATTAGGCCATGGAGGTTTTCCCACGATGGGAGTTGTGACATGCTGAAAACCACAAGGATTCCTTCTGCGAGCCAATTTAGACCTGTTGAATGTCTCCAGAAATCCCATACAGAACGACTCCAGAGCAGGGTTCTAATGATGGATGCCTGGGTAGCAGGCTTCACATTCTAATTGTTGCCTAGTGACATGACATGTTTGTTCTGCTGGTTCTGGGCTAGCAACCGAGGGGGCTGAGTTGAAATGGACTCTCCTGAGGATGGGTCATAATGTGGGTTTGAGTCCATGGAGACCTTGGAAATGGGCAGTGGCACCAGGGCCCAGAAAGCTTCTTCTAACCAGAGGTTTTGACACAGCTCCAATGAGCACGTTTTCCATGGAGAGACGAGATTTGTTCTTATTGGTGCCTCAGGAAACCACTGTATGCCGGTATTGGAAACCAGTCCTCTGAGGACAGATGCCTGGAAATCAAAGCAATGGATCTGATTAGGGCCTAGAGGCCTGTCTGTTCAATCTTCTTCTCTGGGGACATCTTTCTGTAGGTCTGAGTGTTTGTAATTGCTCAGCTGGTGTCAGATCACCCCTGTTTGTCCTGGGTAGCCTACACTATTGGGATGGCCTCAGTGACTTTGGAGGTTTCTCCTAATTTGCAAGGTTGTAGCCAATGGAATGTAAAGAATTCCCTTGGAGAGGGCAGGCACAGTCCTGAGGTGTGGCTCCAGGGACCCAAGCAATGAGGGTGTGTGGGCCAGGGCTGTGGGGTCAGAAGTCTGAACAAACAAATTCTGCTTAGGTTTGGGGACATAGGTATTGCAGGCCCGATCTACAGACCATGATGAGAACTCTTTGGGATATCAACAAAGGGCAAGTGTGAGGTGCTTGCTCAGGTTTTGTCTCTGAATTCTGTGTCACCAATGGCCGTGGAATGTCGGGGTGGCCTCATGGGCCATGGACGAGTCCCCCTCTCTGGGGTTGTGGCCCGATCCCAAGAGTTTGGGGTCATTCTGTGGGAAGCGAGGGGGCCTTTCTGTTTTTTACCTCAGGTGTCCCACCAAAAGAGGGGTTCCAGAGCAGAGCCCTAGGG
Source organism: Mustela nivalis (assembly GCF_964662115.1). Classification (NCBI taxonomy): domain Eukaryota; kingdom Metazoa; phylum Chordata; class Mammalia; order Carnivora; family Mustelidae; genus Mustela; species Mustela nivalis. The sequence goes on along the minus strand of NC_139022.1, from coordinate 1,424,687 downwards.
AGGGGCAACTGGACAACCCAACCTCTGTTTCACTTTGGGGACCTAGTGGCAAGGCAAACCCCACATATGAGCAATTGGTTAAATCACTGAGAGGACTTCCTTGAGGAAAGGGCTTACACTGAGGGTCACAAAGCGTGTTTGCGCCCAAAGCAGCCCTCAACATGGCCGGGGCCTCATGGGCCACGCTGGTTTCTCCTACACTGAATGTTGGACAAGATGCAAACCACAAGGTTTCTGGGCATGGGGAAGGAAGAGTTCTGATTTCTGCAACACGTTCATGTCTGGGCAGTGATTGGAGAAAAGGTCCAGTTTCTGAAGCCCAAAAAATGAGGTTGGGAAGATATGGTGACCTAAGGTCCTCACGGATCTGATTTGTTTATTGAGCAGCCAGCTGTCTGGGTGACAGTCGGCATGTCCGGGTTCAGGCTGTGTCAGACAGCACATTAGTGCCCAAGGAAGACTGTATCATTGAGGTACAGTCGAGTGGCGTGAATGTTGATCTTCATTTGGGGATTCTGGGTATCCCCATAGCCCAACGATTTACTTCTGGAGGACAGGCAGAATGCTGCATTGTGGCTCCGGTATTCCCAAATTGGAGGGCTTGTGGGCCAGGAGTGTGAGGATGGAAGTCTGAGAACACAAGCTAGGCTTAGATTTCAAGGCGAGGGCATGGCAGGCACACTCTGCAGAGCTGAATTCAGAACTAGTGCATCTGAAGTCAGGGCGAGATTCAGACATGGGCTGGTTGGAGTTTCTGTCCATAATGTCCCCTTCAAGAATGGGGATGGTCTCACAAGGCCATGATAGTTTTCCCACGATGGTTGTTGTGAGATACTTGAAACTATTAGCTCTAAATTGCAAGGATTCCTTCAGTGGGATAGTCGCCTCCTGTTTGATGGCTCCAGGACATCACATATGGAACGACTCTAGAGCAGGGTTCGAAGGATGGATGCCTGGTCAGGCTTCCTCCCATTCCAGTTGTCTCCTAGTGACAAGGCGGGTCCGATCTGCTGTCTCTAGATGAGCAACCGAGGGGGTTGAGTTGAAATGGACTCTACTGAGAATGGGTCATAATGTGGGTTTGAATCCATGGAGACCCAGGAATGGAACAGTGATACCAGGGCCCTGAAGGATTCTCCTAACTGGATGTTTTGACACAGCTCTGTTGAGCAAGTTTCCCATATGGATGTGACATTTTTTATGTTTGGTGCCTCCGGAAAGTCCCATATGGTAGTACTGGAAACCAGTCCTCTGAGGAGAGATGCCTGGAAATAAAAGCAAAGGATACGATTCAGGTCTAGGGGCCTATCCATTTCAATCTGCTTCTCTGGGGACATCTGTCTACTGGTCTGAGTGGAGGTAGTTACTCAGCTTATGTCAGATCGCCCCTGTTAGTCCTGGGCGGCCTACACTATCAGGATGGCCTCATCCGACTTTGGAGGTTTCAGCTAATCTCTAGGGTTGTGGCCAATGGAATGGGCAAAATTCCCTTGAAGAGGGCACACACTCATGAGAGATGGTTCCAGGGGCCCCAGCCTTGAGGGTGTGTGGGCCAGGGCTGTGGGGACAGAAGTCTGAAAACACAAACTCTGCTTAGGTTTGGGGACATAGGTATGGCAGGCCCGATATACAGACTGTGAGGAGAACTCTTCGGGATATGAACAAAGGGTGAGTGTTAGGTGCTTGCTCAGTCTTTTCTTTTTAGATTTTGTGTGAACGATGGCCGTGGAATGTAGGGGTGGCATAATGGCCCTGCATGAGTCTCTCTCTCTGGGGATTTGGCCCGATCCCAAGAGTTTGGGGTCATTCTATGGGATGGGAGGAATTATCTCTGTTTTTTTTTTTGTTTGTTTTTGTTTTTTTTTTTACCTCAGGTGTCCCACCAAAAAAGGTATTCCAGAGCAGATCCCTGGGGATGTGCCACAGGACAACTCGACCTGTTGTTAATATTGGGGCCTAGGGGCATGGCAAATCCCTTGTGCTTGCTCTTGGTCCAGCCTCTGAGCAGCCTTACTTGAGGACACAGCTCACGCTGAGGGTCACAAAGTGTGTTTGTGCCCAACCTGGCCCTCAACAGGGGTGGGGCCTCATGTTGGACACACTGGTGTCTCCTGCACTGAATGGTGGACATCACGCCAACCACAAGGTTTCTGGCCATGGGGAAGGTGGAGTTCTAATTTCTGCATCACGTTCACCCTTGGGCAGTGATTGGAGATAATGTCTAGGTTCTGAAGCCCGACAACCGAGGTTGGGAAGAGATGACGACCTAAGGCCCTGGCAAGTCTGATGTGCTCAGTGTGCGGCCAGCTGTCTTGGTTTTGGTCAGGACGTCTGGGCTTAGGCTGTGTCAGAAAGGGCATTAATGCCCAAGATAGAATGTTAAATTTGGGTATAGTCTAGTGGCATGCAGGTGATTCTCATTTGGTGTTTCTGGATATCCACATAGGACAACATTTTTCTTCTGGAGGGCAGGCACAATGCTGCACTGTGGCTCTGGAATTCTGAAACTGGAGGACTTTTGGGCCAGGAGTGTGAGGACATAGGTCTGAGAACACAAGCTAGGCTTAGGTGGGAGTATCTCATGAGGCCATGGAAGTTTTCACACAATGGGAGATGTGAGATGCTCCAAACTGCAATGATACCTACTACGGGACAGTTAAGACTTGTTGGTTGGCTCCAGGACATCCCATATGGAACGACTCAGAGCAGGGTTTGGAGGATGGATGCCTGAGCAGCCCTCCTCGCATTCCAGTGTCTCCTATAGACAAGGCAGGTTCCATCTGCTTGTTCTGGAGGAGCAAGTGACGGGACTGAGTTGAAATTGACTCTCCTGAATATGGGTCATAATGTGGGTTTGAGTCCATGGAAACCTTGGAATGGGGCAGGGATACAGGACCCTGAAGGATTATCCTAACTGGAGGTTTTGACACAGCTCTGACTAGCAAGTTTCCCATGTGGAGATGACATGTTTTCTGATTGTTGCCTCAGGAAACGCCCATATGCTGGTATTGGAAACCAGACCTCTGAGGAGGGATGACGGGAAACCAAAGAAATGGATCCAATTAGGGACTAGGTTTCTGCCCGGTTCAATCTGCTTCTGTGAGGACATCTGTCTACAGGTTTCATTGGAGGAAGATGCCCAGCTTGTGTCAGATTGCCCATGTTTATCCAGGGCAGCCTATATTATTGGGATGGCCACAGGGACTTTGGAGGTTTCTCCTAATCTGTACGGTTGAGGCCAATGGAATGAGCAGAATTCCCTTGGAGAGGGCAGGCACATTCCTGAGGTGTGGCTCCAAGGTCCCCAGCCTTGAGTGTGTGGGGGTCAGGGCTGTGGGGACAGACATCTGAAAACATATACTTGGCTTAGGTTTGGGGAGTTAGGTATGGCAGGCCTGATCTACAGACCATGAAGAGAACCGTTCAGGATATGAACAAAGGGCTATTGTGAGGCGCTTGCTCAGGCATTTGTCTCTGGATTTTGTGTCATCAATGGCCGTGGAATGTTGGGGTGGCCTCATGGGCCATGGACCAGTCTCCCTTTCTGGGGTTTTGGCCCTATCCCAAGAGTTTGGGTACATTCTGTGGGATGGGAGGTGTATTTTCTGGGTTTTCCTTTTCTTTTTTATTTTTTTTCCTCAGGTATCCCACCAAAAGAGGGATTCAGAGCAGAGAACTGGGGAGGGTGGACTGCACAAACTGACATGTGGTTGATATTGGGGGTCTAGGTGCATGGCAAGCCCCATATGTGAGCTCTTGTTCCAGCCACTGAGAGGACTTAAATAAAGATAGGGCTCACGCTGTGGGTCACAATGTTTGTGCCCAACGAGGCACTCAAGCCTTGTCAGGGTCTCATGGGCCAGGCTGCTTTCTCCTACACTGAATGTTGGACAGCATGCCAACCTCCAGTTTTCTGGCCATGGTGAAGGAGGAGTTCTAATTTCTGCATCATGTTCACCACTGGGCAGTGATTGGAGATAAGGTCTAGATTCTGAAGCCTGAAATCCGAGGTTGGGAATACATGAATACCTAAGGACCTGGCGGGTCCAATGTGCTCAGTGTGTGGCCAGCTGTCTGGATGTCAGTCGGGAGGTGTGGTCTCAGGTTGTGTCAGACAGCACATTAGTGTTCTGGGTACACTGTATCATTGAGGTACAGTCGAGTGGCGTGCAGGTTGATTCTCACTTGGCATTTCTGGGTAGCCCCATAGGGCAACGTTTTACTTCTGGAAGACAAGCAGAATGTTGCATTGTGATTCAGGAATTCCCAAACTGGAGGGCTTGTGGGCCAGGAGTGTGAAAACGGAAGTCTGAGAATACAAGCTAGGCTTAGTTTCGGGGCGAGGGCACAGCAGGCACACTCTGCAGAGCTGAATTGAGATCTCCTCCAATTGAAGTCACGGTGATAATCAGACGTTGTGCTGGTTGGAGCTTCTGTCCATGCCGGCCCCTTGATGAAGTGGGAGTGTCTTACCTGGCCATGGAGGTTTTCCCATGATGGGAGTTATGAGATGCTCCAAACTGCAAGGATTCCTTCAGCTGGATATTCGGGACCTGTTGGATGGATACAGGATGTCCCACTAGGAACGGATCCAGAGCACATTTCTAAGGATGGATGCCTGGGCAGCCCGCCTCCCATTCCAGTTGTCTCTTAGCGACAAGGCAGGTTCAATCTGCTGATTCTGGGGGAGCAACTGAGGGGGCCCTCAGTTGAAATGGACTCTCCTTAGGATGGGTCATAATGTGGGTTTGAGTCCACGGAGACCTTGGAATGGGTCAGTGGCACCGGGGCCCTGAAGGATTCTCCTAACCACAGGTTTTGAGACAACTCTGATGAGCAGTTTCCCATATGGAGACGACATTTGTTATGATTGGTGCCTCAGAATACCCCCATATGACGGTATTAGAAAACAGACCTCTGAGTAGAGATGCCTGGAAACCAAAGCAATGGGTCCGATTAGGGCCTAGGGGCCTGTCCGTTCCAATCTGCATCTCTGGGAATATCTGTCTACATGTCTGCGTGGAGGTAGTTTCTCAGATTGTGTCAAATCACCCCTGTTAGTCCATGCCGTCCTACACTATTGGCATGGCCTCTTCGAGTTTGGAGGTTTCTCCTAATCTGTAGGGTTGTGGCCAATGGAATGGGCTTAATTCCATTGGAGAGGGCAGGCACGGTCTTGAAGTGTGGCTCAAGGGTACCCAGCCTGGAGGATCTGTGGGCCAGGGCTGTGGGGACAAAATTCTCAGAACACAAACTCCACTTAGGTTTAGGGACATAAGTATGGCAGGCCCGATCTACAGACCATGAGGAGCTCTCTTCAGGATATGAACAAATGGCAAGTGTGAGGCGATTGCTCAGGCTTTTGTCTCTGGATTTTGTGTGAAGGATGGCCGTGGAATGTAGGGGTGGCCTAATGGGCCATGGATGATTCTCCCTCTCTGAGGATTTGTCCCAACCCCAAGAGTTTGGGTACATTCTGTGGGATGGAAGGAGTTCTTGATTTTTTTTTTTCATTATATGTCCCACTGAAAGATGGATTCCAGAGCAGAGCCCTGGGGATAGGTGACTGGACAACCCGACAACAGGTTAAGACTGGGGGCCTTGGGGCATGGCAATCTACATATGCCAGCTCTTGGTCCAGCCACTGAGAGGCCTTCCTTGAGGACAGGGTTCACAATGAGGGTCGCAAAGTAAGTTTATGCCCAATGCGGCCCTCAACATGGGCAGGGCCTCATGCGCTACGCTGGTTTCTCCTACACTGAATGTTGGACAACATGCCAACCACAAGGATTCTGGCAATGGGAAAGGAGGAGTTCTGACTTCGGCATTATGTTCACCCCTGGGCAGTGATTGGAGATAAGGTCTAGGTTTGAAGTCTGAAAACCGAATTGGGAAGAGATGACGACCTGAGGCCCTGGCAAATCCGATGTGCTCAGTGTGTGGTCAGCTCTCTGGGTGTCGGTCGGGAAGTCCAGGCTCAGGCTGTGTAAAACAGTGTATTAGTGCACATGGTAAATTGTATCATTGGAGTATAGTCAAATGGAATGCAGTATGATCCTCATTTGGGCATTCTGGGTATCCCCATAGGGCAAGGTTTTACTTCTGGAGGACAGGCAGAATGCTGCATTGTCGCTCAGTATTCCCAAACTGAAGGGCTTGTGGGCCAGGAGTATGAGGACGCAAGTCTGAGAACACAAACTAGGCTTGGGTTTCGGGGCGAGGGCACGGCGGCACACTCTGCAGAGCTGATAGGAGAACTCGTGCATCTGAAATCAGGGCGAGGATCAGACATTAGGTTGGTTGGAGTTTCTGCCCATGATGGGGGATGGGCTTATTAAGCTATGGATGTTTTCCCACTATAGAAGATGTGAGATGCTCCAAACCACAAGGCTTCCTTCTCCAAGACAGTAGAGACCTGTTGGATGGCTCCATGACGTCCCAAATGGAACAACTCCAGAGCAGGGTTCTAAGAATGAATACCTGGGCAGCCCGCATCCCATTCCAGTTGTCTCCAAGCGACAAGGCAGGTTTGTTCTGCTGGCTCTGGTGGAGCAACCGAGGGTGCTGAGTTGAAATGGAGCCTCCTGAGAATAGGTAATAATGTGGGTTTGAGTCCATGGAGTCCTTGGAATGGGGCGGAAGCTACGGGACCCTGAAAGATTCTCCTAAATGGAGGTTTTGAAACAGCTCCGAAGAGCAAGTTTCCCATGTGGAGATGACATTTGTTCTGATTGTTGCCTCAGGAAACCCCCATATGCTGATATTGGAAAGCAAACCTCTGAGGAGAGATGCACGGAAACCAAAGTAATGGATCCAATTAGGGCCTAGCGTCCTGTCAGATTTAATCTGGTTCTCTGTGGACATGTGTCTATGGTCTGATTGGAGATAGTTGCTCAGGTTGTGTCAGATCGCCCCTATTTGTCCCGGGCGTCCTACACTATTGGGATGGTCTAGGGGACATTGGAGGTTTCTTCTAATCTGTAGAGTTGTGGCCCATGGAATGGGCAGAATTTCCATGGAGAGGGCAGGCACAGTCCTGAGGTGTGGGTCCAGGGGCCCCAGCCTAGATGGTGTGTGGGCCAGGGCTGTGAGGACAGATGTCTGAAAGCACATACTCAGCTTAGGTTTGGGGACGTAGGTATGGCATGACCGATCTACAAACCGTGAGATCTCTTTGGGATATGAAGAAAGGGCAATTGTGAGGTGCTTGTTCAGGCTGTTGTCTCTGGATTTTGTGTCAACAATGGCCGTGGAATGCTGGGGTGGCCTCATGGTCCATGGACGAGTCTCCCTCTCTGGGGATTTGGCCCGATCCCAAGAGTTTGTGGACATTATGTAGGATAGGAGGAGTATTTTCCTTTTTTTTTTTTTTTTTGACCTCAGGTGTCTCACCAAAAGATGAATTCCAGAGCAGAGACCTCAGGAGGGGCGACTGCACAACCCGACCTCTGGTTAAGATTGTGGGACTAGGGGCATGGCAAGCCCCATATGTGGGCTCTTGGTATAGGCACTGAGAGGCTTTAATTGAGTACAGGGCTCACGCTGAGAGCCACAACGCCAGTTTGTTCCCATCGCAGCACTCAGGCATGGGCGGTGCCCATTTGCCACGCTGGTGTCTCCTACGGTGAACGTTGGACAACATGCCAACCACAAGGTTTCTGGACATGGGGAATGAGAGTTCTGATTTCTGCATTACCCCTGGGCAGAGTTTGGAGATAACATCTGAAGACCGAGTTTGGGAAGCGATGATGACCTAAGGCCCTGGCAGTTCCGATGTACTCAGTATGAGGTAAGTCATCTGGGTGTTGTTTAGGACATCCGACCTCAGGCTGTGTCAGACTGGGCATTAGTGCACAGGGTAGACTCTATCATTGGGGTACAGTAGAGTGGCATGCAGGCTGACCCTCATTTGGGGTGTCTGGTTATCCCCATAGGACAACGTTTTATTGCTGTAGGACAGGCAGAATTCAGCATTGTTGCCCAGAATTCTCAAACTAGAGGGCGTGAGGGATAGGAGTGTGAGGACAGAGGTCTGAGAACAGAAGCTAAGCTTAGGTTTCAGGACGAGGGCACGGCAGGCACACTCTGCAGAGCTGAAATGAGAACTCATGTATCTGAAGTCAGGGCGAGGATCAGACATTGTGTAGGTTGGAGTTTCTGTCCAGGATGGCCCCTTCATGAAGGGAGAGGGTCTCACGAGGCCATCAATGTTTTCCTACGATGGGAGTTGTGAGATGCTCCAAACCACAATGATTCCTTCTGTGGGACACACTAGACCAGTTGGATGGCTCCAGGACATCCCATATGGAACAAATGCAGAGCAGCTTTTTAAGGATGGATGCCTGGGCATCCCACCTCCCATTCCATTTGTCTCCTAGTGACAAGGCGGGTTTGATCTGCTGGCTCAGTGGGAGCAACCAAGGGGGCTGAGTTGAAATATACTCTCATGAGGATGGATAATAATATGGGTTTGTATTCATGGAGACATAGGAAAGGGGTTGTGGCTATGGGGCCTTGAAGGATTCTCCTAACCAGAGGTTTTGACACAGCTCTGAGGAGCAATTTTCCAATGTGCAGAGGACATTTATTCTGATTTGTGGCTCAGGAAACCCCCATATGCTGGTATTAGAAACCAGGCCTCTGAGGAGAGATGCCTGTAAAACAAAGCAATGGATCTGATTAGGGCCTAGGGCTCTGTCCTATTCAATCTGATTCTCTGGAGACATCTGTCTACAGGTCTGACTGGAGGTAGTTGCTCAGGTTTGGTCAGATCGCTCCTGTTTGTCCCGGGCGGCCTACAATATTGGCATGGCCTCGGGGACATTGGAGGTTTCTCCTAATGTATATGGTTGTGGCCAAATTAATGGATAGAATTCCCTTGGAGAGGGCAGGCACAGTCCTGAGGTGTGGCTCTAGGGGCCTCAGCCTGGAGGGTATGTGGACCAAGGCTGTGGGCAAAGAAGTCTGAAAACACATACTTGGCTTAGGTTTGTGGACGTAGGTATGGCAGGCCCGATCTACAGACCATGAGGAGAACTCTTCCGAATATGAACAAATGGTGAGTGTCAGGCGCTTGCTAAGGCTTTTGTCTCTGGATTTTGTGTCAACAATGGCCTTGGAATGTCTGAGTGGCCTCATGGACAATGGACGGGACTCCTTCTCTGGGGATTTGACATGATCCCAAGAGTTTGGGTACATTCTGTGGGATTGGAGGAGTCCTTTCTGCTTTTATACCTCGTGTGTCCCACCAAAGGAGGGATTCCAGAGCTAGCCCTTCAGAAAGCTAACTGGACAACCCGAATTCTGGTTAAGTTTGTGGCCCAGGGGCATGGCAAGCCCCATATGTGGGCTCTTGGTCCAGCCATTAAGAGGACTTCCTTGAATGTAGGGCTCATGCTGAGGTTCACAATGCGTGTTTGTGCCCAACGCGGCCCTCAACATAGGCGGGGCCTCATGGGCCATGCTGGTTTCTCCTACACTGAACGGTGAAAAACTTGCCAACCACAAGATTTCTGGCCATGTGGAAGGAAGTGTTCTGATTTCAGCATCACGTTCACCCCTGCTCAGTGATTGGAGTTAAGGCCTACGTTCTGAAGCCTGAAAACCGAGGCTGGGAAGAGATGAAGACCTAAGGCCATGGCATGTCGGATGTGATCAGTGTGCAGCCAGCTCTCTGGTTGTCAGTCAGGAGGTCAGGGCTTGGGCGGTGTCAGACAGGGCACTAGTGCCCACGGTAGACTGTATAATTGTAGTGCAGTTGAGTGGTATGCAGGTTGATCCTCATTTGGGGTTTCTGGGAAGCTCCATAGGACAACGTTTTTCTTCACGAGGGCAAGCAGAGTGCTTCATTGTGCCTCCAGAATTCCCAAACTGGAGTACTTATGGGCCAGGAGTGTGAGGACAGAAGTCTGAGAACACAAGCTAGGCTTAGGTTTCAGGGTGAGGGCACGGCAGGCACACTCTTCAAATCTGAATCAAGATCTTGTGCACCTGAAGCCGGGCGAGGATCAGATGATGGCTCTGATTGTAGTTTCTGTCCATGACAGCCCCTTCACGAAAAAGAGAGTCTCAGGAGGCCATGAATGTTTTCGCTTCATGGGACTTGTGAGATGCTCCAAACTTCAATGATTCCTTCTGTGGGACACTCGAGACCTGTTGGATGGCTCCCGGACGTCCCATATGGAACGACTCTAGAGCAGGTTACTATGGTTGGATGCCTGGGCAACCTGCCTCCCTTTCCAGTTGACTCCTAGCTACAAGGCAGGTCTATCTGCTGGCTCTGGGGGAGCAACTTGAGGGCGTTGAGTTGAAGTGTACTCTCCTGAGGATGGGTCATAGTGTGCGTTTGTGTCAATGGAAAACTTGGAATGGGGTGGTGGATCCTGGGCCCTGAAGGATTCTCTTAACTGGAGGTTTTGACAGAGCTCCAAAGAGTATGTTTCTTATGTGGAGACGAGATTTTTCTGATGAGTGCCTCAGGAATCCCCCATATGCTGGTATTGGAGACCAGGCCTCTGAGGAGAGATGCCTGGATACAAAAGCAATTGATCAGATTAGAGCCTAGGTGCCTGTCTGGTTCAATTTTCTTCTCTGGGGATATCTGTCTATGGGTCTGAGGGAGGTAGTTGCTCCACTTGTGTCACATCACCCCTGTTTGTCTTGGGCTGCCTACATTATTGGGATGGCCTCAGGGACATTGGAGGTTTCTCCTAATCTGTAGGGTTGTGTGCAATGGAATGGGAAGAATTCCCTTGGAGAGGGCAGACACAGTTCTGAGGTGTGGCTCCAGAGGCCTCAGCCTAGAGGTTGTGTGTGCCATGGCTTTGGGGATAGAAGTATGAAAACACATACTTCACTTAAGATGGGGACGTAGGTATGGCAGGCCCGATATACAGACTGTGAGGAGATCTCTTTGGGATATGAACAAAGGGCAAGTGTGATGCACTTGCTCAGGCTTTTGTCTCTGGATTTTGTGTCAACAGTGGCCATGGAATGTTGGGGTGGCCTCATGGTCCATGGACGAGTCTCCCTCTCTGGGGATTTGTCCCAATCCCAAGATTTTGGGTATATTCTGTGGGATGAGTATTTTCTTTTTCTTTTTGTTTTTGTTTTTGTTTTTGTTTTTGTTTTTGTTTTTACCTCATCAGTCCCAACAAAAATGGGATTCCAGAGCAAGCCTTGGGGAGGGGCACCTGGACGACATGACCTCTTGTTAAGATTGGGAGCCTAGGGGTATGTCAAGCCCCATATGCGGGCACTTGGTCCTGCCATTGAGAGGCCTTATTTGAGGACAGAGCTCACGCTGAGGGTCACAATGCGTTTTTGTGCCCAATGAGGCCCTCAAGCATGGGCGGGGACTCATGGGCCACGCTGGTTTCGCCTACACTGAACAGTGAAAAACTTGCCAACCATAAGATTTCTGGCCATGGGGAAGGAGGTATTCTAATTACTCCATTACGTTCACCCCATGGCAGTGATTGGAGATAAGGTCTAGACTCTGAAGCCTGAAAAACGAGGTTGGGAGGAGATGAAGACCTAAGGCCCTGGTGGGTCCTATGTGCTCAGTGTGTGGCCAGATGTCTGTGTGTCAGTCACAATGTGCGGGCTCAGTCTGTTTCAGACAGGGCATTAATGCCCATGGTATACTGTACAATTGGGGTACAGTCGAGTGGAATGCTGTTTGATCCTCATTTTGCATTTCTGGGTACCCCCAAAGGGCAAAGGTTTTTCTTATGAAGGGCAGGCAGAATGCTGCATTGTGGCTTCGGAATTCCCAAACTGGAGGGCTTGTGGGCCAGGAGTGTGAGGACAGAAGTCTGAGAACACAAGCTTGGTTTAGGTTTCAGGGCGAGGACATAGCAGGCCCACTCTGCAGAGCTGAATCGAAAACTCGTGCATCTGAAGTCAAGGTGAGTATCAGACATTGGGCTAGTTGGAGTTTCTTTCCATGATGTCCTCCTCATGAAGGGGGATGGTTTCATGAGGCCATGTGGGGGCATCACGAGGCCATGGATGTTTTCTTATGGTGGGAATGTATGATGCTCCAATCCACAAGGATTCCTTCTCCTGTGGGGAGCCATGCAGCAGAAACAAGGAGTCACGTACTAAGCGAGGCCTGAGGAGTGAGGGATGTAACCGATTGACCCTAGGAATGCAAGGAGTCCGGTACCAAGCGGAGCCTAGGAGTAAAGACTATAGATTAACTTAAGGAATGTGAGTGCTTTCACGGGTGACGTTTGATGGATACCAGGAGTCCTGGGAGAGGCACATGATCTGGGGAGCCATGGAAACCTATGGAGTCACATAGGTGCTCACGAGCGCGCCGCATGCACACAGATAATGTCATAGGTAGCCCTTCTGATTGGTAGTTATGTTAGCCGTGGTGTACTCTTATTGGATATAGTTTGTACTCGGTGGGTATATACTGGGGGTCTTAGACTGACCCAGGGTCCCGGTGGTAATTATCAATAAAGAAGCTTGCCACTCACCTCGTCTGCTGGTCGTTCTTGCAGGCCGAGAGCGACATCTGGTGCCGAAGACCCGGGACCCGAGACGCCGGACGCAGAACGAGGATTGAGGTAAGAGCAACGATAAGGAAACTGTGCACCCATTTCTGTCTTTGGACAGGGAAAGCTCCCCGGGGACGATTATAAATTAAGCTACTTAGGCTCCGCGGGGACTATAGTAACGAAATATTTCCAGGATGGGAAACGAGCTTGCTAGGTATAGGATGGAGGGTCCTTTAAGAGATATCCTCAAAGCAAAGGGCACTCCTTTGAAGTCAAAGACAGCTCACGCCTTCTTGAAAGAGGTAGGGGAGATTGCCCCTTGGTTTATAGAGGAGGGACTTCTGAATGTGCCTCAGTGGGAACATCTGGGGGAGGATTTGAGGCAAAGCCCCACCGTTACTGCCAGAACTCTTGCTGTGTGGGCCCTTGTGAAAGTATGTTTGCAGTCTTCCCGGGAACGACTAAAACAGGTAGTGCAGCAAGGAGGGGAGATTTTAGAACAGTTAAAGGAAGAATCGCACAAGGGGTCCTCTCTAGGCTCCGATGCAGACAGTGAGAGCTCAGAAGGGCTCCTCGATGAGGAGGTACAAGTACTGAAAAAGGGGAAGGAAAAGAAGAGTCTAAAAGTTTCGTGCTTATCTACGGAGAAAAAACCTGCTGCCATAATACAGTCAGCAGCTAAAACAGATCCCGCGCCGCTTCCTCACTCCAGCCCTACGGCACCGCCTTGTGAGTGGCCCCCACCATATCGGTCAGGCTGTGCGAAAGTCTGCCATTGTTCAGACTGCACCGCGGCGAACTGGAGAGAGGTCTTAGGCCCGGGAAAAGGGTTTTTCCCAGTACTAGAAGATCAAAATCAGCAGAGGTATCACCAGCCACTAGATTTTAACCTGGTGAAACAACTCAAGGAAGCAGTTAGTGCTTATGGACCTCAGGCAGCTTTTACAGTATCTCTTGTGGAATCGTTAGGGGCACTTTTTCTTGTCCCCGAGGATTGGACCAATTTAGCCAGAGCAGTTTTGAGCGGAGGGCAATATCTGGAATGGAAAATTCAAAATCAGGATAACTGCCAGGATACAGCGCGGAGAAATGCAGCTGCTGGAAATCCCCAGTGGAATTTAGAAATGTTAACAGGTACCGGACCATATCTCGGGGCTCAGGTACAGAGTACCTACCCCCCTGCCGTATATCAGCAGGTTGCCACAGCGGCTGTTAAGGCTTGGAAGACTTTAAGGGGTGCAGGTGATTTGCAAGGGCAACTGTCTAGAGTAGTACAGGGGCCAAGTGAGCCCTATGCTGATTTTGTGGACAGGCTCATGCAGACCGCGGGCAGAATGTTCGGAGATGCTGACTCTGCGATGCCTTTAATTAAACAATTAGCGTATGAAAATGCTAATAAATGGTGCCGTGAGGCCATCAGACCATGGAAGGCTAAGGATCTTTCTGCCTATATTAAGGTGTGCAGAGACATCACAGGGCCCGTGATTCAGGGGCAGGTTATGGCTGCGGCCTTCGCTCAGGCTATGCAGGAAGTCCACCCTCGGAAATGTTTCCAGTGTGGACAAGAAGGCCACATAAAAAGAGACTGTCGACAGCGAGGAGCTCAATTTGGAAAGGCCTCCTCGACTAAGCCGGCGGGGATTAAGCCTCAGCTTTGCCCACGGTGTAGAAAAGGAAACCATTGGGCACATGAATGCCGTTCCGTGGCAGACATTGAGGGGAACCCTTTGCCTCCTAACAATTGGGGGAATTCAAAAAACGGGAGGCAGGGCCCCACCCCCCAGGGCCCGAATCAAATGTACGGGGTGGCAATGTCCCTGCCTGTCAAGCCACGATGGGTGTACCCACCCTCTGATCAGGGGAGTCAATCCGCACAGGGCCTAGGAGAGCCACAACAGGCTCCGCCAGACTTGACGTCTGTGCCACCACCCGAATTGTCTTAACACCTGAAATGGGGGTGCAGGCTGTGCCATCTGACCTACGCGGAGGGCCTCCAAGAGGAACGGTGGGACTCCTTCTTGGTAGAAGTTCTTGTACTTTACGAGGGCTTCAGGTCCATCTGGGAGTTATTGATCCTGATTTTGAAGGGGAAGTTAAAATTTTGATTTCATCTCCAAGGGGCATTAATGTTATAAATCCAGGGGACCAAATCGCACAGCTCTTAATTTTGCCCAGTAATCATGAAAAATATCCCTCTACAGGCCAGACTAGAAAAGGTGGCCTGGGATCCACAGGATCTTCCCTCGCATGCCTTACTATGAGCATGAAAGAGAGACCTATGCTTAAATTAAAGATTGGGGGTAAACTATTCTGGGGGCTCCTAGATACAGAGCAGACAAAAGCATTATAAATTTTCTAGATTGGCCTAAAGCCTGGGCTCTAGTTAAAGCCAGCCAGACCCTCCGAGGACTAGGGATAGCTACCAGTCCTGATATTAGTGCTGCATCTTTGGACTGGGAGGATGAGGAAGGACATAAAGGCATTTTCCAACCATATGTCTGTTCCACCCCTGTTTCTCTGTGGGGACGCGATGTGCTGGAGCAGATGGATATTAGACTTACTACTGAAAAACTGTATAGTGAGGCCTCCCAAACCATAATGAGAAACATGGGACATAAGCCTGGCCAGGGCCTTGGAGCCAAGGGCCAGGGAGACCCCGTTCCCCCTTCCATGGGAGGTCAGGTTTTTTCCTAGCGGCCACTGAGGCAATTCGCATAACTTGGAAAACACAAGAGCCACGCTGGGTGCCTCAGTGGCCTTTAACAAAAGATAAATTACAAGCGGCAAAAGAGCTAGTCCAAGAACAACTCAAAGCAGGACATATTCAAGAATACACGTCCCCGTGGAATACACCCATATTTGTAATAAGAAAGAAATCAGGCAACTGGTGATTGCTACATGACCTGCGACAGATTAATGATCAAATGGAGGTCATGGGGCCCATTCAGTTGGGACTTCCAGTTGTGACGGCACTGCCAAAAAACTGGCCCTCTATTGTAATTGACATCAAGGACTGTTTCTTTTCCATTCCACTACACCCTGCAGATACAGAGTGCTTTGCATTTACTCTGCCATCAATTAATCATGCTGAGCCAGATCAAAGGTATGAATGGAAAGTACTCCCTCAGGGGATGGCCAATAGCCCCACCTTGTGTCAGCTGTATGTAAGTCGAGCACTAGAGCCTTTCCGGAAAGCATTTCCAGACTTGCTTTGTTATCATTATATGGATGATATCTTGATTTGTGGGCCAAATGAGAGGTCTCTTCCTTCAGCTCTAACCTTCCTACAGAAACAGTTAGCAAAATGGGGACTAACTATATCTCCTGAAAAGATCCAAGCAGGAGACCTACAAAATTACCTTGGTATGCAGCTCTCTAAAACGTCAGTAAAGCCTCAACTGATTCAAATCCGTAGAGATCACCTGCATACACTGAATGATTTCCAAAAACTTTTAGGGGACATTAACTGGATTCGACCATACATAAAAATTACTACTGCAGAGCTGAAACCTTTATTCGATATTCTGCCTGGGGACCCTGCATTGGACTCCCCAAGAGTACTCACTCCAGCTGCTATTAAATCATTACAGTTAGTTGAAAGCAGACTAGCTTTAACAGCAGCAGATAGATGTGACCCGGAAAAGCCTATAAGTGTCATAATTATCCCATCCCCTGGATCACCCACGGGGGCCTTATGGCAAGGAGGACCCCTACTATGGATTTATCTACCCCATAATCTTAGCCGCGTCATCACCCCGTATGCTACGGCTGTAGCTACAGTGGCAAATAAAGCTTTTAAAGCCAGCATACAGGTCCTCGGGAAACTGCCCGATGTTTGTATAATCCCTTATGATAAAACCCAAATAAGCATTTTAACGCATGAAAATGACGATTGGGCCATTCTAACAGTTGCTTATCCTGTTACGTTTGATAATCATTATCCCTCACACCCTCTCATTGAGTTTTATAAGAATACACCCCTTATTTGGCCTAAATCCTGTCGATTGGAGCCATTAATCGGGGCCCTCACAGTATTTACAGATGGCAGTAAATTAGGAACTGGCGCCTATGTGGTAGAAGGAAAAATAATTCCTGTTGTTGTGCCCTCGACTTCAGCTCAGAGAACAGAATTGTTGGTGATTATGTGTGTTTTACAAAGGTTTCTAAATCAACCTATTAATATTATCTCAGATAGCAAATATGCAGTTGCAGCCACCAGGTCTATCGAAACTGCTATTATCTCAGCCAGCCAGTCAGAAATTTCCTCCCTGCTGGCTGAATTGCAACACCTTATACTCTCCCGTGGTGCCCCTTTTTATATTGGACATCTTAGAGCACACTCAGACCTTCCAGGACCTATGGCTGAGGGAAACCGAATGGCTGATGCAGCTGCGCGCTTTTATGTTTGTAGTGCTCTAGAAGATGCTAAAAGATATCATGATAAATGGCATGTGAATGCCCAAACATTAAAGGCACGCTTTCACATCTCCAGAGCTGATGCACGAGATATCGTAAAGTCTTGTGGCAATTGTGTGGTGCACTTGCCCATGCCCTCCTTAGGGGTAAACCCTATAGGGCTATTGCCTAACCATTTGTGGCAAATGGATGTAACACATGTACCTTCCTTTGGGCAACAAAAATACGTTCATGTGAGTGTGGATACTTGCTCAGGGGTCATTAGTGCAACCCCCCTGCGAGGAGAAAATGTTAAAAACGTGATATCTCATTGCCTGCGCAGCTTTGCCTGCTGGGGAGTACCTAAACAGTTAAAAACAGACAATGCTCCTGCTTATACTTCTAAAAGCTTTTCAAACTTTCTAGCCTGTTATAATATTCACCATGTTACAGGCATTCCTTATAACCCTCGAGGCCAGGGCGTCATAGAGCGCACCCACCTGACCTTTAAAACTACCTTGCAAAAAATACAAAAAGGGGGAATTGGAGAGGAGTATCACACGCCTACAGACCTTACCAACTTGACCACTTTTATTTTAAATTTTCTTACGCTTGACAAGGATGGTGTTTCAGCCGCGGAGCGCCATTGGGGTCAACAGAAAACGCAGCAATCTATGGTGAAGTGGAAGGATGTCCTTACTGGTTCGTGGAAGGGCCCTGACCCGGTGCTCCGGTGGCACCGAGGTTCTCTTTGTGTTTTCCCACAGGATGCGCCCACTCCACTCTGGGTACCAGAACGGCTCACCAGGCTGGTGGCCATGGAACCTGTGGAAGATGCTGCTACTGCGGATGACAGTGACGACGATCGTCCTGCAGCCTGCCCCCGTGAATCCGGAACCAATCCAACTGTGGCCGAGACAAGAGACTGCCCAGCTTCAAGCCCTTCTTCAAATGACTCAGCATAGAGTGCATTTTTCTCTTCCGGACTCATATCTGTCACTAATGCTTGTTTGTCCCTGACGCATGTATGGTATGTTATAGGAACTATTATAGGCGTATTAGCAATAATCGTTATTCTTATGTGCCTTTTGCCCTGTGCAGCTAAATTTATGCTTGTGGAAATTTACAAGCTAAGAGCTGTCGTACGTAATCAACAACGGGCCACTCGTGGCAAACTCAAAGAACGGCCTTAGTTATCACCTAGATGCCTTTTGACCCTGGTATTAGTAATAAGAACTTTATAGTACTCCTCCTCAAGCTAGACAAACGAACAAGCCTAATGAGTGTGACTCAAATGTTCTTAAAGCTGTAGCTGCTGATTAACATGGCAGACATGGCCATGGTGGCTCTGGAGGCTAGCACCTCCCCCCAGATATGGCTTAGCATGCTGGATCGGTAGTCAAAGACGGGTAAGACTGATCCCTCACCATAGCAACCTAAGACAGGGGCTCCTCGGCTAGGGGGAGTACCCGATGACGGGTAAGCATGTGTGTTGAGGATTGGCAACCTAAGACAGGCACGATCCCTGCCATATAAAAATACAAAAAGGGGGAGCTGTGGGGAGCCATGCAGCAGAAACAAGGAGTCACGTACTAAGCGAGGCCTGAGGAGTGAGGGATGTAACCGATTGACCCTAGGAATGCAAGGAGTCCGGTACCAAGCGGAGCCTAGGAGTAAAGACTATAGATTAACTTAAGGAATGTGAGTGCTTTCACGGGTGACGTTTGATGGATACCAGGAGTCCTGGGAGAGGCACATGATCTGGGGAGCCATGGAAACCTATGGAGTCACATAGGTGCTCACGAGCGCGCCGCATGCACACAGATAATGTCATAGGTAGCCCTTCTGATTGGTAGTTATGTTAGCCGTGGTGTACTCTTATTGGATATAGTTTGTACTCGGTGGGTATATACTGGGGGTCTTAGACTGACCCAGGGTCCCGGTGGTAATTATCAATAAAGAAGCTTGCCACTCACTTCGTCTGTGGGTCGTTCTTGCGGGCCGAGAGCGACATTCTCCAGGACATTTGAGACCTGTTGGATATCTCCAGGACGTCTCATACAGAACCACGCCAGAGCAGGTTTCTAAGGATAAATTCTTGAAGAGCCCACTTCGCATTCCAATTGTCTCCTAGCGACAAGGCAGGTTCGATCTGCTGGCTCTGGGGGAGCAACCAAGGGGACTGGGTCGAAATGGACTGTTCTGAGGATGGGTCATAATGTGGGTTTGAGTCCATGGAGTTCTATAAATGAGGCGGTGGCTATGGGGCCCTGAAGGATTCTCCTAACCAGGGGTTGTGACACATCTCCGATGAGCAAGTTTCCCATGTGGAGATGACATTTTTTCTGACTGGTGCCTCAGGTAACAACCATATGGTGGTATTGGAAACCAGGCCTCTGAGGAGAGATGCCTGGAAACAAAAGCAATGGATATGATTATGGCCTAGGGCCTGTCCATTTCAATCTGCTTATTTGGGGACATCTGTCTATGGGTCTGAGTGGATGTAGTTGTTCAGCTTGTGTCAAATCGCCCCTGTTGTCCCGGGAATCCTACACTATTGGGGTGGCCTCGGGGACATTGGAGGTTTCTCCTAATCTGTAGGTTTGGGGACATAGGTATGGCAGGCATCATCTACAGAGTGTGAGGAGAACTCTTCTTGATATGAACAAAGGGCAAATGTTAGGCACTTCCTCAAGCTTTTATCTGTGGATTTTGCATCAACAATAGCCATTGAATGTGTAGGTGGCTTCATTGGCCATGGATGAGTATCCCTCTCTGGGGATTTAGCCCAATCCCAAGATTTTGGAGTCATTCTTTGGGATGGGAGGAGTCCTTTCTGGTTTTTTGTTTTGTTTTGTTTTGTTTTGTTTTTTGTTTTTCTTTATCTCAAGTGTCCCAACAAAAGACGGAATCCAGAAGAGAGCCCTGAGGAGGGGTGACTAGACAACACGACCTCTGGTTTAGAATAGGGACCTAGGGACCTGGGAAGCCTCACATGCTGGCTCATCGTCCAGCCACTGAGAGGCCTCACTTGAGGACAGGGCTCATGCTGAAGGTCACAATGTGAGTTTGTGCCCAACCCGGCCCTCAAGCATGGGTGGGGCCTCGTGGGCCACGCTGGTTTCTGCTACTTTGAACGTGCTACAACATGCCAACCACATAGTTTCATTCCATGAGGAAGAAGGAGTTCTGATTTCTGCATCACGTTCACTCCAGGGCAGTGATTGGAGATAAGATCTAGATTCTGAAGCCTGAAAAACGAGGTTGGGAAGAGATGACGAGCTAAGGCCATGACGGGTCAGATGTGCTCAGTGTGCAGCCTGCTGTCTGGGTGTCGGTCGGGAGGTCCAGACTCAGGTTGTGTCAGACAGGGCATTAGTGTTCAGCGTAGACTGTATAAATGGAGTACAGTCCAGTGGCGTGTAGGTTGATCCTCATTTTGGGTTTCTGGGCAGCCCCATAGGGCAAATATTTTCTTCTGGAGCACAGGCAGTATGCTGCATTGTGGCTCTGGAATTGCGAATCTGTAGGGCTTGTGAGCTAGGAGTGTGAGGACGGAAGTCTGATAACACAAGCTAGGCTTAGGTTTCGGGGCGAGGGCACAGCAGGCACACTCTGCAGAGCTGAATCGAGATCTCCAGCACCTGAAATCAAGATGAGGATCAGTCTTTGGCTCAGGTTGGCGTTTCTGTCCATCATGGCCCCTTCATGAAGGGGGAGGGTCTCAAGAGGCCATGTAGGTATTCCCACAATGGGAGTTGTGAGATGCCCCAAACTACAATGATTCCTTCTATAGGACCCTTGAGATCTGTTGGATGGCTTCCAGAGGTCCCATACGGAATGACTCCAGAGCAGGATTCTAAGGATGGATGTGCGGTGTGCCTGTCTCACATTCCAATTATTTCCTAGTGACAAGGCAGGTTCTATCTG
The DNA here is from genome assembly GCF_964662115.1 of Mustela nivalis. NCBI lineage: Eukaryota > Metazoa > Chordata > Mammalia > Carnivora > Mustelidae > Mustela > Mustela nivalis. The sequence goes on along the minus strand of NC_139022.1, from coordinate 1,403,853 downwards.
CTGGCTCTGGGGGAGTAACAGAGGGGGATGAGTTGAAATGGACTCTCCTGAGGATGGGTCATATTGTGAGTTTCTGTCCATGGGGACCTTGGGTTGGAGCAGCGGATCTGGGGCCATGAAGGATTCTCCAAACCGGAGGTTTTGCCAGAGCTCCAAAGAGTACATTTCAAATGTGGAAACGAGATTTTTCTGGTGAGTGCCTCAGGAATCACCCATATGCTGGTATTGGAAACCAGGCCTCTGAGGAGAGATGTCTGGAAACCAAAGCAATGGATCCGATTAAGGCCTAGGGGCCTGTCTGGCTCAATCTGATTCTCTGGGTACATCAGTCTATGGGTCTTATTGGAGACAGTTGCTCAGCTTTTGTCACATCGCCCCAGTTTGTCCCGGATGGCCTACACTATTGGGATAGCCTCGGGGTCTTTGGAGGTTTATCCTAATCTATATGGTTGTAGCCAATGGAATGGGAAGAATTCCCTTGGAGAGAGCAGGCACAGTCTTGAGTTGTGGCTCCAGGGGCCCAAGCTTGGAGGTTGTGTGCACCAGGCCTGTGGGGACAGAAGCCTGGAAACACAAACTCAGCTTAGGTTTGGGGACATAGGTATGGCAGGCCCAATATACAGACCATGAGGAGAATTTTTCAGGCTATGAACAAAGGGTGAGTGTGAGGCACTTGCTCAGGCTTTTATCTCTGGATTTTGTGTCAATGGTGAGCGTGGAATGTCGGGGTGGCCTCATGGGCCATGGACGAGTCTTTTTCCCTGAGGATTTGGTCCAGTCCCAAGAGTTTGGGGTCATTCTGTGGGATGGGAGGAGTCCTTTCTGTTTTTATACCTCAGGTGTCCCACCAAAAGAGGGATTCCAGGGCAGAGCACTGGGGAGGGGCGATTGGAAAATCTGAACTCCTGTTAAGAATGGAGGCCTAGTGGAATGAACACCCCATATGCGGGCTCTTGGTCCAGCCACCAGAGGCCTTACTTGAGAACAGGGCATATGCTGAGGGTCACAATGCATGTTTGTGCCCAATGCCGCCGGCAAGCATGGGTGGAGCCTCATGGGCAACTCTGGTTTCTCCTACACTGAACGTTGGACAACATACCAACCACAATGTTTCTGTCCATGAGGAAGGACTTCTGATTTGTGCATCACGCTCAACCCTGGGCAGTGGATGGATATAAGGTCTAGGTTCTGAAGCCTAAAAACCGAGGTTGGGAAGAGATGACGACCTAAGGCCATGGCGGGTCCGATATCCTCAGTGTTGGGCCAGCAGTCTGGGTGTGGATTGGGAGGACAGGGCTTAGATTGTGTCAGACAGGGCATTAGTGCTCAGTGTAGGCTATATAATGGGGGTACAGTTAAGTGTCCTGCAGTTTGATCCTAACTTGGGGTTTCTGGGTAGCTGTCGGTGCCCGAGCGTCTTGTAGCGCATGCGCGGTGATGCTTCTGGGCTCCGCCGTGCCCGCTCATTGCCTCGGCTGCTGTTGCCTTAAGCCATCGCCGCCGCTGGGTGGCGACGGTGTGGAGCTGCTCTGGCTGGGCCCGCGGGAGGGCCCTGGGAGACGCATGACTTTTTCGGTGCCCGAAAGTAAACACGCCATTAAGATGGCAGCTGGATGTGAGCCAGTAGGCGGAACTTAGGATTTTGTATCTATGTGGCTGCGAGTGATTGGTTGTGCAACCTTGGTATATATAGACATGCACGGGCGGGGGAAAGGGAGATCCCAACAGCTATGCAGAAATAAAGCTTGCTTCGCTGAGGTCTCCTGGTCGTTCTTGCTGGCAAGAGCGACAGGTAGCCCCATAAAGCAATGTTTTTCTTCTGGAGGGCAGGGGAAGTACTGCATTCTGTATCTGGAATTCCCAAACAGTAGGGCTGTTGGCCAGGAGTGTGAGTATTGAAGTCTGAGAACACAATCTAGGCTTAAGTCTCGGGGCGAGGGCACAGCAGGCACACTCTGCAGAGCTGAATCGAGATCTCGTGCATCTCAAGTCAGGGCAGGGATCAGATGTTGGCTCAGGTTTGAGTTTCTGTCAATATGATCCCTTCATTGAGGGGGTCGGGCATCATGGGGCCATGGGGGTTTTCCACGAGGAGAGTTGTGAGATGCTGCAAACGGCAAGGATTCCTTCTTCGTGACAGTCAAGAACTGTTGGATGGCTCCCGGAAGTCCCATATAAAACGACTTCAGATGAGGATTCTAAGGATGGATTCCTGGGCAGCTCACCTCGAATTCCAATTGTCTCCAACGACAAGGCAGGTTCCATCTGCTGGCTCTAGGGGAGCAACCAAGGGGTCTGAGTTGAAATGGACTCTCCAGCAGTTGGGTAATAATGTGGGTTTGTTTTGTGTCCATGGAGACCTTGCAATGGGGCGTTGGCACTGGTCCCTGAAGGATTGTCCTAATTGCAAGTTTTGATACTGCTCCAAAGAGCAAGTTTCCCATGTGGGGACGAGATTTGTTCAGATTGGAGCCTCAGAAGACCCCCATATGGTGGTATTGGAAACCAGGCCTTCAGAGAGAGATGCATGGAAACCAAAGCAATGGATCTGATTAGGGCCTAGGGGCCTGTCGGGTTAATGTTCTTCTATGGGGATATCTGTCTTCAGTCTGACTGGAGGTAGTTGTTCAACTGGTGGCAGATCGCCCCTGTTTGTCCCTAGGGTCCTACACCATTGGGATGGCCACGGGGACTTTGGAGGTTTGTCCTAACCTGTAGGGTTATGGCCAATTCAATGGGCAGAATCTCCTTGGAGAGGACAGCAGAATCCTGAGGTGTCGCCCCAGGGGCCCAAGCATGGTGGGTTTGTGGGCCAGTGCTTTGGGAACAGAAGTGTAAAAACACAAACTCGGCTTAGGGTTGGGGACAACGTTATGGCCGGCCTGAAATACAGACTGTGAGGAGAACTCTTTGGGATATGAACAAAGGGCGAGTGTGAAGCGCTGGCTCAGGCTTTTGTCTCTGGATTTTGTGTCACCAATGGCTATGCAATGTTGAGTTGGCCTCATGGGCCATGAACGAGTCTCCCTCTCTGGGCATTTGGCCTGACTCCAAAATTTTGGGGTCATTCTGTGGGATGGGAGGAGTCCTTTCTGTTTTTTTTTTTTTTTTTTTTTTCCCCTCAGGTGTCCCAACAAAGAGGAATTCCAGAGCTGAACCCTGGGGAGGGGCAATTGGACAACCAGAACTCTGGTTAAGAATGGGGGCCTAGAGGCATGAATGCCCCATATGCAGGCTCTTGGTCCATCCACTGAGAGGTCTTACTTGAGGACAGGGCATACGCTGAGTGTCACAATGCGTGTTTGTGCACAACAGGGCCGACAAGTATGGGCGTGGCCTTCAGGGCAACACTGGTTTCTCCTACACTGAAATTTGGACATGCCAACCACAAGGTTTCTAGCCATGGTGTAGGAGGAGTTGTGATTTCTGCATCACGTTCACCCCTGGATGGTGAATGTACATAATGTCTCGGTTTTGAAGCCTGAAAACTTAGAGGCTTCCAGGTTTGGGAAGAGATGACGACCTAAGGACATGGCTGGTCCAAAGTGCTCAGTGTGCAGCCAGCTTCTGTCTGGGTGTCGATTGGGAGGTCCGGGATCAGACTGTGTCACAGAGGGCATTAGTGCTCAGGGTAGGCTGTGTAATGGGGGTATAGTCAAGTGGCATGCAGGTTGATCCTCATTTGGGATTTCTGGGTAGCCCCATAGTGCAATGTTTTTCTTCTGGAGGGCAGGCAGAGTGCTGCATTGTGGGACGAAATTCCCAAATTTGAGGGCTGAGGGCCAAGTGTGTGAGGTCGGAAATCTGAAAACACAAGCTAGGCTTAGGTTTCGGGGCAAGATCTCGTGCATCTGAAGTCAGTGTGAGGATCAGATGTTGGCTCACGTAGGAGTTTCTGTCCATCATGGCCCCTTCATGAAGGGGTGGCGGGCATCATGGAGCCATGTGGGTTTTCCCATAATGAGAGTTGTGAGATGCTCCAAACAGCAAGGATTCCTTCTGCAGGACAGTCGAGACCTGTTGGATGGCTCCGGAATGTCCCATATAAAATGACACTGGAGCAGGGTTCTAAGGATGGATGCCTGTGCAGCCCGCCCACGTTCAAATTGTCTCCTAGTGACAAGGCAGTTCCGATCTCATGGCTCTGGGGGAGCAACCAAGGGTGCTGAGTTGAAATGGACTCTCCTGTGGATGAGTAATAATGTGGATTTGTGTCCATGGAGACTTTGTAATGGGGTGTTGGCTCCGGGCCCTGAAGGATTATTTTAATCAGAAGTTTTGATACAGCTCCAAAGAGCAAGTTTCCCATGTGGTGATGATATTTGTAGTGATTGCTGCATCAGGAAACCCCATATGGTGATATTGGGAACCAGACCTTTGGGTAGAGATGCCTGGAAAACAAAGCAATGAATCTGATTAGGGTCTAGGGGCCTCTCCCGTTAATGTTCTTCTCTGAGGACATGTGTCTCCAGGTCTGAGTGGAGGTAGTTGCTCAGCTGGTGGCAGATCGCCCCTATTTGTCCTGGGGGGGCTACACTATTGGGATGGCCACGGGGACTTTGGATGTTTCTCCTAACCTGTAGGGTTGTGGTCAGGCAGGCAGAGTCCTAAGGTGTGGCTCCAGGGAGCCAAGCATGGAGGGTTTGTGGGCCAGGGCTTTGGGGACAGAAGTCTGAAAACACGAACTCGTCTTAGGTTTGGGGACGAATGCTTGGCCAGCCTGAAATACAGACCGTGTTGAGAATCTTCGGGATATGTATAAAGGGCAAGTGTGAGGCGCTTGCTCAGGCTTTTGTCTCTGGATTTAGTGTCAAAGATAGCAGTAGAATGTTGGTGTGGTCTCATGGGCCATGAACGAGTCTCCCTCTTTGGAGTTTTGGCCCAATCCCAAGAGTTTGGGCTCATTCTGTGGGATGGGACGAATGCTTTCTGGTTTGTTGTTGTTGTTGTTGTTGTTTTGTTTTGTTTTGTTTTTTAAACCTAAGGTGTCCCACCAAAAGAGGGAGTCCAGAGGAGATCCTTGGGGAGGGGTGACTGGAAAGCTCAACCTCTGGTTAAGACTGGGGACCTTGGGGTATGGCAAGCCACATATGCAGGCTCTTGTTCCAGCCACTGAGTGGACTTACATGAGAACATGGCTCACTTGGAGGGTCACAATGCGTGTTTGTGCCCAATGCGGCCTTCAAGCATGGGTGAGTCCTCATGGTCCACGCTGTTTTCTCCTACACTGTACATTGGACAGGATTCCATCCAAAAGGTTTCTTTCCATGGGGAAGGAGGAGTTCTGATTTTGGCATCACGTTCACCCCTGGGAAGTGATTGGAGATAAGGTCTAGGTTCTGAAGACTGAAAACCGAATCTGGGAAGAGATGACGACCTAGGGTCATGGTGGGTGCCATGTGTTCAGTGTGTGGCCAGCTGTCTGTGTGTCGGTCAGGAGGTCTGGGCTCAGGCTGTGTCAGAAAGGGCATTAGTGCCCAGGGTAAGCTGTATAATTGGGGTACAGTTGAGTGGCCTGTAGGTTGATTCTTATTTGGGGTTTCTGGGTAGCCCCATAATGGAACTTTTTTCTTCTGGAGGTCAGGCAGATTGCTGCATTGTTTCTCCAGAATTCCCAAATTTGAGGGCTTTTTAGACAGGAGTGTGAGGACGAAAATCTGAGAGCACAAGCTAGTCTTAGGTTTCGGGGAGAGGGCAGGGCAGGCACACTCTGCAGAGCTAAATTGAGATCTCGTGCATCTGAAGTCAGGGCGAGGTACAGACGTTGGCTCACGTTGGAGTTTCTTTCCATGATGACCCCTTCATGAAGCCGGGGGGGGGGTGGCATCAGGAGTCCTTTGAGGTTTTTCCATGAGGGTAAATGTGAGATGCTCCAATAAGCAAGGATTCCATATGTGGTACATGAGACCTGTTGGATGGCTCCAGGACGTCCCATAGGAAAAGACTCCAGAGCAGGGTTCTAAGGATGGATGTTTGGGAAGACCGCCTCACATTCCAATTGTATCCTAGCAAAAGACAAGTTCTATCTGCTGGCTCTGGGGGCGCAACCGAGGGTGCTGCACTGAAATGGACTTTCCTGCAGATCAGTAATATTGTGGGTTTGTGTCCATGGAGACCATGAAATGGGGTGGTGGCACCAGGGCCCTGAAGGATTCTCCTAACCAGAAGTTTTGACACAACTCCAAAGAGCATGTTGAACATATGGAGATGACATTTGTTCTGATCGATGCCTCAGGAAACCCCATATGCTGGTATTGGAAACCAGGCCTCTGGGGCGAGATAACTGGAAACCAAAGCAATGGATCCGATTAGGGGCTAGGGGCCTGTCGGATACAAAGTTTTTCCTCTGGTGATATCTGCCTATGGGTCTGAGTGGAGGTAGTTGTTCAGCTGGTGGTAGATTGCCCTTGTTTTTCCATGGTGACCTACACCATTGTGATAACTTTGGAGATTTTGGAGGTTCCTATAATTTGTACTGTTGTGGCTAATAGAATGGCAGAATTCACTTGGGGAGGGAAGGCACAGTCCTGAGTTGGGATCTAGGGTCCCCAGCCTGGAGGGTGTGTGGTCCAGAGCTTTAGGGACAGAAGTATGAAAACACAAACTTGGAATAGGTTTGGGAAGCTAGGTTAGGCAGGCCCTATGTACAGACCATGAGAACTCTTCGGGATATGAACAGAGAGCGATTGTGAGGCACTTGCTGAGGCTTTTATCTGGATTTTGTGTCAAAGATGGCTGTGGAATGTCAGGGTGCCCTCATGGGACATGGACGTTTATCCCTCTCAAGAAATTTGGCCGTATCCCAAGAGTTTGGGTTCATTCTGTGGAATGGGATAAGTCCTTTCTGTTTTTATACCTCAGTTGTCCCACCAAAAGTGGATTCCAGAGCAGAGCCCTGGAGAGGGGAAACTGGATAATCCGACCTCTGGGGCCTAGGGGCATGGCAACCCCCATAATGAGGACTCTTGGTCCACCCACTGAGAGGCTTTACTTGAGGACAGAGTTAACACTGAGGGTCACAATGCGTGTTTGTGCCAAACGAGGCCTTCAAGCATGGGTGGGGCCTCATGGGCCACGCTGGTTTTTCCTACACTGAACGTTGGACAACATGCCAATCACAAGTTTTCTTGCCATGGAGAAGGAGGAGTTCTGATTTCTGCATCACGTTCATCCCTGGGTAGAGATGGGAGATAAGGTCTAGGTTCTGAAGCCTGAAAACTGAGGCTGGGAAGAGATGATGAACTAAGACCATGTCAGGTCCAATGTGCTCAGTATGTGGCTTGCTCTCTGTGTGTCTTTCAATAAGCTGGGCTCAAGCTGTGTCAGAAGGGCATTAATGCCCAGAGGAGACTGTATAATTAGGGTACAGTCAAGTGGCGTGGAGGTTGATCCTCATTTGGGGTTTCTGGGTAACCCCATAAAGCAACATTTGTCTTCTGGAGGGCAGGCAGAGTGCTGCATTGTGGCTCTGGAATTGCCAAACAGGAGGGCTTGTGGGCCAGGAGTGTGAGGACAGAATTCTGAAAACACAAGCTAGGCTTAGGTTTTGGGGCGAGGGCACGGCAGGCACACTCTGCAGAGCTGAATCGAGATCTCGTGCATCTCAAGTCAGGGCGAGGATCAGACGTTGGCTCATGTTGGAGTTTCTGTCCATTATGGTCCCTCCTTGAAGGGGGGGCATTGGGAGGCCATAGAGTTTTTCCTTCGATGGGAGTTTTGAGAAGATCCTATCTCCGAAGATTCCTTCTGCGGGACAGTTGAGACCTGTTGGATGGCTCCAGGACCTCCCATACGGAATGACTCCAGAGCAGAGTTCTAAGGATAGATGCCTGGGCAGCCTGCCTGGCATTCCAACTGTATCCTATCGACAAGACAGGTTTGATCTGCTGGCTCTTGGGGAAAAACCAAGGGAGCTGAGTTGAAATGGACTCTCAAGCGGATGGCTTATTATGGGGGTTTGTGTTCATGGAGACCTTGGAATGGGGCGGTGGCACCGGGGCACTGAAGGATTCTCCTAACTGGAAGTTTTGACACAGCTCCAATGAGCAAGTATCCCATGTGGAGATGCGATTTGTTCTAATGGGTGCCTCGGGAAACCCCCATATGCTGGTATTGGAAACAAGGCCTCTAAGTAAAGATGCCTGCAAACCAAAGCAATGGATCCAATTAGGGCCTAGGGGCCTGTCTGGTTCAAACTACTTCTCTGTGGACATGGGTCTATGAGTCTGAGTGGAGCTAGTTGCTCAGCTGTTGTCAGATCTCCCCTGTTTGTCCCTGTTGGCCTACACTATTGGAATGGCCTTGAGGAATTTGGATGTTTCTCTAATTTGACAGGTTATGGCCAATGGAATGGGCATAATTCCCTTGTAGAGGGCAGGCACAGTCCTAAGGTGTGGCTCCAGGGGCCTGAGCCTGGAGGGTGTGTGGGCCATGGCTGTGGGGACAGAAGGCTGAAAAAGTGAACTCGGCTAAGTTTGGGGACATAGGTATGGCAGGCCCGATCTAAAGACTGTGAGGAGAACTCTTCAGGATATGAACAAAGTACGAGTGTGAGGCACTTGCTCATGCTTGTCTCTAGATTTTGTGTCACAGATGGCCATGAACTGTCGGTGTGGCACCATACAGAACAATTTAGGAGAAAGTTCCTGGTAAGTCATTTGTGTTTAGGTAGTAAACTTAGATTGACCCCACCCTTCCCAGAGGAACTTACTTGTAAAGCCTAGATACAAGGGCGGGTCAGGCCAGGTGAAGACATCCAATCAGGGGGGCATGCATATATCTACTAGGGTAAACTGAAATTCAGTTGGGCACCCGTGTGTTACCTAGCATTTTTTTTTCTGTGTGTGGCAGACTTAGCAAGAGTGTGCAGTGTTTTCTGTGTACTGCAATCTCATTGGCCACCTGTGTATAGCCCGGCTAAACTACCTCTATAAAAGTTAGTCTGTGAGGCTGTGTGGGGTCGCCTCTTTGCAAGAGATGGCTTGACCGGTCAGTTTGATTCTCAATGCTTGATATGAAATAAAGCTTTGTTGACCTTCGCTTTGTATCAGTCTTTCTCCTTTTATTATGGACCCTAACATTGGAGGGGGCAACCAGATTAAAATGACGAGAACAGAGCCAGCATTGGAATTTTGGGGAAAAGCCTCCAGCAGTAAGGTCACGGGATGCTATCTGTCTGTCTGGTTAGAGTTCTAGGGTATGGCTCATCAGGGAGAAGATGTATGCAGCAGTGCCTCCCAGGGCCGGAGTGGATGTGGGGATGCCCCATCCCTCTGCTGGTAGATCAAAGGGGGGGTTTCGAGTCCCCAAGGAGGTAGGGGGTTTCGAGTCCCCCTAGGCTGTCACCAGGGTGTTTGAGTCCCCCGGTCAGTCAGGGGCCTGCCAGGGGGTTTGAGTTCCCCAAGGCAGTTGGGGATTTGAGTCCCCCTAGAAAGCCAGGGAATTTGAGTCCCAATAGATGATTGGGGGTTTCGAGTCCCCCTTGATGTTTGGGGGGTTTGAGTCCCCCTAGATGGCCAGGGGGTTCAAGTCTCCCTAGACAGTCAAAGAGTTTGAGTCCTGGTTGCCAGTCGGGGGGTTTGAGTCCCCCTAGACATTCGGGGGGTTCAAGTCTCTCTGGGCTGTTGGGGGTTTGAGTCCTCCTGAGCGGTTGAGGGGTTTGAGTCCCCTAGGTGGTCAGGGGATAAAGCCCACACCAGTGGCAGGTTATGGGTAAGAATCCTTGGGCCTGCAGTTGTCTTTGTCTGGTCCTTTTGTTGTCTGTTGTGTTGTTTGTTATGATTGAAGGAATGGGGCAAGCAGAGAGTAAGGGGACTCTGACTTCATCTCTCCATTCTTCATAATAGATGTAAGCCTTCTCGTTCACTCATTTTGTGTGTTAAGGGCTAAGACTGGAGTCAACTGGGGTTAGGTGAATGCCGGGTTAAGGTGCCCAGTGCTGGTACATTGGAGCCGGGCGTGGAATATAGTGTCTAGTGGGCCACTTTTGGTAAGCAGAAATGGAACTGCAGGATGAACTTACCTCGAGACAGAGACTTTAAGAAATATCCCCAAGCAGCTTCAGAAACTCCCTTTGTTTGGGGGAATTCCTTGCCTTTTCTGGCCCAACGTGAGCTGCATAGCCCCTCCTAATTGCTAGCAGGAGAGCATGGCATCTGACGTGGAGATGGTTATTTGTCTGTCTCAAGATTTTAATGGGTAATTGTTAAAGAGGTTTTCGAAATCTTTGGTAACCTGAAACTCTGAAGGGTTGCTTGAATGACAAATGGAATTAAATTTGTTGGATGTGTAGGTCTTAACCAAATGGGATAAAATGCTAGAGCATTGGCTGCTGGAACTGGATTTGTGCTTTTGAAATCTGCTGGTGAACACATTCTATGCTTAACTGATTGATAAATTGACCATCTAAAGAATTCTGTTGTGCTAACTCACAATTGGTTTTATTTAGTCTTCAGTAGAGGTTCAGGTATTTCTAAGAGTACAAAATTCTGTTAAGTGTAATTAAGACTGATGGAAATGAGAAAAGTAACTCTGTATGTAAAAAGTAGGAGAAATGTAATAGTTTGAATCTGAAGAGTGCCTGACTATGTGAATGTGTCTGTATGGCTCCACTTTCGCTACGAAGTCTGAGTGGGCTGCACCCCGAATCTCACGGGGCATCATATGGCATAACGGTCATGTACTCCACGGAGTATTCTGGTCCAGGGTTTATACAGACAGACCTTAGCTAAGATGCTCCTAAGTTCCCGTGAGGGATGCGAGCAGGACAGCATCTGAAAGATCCTCCTACCTTTGTCTGCAACATCATTCACAATGGGAGGGAAACCAAGTAAACTCATTATCTGCTTACTTAAAAAAAAAAGACACTGGTATAGAAAAGCTGGCATTCTCTCTGTTTAAAAAGACAAAGTTTTCTTAATTGATCTGTTATGGTTTTCTCTTTGTCTGCCCAGAAAATTCATTTCTACGTTTTGTTTTAGCAGGTCTTTAGCATCCCTAATAATATTTAGGCATGTGATTTAAAACTTTCTAATGTTTTAGCAATTTTTGACTGGATTTAAACCAATGATAAACCTTGGGTTACATTTCGGAAAATGCCATGCATTTCCTAAAGTTTTAATACGTTGATAGATCACCCTTGATATTGTGATTATGGATATGTTACATGTCACAGAAGTAGCCTGATTTTCTTACCAGTTACATTGTAAATTTTCATCTCACCAGCTCTTTACCATATCAGTTCTGAGTTTTTGTCATTTGTAATTGTTTTAATTCTCTTGGAAGATAAATTTCATCTCAAAGAATATTCATATGGGAGACTTTCATGACAAATACAGGTTTTTGATATGTTGAAATTCTGGAACTGAAATGGGTAAGAATTTAAAGAAGTAAAAGCTGCATTCGGACTAAACCAGAAATATTAACATGGGACTAGGCGAACTGAAAGACTGTAATGTTGTATCTCTTGATGTTTTGTCTTATGTTTGCTCTTCCAGACTAGAGAAACATATTTAAGTTATCTGTAACTTGCAGAGATAAAATGTAGTTATTTGTAACCAAATCAAGGTATTCAACTCTTTCTCTCTATCTGAACCCTCTGAAACCAAAAGGCCTTATAAAGTATTCTTTCTTCCATGTCAATCAGTCATTTGAATAAGTTCAATAAGAATCCGTTCTCCTTGTAACAGGACACCATTGAAAACATTGGTTATTTTATTTTACCATGGCTTTGACTGGAATGCCATATTAGAAAAGACTCAGATACGACTAGACAGCTTAAAGGAACTAAGATTGACTTTATAAAACCTGGAACCGTAAAGCTCTTTGGAACTGTTGGCCTGATACCTTGTTTACAAAGTTCCCAGCAGCCTCACCACGTGAGTAAAGGATGTTACTCCCTGGCAGATGCAGGAACCTCAGGATTCTTTGGGGGCCTCAGGAAGAGGAATTCACCCAAATCAACAGGTATTGCAAGCATTCTTATGGCAAGTATGTAGATTGGCTTCTGGCCTGGAGAGGCTATCATAAGTTCAACCTAGAGATTCCTTACGAGAAGTTCCAGCAGAGCAGATTCTAAAAGATTTATATGTCCATCCCTTCTCTTGCTGAGCTTATGTAAATAATTAAGCCAAGATAGTTAAAACTGGCCTTGTTTTTCAAAAAAATTAGTCCTGATTTGGCTATCTCTGAAAACGAGGGTTACTGGAGAGAGAAAAATTATGTTTTAATAACACACCTTTATGGATGTTAAATTCTAGATTTGATTGTCTTTAAATGTTTGTTTACTTAAGCTAGACAACTTGAGGTAAACTTTACAGAAGTTGCACAATAGCTGACTTAGACAATCTTGCTTTGCCATTCAGTCACCCCAGATATAAGGAACTTCAGAAAACTGAAGGATTTGAAGTTAAGAATCTGACTGAGTTAGTGGGAATAGCAGAAAAGGTGTTTAACAACAGAGATGCACAGGAGGTTGAAAAACAGACCAAAAAACTGGTTAATGTTTTGGCATTACATGAGGTAGAGAGGAGATGGGTAGGGGATAGTAAATGGAAGGAAAAGCCTAAGCACAGAGAAGGCAGGTGGGAAGACTTAGATTCAGATCTATGTGCTTATTGTAAGGAAAGAGAACATTGGACCTGGGAGTGTCCCAAAAGGAAGATAACAATGCTTGCCTCCAGAGAATGAAGGGGTCATGGTTCGGAGCCTCTCCCCAAACCTCAGGTAAAAATTGAACTGGAGGGGAAATCAGTTTGTTTTTTGGTGGACATGGGATCTGAATTTTCATCATTACTTAAACTTATGGGAAAACTACTTGGAGAGGAAGTCTGCATACAAGGAAGATATGGCACAGAGACACATAAATGGGCAACAGAAAGGACTTTAAATTTGCCCTCAGGAATAGTTAAACATCAATTTTTGGTCCCCCTAATGCCCCATATAACTTGTTGGGAAGAGATCTCCTCCACAAGGTAAGAGCTGGCATTCAGTTCTCGGAAGGAGGCATGGCTGTAACCTTGAGACAATCCACTGTACAAGTACTTATGGCAGCAGTAGATGCATACCTCCTTTACGAGCCAGTCTCAAAACCAGAGGAAACAAAGTTGGGGGAGCCTTCTCCAAATCCTACAGGAGGAGTTTCCCGAGGTCTGGGCAGAAGGGAAGCCCCCTGGCTTGGCCAAGGAACAACCTCCAGTGGTGGTACAATTAAAGTTGACAGCTATGTTTGTTCACATTCGGCAGTACTCACCTTCCCCGGGAAGCAAAGGAAAACACATTAACCACCTCCAAGGAGAGGGGATCCGAATTCCTTACAAATCACCATGGAACACACATTTGCTGGATGTCAAAAAGGCCGAGACTGGGGAGTACCAACCTGTCTAGAACTTGCGGGAAGTTAATAAATGGGTTGAAGATATCCACCCGATGGTGCCTAACCCCTATACCCTACTCTCCCTTCTAGGCCGCAAAAGAACTGTGTATACCATCTTAGAGTTCAAGGATGCATTTTTATGCATGTCTTTAGCAAAGGAATTCTCAGCACCTTTTTGCTTTTGAGTGGTATGACCCACGGAAGAATTCCAAGGCCAGCTCACCTGGACAAGACTTCCCCAGGGTTTCAAGAATTCTCCCACTATCTTCAATGAGGCCCTACATGAGGATTTGTGTTAGTACAGAACCTCCGACCCAGGACTCACTCTGTTACAGTATGTTGATGACTTGCTAGTAGCCACTGAGGACTATGAGTCATGTTTGCAGGGGACGAAAGCTCTTTTACAGACTCTTCAGGAAAAAGGGTATCGGGTGTCAGCAAAGAAAGCACAGCTCTGTTAGAGCCATGCCACTTAAAGGCTTTGATCACCATGAGGGAGTGCGTTCACTGTCTGAGTCCAGGAAACAGGTGATACCTTGCCCCACCACATCCCGACAAGTGAGGGAGATTCTTGAGATGGTGGGCTACTGCAGGCTGTGGATACTGCAGTTTGGGGAGGTTGCCCGACCTGTGCACAAACTGGCATAAGGAGGGCTCCCTATGATACAGTGGACAGTTGAGGCAGAAGGAGCATTTTGGGAGTTACAAAATCTTTACTGAGTGCCCAAGCATTTGCCATCCCATATGTTACCAAGCCCTTCCACTTGTATGTAGATGAAAAAGCAGGGGTGGACGAAGGAATTTTAACTCAGACTCTGGGGCCTTGGCAAAGGCTAGTAGTGTATCTTAGCAAGAAACTAGATTCAGCAGCAGCTGGTTCCCCCCCCCCCATGCCTTTACATAATTGCTGCCACGGCTCTCCTGGTCAAGGATGCAAGTTTTGACTTTGCAAGGATGTATCCTAAGTTGGTATTCCAGAACCAGCACATGAGGACAGATGCCTGAAAACCTAATCTAGGGTTCCAATGAGAACCTATGTGCATGTCAGGTTCAATCTTCTTACTCAGGATTATTGACGTGGCTTTATGCCTGGATGTAGGTGATCAGAATGTTTCAGACTGCTCATTTGCGTCCAGAGTGGCCTCCAATATAGGGGTGGGCTCAGGGGTCTTGCAGGTTTCTCCTAATTTGAAAGGTTGGACAAATGTGACGGGCACAGTTTCCATGGAGATGAAAGGTACAGTCCTTTGGTGTGGCTCCAGAGACCCCATCTGGGAGGGCATGTGAGCCATGGTTTTGGGAAAGAAGTCTGCAAACACAATTTCTGGTTAGGTTTAGTGGCAAGGTGATCGAAGGCCCAATGTGTAGACCTAGAGGGTGGCTCATCAGGAAGTATATTTAGGATAACTGGAAGGCAGTAGAGCAAGCTTTTCTATCTGGATTGTGTGTCCAGAACATCCTAGGAATGCAGGTGTGGTCTCATTGTTCCATGGGAGATTTTTCCTCTCTAAGGAATCTAACGGCTCCCCATGCTTTGGTGACTTTTTCGGGAAAGGGAATTGTGCTGTTTTCCATTTAGCATTGACACAAAACATTGATTCCAGAGGTAGGCTCTAGGTCTGGGCACGTGGTGAATCCCACCAAAGGTTAGGATTTGGGCCTGGGGGGGTACCAGGCCTGCAATGCGGGATCTTGGGGGTGTCACTGAGAGAGGGTGTTTGAAAGAATGCTCAGGATGATGTTCACAATGTCTGTTTGTGCCCTTGGTGGCCCTCAGGTTTGGGCGTGGTCTCATTGGCCATGCAGCTGGCTCCAACTTTGAGGGTTGGACCCCTATCCCAACAGCCAGGTTTTCTGCCATGGGGAAGGGACAGTTCTCTATTGTGCTTCAGGGTCCTCAATTGTCAGGGTTTCAAGCAAAGGTCTGGGGACAGGTGCCTGAATACGAAGGATGGGTAGATGAACCAGGGCCATGGCAGGTCTCACATGCTGGATATGGGTCCCTCTCTCTGGGTGGCTGACACTAGGTTAGGGCTCAGGCTCAGACAGACACAGCACTATTGGCCAGGGAAGCCTAATAATCGGTGTGCCTTCAGGGGCTGAGCAGATTGATTCTCATGTGGGGTTTCTGGGGCAGACTCACCAGGCACTTTTTTCTACGGAGAAGGCAGAATGCTGCATTGTGGCTCCATAATTCCCTATCAGGAGGGCTTGGGGACCAGTAGGGTGAAGGTGGAATTGTAAACACAAGCTGCAGTTCATTTCAGTGATAAGCAGAAGGCAGTTCAATGTGCAGCGTCTTATTAGAGATATCCAGCACCTGAGTAAGGGCGGATGTCAGATGTTTGCTCACACTGGAGTTTGTTTCTTTGATGACCGATAAATGGAGGGGAGGCGTCAAGAGGCCATGGAGGATTTCCCACTCTGGGACTTGTGAGATGCTCCAAACAGCAAGGTTTCCTTCTACTTGACAGATGCAGCCTGGCTTGTTTGATCTGAGGCCCCCCATGTGGAAATTTTGGGTAGCAGAGCTCTCCCGCATGGATTCCTGGAAAGCACACCTCCATTGACCATTGCAGCTGAGGAATATGGTAGGTTCATGCTGGTGGATCTGGGGAGAAGTACTAAGTCCATGACTTGACATGGAATCTTTTGCAGATAGGTCACAAAGCTGGATTGTTACCAGGGATATCTTAGAATGTTCTGGTGGCTAAGGGGACCTGCAGGAATCTCCTACCTCGAAGGTTTGACACAAGTTGAAGTGCACGGTTTCCTTCTGGGGACAGGAGATGTTCTGTTGTGTGACTCTGGGACAACATGTTGTATCATAAGTTGGTATTCCACAACATGACCCTGAGGACAGATGCCTGCAAACTTAATCTATGGTTCCAGTGAGGTCCAAGGGGCATGTCAGGTTTAATCTTCTGACTCAGGACCATTGACTTGGCTGTCTGCCTGGATGTAGGTGATCAGGGTTTTTCAGACTGCGCATCAGCTTCCAGAGCAGCCGCCAAAATTGCGGTAGGCTCAGGGACATTGAAGGTTTCTGCTAATCTGGAAGGTTTGGGTAAAAGTGAAGAGTACAGTTTCCTTGACGTTGGCAGGCCCAGTCCTGTGGTGGGGCTACAGAGACCCAATCATTGTGGGCATGTTAGGCATGGATTTGGGAGAGAAGTCTGCAAACAGAAACTCGGGATAGGCTTAGTGGCGAGGTGATTGCAGGCCCAATGCGTAGACCTGGGAGGTAGTCTGTCAGGAAGTGTAATTAGGGTGAATGGAAGGCGGTAGCACAGGCTTTTCTATCTCGATTGTGGTTCCAGGAATGTCTCAGAATGGAGTTGTGTTCTCATGTGTCCATGGGAGATTTTTCCTCCCTAAGGATCCTTTTTGCTCCTCATCATTTGGTGGCTTTTTCTGGCAAGGGAAGTGTTCTCTTTTCCTTCTTAGCTGTACCCCAAAACAGGGATTCCAGAGAAGGCCTCTGGAATGGTTGCCTGTAAAATCCCACCAAGGGTTAGGATTTGGGCCGTGTGGTGTACCAGGCCTGCAATACGAGAACTTAGTGGTGCAACTGAGAGTGCATATTTGAAAGAATGCTCTGAATGAGGGTCACATTGAACGTTTGTGGACAGGGCGGCTCTCAGAAGTGGGCGCGGTCTCATTGGCCATTTTGCTGTCTACAACTTTGAGGGTTGGACACCAATTCCAACAGCCAGGTTTTCTTCCATGGGGAAGGAGTAGTTCTCTACTGTGTTTCGAGTTTCTCCATTGGCACAAATTCCAGCAAAGATCTAGGGACAGATGCCTGGATACCAAGGATGGGTAGAGATGACAGAGTTGGGCTATGGCCAGGTTCACGTGCTGGATATAGGGCCTGCTCTCTGGTTGGCTGACGTTAGATCAGGCCTAATGCTCTGTTAGACTCACCACTAGTTATGAGGGCAGCCTAGAAATCGGGATTCCTCAAGAGCTCAGCAGATGTATCCTCATGTAGGGTCTCTGGGGAGAATCATCAGGCACTTCTTTCTATGGGGAAGGCAGATTGCAGTGATGTAGCTCCAGAATTCCATGGGCTTGAGGACCAGTAGGGTGAGCATAGAATTGCAAACACAATCAATGGTTCACTTCAATGCCAAGCAGAAGGCAGTTCCAATGTGCAACGGGTTTTTGAGGTATCCAGCACCTGAGTAAGGGCAGATGTGTGATGTTTGCTCACAATGGTCTTTGTGTTCATTATGACCTCCAAATGGAGGGGTGCCATCAAAAGGCCATGGAGGATTTCCCACACCGAGGTTTGTGAGATGCTCCAAACACGAAGGTTTCCTTCTACTGAAGAGGTGGAGTCTGGTTTGTTGCTCCAGGCTCCTCCATGTAAAAAGTTTGGGTAGCAGAGTTCACCTGCATTGATGCCTGCAAAGCATACCTCCAGTAACCATTGCAGCTGAGGAACAAGGCAGATTCGTTCTGGTGGCTCTGGCATGAAGTACAATGGCCGTGAGTAGCCATGGAATGTCTTGCAGATGGGTGACAATGCTGCTTTTGGTTTTTGTGTGTTTGTTTGTCTGTTTTTTTTTTTTTTTTTTTTTTTTTTTTTTTTTTTTTTTTACCATGGTGATCTTAGAATGTGCTGGTAGCTAAGGTCCCATGCAGGATTCTCCTACCCTGATGGTTTGGGATGGGTCGAAAAGAATAGTCTCCTTCTGGGGACAGGAGATGTCCTGTTGTGTGGCTCAGGGACCACAAGTTGTATCATAATTCGGTTTTCTAGAACAGGGCCCTAGGACAGATGGCTGAATACCTAATCTAGGGTGCCAAGGGGGTCCTAGGGCATGTCAGGGTTATCTTCTGATACAGGAGAGTTGACTTGGCTGTTTGCCTATATGTAGGTGATCAGCATGTTTCAGACTGTGCATTTGCGACCATAGCGGCCGCCAATATTGGGGTTGGCTCAGGGGCCTAGCAGGTTTCTCCTAATCTGGAAGGTTTGGGCAAAAGTGATGGGCACAGTTTTCTTGGGAATAGCAGGCACAGTCCTGTGGAGTAACTCCAGATACAATATCCTGGAGGGCATGTGAGCCATGGTTTTGTGAGAGATGTCTGCAAACACAAATTAGGTTTAGGTTTCGTGGCAAGGTGTTCGCAGGCCCAATGCGTAGACCCAGAGGGCAGTTTATTAGGAACTGTAACTAGGGGTATTGGATGGCAGTAGCACAGACTTTTCTATCTGGATTGTGTCCAGGATGGCCTCAGAATGCAGGTGTGGTCCCATGGATTCATGGGAGACTTTTTCTTCTCTAAGGATCCAGGCATCTCCCCATAGTTTGGTGGCTTTTTCAGGGAAGGGAAGCATGCTGTTTTATATCTTAGGGAGCCCCAGAACAGGGAGAAGGCCTCTGGGTCTGTTCGCCTGGAAAATCCCACCAATGTTAGGATTTGGGCCTAGGGGAATACCAGGCCTGCAATGTGGTATCCTGGGGTGCGACTATGATTGATTGTTTGAAAGCATGCTCAGCTGAGGGTCACAATGCCTGTTTGTGCCAAGGCGGCCCTCAGGGTTTGCATGGTCTCATTGGCCATGCAGCTGGCTCCTACTTGGAGGCTTGTACATCTGCCCCACCGCCAGGTTTCCGGCAATGGGGAAGGTGGAGATCTCTATTGTGCTTCAGGTTCCCCCATTGGCAGGTATTCCAGCAAAGGTCTGCGGACAGGTGCCTGAATACCAAGGATGGGTAGAGATGACGGACTTGGGCCATGGCCGGGTCACATGCTAGATATGGGGCCCGCTCTCTGGGTAGCCGCCACTAGGTCAGGGCTCAGTCTCTGTCAGACACAGAACTAGTGGTCAGGGAAGCCGACAAATCGGGTTTCCCTTGAGGGCCAATGGGACTGATCCTCATGTGGGGATCTGGGCAAACGCCCAGGCACATCTTTCTATGAGGAAGGCAGAATGCTGTGCTGTAGCTCCAGATATCCCTATCAAGAGGCCTTTGGGACATACAGGGCGTGCATAGAATTGTAAACACAAGCTACGGTTCAATTCAGTGCCAAGCAGAAGGCAGTTCTAATGTCCAGTGGCTTATTCGAGATATCCAGCACCTGAGGAAGGGCGGGTGTTAGATATTTGCTCACTTGACGTTCGAATCCTTGATGACTGAATAATGGAGGGGCGGCGTCAAGAGGCCATTGAGCATCTCCCTCACTGACGCTTGTGAGATGCTCCAGACAACAAGGTTTCCTTCTACTGAACAGGTGGAGTCGGGTTTGTTTGAATCAAGGTGCCCCATGTGGAAAGTTTCGATAGCAGAGTTCTCCCGCATGAATGCCTGGAAAGCTCACCTCCATTGACAATTGCAGCTGAGGACCATGGAATGTTCATTCTGGTGGCTGGACAAAGTACCAAGCCCTTGACTTGACATCGGATCTCTTGCAGATGGGCCACAATGCCTGCTTGTTACCAGAGAGATCTTAGAATGTGCTGGTGGCTATGGTGCCGTGCAGGATTCCCCTACCATGCATGATTGGCAATGGTCGAAGAGCACGTTTACCTTCTGGGGAAAGGATATGTTCTGTTGTGTATCTCAGGGACCACATGTTGTATCATAAGTTGGTATCCTTAACAGGCCCCTGAGGACAGATGCCTTAAATCCTAATCTAGGGTTCCAATGAGGTTCTAGGGGCATGTCAGGTTCAATCTTCTGGCTCAGGACCATTGACTTGGCTGTCCGCCTGGATGTAGGTGATCAGTGTTTTTCATACTGCCCATCTGCTTCCAAACAGCCTCCAATATTGCGGTAGGCTCAGGGACATTGAAGGTTTCTGCTAATCTGGAAGGTTTGGGTAACAGTGAAGGGTACAGTTTCCTTGGCGTTGGCATGCCTAGTCCTGGGGTGGAGCTTGAGACACCCAATCATTGACGGCATGTTAGGCATGGTTGTGAGAGAGAAGTCTGCAACAGAAACTCGCGTTAGGCTTAGTGGCGAGGTGATCGCAGGCCCAATGCGTAGACCTGGGAGGTAGTCTGTCAGGAAGTGTAATTAGGGTGACTGGAAGGCGGTAGCACAGGCTTTTCTATCTCGATTGTGGTTCCAAGAATGTCTCGGAATGCAGTTGAGTTCTCATGGGTCCATGGGAGATTTTTCCTCTCTAAGATTCCTGTCGGCTCCTCATCATTTGGTGGCTTTTTCTGGGAAGGGAAGTGTGCTCTTTTCATTCTTATGGGTGCCCCAAAACAGGGATTCCAGAGATGGCTTCTGGGTCTGGGTGCCTGTAAAATCCCACCAAGTGTTAGGATTTGGGCCTAGTGGCGTACCAGGCCTGCTATGTGAGACCTTGGTTGTGCAACTGAGAGTGCATATTTGAAAGCATGCTCTGACTGAGGGTCACATTGCCCGTTTATGGTAAGGGTGGTTCTCAGGAGTGGGCAGGGTCTCATTGGCCATTCTGCTGGCTACCACTTTGAGGGTTGGACAGCAGTTCCAACAGCCAGGTTTTCTACCATGGGGAATGAGTAGTTCTCTATTGTGTTTCGAGTTTCTCCATTGGCACGAATTCCAGCAAAAGTCTGGGAACAGAAGCCTGAATACCAAGGATGGGAAGAGAATACATACTTTGGCTATGGCCAGGTTTACGTGCTGGATATAGGGCCCGCTCTCAGGTTGGCTGACGTTAGATCGGGCCTCAGGCTCAATCAGACTCAGCACTAGTGGTCAGGGCAGCCTAGAAATCGGGGTTCTCTCAAGGGCTCAGCAGATGGATCCTCATGTGGGGTCTCTGGGGAGAATCATCAGGCACTTCTTTCTATGGGGAAGGCAGATTGCAGCGATGTAGCTCCAGAATTCCATATCAAGCGGGCTTGAGGACCAGTAGGGTGAGCATAGAATTGCAAACACAATCAACGGTTCACTTCAGTGCCAAGCAGAAGACAGTTCCAATGTGCAACGGCTTTTTGAGATATCCAGAACCTGAGTAAGGGCAGATGTTTGATGTTTGCTCACACTGGTCTTTGTGCTGATTATGACCGCCAAATGGAGTGGTGCCGTCAAAAGGCCATGGAGGATTTCCCACACTGATGTTTGTGAGATGCTTCAAACACGAAGGTTTCCTTCTACTGAAGAGGTGGAGTCTGGTTTGTTGCTCCAGGATCCCCCATGTAAAAAGTTTGGGTAGCAGAGTTCACCTGCATTGATGCCTGCAAAGCATACCTCTAGTGACTATTGCAGCTGAGGAACAAGGCAGGTTCGTTCTGGTGGCTCTGGCATGAAGTACAATGGCCATGAGTTGCCATGGAATGTCTTGCAGATGGGTGGCAATGCTGCTTTGGGTTTTTGTTTGTTTGTTTGTTTGTTTGTCTGTTTTTTTTTTTTTTTTTTTTTTTTACCATGGTGATCTTAGAATGTGCTGGTAGCTAAGGTCCCATGCAGGATTCTCCTACCCTGATGGTTTGGGATGGTCGAAAAGCATAGTCTCCTTCTGGGGACAGGAGATGTCCTGTTGTGTGGCTCAGGGACCACAATTTGTATCATAATTTGGTTTTCTAGAACAGGGCCCTAGGACAGATGGCTGAATACATAATTAGGGTTCCAAGGAGGTCCTAGGGCATGTCAGGGTTAATCTTCTGATACAGGAGCGTTGACTTGGCTGTTTGCCTAGATGTAGGTGATCAGCATGTTTCAGACTGTGCATTTGTGACTATAGCGGCCACCAATATTTGGGTTGGCTCAGGGGCCTAGCAGGTTTCTCCTAATCTGGAAGGTTTTGGCAAAAGTGATGGGCACAGTTTTCTTGGGAATAGCAGGCACAGTCCTGTGGAGTAACTCCAGATACAATATCCTGGAGGGCATGTGAGCCATGGTTTTGTGAGAGAAGTCTGCAAACACAAATTAGGTTTAGGTTTCGTGGCAAGGTGTTCGCAGGCCCAATGCGTAGACCCAGAGGGCAGTTTATTAGGAACTGTAATTAGGGTTATTGGATGGCAGTAGCACAGACTTTTCTATCTGGATTGTGTCCAGGATGGCCTCAGAATGCAGGTGTGGTCCCATGGGTTATTGGGAGACTTTTTCCCCTCTAAGGATCCAGGCATCTCCCCATAGTTTGGTGGCTTTTTCAGGGAAGGGAAGCATGCTGTTTTATATCTTAGGGAGCCCCAGAACAGGGAGAAGGCCTCTGGGTCTGTTCGCCTGGAAAATCCCACCAATGTTAGGATTTGGGCCTAGGGGAATACCAGGCCTGCAATGTGGTATCCTGGGGTGCGACTATGATTGATTGTTTGAAAGCATGCTCAGCTGAGGGTCACAATGCCTGTTTGTGCCAAGGCGGCCCTCAGGGTTTGCATGGTCTCATTGGCCATGCAGCTGGCTCCTACTTGGAGGCTTGTACATCTGCCCCACCGCCAGGTTTCCTGCCATGGGGAAGGTGGAGATTTCTATTGTGCTTCAGGTTCCCCCATTGGCAGGTATTCCAGCAAAGGTCTGCGGACAGGTGCCTGAATACCAAGGATGGGTAGAGATGACGGATTTGGGCCATGGCCGGGTCACATGCTAGATATGGGGTCCGCTCTCTGGGTAGCCGCCACTAGGTCAGGGCTCAGTCTCTGTGAGACACAGCACTAGTGGTCAGGGAAGCCGACAAATTGGGGTTCCCTTGAGGGCCAATGGGACTGATCCTCATGTGGGGATCTGGGCAAACGCACCAGGCACATCTTTCTATGAGGAAGGCAGAATGCTGTGCTGTAGCTCCAGAATTCCCTATCAAGAGGCCTTTGGGACATACAGGGTGTGCATAGAATTGTAAACACAAGCTACGGTTCAATTCAGTGCCAAGCAGAAGGCAGTTCTAATGTCCAGTGGCTTATTCGAGATATCCAGCACCTGAGGAAGGGCGGGTGTTAGATGTTTGCTCACTTGACGTTCGAATCCTTGATGACTGAATAATGGAGGGGCGGCGTCAAGAGGCCATTGAGCATCTCCCTCACTGACGCTTGTGAGATGCTCCAGACAACAAGGTTTCCTTCTACTGAACAGGTGGAGTCGGGTTTGTTTGAATCAAGGTGCCCCATGTGGAAAGTTTCGATAGCAGAGTTCTCCCGCATGAATGCCTGGAAAGCTCACCTCCATTGACAATTGCAGCTGAGGACCATGGAATGTTCATTCTGGTGGCTGGACAAAGTACCAAGCCCTTGACTTGACATCGGATCTCTTGCAGATGGGCCACAATGCCTGCTTGTTACCAGAGAGATTTTAGAATGTGCTGGTGGCTATGGTGCCGTGCAGGATTCCCCTACCATGTATGATTGGCAATGGTCGAAGAGCACGTTTTCCTTCTGGGGAAAGGATTTGTTCTGTTGTGTATCTCAGGGACCACATGTTGTATCATAAGTTGGTATTCCTTAACAGGCCCCTGAGGACAGATGCCTTTAAACCTAATCTAGGGTTCCAATGAGGTCCTAGGGGCATGTCCGGTTCAATCTTCTGGCTCAGGACCATTGACTTGGCTGTCTGCCTGGATGTAGGTGATCCGTGTTTTTCATACTGCCCATCTGCTTCCAAACGAGCCTCCAATATTGCGGTAGGCTCAGGGACATTGAAGGTTTCTGCTAATCTGGAAGGTTTGGGTAACAGTGAAGGGTACAGTTTCCTTGGCGTTGGCATGCCTAGTCCTGGGGTGGAGCTTGAGACACCCAATCATTGACGGCATGTTAGGCATGGTTGTGAGAGAGAAGTCTGCAACAGAAACTCGCGTTAGGCTTAGTGGCGAGGTGATCGCAGGCCCAATGCGTAGACCTGGGAGGTAGTCTGTCAGGAAGTGTAATTAGGGTGACTGGAAGGCGGTAGCACAGGCTTTTCTATCTCGATTGTGGTTCCAAGAATGTCTCGGAATGCAGTTGAGTTCTCATGGGTCCATGGGAGATTTTTCCTCTCTAAGGTTCCTGTCAGCTCCTCATAATTTGGTGGCTTTTTCTGGGAAGGGAAGTGTGCTCTTTTCATTCTTATGGGTGCCCCAAAACAGGGATTCCAGAGATGGCCTCTGGGTCTGGGTGCCTGTAAAATCCCACCAAGTGTTAGGATTTGGGCCTAGTGGCGTACCAGGCCTGCAATGCGAGACCTTGGTTGTGCAACTGAGAGTGCATATTTGAAAGCATGCTCTGACTGAGGGTCACATTGCCCGTTTATGGTAAGGGCGGTTCTCAGGAGTGGGCAGGGTCTCATTGGCCATTCTGCTGGCTACCACTTTGAGGGTTGGACAGCAGTTCCAACAGCCAGGTTTTCTACCATGGGGAAGGAGTAGTTCTCTATTGTGTTTCGAGTTTCTCCATTGGCACGAATTCCAGCAAAAGTCTGGGAACAGAAGCCTGAATACCAAGGATGGGAGGAGATGACATACTTTGGCTATGGCCAGGTTCACGTGCTGGATATAGGGCCCGCCCTCTGGTTGGCTGACGTTAGATCGGGCCTCAGGCTCAATCAGACTCAGCACTAGTGGTCAGGGCAGCCTAGAAATCGTGGTTCTCTCAAGGGCTCAGCAGATGGATCCTCATGTGGGGTCTCTGGGGAGAATCATCAGGCACTTCTTTCTATGGGGAAGCAGATTGCAGCGATGTAGCTCCAGAATTCCATATCAAGCGGGCTTGAGGACCAGTAGGGTGAGCATACATGTTTACCTCACTTAGTGCTCTGAATATACCATTCCAGTTATTTCTGTCCTGCCATGCTCTGTGGGTAAGTATGCTGCCAAAATAATATTTACATCATTGTATGCTACAGAATTCTTGTCCCAAGCTGCTTTCAGGATTTTTCTCTTTGTCATTAAGACTTGTATTTCTACTATTAGATGACAGGGTGTGGTCCTATTTTTATTGACTTTGAGAGGAGTTCTCTGTGCCTTTTGAATTGAATGCTTGTTCCTTTTGCCATATTAAGGAAATTCTCTATTATAACTCTCTCCAATATGCTTTCTGTCCCTCTGTCTCTTATTTTTCTGGAATCAAAATAATTCTAATTTTATTTCTCTTATGGTATCACTTATCTCTCTAATTCTCCCCTCATAGTCCAGCACTTTTTTGTTTCTCTTTTGCTCAGCTTCTTTATTCTCCATCCCTTGTTCTTCTATACCACTAATTGTCTCTTCTCCCTCATTTATAAAAACAGCAAGAGGCTCCATTTTATTGCACCTCATTAATAGCTTTTTTAAAACTTCAGCTTCGTTAGATTTTAGTTCTTTTATTTCTCCAGAAAGGGCTTTTATTTCTCCAGAAAAGGTATCCCTAATATCTCCTATCCCTTTTTCGAGCCCAGCTAGCACCTTGAGAAACTTCATTCTGAACTGTAGTCTGACATACTACCAATGTCTATATTGATGAAGTCCATAGCCTTCAGTACTTCTTGTTCTTAATTTTTCTTGTACTTTTTTTGGTGAATTTTTCAGCGTTATCATTTTATCTAGATAAGAATATATGAAGGAGAGAATAAAATACTAAAAGGTTGGCAAAGAGCCCATAAAAAGCATGCTAACCAATTCAGAAGGGACCCAACGTCAGTGGTAGAAGAAATGGGGTAAAAGGGTTTAAAAAATGTATATATGTGTGTGTATATATAAATATATATATACACATTCCCAAAATATTCATCATACAGTTTGTGACATTTAAAATGATTCTTGGCTATGTATGTTCCATATCCATTTTATTATCATTTGTCAACATTGTTTTTATTTATTTATTTTATTTTTCTTAATTTACTTTTTATTTATTCTTGGCATAACAGTATTCATTATTTTTTCACCACACCCAGTGCTCCATGCAATATGTGCCCTCTATAATACCTAAACCTGTTACCCCAACCTCCCACCCCCGCCACTTCAAACCCCTCAGATTGTTTTTCAGGGTCCATAGTCTCTCAGGATTCACCTCCCCTTCCAATTTACCCCAACTCCCTTCTCCTCTCTAACTTCCCATGTCCTCCATGCTATTTGATATGCTCCACAAATAAGTGGAACTATATGATAATTGACTCTCTCTGCTTGACTGATTTCACACAACATTGTTTTTAAAACTTTGCTTGATTTGATAACAAAAATTGTGTTTCTTTTTACTAGTGTGCATTTCTTAACTAGTAAGGTTGATTATTTTCATATTTGTTATTGATCTCCTGAATTTTATTTTTCAGTTTGTAGATCTGTAAACTTGAGTCACATATTGGTTCCATCTGAACCTTGGCTTCCTTTTCTATAATACTGAGCCAATAATAAGAACTATACAAATAGTTTGAAACCTACTTATACAATAAGTGTAAAGTATTTAGACAGTGTCAGAGGCCACAATTCAGAATATCACATATCATGACTCTCTTTCCATCCTTGGAGCTTGTATTACCTACTATATTGAAAATTAATAACCTTTATCTGATTATATTGACTATAAATTGCTTCTTTTTTAATATTTTTTATTCAATATATGTTTAATAACAAGCAAATATTAAAATCTGTTACTTAGATTCTTCATTTATGAAGTGGAAATACACATAGTACTTATGGGCTTTTGTGGAAACTAAGTAGGTTTATGTATGTAAAATTCTTGGAACAAAACTTGGCAGACAGGTAGTACTAAATAAATGTTATTTCTTACTAGAACTTTTATACCTATTATCATTTATTACTAGTATATGGAAAACACCAAATTGTTAACATTACAAAAGAAAATACACCTTCTGGGCACTTGGGTTGCTCAGTGGTTTAAGCCCCTGCCTTCAGCTCAGATCATGATCTCAGGGTCCTGGGATCGAGCCCCACATTGGGCTCTCTGCTCAGTGGGGAGTCTGTTTCTCCCTCTTCTTGTGCCTGCCTCTCTGTCTACTTGTGATCTTTCTATCAAATAAATAAAATAAAATCTTTAAAAAAATACACTTCTTCAAAAGACCTATGGCTTAACCTTCCTTATACCACGCTGTAAGATTTGATTGGAGTTCAAGCCAAAGAATGCAATATCCATTGTATTCAATGCAATACACAGTGCATTGCACATGTGATTTGTGGAAGGGACACCTTGGAGGCTCAACTGGTCAAGCATCTGGCTCTAGTTTTTGTCTAAGTTCATAATCTCAGGATTGTGAGATGAGCCACATACCATCTCCACACTCAGCATGGAATTTTCTTGAGTTTCTCTCCTTCTCCCTCTGCCCTTCCCATGTTCATGTGCACTTCCCACTCTCTCTCTTTCTTTATAAAATAAATACATAATTCTTATTTTTAAAAGTGGACTGTGGAAAATTCAGATTTGGATACATTCTTTAGTTGTTTTATTCAACAAGCATTGATTTAGCACTATTCTATGGCTAATATTGTGCTACATATCCTGGGAATATGTTTGTGACTAATAATAATAATAATATACAATTATACAATAATACATAGCATATACAATAAACTATAATTTGATTATATGTATGTATATCTATAATATATATATAGATATATATATATATATATATTATACAGGTCTCATTTTTTTTGTCTATTTTATTTATTTATTTTTGAATAGTTTAATTTCAATATATATATTGAACTGCTTTTATAGTAAGCTTTATAGCTAACTTTACAGATTACTCACTGTGAGTCAGGCTGGGAATTTTTCTAAGCATATGATTATCAAAAACACAAATTAAAGAAGATGTGGTCCATATACACTATGGAGTATTATGCCTCCATCAGAAAGGACGAATACCCAACTTTTGAAGCAACATCGACGGGACTTGAAGAGATTATGCTGAGTGAAATAAGTCAAGCAGAGATAGTCAATTATCACATGGTTTCACTTATTTGTGGAGCATAACAAATAGCATGGAGGACAAGGGGAGATGGAGAGGAGAAGGGAGTTAAGGGGAATTGGAAGGGGAGGTGAACCATGAGAGACTATGGACTCTGAAAAACAATCTGAGAATTTTGAATAGGTGGGGGATGGGAGGTTGGGGGGACCAGGTGGTGGGTATTACAGAGGGCACAGATTGCATGGAGCACTGGGTGTGGTGCAAAATCAATGAACACTGTTATGCTGAAAAAATTAAACTATTCAAAAATAAATAAATAAATAAAATAGACAAAAAAAATGAGACCTGTATAATAACACCACTGATGTATAGGTGAGTAAATGAGGGTCTGAGGTGGGTCACTCTCTTAAGACTGTAAACCACTAAAAGTCATAGGTAGCAATATTGTACCTCTAGACATCATGTGGTAGACGCCTCTGAGATGAGCATGTGTTCTGAGTAAACTTAAAGACTGGCGCAAGGAACCAAATAGTTATAATAAAGCATGACAAAATGTACAGTGTGTTGTATTTAAGGTCTTAATGAGAACACATATGAGAACTCTCTAACCCAAGGAATGAGAACAGGAGAGACCCATCTAAACTGAAGCCTGATGCATCAAGTGTGATGATGGATGCTGTAATGAGAGGTCAAAATGTTTCTGGGAGAGGAAACATTTTAAAGGTCCTGCGGTGATGGAGAATAAGGATTGAGGAATTACATAAAGTTCACTGAACCTGAAGGGGAGGATAATGAAAATGAGCACAGAGATTTAAGATAACCAAGTCCAGACGCTAGAGCAGCAGACCCCCTTCTTCTCTTACAGGTCTGTCCAGAAAGGTAGTGTCTGACCCACCTTCCAATGACCCACTTACAGTAAAGAGTGCCTGAATATCTGAAAGGGCCACAACCTTGCAGGCAAAAAATTCCAGGGAGAATTCATGGGAAACCTCCCTCTCTACTTCTGTCCTTTTTTTTCTTTTGATAATCCATAGCATATTATATTTCCTTTGAATAAAGTCTATAAAGGTTTTTGTAGGATAGTTTTAGAGCATATATATATATATATATATATATATATATATATATATATATAATGGTAAACAGAGGATGAGTTGTGGGAACAGGACGAACTTCCTAGGAGGTTGGATTAAGAGAGTGAATGGTGGCTGACCCTTTTAAAATGTCAGAGAGTGAGTGAAAAAGTTAAAGTGATATGAAGAATGGTTTTGAAAGGGGATGAGTAGAGGCAAGTCTTTCAAGGAGCAAGTCAATATTCTATAAGACTGCAGAAACTTTTGAAGGACAATGTAAGAACAGAACAGCAAAGGAGAGAAAATAATTTAAGGATAACATAGCCAAAATATGAGTACAGGTGAGAAAAGCTGTCTAGACCATCAAGGTAGAAAGTATAAAGAAGAGTTCAGACAAGAACTAAATATCACACAGGAAACATGGAATGTGCAAAGAAAAGGAAATTAGTATGGATTTTTCACATATTAAAAATAAACAGTAAGAGTACAAAAAAAGAATTCTTTAAAAAAGAAAATATGTTACATAAAACAGAAATTATGTGCGCCAATGCCAAGGACTTAATCGAGAAGTTAAAATTTATATTTTAATATTTTATTTTTATTAACATATAATGTATTATTAGCCCCAGGGGTATGAGTGTGTGAATCGCCAGGTTTAGATACTTCACAGCACTCACCATAGCACATACCTTCCCAAAGAGAAGTTAAAATTTATTTTATGGGAAACATATCAACTCAAAAATCTCACAGAGTGATTAAGATGGAATGTGATATTTCTCTTGGGGTTGACATTTGATGGTTCTCCACTGAGTCTTTCAGCTCTTTAAACAAAAGGGATTCTAAAAAGCTTTTGGATTAAGGGAATATGACCAAAAGGGCAAAAGGTCAGCACAAGGAAAACTACCAATAATAATTACAAAGGAGAGAAGAAAGGCATTAGAACCCAGAAACCAGGAGTATAACTGAGTACTCATCAGAAGATTTACATAGATATGTTGCTGCAATGGTTGGAAAGCTTAGCTGAATGCATGATGCACTAGGAAAATGATGTGTCAGACATTCAAAACTGGCTGATTGTGAATTTCAGAGGAGATCTGAAATGGGCCAAAATAGAGAGGTGGGAAAATTATTAGTTTATTCAAAAATATGGCTTTGCTGTTGAACTACAATGATTCTTTCTGTAAATCTGGACCCAAAATAGTGTTTGGCAGATAAGTTGCAAAAATAAGTGGGGATGTTATCTATCAAAGTGACCCACATTCTAATGTTCAATGGGTGGGGGAAGAAATAAATTAATGTGACAAGGAGGAGGAGGCAAGTCTACATATGCAGTCCTTTATTTTCGTGTGTGCTCTGTAGACCCTCTTAACAGAAAATAAATAACAAATCAGAGAGAAGACAAATGGAAATGATGTGAAGAAGAGATGCTATTGGAGGATAGTTAATAAGACTAGGTGCCTTCTGCAGATAATTAATTTTGACAGTAGCGGACAAACCAAACATGAGAATATTTAAAATCTATAAAGGCTTCTTTAGGAAAGCTTTAGCAAGAGTAACAGTGCCATCAAATGAGATAGAAGGAGATGATATTGAAAACATTAAAGTGAAGGCCAAGGTACTGGCAATGTTTGACTTGCTTTGGAGAGGAAGAAGATGCAGAATGGCATTAGTGCAGTGAAAATGAGTGAAGGGAAGACGGAATTAGCCAGAGGGGATTTGAACAATATTGGGAAGCAAGACACGTATACTTAAGCACTGCCAAGTGCCAATCCGTGTGTGCACATGACAGTTCCCACTATTGCATGCTGCTCCTTCATTAGGAGTCATTTGAAAGTCCTCATGGCACAACAAGGACAAGGAAACTTAATGGGATTGTTTGTACTTCTTATGAGAGAATGATCTATGTCAAGG
The DNA here is from genome assembly GCF_964662115.1 of Mustela nivalis. Taxonomy (NCBI): domain Eukaryota; kingdom Metazoa; phylum Chordata; class Mammalia; order Carnivora; family Mustelidae; genus Mustela; species Mustela nivalis. The sequence continues at coordinate 1,372,741 of NC_139022.1, read as the reverse complement.
CACTTCAGTCAGGGTTTTTGTCTTTCAAATACACAAAGGCAGAATGTGGTCAAAACTGGGCCAGGTAATAATGCATAGCAGAGTAGAAATGCATCCGCTTTGACAGAAACAGACCCCTCTAAAATCAGGTTCAACCATCTCAGCTGCAGAGCCAAGCCACTGACCATCCAACCAGAATGCGTCTATGATAGATGCAAAGTGCTCAAAGACTTTTGTAGACTTTAGCGGGGGTAGAATTTCAAAATCTAAGGACTCTGATGGGGGTATGTGAAGACAACACTGAAATAGTAAAACAAAATTGAAGAATTTAAACGGAAGGTTTAGACATATTTCTAGGCAGATACTAGAAGTCACTGTGATACGGAGTGTTCCACAGAACACAACATCACAGAAAGCACCAAGTATGAGAAATGTGACGAGACAACAGACAAGAGACAGCTTTTAGAGACACTCCTCTACAGGTTGCGGGTTGTGATAATTGCAATCACAGTTTGGGGCACAAATTAAAGACAATAGCACAGAGAGCAAACACAGTTGGGAAATGCTCTGCGGGTAATGGCAGAAGGGTAAAGCATTATTCATTCATTCATTCATTCACTCACTCATTCATTCACTCACTCATTTATTCCCTCACAGATTTCACAAGTATTTACTACGTTATTCATAGTTAAATAGTGGAGAGAACTGTTGAGAAAAGAAATTACGTAGAAAAAGAGATGAAAAGCACCACACACATTTTATTATGATATGCAAGATGATGATCATAAGGGAGTAAGAGTCTCTATCCAGAAATTTAAGGTTACCCAGGCTGGTTAAGTCAGTAGAACATGCTATTCCTGATCTCAAGGTCTTTAAGTTCAAGGCTGGCATTGGGTGTAAAGTTTACTTTTAAAAAAGTAAAGGTGCTTATGCTTTATATGAAGAAGAAGAAGGAGGACGAGGAGGCGGAGGAGGAGGAGGAGGAGGAGGATGGAGAGAAATTTGGGGAACTACATATAGGACATAGCATCATGTGAAACTCATGGTCTGATTTTCAGAAATTTCAGAGAAGGTTTTAGTTGGTCTGACTCAACCTTCCAGTTGCACTTGGGGAATAAGGAGGGAGGCATGCTTCTCAGAGGTTTTTTGATTTGCCTTTGAGATGCTTTGAGCATGCACAATTCTAAACCTTGAAGAGAGAAGAAGAGGAGCAGAGATGCATGAATTTAACAATGGTTAGCACTCTTTCTGAACAATGTCTAAGGGACCAGCTTGCTATGAATAATGCATAAATAAACTTTAAACTGTTCACTTCATTTTCCGTTTTAAAATATCTTTGAAAGATATAAATCATGAAAGTTATAAGGGACTATTATTTACCAATGATCTTTGAATTACATAAGGAATAGGACTTTTTCATATATATCTCTACCTACATAGCTAGCACCCAGTATGCACTGGTGCACTGCACAGAAATGGCATTTCATATTTGTGGAACCTAATTAAGTATCTGTTTATCCTTTAGTGACCCTGTTTGCTTAAGCCTTTACCAATCAGTTTGCAAAAATAATTTCACGGATATGCTTAGACTAATAAAATTATATCCCAGAGTGTTCTTTCAAACATATTAACAAGTGACAAGATGTGGCTGACATAATATTGTCTCCACTCTTTCTCAAATAGAAATTTTAAGAAATATTTCTCAAAATTAAAAGAAAAATAGACAAGATAGTGACTGGTTGGCCTGGCAGCATAGTTGAGTTAACCCAGTAAGTACCTCTTTAAGGAATTCTTTACAAAGCAGCATAACTAAACAAGAAAAAAATAACAAGTATTACAGCAGTTAGAAAATACTTATAAGGTCAAAATGACATGCAATTTCTGTAGTTATAATGTTGCTATCACTCAGTAAGTGAATGAAGAAATTAGAGATAATATGAGAAAGGAATCCATCAAAATCCTTGAGAAGAACACAGGAAGCAACCTCTTCGACCTCAGAGCAGCAACTTCTTCCCAGAAATATCACCAAAAGCAAGGGAAGCAAGATAAAAAGATAAACGATTGGGACTTCATCAAGATCAAAAGCTTTTGCACGGCAAAGGAAATAGTCAAAAAAACCAAAAGACAGCTCACAGAATGGGAGAAAGTATTTGCAAATGACATATCAGATGAAAGGCTAGTATCTAAAATATATAAAAAACATATCAAATTCAACACCCAAAGAACAAAAAATTTTTCCAGGCAAAAATATTTCTCACATATCTGGTAATTGTGTTATGGGGTAGAGAAATCCCCTTTTCACTCTTATGTATTATTTCAATACAATATGTCAAGACCCTATGCACCCACATCACCAAGGAATGGGCAGAGGACATAAACAGATATTTTTGCAAAGAAGACATCTAGATGGCCAACAGACACATGAAAAAGTGTTCCATATAACTCGGCATCAGGAAAATACAATACAGAACCACAATGAGATACCACCTCACGCCAATCAGATTGGTTAAAGTTAACAAGTCAGGAAATGACAAGTGCTGGCGAGGATGTGGAGAAAGGGCAACATTCTTAAATGGTTGGCGGGAATGCATGCTGGTGCAACCACTCTGGAAAACAGCATGGCGGTTCCTCAAAATGTTGAAAATAGAAATACCCTATAACCCAGCAATCACAATATTGTGTATTTACTCTAAGGACACAAATATAGTGATCCAAAGGGGCATGTGCACCTGAATGTTTATAGCAGCAATGTCCACAGTAGCCAAACTGTGGAGAGAACCTAAATGTCCATCAACAGATGAATGGGTAAAGGAGACGCGATATATATATATATGATGGAATGCTATGCAGTCATCAATAAAATTAAATCTTGCCATTTCCAATGATGTGGATAGAACTAGAGGGTATCATTCTCAATGAAATAAGTCAATCAGAGAAAGATAATTATCATATGATCTGCCTGATAAGAGAAAGTTGACAAGCAAGGTGAATGTCATGGGGGGTAGGGAAGGAAAAAATGAAACAAGATGGGAAGTGTAGGGAGCCAAACAATAAAAGACTCAATATCATAAAACAAACTGAGGGGACCGGGGTATGGGGGTATGGAGAGGTTGGTTGGATTATGGACATTGAGGAATATGTGTGCTATGGTGATTGCTGTGAAGTGTGTAAATCTGGTGATTCACAGACCTGCACCCGTGGGGCTAATAACACATTATATGTTAATTAAAATTAAAAAAAGAAAATAGAAATAGAGCACAATGTTTCCCACTTTCTAAAAATAACACAACAGAAAATGTTCCAAGATATTGAGCTTTAACATCTCTAACACTTGTTCTCCGGGGTACTTTTGTTCTGTCTACCATACGTGACAATGTTTGTTACTATAGTTAAATCTAGTTTTCAATTTTGGTCCTGAGGCATGTTGCTGAGATGCACAAAGGATAATGTGACAGTCTTTTTTGGCAAAATTCATATATCAAGGTACAGCCTAAGCTTCTAACAGAGTTCTTTTTTAAAGTCGAAATGGCATCAAGAATGCTTAGTTGGTGCCTAGTGTTTTCAGGCATAAATATTTCTCACATATCTGATAATTGTGTTATGGGGTAGAGAACTCTCCTTTTCACTCTTATGTATTATTTCAATACAATATGTCAAGCCCTTATGCACCCACATCACCAGTGTCCGATTTTTCCAGTCGCTCCTCCTGTAACTGGGGCTCTGCTCTGGAATCCCTTGCTTGGAAAGACACATGAGCCAGACAACAGGACTCCACCCTTCCCACAAAATGACCCCAAACTCTTGGGAGCTGGGACAAATCCCCAGAGAGGGAGACTCATCCATAGTCCCTGAGGCCACCCTTACAATCCACGGATATCCTGGGCACAACATCCAGAGACAAAGGCCTGAAGGAACAACTCCCACTCGCCCTTCTTTCAGAAGCCAAGGAGCTCCCGCTCGAACTGTACATCCGGCCTGGCATACCCTCGGTGCCACTCATAAGCTGAGTTTGTGAATTCAGATTTCTGTGTCCACAGCCTGGACCACACAAGCTCCAGGCTAGGGCCTCTGGAGCCACACCTAAAGATTGTGCCTGCCCTCTCCAAAGGAAGTGTTCCCAACCCATTTACCACAACCCTACAGGTTAGGGAAAAGCTCCAAGGCCCCTGAGGCCATCCCGATAGTGTAGGCCGCCCTGGACCAAGAGGGGCACTCTGACACCAGCGGAGCAACTATCTCCACTTAGACTCTCAGACAGTGTCCCCAGAGACAGAAGATTGAAATGGACAGTCTCCTAGGCCCTAATCTGAACCTTAGCTTTGGTTTCCATGTGTCCGTCCTCAGAGGACTGGATTCGTAGACCAGCATAGGGGCTTTTCTGAGGCACCAGACCAAACGGCTCTCATCTCCACATGGCGAGCTTTCTTACTGGAGCTGTATCAAATTTTTCCAGTAGGAGAGTTCCACAGGGCCAGTGAACAACCAGCACATTCCAAGGTCTCCATGGACACAAACCCACATTATGAAACATCCTCAGGAGAAGCCATTTCAATTCAGCCCCCTGGGTAGCGTGCCCCAGACCAAGCAGATCAAACATATCTTGTCACTAATGGCCAATGGGAATGCGAGGCATGCTGTACAGGGATCCATCGTTCAAAACCTGCTCTCCATTCCTTCCGTATGGAATGTCCTGGAGCCATCCAACAGGACTCGACTGTCCCACAGAAGGAAACCTTGTGGTTTGGGGCAACCTCCAAACTCAGCATGGGAAAACTTCCTTGGCCTCATGAGGCCCCTGCTTCATGAAGGTGCTATCATGGACACAAACTCCAGCCTCAGCCAACCTCTGATCCTCAGCCTGACTCCTGATGCAAAAGATTTCGATTTAGCCTCTGCAGAGTGGGCCTGCTCTGCCCTTGGCTCCAATCCTCACCCTATTGTGTGTTTCGACTTCCGTCCTCATACTCCTGGCCCACAAACCCTCTATACTGGGAATGCTGGGGCCACAAAGAAGCACTCTGCCTGCCTCCCAGGAGAAAAACAGTGTCTATGGTGCTGCCAAGAAACCGCATATGAGGATCAAACTGCTTGGCCCTCGGCAAAACCCCAATTGCATAGGCTACTTTAAACACTGATGCTCTGTCGCACATAGCCTGAGGCCAGACCATCCAACAGACACCGACACAGCTGGCTACACACCCAGCACATTGGACCTGCCACTGCCTTAGGCCACCATCCATTCCCAAACTTGGTTTTCAGTCATCAGAACCTAGACTTTATCTCCAATCCCTGCACAGGGGGGAACCTGATGAGCACGTAAGAAGCCCTCCTTCCCCATGGCAAGAAACCTTACTGCTGACAGTGAGTCAAACCTTCAGTGTAGGAGAAAAGGGCATGGCCCATGAGGCCACGCCCATGCGTGAGGGCCGCCGTGGGCACAAACACACATTGAGACCCTCAGCGTGAGTACCTTATTCAAGTAACGCCTCTCAGTGACTGGACCAAGAGCCTGCGTATGTGGCTTGCCATGCCCATAGGCACCCAGGTCTAACTAGATGGTGGGTATTCCAGTTGAGGGAACCCACTGCTGTGATCTAGAATACCTGTACTGGGGGGACACCTGTGGCAGAAAGCAGTACTCGTTTCTTCCCACAGAATGAACCCAAACACTTGGGAGCTTGTAAAATCCCCAGAGAGGAAGGCTCTTCCTCGACCCCTGAAGCAACCCCTACCCTGAATGGCCATTGTAAATGCAACACCAAGAGACAAAAGTCTGAGCGACTGCCTCCAATTGCCCTCCTTTGATATCCAGAGGATCTCCCCTCACGGACTGGAGATCTCGCCTGCCATTACCTTGGCCCCTACCTGAGCCAAGTTTGATTTTTCATACATCTGTCCCCACAGCCCTGGCAAACACAGCCTCTAGGCTGGGTCCTCTGGAGCCATACCACAGGACCGTGCCTGCTCTCTCCTGGGAAACTGTGCCCATTCCTTTGGCCACACACATCCAGAATATGAGAAACCTCAAGGCCCCCGAGGACATCCCACTACTGTAAGCCTCCCTGGACACTCAGGGGCATTCTGACACAAGCTGAGCAGCTACCTCCACGAAGGCATGCACACAGATGTCCACAGAGACAGAATGTTGAGCCGGACAGGCCCTTAGGCCCTAATCACAACTCTTGCTTTGTTTTCCAGGTGTCACTCCTCAGAGGCTTTGGTTCGAAGAACAGGATATGGGGCTTTCCTGATGCACTGAACAGAACACCTCTCGTCTCCACATGGGAAGTTTGCTTTTTGGAGCCGTGTCAAACACCTCAGTTGCAGAATCCTGCAGAGTCCCTGAGTCACCTCCACATTCCAAGGTCTCCCAGGCCACCAACCCACAGTAGGACTCATCTTCAGGAGAGTCCATTTCAACTCATCCCGCTGGGTAGCTCACCAAAGAGCCCGCAGATTGAGCCTGCCTTGTCCTGAATAAAGAGTGGGAATATGAGGTGGCGTTCCCAGGCATCCATGCTTAGACACCTGCTCTCAAGTCTTTCTGTATGGGGCATCCTGGAACCATCCAATAGGTCTCGACTGTCGTGCAGAAGGAAACCTTGAGGTTTGGAGTAGTTCACAAATCCCTTCATAGGGAAACCTCCCTGGCCTCATGAAGCACCCACACCCTTCAGCAAGAGGCCATCATGGACAAAAACTCTAGCCTGAGGCATGTCTCATAGTTGTCATGACCCCAATGAGGAGATCTCGATTCAGCCTCTGCAGAGTGGGCCTGCCGTGCCCTCGGTCCAAACCTCATGCTAGCTTGTGTTTTCAGACTTCCTTCCTCGATTCCTGGCAAACAAGCCCTCTGACTAGGAAATCAAGAACCACAACCCAGCCCAGTGCTTGTCCACCGGAAGAAAAACTTTTCCCTGTGGGGCTCTCCAGAAAACCCTGAAGAGGATCAACCTGCTTGGGCATCGACGGTACCTGAACTGGATAGGCTGCTCTGGGCACTAATGCTCTGTCTGACACAGCCTGAAGTCAGACGTCCAGACAGACAAGGAGACAGCCGGCCGCACACCCAGCACTTCGGACACGCCATGGTCTTATGCCGTCATCTCTTCCTAACCGTGGTTTTCAGAAATCTGAACCTACACATTATATCAACACCCCACACAGTTGGGTATCTGAAGCACAAATCAGAACTTCTCCTTGCCCATGGTTTAAAGCTTGCTCTTGGCATGGAGTCACACCGTCAGGGTGGGAGAAACCTTCATGGCCCCTCAAACCATGCACAAAATTGAGTGCCGCATTGGGCACAAATTCACACTGTGACACTCAGCATGAGCCCCATGCCAAATAAGGCCTGTCAGTGCCTGGAACAAGAGCCCGCATATGGGGCTTGCCAAGCCCCAATGCACCCAATCCTCACCAGAGTTTGAATTTTCCATTCTCCCAGCCCGTACCTGGGGCTGTGCTCTGGCATCCCTTGCTTAGAGGGACACATGAGCCAGACAACAGGACTCCACTCTTCCCACAAAATGACCCCAAAATCTTAGGAGCTGGGACAAATCCCCAGAGAGTGAGACTCGACCATTGTACCTGAGGACAGCCCTACAATCCACGGCTACCCTGGAAACAACATCCAAAGACAATAGCCTGAAGGAATGCCTCCCATTCGCCCTTGTTTCAGAAGCCGAGGAGCTCCCTCTCGGTCTGTACATCCGGCCTGCCATACCCGGCGCCACTCATAAGCTGAGTTTGTGTTTGCAGACTTCTGTTCCCACAGCCGGACGCACACAACCTCCACGCTAGGGCCTCTGGAGCCACACCGAAAGATTGTGCCTGCCTTCTCCAAGGAAAGTGTTCCCAAACCATTGACCACAACCCTACAGGTTAGGGAAATGCTCCACGGTCCCTGAGACCATCCCGATAGTGTAGGCCAACTTGGACCAAGAGCGGCACTCTGACACCAACGAAGCAACTATCTCCACTTAGACTCTCAGACAGTGTCCCCAGAGACAGAAGATTGAAATGGACAGGCCCCTTGGCCCTAATCTGAACCTTAGCTTTGGTTTCCATGTGTCTGTCCTCAGAGGACAGGTTTTGTAGACCAGCATAGGGGCTTTTCTGAGGCACCAGACCAAACCTATCTCGTCTCCACATGGGGAGCTTTCTTACTGGAGCTGTATCAAACCATTCAGGTAGGAGAGTTCCGGAGGGCCACTGAACAACCAGCACATTCCAAGGTCTCCATGTACATAAACCCACATTATGACGCCTCCTCAGGAGAGGCCATTTCAACTCAGCCCCCAGGGTAGCGAGCCCCAGAGCCAGCAGATCAAACATATCTTGTCACTAATGGCCAATGGGAATGCGAGGCATGCTGTACAGGGATCGATCCTTCGAACCATGCTCTCCTGTCCTTCCGTATGGTATGTCCTGGAGCCATCCAACAGGACTCGACTGTCCCGCAGAAGGAAACCTTGTCGTTTGGGGCAACCTCCAAACTCAGCGTGGGAAAACTTCCTTGGCCTCATGACCCCCCGCTTTATGAAGGTGCCATTATGGACACAAACTCCAGCCTCAGCCAACGTCTGATCATTGGCCTGACTTCCGATGCAGGAGATTTTGATTCAGCCTCTGCAGAGTGGGCCTGCTCTGCCCTTGGCTCCAATCCTGACCCTAGCTTGTGTTTTCAGACTTCCGTCCTCGCACTCCTGGCCCACAAACCCTCCCTACTGGAAAGTCTGGGGCCACAGTGAATCACTCTGCCTGCCTCCCAGGATAAAAACAATGTCTATGGTGCTGCCCAGAAACCCCAAATAAGGATCAAACTGCTTGGCCTTCGACAAAACCCCAATTGCAAAGGCTACCTTAAACACTCATACTCCGTCGCACATAGCTTGAGCCCAGACCTTCCAACAGACACCGACACAGCTGCCTGCACACTCAGCACATTGGAACCGCCACTGCCTTAGGCCACCATCCATTCCCAACCTGCGTTGGGACGCGAGACCTTATCTTCAATCCCTGTACAGGGGAGGGAACCTGATGCACAAGTCAGAAAGCCTCTTCCCCATGGCAAAAACCTTGTGGTTGGCAGTGAGTCAAACCTTCATTGTAGGAGAAAACGGCATGGTCCATGAATTGACGCCCATGCGTGAAGGCCCCCTTGGGTACAAACACATATTGTGACCCTCAGCGTGAGTACCTTATTCAAGTAACGCCTCTCAGTGACTGGACCAAGAGCCCACATATGTGGCTTGCCATGCCCATAGTCACCCAGGCCTAACTAGCTGGTGGGTATTCTAGTTGTCAGTACCCACTGCTGTGCTCTAGAATCCCTCCACTGGGGGGACACCTGTGGCAGAAAACAGTACTCTTCCCTTCCCACAGAAAATACCCAAACACTTGGAAGCTTGGACAATCCCCAGAGAGGAAGGCTCTTCCTCGAGCCCTGAAGCAACCCCTACCCTGAACGGCCATAGTGAATGCAACACGCAGAGACAAAAGTCTGAGCAACTGCCTCCAACTTGCCCTCCTTTGATATCCAGTGGATCTCCCCTCACGGACTGGAGATCAGGCCTGCCATTACCTTGGCCTCTACCTGAGCCAAGTTTGTTCTTTCAGACATCTGTCCCCACAGCCCTGGCAAACACAGCCTCTAGGCTGGGTCCTCTGGAGCCATACCACAGGACCGTGCCTGCTCTCTCCTGGGATACTATGCCCATTCCTTTGGCCACACACATCCAGAATATGAGAAACCTCAAGGCCCCCGAGGACATCCCACGACTGTAAGCCTCCCTGGACACACAGGGGCATTCTGACAGAAGCTGAGCAGCTACCTCCACGAAGGCATGCACACAGATGTCAACAGAGACAGAATGTGAGCCGGACAGGCCCTTAGGCCCTAATCGCAACTCTTGCTTTGGTTTCCAGGTGTCACTCCTCAGAGGCTTTGGTTCGAAGAACAGGATATGGGTCTTTCCAGAGGCACTGAACAGAACACCTCTCGTCTCCACATGGGAAGCTTCCTTGTTGGAGCCGTGTCAAACACCTCAGTTGCAGAATCCTGCAGAGTCCCTGAGCCACCTCCATATTCAACGATCTCCCAGGCCACCAACCCACAGTAGGACTCATCTTCAGGAGAGTCCATTTCAACTCACCCCTCAGGGTAGCTCACCCAAGAGCCCGCATTGAGCCTCCCTTGTCCTGACTAAAGAGTGGGAATATGAGGTGGCGTTCCCAGGCATCCATGCTTAGACACCTGCTCTCGAGTCTTTCCGTATGGGGCATCCTGGAACCATCCAATACGACTCGACTGTCATGCAGAAGGAAACCTTGAGGTTTGGAGTAGTTCACAAATCCCTTCGTAGTGAAACCTCCCTGGCCTCATGAAGCACCCACACCCTTCAGGAAGAGGCCATCATGGACAAAAATTCTAGCCTGAGGCACGTCTCATAGTTGACATGACCTCAATGCAGGAGATCTCGATTCAGCCTCTGCAGAGTGGGCCTGCTGTGCCCTCGGTCCCAAACCTCACGCTAGCTTGTGTTTTCAGACATCCTTCGTCACACTACTGGCAAACTAGCCATCCAAACTAGGAACTCCAGAACCACAAAACAGCCCAGTGCCTGCTGACCTGAAGAAACATGTTTCCCTGTGGTGCTCTCAAGAAACCCCAGATGAGGATCAACCCTCTCGGGCCTCGACGTTACCCTAACTGGATAGGCTGCTCTGGTCACTAATACTCTGACTGACACATCTGAAGCCAGACATCCAGAGAGACAAGGAGACAGCTGGCCGCACACCCAGCACTTCGGACACGCCATGGTCTTATGCCGTCATCTCTTCCTGACCTTGATTTTCAGATATCTGAACCTAGTCATTATATCAATTCCCCACACAGTTGGGTATCCGAAGCACAAATTAGAACTGCTCCTTGTCCGGGGCTGTAAAGCTTGCTCTTGGCATGGAGTCACACCTTCAGGGTGGGAGAAACATTCATGGCCCCTGATGCCACGCCCAAACTTGAGTGCCGCCTTGGGCACAAATTCACACTGTGACCCTCTACATGAGCGCCATGTGAATGAGAGGCCTATCAGGGCCTGGACCAAGAGCCAGCATATGCGGCTTGCCAAGCACCTATGCACCCAATCCTCACCAGTGTTTGAGATTTCCAGTTGCCCCGCCCGTACTTGGGGCTCTGGTCTGGAATCCCTTGCTTGGAGAGTTACATGAGCCAGGCAACAGGACTCCACCCTTCCCACAAAATGATCCCAAACTCTTCGGAGCTGGGACAAATCCCCAGAGAGGGAGACTAATCCATAGTCCCTGAGGCCACCCCAACAATCCACGGATATCCTGGGCACAACATCCAGAGACAAAGGCCTGAAGGAACGCCTCCCACTCGCCCTTGTTTCAGAAGCCGAGAGGCGCCCTCTCGGTCTGTACATCCGGCCTGCCATACCCTCGGTGCCACTCATAAGCTGAGTTTGTGTTTTCAGACTTCTGTTCCCACAGCCTGGACCCACACAACATCCACGCTAGGGACTCTGGAGCCACACCAAAAGATTGTGCCTGCCCTCTCCAAGGAAAGTGTGCCCAATCCATTGACCAAATTGCTACAGGTTAGAAAAAAGCTCCATGGCCCCTGAGGCCATCCTGATAGTGTAGGCTGCCCTGGACCAATAGGAGCACTCTGACACCGCAGAGCAATTATCTCCACTTAGACACTCAGTGTCCCCAGAGACAGAAGATTTAATGGACAGGCTCCTAGGCCCTAATCTGAACCTTAGCTTTGGTTTCCATGTGTCCGTCCTAAGAGGACTGATTTCGTAGACCACCATATGGGGCTTTTCTGAGGCACCAGACCAAACCTCTCTCGTTCCACATGGGGAGCTTCTTACTGGGGCTGTATCAAACCCTTCAGGTAGGAGAGTTCCGCAGGGCCACTGAACAACCAGCACATTCCAAGGTCTCCATGGACACAAACCCACATTATGACACATCCTCAGGAGAGGCCATTAGAACTCAGCCCCCTGCGTAGCGTGCCCCAGAGCCAGCAGATCAAACATATCTTGTCGCCAATGGCCAATGGGAATGCGAGGCATGCTGTACAGGGATCCATCCATTGAACCCTGCTCTCCATTCCTTCCGTATGGTATGTCCTGGAGCCATCCAAAAGGACTCGACTGACCCACAGAAGGAAACCTTGTGGTTTGGGGCAACCTCCAAACTCAGCGTGGAAAAACTTCCTTTGCCTCATGAGGCTCCCGCTTCATGAAGGTGCCATCATGGACAAAAACTCCAGCCTCAGCCAACGTCTGATCCTCAGCCTGACTTCCGATGCAGGATATTTCGATTCAGCCTCCACAGAGTGCGCCTGCACTGCCCTTGGCTCCATTCCTCTCCCTAGATAGTGTTTTCAGACTTCCTTTCTCACATTCCTGACAAACAAGCCCTCCAGACTAGGAACTCCAGAACCACAACCCAGCCCAGTGCGTGCTCACGGTAAGAAAAATGTTTCGCTGTGGGGCTCTCCAGAAACCCCAGGTGAGGATCAACCTGCTCGGACCTCGACGGTACCCGAACTGGATAGGCTGCTCTGGGCACTAATGCTCTGTCTGACACAGCTGAAGCCAGACGTCCAGACAGACAAGGAGACAGCTGGCCGCACACCCAGCACTTCGGACACGCCATGGTCTTATGCTGTCATCTCTTCCTAACCTTGGTTTTCAGATATCTTAACCTAGACATTATATTAATTTCCCACACAGTTGGGTATCTGAAGCACAAATCAGAACTCCTCCTTCCCCTGGCTGTAAACTTGCGCTTGGCATGGAGTCACACCTTCAGGGTGGGAGAAACCTTCATATCCCCTGATGCCATGCCCAAACTTGAGTGCCGCCTTGGGCTCAAATTCACACTGTGACCCTCAGCATGAGCCCCATGTCAACAAAAGGCCTGTCAGGGCCTGGAGCAAGAGCCCCATATGGGGCTTGCCAAGCCCCTATGCACCGAATCCTCAGGAGTGTTTGAGTTTTCAGTCGTCCGGCCCGTACCTGGAGCTCTGCTCTGGAATCCCTTGCTTGGAGATTCACATGAGCCAGACAACTGGACTCCACCCTTCCCATAAAATGACCCCAAACTCTTGGGAGCTGGGACAAATCCCCAGAGAGGGAGACTCGTCCATAGTCTCTGAGGCTATCCCTACAATCCATGGCTATCCTGGACACAACACCCAGAGAAAAAAGCCTAAAGGAACGCCTCCCACTCGCCGTTCTTTCAGAAGACAAGGAGCTCCCTCTCGGTCTGTACATCCGGACTGCCATACACTCGGCATCACTCATAGGCTGAGTTTGTGTTTTCAGACTTCTGTTCCCACAGACTGGACCCACACAACCTCTAGGCTAGGGACTCTGGAGCTACACCAAAAGACTGTGCCTGCCCTCTCCAAAAAAATTGTGCCAAATCCATTGACCACAATGCTACAGCTAAGGGAAAACTCCAAGGCCCATGAGGCACTCCCAATAGTGTAGGCCGCTCTGGACCAAGAGGGGCAATCTGACACCAGCGGAGCAACTATCTCCACTTAGACTCTCAGACAGTGTTCTCAGAGACAGAAGACTAAAATGGACAGGCCCCTAGGCCCTAATCTGAACCTTAGCTTTGGTGTCCATGTGTCCGTCCTAAGAGGACTGGTTTCGTCGACCAGCATATGGGGCTTTTCTGAAGCATCAGTACAAACCTCTCTCGTGTCGACATGGGAAGCTTTCTTACTGAAGCTGTATCAAACCATTCAGGTAGGAGAGTTCTGCAGGGCCACTGAACAACCAGCACATACAAAGGTCTCAATGGACAGAAACCCACATTATGACGCCTACTCAGCAGAGGCCATTTCAACTCAGCCACCTGGGTAGCGTGCCCCAGACTCAACAGATCAAACATATCTTGTCGCTAATGGCCAATGGGAATGCAAGGCATGCTGTACAGGGTTCCATCCTTCGGACCCTGGTCTCCAGTCCTTCTGTATGGTATGTCCTGGAGCCATCCAACAGGACTCGACTGTCCCGCAGAAGGAAACCTTAAGGTTTGGGGCAACCTGCAAACTCAGCGTGGAAAACTTCCTTGGCCTCATGAGGCCCTGGCTTCATGAAGGTGCCATCATGGACACAAACTCCAGCCTCAGCCAACGTCTGATCCTCGGCCTGACTTCTGATGCAGCAGATTTCGATTCAGCCTCTGCAGAGTGGGCCTGCTCTGCCCTTGGCTCCAATCCTCACCCTAGCTTGTGTTTTCACTTTCTTTCTCAAATTCCTGGCCAACAAACCCTACCTACAGGGAATTCTGGGGACACAATGAAACACTCTGCCTGCCTGCCAGTAGAAAAACAGTGTCTATGGTGTACCCAGAAACGCCAAATGAGGATCAAACTGCTTGGACCTCGGCAAAACCCCAATTGCATAGGCTACCTTAAACACTGATGCTCTGTCCCACATAGCCTGAGCCCAGACCTTCCAACAGACACCGACACAGCTGGCTGCCCACCCAGCACATTGGACCCAACACTGCCTTAGGGCACCATCCATTCCCAACCTGGGTTTTCAGTCATCCGAACCTAGACCTTATCTCCAATCCCGGGACAGGGGGGAAGATGATGCACACGTCAGAACCCCTTCTTCCCCAGGTAAAGAAACCTTGCTGCTGGCAGAGAGTCAAACCTTCAGTGTAGGAGAAGATGGAATGACCCATGAGGTCACGCCAATGCGTGAGGGCCACGATGGGCACAAACTCACATTGCGACCCTCAGCTGAGTACCTTATTCAAGTAACGCCTCTCAGTCACTGGACCAAGAGCCCGCATATGTGGCTTGCCATGACCATAGTCACCCAGGCCTAACTAGATGGTGGGTATTCCAGTTGTCAGTACCGACTGCTGTGCTCTAGAAACCCTCCACCGGGGGACACCTGTGGCAGAAAACAGTACTCTTCACTTCCCACAGAATAAACCCAAACACTTGGAAGCTTGGACAATCCCCAGAGAGGAAGGCTCTTCCTCGACCCCTGAAGCAACCCCTACCCTGAACGGCCATAGTGAACGCAACACCCAGAGACAAAAGTCTGAGCGACTGCCTCCAACTTGCCCTCCTTTGATATCCAGTGGATCTCCCCTCACGGACTGGATATCAGGCCTGCCATTACCTTGGCCTCTACCTGAGCCAAGTTTGTTCTTTCAGACATCTGTCCCCACAGCCCTGGCAAACACAGCCTCTAGGCTGGGTCCTCTGGAGCCATACCACAAGACCGTGCCTGCTCTCTCCTGGGAAACTGTGCCCATTCCTTTGGCCACACACCTCCAGAATATGAGAAACCTCAAGGCCCCCGAGGACATCCCACTACTGTAAGCCTCCCTGGACACACAGGGGCATTCTGACAGTAGCTGAGCAGCTACCTCCACGAAGGCATGCACACAGATGTCCACAGAAACAGGATGTTTAGCCGGACAGGCCCTTAGGCCCTAATCGCAACTCTTGCTTTGATTTCCAGGTGTCACTCCTCAGAGGCTTTGGTTCGAAGAACAGGATATGGGTATTTCCGGAGGCACTGAACAGAACACCTCTCGTCTCCACATGGGAAGCTTCCTTGTAGGAGCCGTGTCAAACACCTTAGTTGCAGAATCCTGCAGAGTCCCTGATCCACCTCCACATTCCAAGGTCTCCCAGGCCACCAACCCACAGTAGGACTCATCTTCAGGAGAGTCCATTTCAACTCACCCCTCAGGGTAGCTCACCCAAGAGCCCGCATTGAGCCTGCCTTGTCCAGACTAAAGAGTGGGAATATGAGGTGGCGTTCCCAGGCATCCATGCTTAGACACCTGCTCTCGAGTCTTTCCGTATGGGGCATCCTGGAACCATCCAATAGGACTCGAAAGTCGTGCAGAAGGAAACCTTGAGGTTTGGAGTAGTTCACAAATCCCATCGTAGGGAAACCTCCCTGGCCTCATGAAGCACCCACAGCCTTCAGCAAGAGGCCATCATGGACAAAAACTCTAGCCTGAGGCATGTCTCATAGTTGTCATGACCCCAATGAGGAGATCTCGATTCAGCCTCTGCAGAGTGGGCCTGCCGTGCCCTCGGTCCCAAACCTCACGCGAGCTTGTGTTTTCAGACTTCTTTCCTCACATTCCTGGCAAACAAGCCCTCCGAATAGGAAATCCAGAACCACAACACAGCCCAGTGCCTGCCCACCGGAAGAAAAACGTTTCCCTGTGGGGCTCTCTAGAAAACCCAGATGAGGATCAACCTGCTCGGGCCTCGACGGTACCTGAACTGGATAGGCTGCTCTGGGCACTAATTCTCTGTCTGACATAGCCTGAAGCCACATGTCCAGACAGACAAGGAGACAGCTGGCCGCACACCTAGCACTTCGGACACGCCATGGTCTTATGCCGTCATCTCTTCCTAACCGTGGTTTTCAGAAATCTGAACCTACACATTATATCCACACCCCACACAGTTGGGTATCTGAAGCACAAATCAGAACTCCTCCTTGACCATGGCTGTAAAGATTGTCTTGGCATGAAGTCACACCTTCAGGGTGGCAGAAACCTTCATGTCCCCTGATGCCACTCCCAACCTTGAGTGTCGCCTTGGGCACAAATTCACACTGTGACCTTCAGTATGAGCCCCATGTCAAAGAAAGGCCTGTCAGTGCCTGGAACAAGAGCCCGTATATGGGGCTTGCCAAGCGCCAATGCACCCAATCCTCACCAGTGTTTGAGTTTTCCAGTCCACCACCCGTACCTGGGGCTCTGCTCTGGAATCCCTTTCTTGGATAGACACATGAGCCAGAAAACAGGACTCCACTCTTCCCACAAAATGACCCCAAACTCTTGGGAGCTGGGAGAAATCCCCAGAGAGTGAGACTCGACATAGTCCCTGAGGCCACCCCTACAATCCACGGCTACCCTGGACACAACATCCAGGGACAAAAGCCTGAAGGAACGCCTCCCAGTCGCCCTTATTTCAGAAGCCGAGAGGCGCCCTCTCGGTCTGTACATCTGGCCTGCCATACCCTCGGCGCCACTTATAAACTGAATTTGTGTTTTCAGAAGTCTGTTCCCAAAGCCGGACCCACACAACCTCCAGGCTAGGGCCTCTGGAGCCACACTGAAAGATTTTTCCTGCCCTCTCCTTGGAAAGTGTGCCCAAACCATTGACTACAACCCTACTGATTAGGGAAAAGCTCCAAGGACCCTGAGACCATCCCGATAGTGTAGGCCGCCTTGGAACAAGAGGGGCACTCTGACACCAACGAAGCAACTATCTCCACTTAGACTCTCAGACAGTGTCCCCAGAGACAGAAGATTGAAATGGACAGGCCCCTTGGCCCTAATCTGAACCTTAGCTTTGCTTTCCATGTGTCTGTCCTCAGAGGACTGGTTTTGTATACCAGGATATGGGGCTTTTCTGAGGCACCAGACCAAACCTATCTCGTCTCCACATGGGGAGCTTTCTTACTGGAGCTGCATCGAACCCTTCCGATAGGAGAGTTCCGCAGGGCCACAGAACAACCAGCACATTCCAATGTCTCTATGGACATAAACCCACATTATGACGCCTTCTCAGGAGAGGCCATTTCAACTCAGCCCCCTGGGTAGCGAGCCCCAGAGCCAGCAGATCAAACATATCTTGTCGCTAATGGCCTATGGTAATGCGAGGCATCGGGTACAGGGATCCATCCTTCGAACCCTGCTCTCCTGTCCTTCGGTATGGTATGTCCTGGAGCCATCCAACAGGACTCGACTGTCTCGCAGAAGGAAACCTTGTGGTTTGGGGCAACCTGCAAACTCAGCATGGGAAAACTTCCTTGGCCTCATGAGGCGCTGTCTTCAAAAAGAGCCATCATGGACACAAACTCCAGCCACAGACAACGTCTGATCCTCGGCCTGACTTCCGATGCAGGAGATTTCGATTCACCCTCTGCAGAGTCGCCTGCTCTGCCCTAGGGTCCAATCCTGACTTTAGCTTGTGTTTTCAGACTTCCGTCCTCATACTCTTGGCCCGCAAACCCTCCCTTGTGGGAATTCTGGGGCCACAATGAAGCACTCTGCTTGCCTCCGAGGATAAAAACAATATCTATGGTGCTGCCCAGAAACCCCAAATGAAGATCAAACTGCGTAGCCTTCGACAAAACCCCAATTGCAAAGGCTACCTTAAATACTCATACTCCGTTGCACATAGCTTGAGCCCAGACCTTCCAACAGACACCGACACAGCTGGCTGCACACCCAGCACATTGGACCAGCCACTGCCTTAGCCCACCATCCTTTCCCAACCTGCGTTGGGAACCGAGACCTTATCTCCAATCCCTGCACGGGGGGGGAACCTGATACACAAGTCAGAATCCCTCTTCCCCATGGCAAGAAACCTTGCTCCTCGCAGTGAGTCAAAGCTTCATTGTAGGAGCAAACGGCATGGCCCATGAGGCCACGCCCATCCGTGACGGCCGCCTTGGGCACAAACACACATTGTGACCCTAGGGTGAGTATTGTATTCAAGTAACGCCTCTCAGTGACTGGACCAAGATCCCGCATATGTGGCTTGTCATACCCATAGTCACCCAGGCCTAACTAGATGGTGGGTATTCCAGTTGTCAGTACCCACTGCTGTGCTCTAGAATCCATCTACTGGGGGGACATCTGTGGCAGAAAACAGTACTCTTCCCTTCACAAAGAATGAACCCAAACACTTGGGGGCTTGGACAATCCCCAGAGTAGAAGGCTCTTCCTCGAACCTTGAAGCAAACCCTACCCTGAACGGCCATTTTGAATGAAACACCCAGAGACAAAAGCCTGAGCAACTGCCTCCCACTTGACCTCCTTTGATATCCAGACGATCTCCCTTCACGGACTGTAGATCAGGCCTGCCATTACCTTGGCCTCTACCTGAGCCAAGTTTGTTCTTTCAGACATCTGTCCCCACAGCCCTGGCAAACACAGCCTCTAGGCTGGGTCCTCTGGAGCCATACCACAAGACCGTGCCTGCTCTCTCCTGGTAACCTATGCCCATTCCTTTGGCCACACACCTCCAGAATATGAGAAAGCTCAAGGCTCCCGAGGACATCCCACTACTGTAAGCCTCCCTGGACACACAGGGGCATTCTGACAGAAGCTGAGCAGCTACCTCCACGAAGGCATGCACACAGATGTCCACAGAGACAGAATGTTGAGCCGGACAGGCCCTTAGGCCCTAAATGCAACTCTTGCTTTGGTTTACAGGTGTCACTCCTCAGAGGCTTTGGTTCGAAGAACAGGATATGGGTCTTTCCGGAGGCACTGAACAGAAATCCTCTCGTTTCCACATGGGCAGCTTCCTTGTTGGAGCCATGTCAAACACCTCAGTTGCAGAATCCTGCAGAGTCCCTGATCCACCTCCACATTCCAAGGTCTCCCGGGCCACCAACCACTGTAGGACTCATCTTCAGGAGAGTCCATTTCAACTCACCCCTCAGGGTAGCTCACCCAAGAGCCCGCATTGAGCCTGCCTTGTCCAGACTAAAGAGTGGGAATATGAGGTGGCATTCCCAGGCATCCATGCTTAGACACCTGCTCTCGAGTCTTTCCATATGGGGCATCCTGGAACCATCCAATAGGACTCGACTGTCGTCCAGAAGGAAACCTTGAGGTTTGGAGTAGTTCACAAATCCCATCGTAGGGAAACCTCCCTGGCCTCATGAAGCACGCACACCCTTCAGCAAGAGGCCATCATGGACAAGAACTCTGGCCTGAGGCATGTCTCATAGTTGACATGACCTCAATGCAGGAGATCTCGATTCAGCCTCTGCAGAGTGGGCCTGCCGTGCCCTCGGTCCCAAACCTCACGCTGCTTGTCTTTTCAGACTTCCTTCCTCACACTACTAGAAAACTAGCCATCCAGACTAGGACCTGCAGAACCACAACACAGCTCAGTGCCTGCCCACTGGAAGAAAAACGTTTCCCTGTGGGGCTCTCCAGAAAACCCAGATGAGGATCAACCTGCTCGGGCCTCGACGGTACCTGAACTGGATAGGCTGCTCTGGGCACTACTTCTCTGTCTGACATAGCCTGAAGCCAGATGTCCAGACAGACAAGGAGACAGCTGGCCGCACACCTAGCACTTCGGACATGCCATGGTCTTATGCCGTCATCTCTTCCTAACCTTGGTATTTAGATATCTAAACCTATACATTATATGAATTCCACACAGAGTTGGGTATCTGAAGCACAAATCAGAACTCCTCCTTGACCATGGCTGTAAAGCTTTTCTTGGCATGAAGTCAAACCTTCAGGGTGCCAAAAACCTTCATGTCCCCTGATGCCACTCCCAAACTTGAGTGTCGCCTTGGGCACAAATTCACACTGTCACCTTCAGTATGAGCCCCCGTCAAAGAAAGGCCTGTCAGTGCCTGGCACAAGAGACCGTATATTGGGCTTGCCAAGCCCCAATGCATCCAATCCTCACCAGTGTTTGAGTTTTCCAGTCCACCGCCCGTACCTGGGGCTTTGCTCTGGAATCCCTTTCTTGGAGAGAAACATGAGCCAGAAAACAGGACTCCACTCTTCCCACAAAATGACCCCAAACTCTTGGGAGCTGAGACAAATAACCAGAGCGTGAGACTCGTCCATAGTCCCTGAGGCCACCCCTACAATCCACGGCTACCCTGGACACAACATCCAGGGACAAAAGCCTGAAGGAACGCCTCCCACTCGCCCTTGTTTCCGAAGCCGAGAGGCGCCCTCTCGGTCTGTACATCCGGCCTGCCATACCCTCGGCACCACTCATAAGCTGAGTTTGTGTTTTCAGACTTCTGTTCCCACAACCGGACCCACACAACCTCAAGGCTAGGGCCTCTGGAGCCACACCGAAAGATTGTGCCTGCCCTCTACTTGGAAATTGTGCCCAAACCATTGACGACATCCCTACTGATTAGGGAAAAGCTCCAAGGACCCTGAGACCATCCCGATAGTGTAGGCCGCCTTGGAACAAGAGGGGCACTCTGACACCAACGAAGCAACTATCTCCACTTAGACTTTCACACAGTGTCCCCAGAGACAGAAGATTGAAATGGACCAGCCTTAGGCACTAAGCTGAAACTTAGCTTAGGTTTCCATGTGTCTGTCCTCAGAGGACTGGTTTTGTATACCAGGATATGGGGCTTTTCTGAGGCACCAGACCAAACCTATCTCGTCTCCATATGGGGAGCTTTCTTACTGGAGCTGTATCAAACCCTTCCGGTAGGAGAGTTCCGCAGGGCCACAGAACAACCAGCACATTCCAATGTCTCTATGGACATAAACCCACATTATGACGCCTTCTCAGGAGAGGCCATTTCAACTCAGCCCCCTGGGTAGCGAGCCCCAGAGCCAGCAGATCAAACATATCTTGTCGCTAATGGCCTATGGTAATGCGAGGCATGGGGTACAGGGATCCATCCTTCGAACCCTACTTTCCGGTCCTTCTGTATGGTATGTCCTGGAGCCATCCAACAGGACTCAACTGTCCCGCAGAAGGAAACCTTGTGGTTTGGGGCAACCTGCAAACTCAGCGTGGGAAAACTTCCTTGGCCTCATGAGGCGCTGTCTTCAAAGGGTGCCATCATGGACACAAAATCCAGCCTCAGACAACGTCTGATCCTCGGCCTGACTTCCGATGCAGGAGATTTCGATTCAGCCTCTGCAGAGTGGCCTGCTCTGCCCTAGGGTCCAATCCTGACCCTAGCTTGCGTTTTCAGACTTCCGTCCTCATACTCTTGGCCCGCAAACCCTCCTTAGTGGGAATTCTGGGCCAAAATGAAGCACTCTGCCTGCCTCCCAGGAGAAACCAGAGTCTATGGTGCTGACCAGAAACCCCAAATGAGGATCAAACTGGTAGGCCTTTCGCAACACCCCAATTGCAAAGGCTACCTTAAACACTCATACTCCTTCGCACATAGCTTGAGCCCAGACCTTCCCACAGACACCGACACAGCTGGGTGCACACCCAGCACATTGGACCCGCCACTGCCTTAGGCCACCATCCTTTCCCAACCTGGGTTGGGAACCGAGAACTTATCTCCAATACCTGCACAGGGGGGGGAATCTGATACACAAGTCAGAACCCCTCTTCCCCATGGCAAGAAACCTTGCTCATCACAGTGAGTCAAAGCTTCATTGTAAGAGAAAACGGCATGGCCCATGAGGCCATGCCCATGCGTGAGGGCCACCTTGGGCACAAACACACATTGTGACCCTAGGGTGAGTATTGTATTTAAGTAAAGCCTCTCATTGACTGGACCAAGGTCCCGCATATGTGGCTTGTCATACCCATAGGCTCCCACGCCTAACTAGATGGTGGGTATTCCAGTTGTCAGTACCCACTGCTGTGCTCTAGAATCCATCTACTGGGGGGACATCTGTGGCAGAAAATGTGTACTCTTCCCTTCACAAAGAATGAACCCAAACACTTGGGGGCTTGGACAATCCCCAGAGTAGAAGGCTCTTCCTCGACCCCTGAAGCAACCCCTACCCTGAATGGCCATTGTGAACGAAACACCCAGAAACAATAGCCTGAGCAACTGCCTCCCACTTGATCTCCTTTGATATCCAGATGATCTCCATTCACGGACTGGAGATCAGGCCTGCCATTACTTTGGCCCCGACCTGAGCCAAGTTTGTTTTTTCAGAAATCTGTCCCCAGAGCAAACATAGCCTCTAGGCTTAATCCTCAGGAGCCATACCACAGGACTTTGCCTGCTCTCTCCTGGTAAACTATGCCCATTCCTTTGGCCACACACCTCCAGAATATGAGAAACCTCAAGGCCCCCGAGGACATCCCACTACTGTAAGCCTCCCTGGACACACAGGGGCATTCTGACAAAAGCTGAGCAGCTACCTCCACGAAGGCATGCACACAGATGTCCACAGAGACAGAATGTTGAGCCGGACAGGCCCTTAGGCCTTAATCGCACCTCTTGCTTTGTTTTTCAGGTGTCACTCCTCGGAGGCTTTGGTTCAAAGTACAGGATATGGGGCTTTCCTGGGGCATTGAACAGATATCCTCTCGTCTCCACATGGGCAGCTTCCTTGTTGGAGCCGTGTCAAACACCTCAAGTTGGAGAATCCTGCAGAGTCCCTGAGCCACCTCCACATTCCAAGGTCTCCCAGGCCACCAACCCAGAGTAGGACTCATCTTCAGGAGAGTATATTTCAACTCACCCCTCTGGGTAGCTCACCCAAGAGCCCACAGATTGAGCCTGCCTTGTCCTGACTAAAGAGTGGGAATAGGAGGTGGCGTTCCCAGGCATCCATTCTTAGACACCACCTCTCGAGTCTTTCCATATGGGGCATCCTGGATAAATCCAATACGATTCGACGGTCGTGCAGAAGGAAACCGTGAGTTTTGGAGTAGTTCACAAATCCCATCGTAGGGAAACCTACCTGGCCTCATGAAGCACCACAAACTTCAGCAAGAGGCCATCATGGACAAAAACTCTAGCCTGAGGCACGTCTCATAGTTGACATGACCTCAATGCAGGTGATCTCGATTCAGCCTCTGCAGAGTGGGCCTGCCGTGCCCTCAGTCCCAAACCTCACGCTGCTTGTGTTTTCAGACTTCCTTCCTCACATTCTTGGCAAACAAGCCCTCCAGACTAGGAACTCCAGAACCCCTAACAGAGCCCAGTGCCTGCCCACCGGAAAAAAACGTTTCCCTGTGGGGCTCCCCAGAAAACCCGATGAGGATCACCTGCTTGGGCCTCGACGGTACCTGATCTGGATAGGCTGATCTGGGCACTAATTCTCTGTCTGACATAGCCTGAAGCCAGATGTCCAGACAGACAAGGAGACAGCTGGCCGCACACCCAGCACTTCGGACACGCCATGGTCTTATGCCGTCATCTCTTCCTAACCTTAGTATTCAGATATCTGAACCTATACATTATATGAATTCCCCACACAATTGGGTATCTGAATCACAAATCAGAATGCCTCCTTGTCCATGGCTGTAAAGCTTGCTCTTGGCATGGAGTCATACCTTCAGGGTGACAGAAACTTTTATGTCCCCTGATGCCACGCCCAAACTTGAGTGCTGCCCTGGGCACAAATTCACACTGTGACCCTCAGCATGTGCCCCATGTCAAAGAAAGGCCTGTCAGTGCCTGGAACAAGAGCCCGCATATGGCGCTTGCCAAGCCCCAATGCACCCAATCCTCACCAGAGTTTGAGATTTCCAGTCGCCCTGCCCGTACATGGGGTTCTGGTCTGGAATCCCTTGCTTGGAGAGACACATAAGCCAGACACCAGGACTCCACTCGTCCCACAAATCTTGGTAGCTGCAACAAATCCCCAGAGAACACAGGTATCCACCTGATACACAAGTCAGAACCCCTCTTCCCTATGGCAAGAAACCTTGCTGCTGGCAGTGAGTCAAGCCTTCATTGTAGTACAAAACGGCATTGACCATGAGGCCATGCCCAAGCATGAGGGCCACCTTGGGCACAAACACACATTGTGACCCTAGGGTGAGTATTGTATTCATGTAACGCGTCTCAGTGACTGGACCAAGATCCCGCATATGTGGCTTGCCATGCCCATAGGCACCCACGCCTAAATAGATGGTGGGTATTCCACTGCTACAATCCACGGCTACCCTGGACACAACATCCAGGGACAAAAGCCTGAAGGTACGCCTCCCACTCGCCATTGTTTCAGAAGCCGAGGAGCTCCCTCTCGGTCTGTACATCCGGCCTGCCATACCCTCGGCACCACTCATAAGCTGAGTTTGTGTTTTCAGACTTCTGTGCCCACAGCCTGGACCCACACAACCTCCAGGCTAGGGCCTCTGGAGCCACACCAAAAGATTGTTCCTGCCCTCTCCTTGGAAAGTGTGCCCAAACCATTGACAACAACCCTACTGATTAGGGAAAAGCTCCAAGGACCCTGAGACCATCCCGATAGTGTCGGCCGCCTTGGAACAAGAGGGGCACTCTGACACCAGCGGAGCAACTATCTCCACTTAGACTCTCAGACAGTGTCCCCAGAGACAGAAGATTGAAATGGACAGGCCCCTAGGCCCTAATCTGAACCTTAGCTTTGGTTTCCATGTGTCTGTCCTCAGAGGACTGGTTTCGTAGACCAGCATATGGGGCTTTTCTGAGAAACCAGACCAAACCTATCTCGTCTCCACATGAAGAGCTTTCTTACTGGAGCTGTATCAAACCCTTCCGGTAGGAGAGTTCTGCAGGGCCACTGAACAACCAGCACATTCCAAGGTCTCCATGGACATAAACCCACATTATGACACCTCCTCAGGTGAGGCCATTTCAACTCAGCCCCCTGGGTATTGAGGCCCAGAGCCAGCAGATCAAACATATCTTATCGCTAATGGCCAATGGTAATGCAAGGCATGCTGTACAGGGATCCATCCTTCGAACCCTGCTCTCCGGTCCTTCCGTATGGTATGTCCTGGAGCAATCCAACAGGACTCGACTGTCCCGCAGAAGGAAACCTTGTGGTTTGGGGCAACCTGCAAACTCAGCGTTGGAAAACTTCCTTGGCCTCATGAGGCCCCGTCTTCAAAAGGTGCCATTATGCACACAAACTCCAGCCTCAGCCAACGTTTGATCCTCGGCCTGACTTCCGATGCAGGACATTTCAATTCAGCCTCTGCAGAGTGGCCTGCTCTGCCCTAGGTTCCAATCCTGACCCTAGCTTGTGTTTTCAGACTTCCGTCCTCACACTCTTGGCCCGCAAAACCTCCATAGTGGGAATTCTGGGGCCACAATGAAGCACTCTGCCTGCCTCCCAGGAGAAAAACAGAGTCTATGGTGCTGCCCAGAGACCCCAAATGAGGATCAAACTGCTAGGCCTTCGGAAACAGCCCAATTGCATAGGCTACCTTAAACACTGATGATCTGTCGCACATAGCCTGAGCCCAGACCTTCCAACAGACACCGACACAGCTGGGTGCACACCCAGCACATTGGACCCGCCACTGCCTTAGGCCACCATCCTTTCCCAACCTGGGTTGGGAACCGAGACCTTATCTCCAATCCCTGCACAGGGGGGGAACCTGATACACAAGTCAGAACCCCTCTTCCCCATGACAAGAAACCTTGCTCCCCGCAGTGAGTCAAAGCTTCATTGTAGGAGAAAATGGCATGGCCCATGTGACCACACCCATGCGTGAGGGCCACCTTGGGCACAAACACACATTGTGACCCTAGGGTGAGTATTGTATTCAAGTAAAGCCTCTCAGTGACTGGACCAAGATCCCGCATATGTGGCTTGTCATACCCATAGTCACCCACGCCTAACTAGATGGTGGGTATTCCAGTTGTCAGTACCCACTGCTGTGCTCTAGAATCCATCTACTGGGGGGACACCTGTGGCAGAAAACAGTACTCTTCCCTTCACAAAGAATGAACCCCAACACTTGGGGGCTTGGACAATCCCCAGAGTAGAAGGCTCTTCCTCGACCCCTGAAGCAACCCCTACCCTGAATAGCCATTGTGAACGAAACACCCAGAGACAAAAGCCTGAGCAACTGCCTCCCACTTGACCTCCTTTGATATCCAGACGATCTCCCTTCACGGACTGGAGATCAGGCCTGCCATTACTTTGGCCCCTACCTGAGCCAAGTTTGTTTTTTCAGACATCTATCCCCACAGCCCTGGCAAACACAGCCTCTAGGCTTGGTCCTCTGGAGCCATACCACAGGACCGTGCCTGCTCTCTCCTGGGATACTATGCCCATTCCTTTGGCCACACACCTCCAGAATATGAGAAACCTCAAGGCCCCTGAGGACATCCCACTACTGTAAGCCTCCCTGGACACACAGGGGCATTCTGACAGAAGCTGAGCAGCTACCTCCACGAAGGCATGCACACAGATGTCCACAGAGACAGAATGTTGAGCCGGACAGGCCCTTAGGCCCTAATCGCAACTCTTGCTTTGTTTTTCAGGAGTCACTCCTCGAAGGCTTTGGTTCGAAGAACAGGATATGGGGCTTTCCTGGGGCACTGAACAGAAATCCTCTCGTTTCCACATGGGCAGCTTCCTTGTTGGAGCCGTGTCAAACACCTCAAGTTGGAGAATCCTGCAGAGTCCCTGAGCCACCTCCACATTCCAAAGTCTCCCAGGCCACCAACCCAGAGTAGGACTCATCTTCAGGAGAGTATATTTCAACTCACCCCTCTGGGTAGCTCACCCAAGAGCCCGCAGATTGAGCCTGCCTTGTCCTGACTAAAGAGTGGGAATAGGAGGTGGCGTTCCCAGGCATCCATGCTTAGACACCTGCTCTCGAGTCTTTCCATATGGGGCATCCTGGAACAATCCAATAGGATTCGACTGTCGTGCAGAAGGAAACCGTGAGTTTTGGAGTAGTTCACAAATCCCATCGTAGGGAAACCTCCCTGGCCTCATGAAGCACCCACACCCTTCAGCAAGAGGCCATCATGGACAAGAACTCTAGCCTGAGGCATGTCTCATAGTTGTCATGACCCCAATGAGGAGATCTCGAATCAGCCTCTGCAGAGTGGGCCTGCCGTGCCCTCGGTCTCAAACTTCACGCTAGCTTGTGTTTTCCGACTTCCTTCCTCACATTCCTGGCAAACAAGCCCTCCAGACTAGGAACTCCAGAACCCCTAACACAGCCCAGTGCCTGCCCACCGGAAAAAATCGTTTTCCTGTGGGGCTCTCCAGATAATCCAGATGAGGATCAACCTGCTCGGGCCTCGACGCTACCTGAAATGGATAGGCTGATCTCGGCACTAATTCTCTGTCTGACATAGCCTGAAGCTAGATGTCCAGACAGACAAGGAGGCAGCTGGTCGCACACCCAGCACTTCGGACATGCCATGGTCTTATGCCGTTATCTCTTTCTAACCTTGGTTTTCAGATATCTGAACCTATACATTATATGAATTCCCCAAACAGTTGGGTATCTGAAGCACAAATCAGAACTCCTCCTTGCCCATGGCTGTAAAGCTTGCTCTTGGCATGGATTCACACCTTCAGGGGGTAGAAACCTCTCGCCCCTGATGCCACGCCCTAACTTGAGTGCCGCCTTGGGCACAAATTCACACTGTGACCCTCAGTATGAGCCCCCTGTCAAAGAAAGGGCTCTCAGGGCCTGGAACAAGAGCCAGCATATGGGGCTTGCCAATCCCCAATGCACCCAATCCTTACCAGTGTTTGAGTTTTTTAGTCGCCCCGCTTGTACCTGGTGCTCTGCTCTTGAATCCCTTGTTTGGAGAGACACATATGCCAGACAACAAGACTCCACTCTTTCCACAAAATGTCCCCTAACTCTTGGGAGTTGGGATAAATCCTCAGAGAGGGAGACTCGTCCATAGTCCCTGAGGCCACCCCTACAATCCATGCCTACCCTGGACACAACATCCAGAGACAAAAGCCTGAAGGAACGCCTCCCACTCGCCCTTGTTTCAGAGGCCCAGGAGCTCCCTCTCGGTCTCTACATCCGGCCTGCCATACCCTCGGCGCCACTCATAAGCTGAGTTTGTGTTCTCAGACTTCTGTGCCTACAGCCTGGACCCACACAACCTCCAGGCTAGGGCCTCTGGAGCCACACCGAAAGATTGTGCCTCCCCTCTCCATGGAAAGTGTGCCCAATCCATTGACCACATCCCTACAGGTTAGGAAAAAGCTCAAAGGCCCCTGAGGGCATCCCAATATTGTAGGCCGCCCAGACTAAGAGGGGCACTCTATCTCCACGTAGACTCTCAGACAGTGTCCCCAGAGACAGAAGATTGAAATGGACAGGCCCCTAGGCCCTAATCTGAACCTTAGCTTTGGTTTCCATGTGTCTGTCCTCAGAGGACTGGTTTCGTAGACCAGCATATGGGGCTTTTCTGAGAAACCAGACCAAACCTCTCTCGTCTGCATATGGCGAGCTTTCTTACTGTAGCTGTAAAAAACCCTTCAGGTAGGAAAGTTCCGCAGGGCCACTGAACAACCAGCACATTCCAAGGTCTCCATGGACATAAACTCACATTATGACGCCTCCTCAGGAGAGGCCATTTCAACTCAGCCCCCTGGGTAGCGTGCCCCAGAACCAGCAGATCAAACATATCTTGTCGCTAATGGCCAATGGGAATGCGAGGCATGCTGTGCAGGGATCCATCCTTTGAACCCTGCCCTCCAGTCCTTCTGCATGGTATGTCCTGGAGCCATCCAACAGGACTCGACTGTCCCGCAGAAGGAAACCTTGTGGTTTGGGGCAACCTCCAAACTCAGCATGGGAAAACTTCCTTGGCCTCATGAGGCCCCTGCTTCATGTATGTGCCATCATGCACACAAACTCCAGCCTCAGCCAACGTCTGATCCTCGGCCTGACTTCCGATGCAGGAGATTTCGATTCAGCCTCTGCAGAGTGGGCCTGCTCTGCCCTTGGCTCTAATCCTGACCCTAGCTTGTGTTTTCAGACTTTCGTCCTCACACTCCTGGCCCACAAACCCTCCCTACTGGGAATTCTGGGGCCACAATGAAGCACTCTGCCTGCCCCCTTAAGCAAAACATTTTCTATGGTATTGCTCAGTAACCCCAAATGAAAATCAACCTGCTCAGCCCTTGGCAATACCCCAATTGCATAGGCCAACCTAAACACTATGCTCTGTCTTACATAGCCTGAGCCCAGACCTTCTGACAGACACTGAGACAGTTGGCTGCATACCCAGCACATCAAAACTGCCATGGCTTAGGCCATTTCATCCCTTCCCATTCACCTGGATGTCTTCCTGGAGGTATATTCTGAGGCTGTGTCAGACTGTGCATTTTTTCTGGAGCTGCCTATGGAATTGGGGTGGGCTTAGGTGCCTTGCAAGTTTCTTTTAATCTGGTGGGTTTGGGAAACTGAGACAGGCTGACATTCTTCGGGAGAGCAGGCCCAGTTCTGTTGTGTGGTCCTGGAGGTCCATTCCTGGAGGGCATATGGGTCAGGACTTTGGGTCCTAAGTCTTCACACAAAATCTGGTAAGAGTTCGGTTCGAGGTGATGGCAGACCCGATCTGCAGACCCTGATGGAACCTTCTCTGGATTTGAAATTCGGACGGCTGGGAGGCAGGAGCACAGGTTTTTCTGTCTGACTTGTTTGTCTATGATGGCCACGAAATGGAGGGGTGGCCTCATGGGCCAATATGAGATTCTACCTCTCTGGGAATTCTGCTCGGCACCCAAGAGTTTGGTGTCTTTTTGGGGATGGGGACAGTGCAGTTTTCTGAGTCAGGGATCCCATCCAAAGAGGCATTCCAGAGATGGGTCCTGGGTTCTGGAGCCTGGATCACTCCAACAAGGCTTAGGATTTGGGCCTAGGGGCATGACAGACCCACTCTATGTTTTCCTGGTACAGCTCCCGAGTGTTCTTGTTGGATATGTGTCTCATTATGAGGGTCACAATGCCTGTTTGTGCCCAGATGCCCATGCTGAGTGAGCTTGACCACACGGGCTATGCACTTGGCTCCCACTCTGAGGGTTGGACAGCCATCTCAACATTCAGTTTTCCTGCCATGGGGAAGTAGGTGTACTTTTTTATGCTTCAGGTTCCCATATGGGCAGGAAATTGAGCTAAGTTCTGGGACAGGTGCCTGAATACCCAGTTCGCTTTGAGATGAGTTCCTCGGGCCAAGGCAGGACCCACCTGCAGAAAATGAGGCCTGCTGTCTGGGTGGCTGACAGGAGGTCGGGCTCGAGTTGTGTCAGACAGAACATTCGTGCAGAGTTCGGCCTATGATATTGGGGTGCCTTTGAGAGCTGTGCAACTGGATCCTCATGGGGGATTTCTGCACAGACCCTTTCTTCACTTCTTCTATCTGGTGAGCAGGAAGATGGCTGCATTATGGCTCTAGAATACCCAAGTTGGAGGGTTTGCAGGCGAGGAGTGGGAGGACAGAAGTCTGAAAACACAAGCTACGGTTAAGCTCAGTGCCAAGCACATGTCCATTCCAATGTACAGCAGTTGTTTCGAGATCTCCAGCACCTGGGTGAGGGTCAGATATCTGCTCACGCTGGAGTTTGTATCCATAATTGCCAACAAATGGTGGGGAGGCCACAAGAATTCTTGGAGGTTTTTCCAAGCTGGAGCTTGTGAGCTGCTCCAAACATCAAGGTGTCCTACTGAGGGAAAGCAGAAGTCTTCTTACAGGGCTCCAGGGTTTCCCATATGGAAGATTCGATAGCAGTGCTCTCTGTATGGAGGCCTGGGAAGCCAATCTCGTGTTACCATTGCAGCTGAGGAACAGGGTAAGCTTGAACCAATGACACTGATTCCAAGTTCCAAGTGATTTGCGTTGATGGAAGTTCTCAGTCTAACAGGTCCCAATGCTGCTTGGTGTCCAGGGAGACCTTAGCATGTGGTGGTGGCTCTCTGGTCATTTAGGATTCTCTATCCTGAGGATTAGACCCAGTACCCAGGAGCCAGGTTTCCTTCTCGGGACAGGAGGTGTTCTCTTGTATGGCTCACGGAGCACAGGTTGGACCATATTCTTGAATTTCCAGAACAGACCTCTAGGGAGAGAGGCCTCAAAACCTAAGCTAGGGTTCTGATGAGGTTTTAGGGGCATGGCAGGTTCAATCTTCGGACTCAGTGCCATTGACCTGCATGTCATCCTGGAGGTAGGTGCTGAGGCTGTGTCAGCCTGTGCACTTTTTCCAGAGTGGCCTATGAAATTGGGGTGCAGTCAGGGGCCTTGCAGTTTTCTCCTAATCTGGACGTTTTGGGAAACTGAGACGGGCAGGGCTTCCTCAGGAGAGCAGGCCCAGTGATGTCATGTGTTTCTCGAGGCCCCATCCTGGAGGTCATGTGTGTCAGGACTTTGGGACCAAAGACTTAGGCACAACCTCGGATAAGAGATAGGAGTGAGGTGATGGCAGTCCGGATCTGCAGACCCTGAGGGAAGCTCCTCGGGATTTGAAATTCAGGTGGCTGGGAGGGAGGAGCACAGGCTTTTCTGTCTGGATTGTGCGTCTAGGATGGCCACTAAATGGAGGGGTGACCTCATGGGTCCATGGGATATTCTTCCACTCTGATGATTCTGCTTGGCACCCAAGAGTTTGATTTCTTTCTGGGGAAGAGGAAAAGACTATTTTCCATCTCAGGTATCCTGTCCAAACAGGGATTCCAGAGATGGGTTCTGGGTCCAGACACTGGGAAAACTTAACCAAAGCTTCGATTTGGGGCCTAGAGGCATGACATGCTCTCTCTGTGGGTTCCTGGTCCAGATCCCAAGGGGGATCTTTGGAAAGGGGTCTCATTCTGAGGGTCACAATGCGTGTTTGTGCCCAGCTGCCCATTCTGTGTAGGCGTGGT
The DNA here is from genome assembly GCF_964662115.1 of Mustela nivalis. Taxonomy (NCBI): domain Eukaryota; kingdom Metazoa; phylum Chordata; class Mammalia; order Carnivora; family Mustelidae; genus Mustela; species Mustela nivalis. The sequence continues at coordinate 1,340,430 of NC_139022.1, read as the reverse complement.
CTCATGGACCATGCACCTGGTTCCCACTCAGGGTTGGACAGCCATCTCAACATTCAGTTTTCTGGCCATGGGTAAGGAGGAGCACTCTTTTGTGCTTCCGAGTCCCCTATGGGCAGGAATTTGAGCTAAGTCTGGGACAGGTACCTGAATATCCAGGTTGCTTCAAGATAATGGCCTCGGGCCAAGGTTGGACCACCCTGGAGGATATGGGGCCCACTATCTGGGTGGCTGACAGGAGGTCGGGGATCAGGCGGTATCAGACAGACCATTTATGCAGAGGTCGGTCTATTATATTGGGGTGTCATTGAGGGCCGTGCCGGAGGATCCTCATGTGGGCTTCTGCGAAGACCCATAGGGCACTTCTTCTTTCTGGTGGGCAGGCAGAAGGCTGCACTGTGGCTTCAGTATTCCCAATATGGAGGGCTACTAGGCGAGGAGTGTGAGGACAGAAGTCTGAAAACACAAGCCACGGATAAGCTTAGTGCCGAGCACATGACCATTACCTTGTGCAGTGGTTGTTTCGAGATTTCCAGCACCTGAGTATGGGCGAGGATCAGATGTCTGCTCACGCTGGAGTTTGCATCAATGATGGTCAACGAATTGTGGGGTGGCCTCAAGAATTATTGGAGATTTTCCCAAGCAGGACCTTGTGAGCTGCTCCAAACAGCAAGGTGTCCTACTGTGGGACAGGGGAAATCCGCTTACAAGGCTCCAGGGTCCCCCATATAGAAAGATTCGACAGCAGAGGTCTCTGAATGGGGGCCTGGGAAGTCTTCCTTGCATTACCATTGCATCTGAGGAACATGGCAGGCTTGATCTGCTGGTTTTTGTTCAAATTTCCAAGTGATCTAAGTTGACGGATGTTCTCAGTCTAATGAGTCACAATGCTGCTTGGTGTCCAGGGAGACCTTAGAATGTGGTGGTGAGGGCGCCTGGGTGGCTCAGTGGGCTAAGCCACTGCCTTCGGCTCAGGTCATGATCTCAGGGTCCTGGGATCAAGTCCCACATCGGGCTCTCTACTCAGCAGTTAGCCTGCTTCTTCCTCTCTCTCTCTGCCTGCCTCTATGCCTACTTGTGATCTCTCTCTGTCAAATAAATAAATAAAATCTTAAAAAAAAAAGAATGTGGTGGTGGGTCTGTGGCCATGCAGGATTCTCCTACCTGAGGGTTAGACCCAGTTCCCAGGAGCCAGGTTCCCCTCTCGGGACAGGAGGGGTTCTCTTGTATGGCTCAGGGACCACATGTCAGATCATATGTTGGATTTCAAGACCAGGCCTCTGGGCACAGAGGCCTGAATATCTAGGCTAGGGTTCTTATGAGGTTGTAGGGGCATGTCATCTTCAACCTTCGGACTTAGGGACTTTGACCTGCGAGTCTTCCTGGAGGTGGGTGCTGAGGCTGTGTCAGACTGTGCATTTTTTCCAGAGTGGCCTATGAAATTGGGGTGGGCTCAGGGGCCTTGCAGGTTTTTCCTAATCTGGAGGTTTTAGGCAACTGAGACGGCAGAATTTCCTCCAGAGAGCAGGCCCAGTGATGTATTGTGATTCTGGCAGCCCCATCCTGCAGGGCACGTGGTTAAGGGCTCTGGGACCAAAGTCTTCAGACACAAAATTGGGTATGAGTTAGGAGTGAGGTGAGGGCAGCCCCGATCTGCAGACCCTGAGGGCAGCTCCTCAGGATTTGAAATTCGTGTAGCTGGGAGGCAGGAGCAAAGGCTTTTCTGTCTGGATTGTGTCTAGGATGACCTTGGAATGGTGGGGTGTCCTCATGTGTCCATGGAATATTCTACCTCTCTGGGGATTCTGCCCAGCACCCAAGAGTTTGGTGTCTCACTGGGAAAGAGAGAGTGCGGTTTACTGTTTCAGGGTTCCTGTCAACACAGGGATTTCAGAGATGAGTTCTAGGTCCCTGTGCCTGGATAACCCCACAAAGGCTAAGGATTTGGGCCTAGGGGCTTGACCGCCTGGCTCTTTGGGGCCCTGGTCCAGCTCCCACGGGGACTTGTTGGAAATGGGTCTCAGGGTAAGGGTCACAATGCCTGTTTTTGCCCAGATGCCCATCCTGAGTGGGCATTGGCTCTTGTTCCATGCACCTGGATTCCAATCTGAGAGTTGGACCACCATATCAACATTTAATTTTCCTTCCATGGGGAAGGAGGAATACTCTTTTGTGCTTCAGGTTCCCCCATGCACAGTAATTTGAGCTATGTTCTGGGACTGGTACGTGATTAATCAGGTTGGTTTGAGATGAAGGACTCAGGTCAAGGCAGGTCACACCTGCCAGATATGGGTCCCACTATCTGGGTGGCTACCAGGAGGTCAGGGTTCGAGCTGTGTCAGACAGAGCATTAGTTCACAAGGTGGCCTATGATATTGTGGTGCTATAGAGGGCTGTGCTGGTGGAACCTTTTATGGGGTTTCACGCAGACCCATAGGGCACCTCTTCTTTCTGGTGGGCAGGCAGAAGGCTGCATTGTGCCTCCAAAATTCCCAATATGGGGGGCTTGAAGGCGAGGAGTGTGAGAACAGAAGGCTGAAAACACAATCTATGCTTAAGCTCAGTGCCGAGAACATGGCCGTTCCAATGTGCAGTGGTTGTTTCGAGATCTCCAGCATCTAAGTACAGGCGAGGGTCAGATGTCTGCTCATGATAGAGTTTGTATCTATTGTGGCCAACAAATGAAATATCCAGCACCTGAGTAAAGGTGGATTTCAGATGTTTGCACACCCTGGATTTTGTGTCTATGATGACCGAGAAATGGAGGAGTGGCATCAAGAGGCCATGGAGGATTCCCCATGCTGATGCATGTGAGATGCTCCAAACAGCAAGGTTGTTTTTTCTACTGGACAGTTAGAGTCTGGTTTGTTTGCTCCAGGGCCCCCCATGTGAAAAGTATGGGTAGCAGAGCCCTTCCACATGGATGCCTGGAAAGCACACATCCATTGACTAATGCAGCTGAGGAACATGGAGGTTCTTTACGGTGCCTCTGGGGCGAAGCACCAAGGTCTTGAGTTGACATAGAATCTCTTGCAGATGTGTTACAATGCTGGTTTTTTACCAGGTAGATCTTAGAATGTGTTGGTGGCTAATGTGGCTGCAGGATTCTCCTACCCTGAGAGTTTAACACAGGTCGAAGAGCACGGCTACCTTCTGGGGACAGGAGATGTAGTGTTGTGTGGCTCAGGGACCACATGCTGTATCATAAGGTTGTATTCAAGAACAGGCCTTTGAAGACAGATGCCTGACAACCTAATATAGGGTTCCAATGAGTCCCATGGGCATGAGAGGTTCAATCTTCAGACTTAGTACAGTTGACTTGGGTGTCTGCCAGGATGTAGGTGATCAGGGTGTTTCAGACTGCACACTTATGTCCAGAGTAGCCTCCAATATTGGGGTGGCCACAGGGGCCTTGAATGTTTCAACCAACTCTGGAGGGTTTGGTTAACTGTGACATGCACAATTTCCATGGGGATGGCAAGCACAGTCCTGTGGTGTGGCTCCAGAGACTCCACCCTGGAGGGCATGTGAGCCATGGTTTTGGGAGGGAAGTCTGCAAACACAAACTCGGGTTAGGTTTAGTGGCTAGGTTATCGCAGGGCAATGTGTAGACCTGGAAGGCTACTCGTCAGGAACAGTAACTGGAATGACCCAAAGGCAGAAGCACAGGCTTTTATATCTGGATTGTGTGTCCAGGGTGGCCTCAGAATGCAGCTGTGGTCTCATGGGTCCATGGGAGATTTTTCCTCTAAGGATACTGGCGGCTCCCAATAGTTTGATAACTTTGGGGGATGGGAAGAGTGCTATTTTCGATCTTAGGTGTGCCCCAAAACAGAGATTCCAGAGATGGGCTCTGGGTCTGGGCGCCTGGAAAATCCCACCAAGGGATGGGATTTGGGCTTATGGGCAGACCAGGCCTGCAATGCAGGATCTTGGTGGTGCAACTGAGAGGGCTTGTTTGAAAGCATGCTCAGGCTGAGCATTACAATGCCTGTTTGTGCCTAGGGCGGCCCTCAGGAGTGGACGTGGTCCCATTGTCCATGTTCTGGCTCCCACCCTGAGGGATGGACACACATTCCAATGGCCAGGTTTACAGCCATGGGGAAAGAGAAAATATCTATTGTGCTTCATGTTCCCCCATAGGCAGGGATTACAGCAAAGTTCTGGGGACAGATGCCTGAATACCAAGGATGCATAGAGATGACAGATTTGGGCCATGTCCATTCTCACATGCTGGATATGGGCCCCATTCTCTGGCTGTCTGACACGAGGTCTGGGCTCAGGCTCTGTCAAACACAGCACTAGTGGCCAGAGAAGCCTATATATTGGGGTTCTCTCCAGGGCCGAGGAAACTGATCCTCATGTGGGGTTTCTGGCCAGACTCATGAAGCACTTCTTTCTGTGGGGCAGGCAGAATGCTGTCTTATGGATCCAGAATTCCCTATCAAGAGGGTTTGGGGACAAGTAGGGTGAGAATGCAATTGTAAACACCAGCTATGCTTAAATTGAGTGCCAAGCGGAAGTCAGTTTCAGTGTGCAGCAGCTTATACAAGATATCCAGCACCTGAGTAAGGGCAGATGTCAGATGTTTGCTCACACTGGAGTTTGTGTCTAGGATGACAACTAATGGAGGGGTGGCTTCAGGAGGCAATGGAGGATTACCCACGCTTAGGATTGTGAGATGCTCCAAACAACAAGGTTTCCTTCTAATGGACAGGAGGAGTCTGGTTTTTTTTTTCCTCCAGGGTCCCTCAAGTGGAAGTTTGCATAGCAGAGCCCTCCCGCATGCATGACTGGAAAGCACACGTCCAATGACCATTGCAGCTGAGGAACATGACAGGTTCCTTTTGGTGGTTCTGGTGCCAAGTGCCAAGGCCTTGAGTTGACTTGGAATCTCTTGCAGAGGTGTCCCAATACTGGTTTGTTACAAGGGAGGTCTTAGAATGTACTGGTGGCTAAGGGCTCATGAAGGATCTTCCTACCCTGAGCGTTTGGCACAGGTCGATGTGCACAGTTTCCATCTTGGGAGAGGAGATGTTCTGTTTTGTGGCTCAGGGTACATATGTTGTATCCTGATTTGGTATTCAAGAACAGGCCTCTGAGGACAGATGCTTGCAGCCTAATCTAGGGATCCAATGATGTCCTTGGTGCCCGTCAGGTTCAATTTTCTGACTAAGGACCATTGATATGGTTGTCTGACTGGATGTAGGTGATCAGGGTGTTTCAGACGGTGCATTTGCATCCAGAGCCACTTACAATATTGGGGTGAGCTCAGGGGCCTTGAAGGTTTCTCCTAAATTGGAGGCTTTGGGGAACTGTGATGGGCACAGTTTCCTTGGGGATGGCAGGCCCAGTCCTGTGGTAAGGCTTCAGAGACCACATCCTTGAGGATATGAGAGCCATGGTTTTGGGAGGGAAGTCTGCAATCACAAATTTAGGTTAGGGATATTGGCAAGGTGATCGCAGGTCCAATGCATAGACCTAGAGGGCAGCACGTCAGGAACTGTAATTAGGGTGACTAGAAGCTGCTAGCACAGGCTTTTCTATCTGGGTTGTTTGTCCAGGATAGGCTCTGAATGTAGACTTGGTCTCCTGGTTCAATGGGAGACTTTTCCTCTCTAAGGATCCTGGTGGATCTCCTCGATTGGTGGTTTTTCATAGAAGAAAAGAGTGCTCTTTTCCATCTTAGGGGTGCCCCAAAACAGGGAAGAATGCTGTTTTCCAACTTAGGCTTACACCAAAATAGGGATTCCAGAGATGGGCTCTGGGTCTGGGCGCCTGGATATCCCACCAAGTGTTAGGATTTGGGCCTAGGGGCATTCCAGGCCTGCAATGCAGGATCCTAATGGTGTAACTGAGAGGGCTTGTTTGAAAGCATGCTCAGCCTGAAGGTCATTATGCCTGTTTGTGCCCAGGGGGGCCCTCAGGAGAGGGCATAGTCTCATTGGCCATACAGCTGGATCCCACTTTGAGGGTTGGACACCCATCGCAACAGCCAGGCTTCCTGCCATGGAAAGAGGAGTTCTTTATTGTGCTTCAGGTTCCCCCATTGGCAGGGTTACAGGAAAGGTTTGTGGAAAGTTGCCTTAATACCAAGGATGTGGATAGATGACGGACTAAGAACTGCCAGGTAACAAAACAGCATAGTTACCCATGTTCATGACATTCCATGTCAAAATAAGCCCTTATTACTTCGCCCCAGAGCAACCAGAATGAACTTGCCATGTTCCTAAGCTGTAGTGGTCAGTGGAGGTTTGGTTTCCAGGCATCCATACGGGAGTGCTCTGCTACACAAACTTTGCACATGGCGGGGACCCTGGAGACAACAAAACAGAATGTCCCTGTCCGGTAGAAGGAAACCTTCTATTTGGAGCATCCCAAGCCCCAGCGTGGGAAATCCTCCATTTCCTCTTGAAGCCACCACTCCATTTGTCAGTCATCATAGACACAAACTCCAGCATGAGCAAACATCTGACATCCGCCCTTACTCAGGTGTTGGATTTTAATTCAATCGCTGCACACTGGAACTGCCTTTAGTTTGACCGAATTAAACCATAGCTTAGGTTTACAATTCCATCCTCAGCCTACTGGTCCACAAGCCCTATTGAGAGGGAATTCTGGAACTACAACACAATATTCTGCCTTCCCCATAGAAAGAAAAAGGGCCTGGAGAGTCTGCCCAGAAACTCCATATGATGATCAATCTTCTTGGTGGTAGACGGAACCCCAAATCATAGGCTGCCCTGGGCACTAGTGCTGTGTCTGACATAGCCGGAGCCAAGACCTAGTGTCAGCCACCCAGAGATCAGGGCCCATATCCAGCATGTGAGACCGGCTATGGCCCAAGTCTGTCTTCTCTTCTATCCTTGGTATTCAGGCATCTGTACCCACACCTTTGATGAAATCCTTGCCATTGGGGGAACCTGAAGCACAATAGAGAACTCCTCCTTCCCCATGGAAAGTATTCTGGCAGTTGGGATAGTTGTTCAACCCTCAAAGTGGAAGGCAGCTCCATGGCCAAGGAGACCATGTGCAATCATGATGGCTTTCCCGGGCACAATAAGGCATTGTGACCTTCAGCCTGAGCATGCTTTCAACCAAACGCTCTCAATTGTATCTCCAGGACCCCGAATTGCAGGCCTGGTACACACCTAGGCCCAAATCCTAACCCTGGTGGGATTTTACAGGGTCCCAGACACAGAGCCCGTATCTGGAATCCCTATTTTGGGGGACCCTTAAGATGGAAAACAGCACTCTTCCCTTCCATGAGATAGTCACCAAACTCTTGGCAGCCACCAGGTTCCTTGAGTGGAAAAATGTGCCATGGACCCATGAGACCACACCTGCATTCCGAGGCCATCCTGGACATACAATCCAGATACATATCATGTGCTACCACCTTCAAGTCATCGTATTTACAGTTCCTGACGAGCTGCCTTCCAGGTCTATGCATTGGGCCTGCCATCACCTTGCCATTAACCTAACCTGAGTTTGTGTTTGCAGACTTCCCTCCTAAAACCATGGCTCACATGACCTCCAGGTTCTGGTATCTGAAGCCAAACCACAAGACTGTGCCTGCAATCCTCAAGGAAACTGTGCCCATCACTTTTGCCCGATACCTCTAGATTAGGAGAAACCTGCAAGGCCCCTGAGCCCAGCCCAATAATGGAGGCCGCTCTGGGTGCAAATGCACAGTCTGAGACACCCTGATCACCTCCATCCAGGCAGACACCCAAGTCAATGGTCCTGAGTCAGAAGATTGAACCTGACATGCCCAGAGGACTATATTGGCACACTAGATTAGGTTTACAGGTAACTGTCCTCAGAGGCCTGTTCTGGAATATCAACTTATGATATAATATATAGTCCCTGAACCACAGAACAGAACATGTCCTCCCCGAAAAGGAAGTCATGCTCCTGGACCTGTGTCAAACCCTAAGGGTAGTTGGATCCTGAATGGCCCCTTAGCAACCAGCACATTCTATGATCTTCCTGGTAACAAACCATCATTGCGACCCATCTTCATGAGACTCCATGTCAACTCAATTCCCCAATACATTGCCCCAGAGCCACCAGAATGCACCTGCCATGTTCCTTAGCTGCAATGGTCAATGGAGGGGTGATTTCCAGGCATCCATGTGAGGTTCTCTGCTACACAAACTTTCCACATGGAGAAACCAGAGAAAACAAACCAGACTCCTCCTGTCCAGTAGAAAGAAACTTTGCTATTTGGAGCATCTCACAAGCCCCAGCATGGAAAATCCTCCATGGCCTCTTGATGCCACCCTTCCATTTGTGGGTAATTATAGACACAAACTCCAGTGTGAGCAAACATCTGACATCCACCCTTACTCAGGTGCTGGATATTCGAAATGGCAGCTGCACACTGGAACTGCCTTTTGCTTTGCACTGAACTTAACCATAGCTTTGTATTACTATTCTATCCTCACCATACTGGTCTGCAATATCTCTTGATAGGGAATTCTGGAGCCACAACGCAGTATTCTGTCTTCCACATAGAAAGAAGAAGGACCTGTTGAGTCTGCCCAGAAACTGCACATGAGGATCAATCTACTCAGACCACGAGGCAACCCTGATTAATAGTTTTCCCTGACCACTAGTGCTGTGTCTGACAGAGTCTAAGCCCCGACCTCGTGTCAGCCACCCAGAGGTGAGGACCCATATTTAGCATGAGAGATCAGCCATGGCCCTGGCCCTGGGCCATCATCTGTACCCATCCTTGGTATCCAGTTATCTGTCCCCCGAACTTTGCTGGAATTCCTGCCAATGGCGAACCTGAAGCACAATAGAGAACACCTCCTTCCCCATGGCAGGAATATTGGCTGTTGGGATGGTTGTCCAACCCTCAGCATGGGAGCCAGCTGCATGGCCTAGGAGACCATGCCCACTCCTGAGGGCCGACCTGGGCACAAGCAGGCATGGTTATCCTCAGCCTGAGCATGCTTTCAAACAAACACTCTCAGTTGCTCCTCCAGTACCAGCATTGCAGGCCTGGTATGCCCCTAGGCCCCAATCCTAACCCTTAGTGGGATTTTCCAGGTGCCCAGACCAAGAGTCCGTCTTAGAATCCCTGTTTGGGGCACCCTTAAGATGGAAAACAGCACTCTTCCCTTCCCTGAGAAAGGCACCAAACTATTGGGAGCCACCAGGATTCTTAGAGAGGAAAAATCTCCCATGGACCCATGAAAACAAACCTGCATTCCGAGGCCATCCTGTCCACACAATCCAGAGAGAAAAGTCTTTGCTACCGCCTTCGAGTCACTCTATTTACATTTTCTGATGAGCTGCCCTCCATGTCTATGCATTGGGCCTGTGATCATCTAGACACTAACCCTAACCCCAGTTTGTGTTTGCCGACTTCTCTCCCAAAACCATGGCTTACATGCCCACCAGGATGTGGTCCCTGGAGCCACATCACAGGAAAGTTCCTGCCATCCCCTAGAAAACTGTGCCCATCAGGTTGTCCAAACCCTCCAGTTTAGGAGAAACCTGCCAGGGCCCTGAACCCATCCCAATATTGGAGGTTTCTCTGGATGCAAACGTGCAGTCTGAAACACCCTGAGCACCGCCATCGAGGCAGACAGCCAAGTCAATGGTTCTGAGTCAGATGATTGAAATTGACATGGCCATAGGACTTCACTGGAACCCTAGATTGGGTCTTCAGACATCTGTTCTCAGAGTCCTGTTCTGGAATACCAAGTTATGATACAACATGTGGTCCCTGATCCCCACAACAGAACATCTCCTGTCTCCAGAAGGAAACTGTGCTCTTGGATCTATGTCCAACTTTCAGGGTAGATGGATCCTGCATGACCCATTAGCCCCAGCACCTTCTATGATTTCCCTGGTAACAAACCAGCATTGTGACCCATCTTCCTGTGACTTGATGCCAACTCAAGGTGTTGGTACTTTGCCCAAGAGCCATGAAACGAACCTGCCATGTTCCTCAGGAACAAAAGTCAATGGAGGTGTGCTTTCCAGGCATCCAAGAGGTAGTTCTCTGCTACACAAAAATTCCACATAGGGAGCCCGAGAGCAAACAAATAAGACTGCTCCTGTCAGGTTGAAGGAAACCTTGCTGTTTAGAGCATCTCACAAGCCCCAGCCTGGTAAGTCCTCCACATTCTCTTGATGCCAACCCTCCATTTGTCAGTCATCATAGACACAAATTCCAGCATGAGCAAACATCTGACACCTGCTCTTACTCAGGTGCTGGATATTCGAATCAGTCGTGCACACTGGAAATACCTTTCACTTGACACTGTATTCTTGCGTAGTTTGGGTTTATAATTCCATCCTCACCCTACTGGACCGCAAGTCCTCTTGAGAGGGAATTAGGGAGACAAAACGCAACATTCCGCCTTCCCCATAGAAAGAAGAAGGGCCTGGTGAGTCTGCCCAGAAACTCCCCATGAATATCAATCTACTTGGCCCTCGAGGGAACCCCGATTTATACTTTGCCCTGGCCACTAGCACTGTGTCTGAGAGAGCCTGAGCCCCAACCTCGTGTCAGCCACCCAGAGTGTGGGGCCCTTATCCAGCATGTGGGACTGGCCATGGCCCATGTAAGTCATCTCTACCCATCCTTGGTATTCCGGCAACTATCCCAGCCCTTTGCTGGAATCCCTACCAGTGGGGGAACTTGAAGCACAATTGAGAACTCCTCCTTCCCCATTGCAGGAAGCCTGACTGTTGCTATGGGTGCCCAACCCTCAGAATTAGAATCAGCTGCATGGCCAATGAGACAGCGCCCAATCCTAAGCGCCGCCTGGGCAAAAGCAGGCATTGTGTCCCTCAACCTTAGCATGCATTCAAACAAATGCTCTCAGTTGCTTCTCCAGGATACTGCATCGCAGGCCTGGTATGCCCTTAGGACCAAATCCTAACACTTCGTGGGATTTTCCATGCCAACATAGCCAGAGCCCGTCTCTGGAATCTCTGTTTTGAAGCACCCGTATGATGGAAAACAGCACTCTTCCCTCCCCTGAGAAAACTATTGGGAGCTGCCAGGATGCATAGAGAGGAAAAATCTCCCATGGCTCCATGAGACCACACCTTCATTCTGAGGCCATTCTGGACACACAATCCAGATACGAGACTGTGCTACCACCTTCGAGTCACCTGATTTACAGTTCAAGACGAGCTGCCCTACAGGCACCTCGCCATTAACCCTACCCCAAGCTTGTGTTTGCAGACTTCTCTTCCAAAATCATGGCTCACATGCCCTCCAGGATGGGTCTCTGGAGCCATACCACAGGAAATATCCTTCTATCACCAAGGAAATTGTGTCCATCACAGTTGCCCAAACCCTACAGATTAGGAGAAACCTGCAAGTCCCCTGAGCCAAGTCCAATATTGGAGGCCACTCTGGACACAAATGCGCAGTGTGCAACACCCTGATCACTTCCATCCAGGCAGACACACATTTCAATGGTCCTGAGTCAGAAGATTGAAACTGACAAGCTCCTAGGACCTCATTGGAAGCCTAGATTAGCTTTTCAGGCATTTCACCTCAGAGGCCTGTTTTGGAATACCAATATGATAGAACATATGATCCCTGAACCCCACAATAGAATATCTCCTGTCCCCAGATGGAATTCGTGCTCTTCAACTTGTGTCAAGCCTCAGGGTATATGAATTCTGCACAGCCCCTTAGCCACCAGCACATTCTAAGATCTCCCTGGTAACAAACCAGCATTGTGCCCCATCTTCATGAGATTCCATGTCACTTCAAGTTCTTGGCAATTCTCCCCAGAGCCACTAGAAAGAAACTGCCATGTTCCTCACCTGAAGTGGTCAGTGGAGGTGTGCTTTCCAGGCATCCATGTGGGAGTGCTATTCTACTTAGTCTTTCCACATGTGGGACCCTGGAGCAAACAAACCAGACTGCCACTGACCAGTAGAAGGGAACCTTCTGTTTGGAGCATCTCAGAAACACCAGCATGAGAAATCCTCCATGGCCTCTTGACACAACTCCTCCATTTGTCAGTCATCATACACAAAAACTCCAGCATGAGCAAACATCTGAAATCTGCCCTTATTTAGGTTCTGTATTTTCTTTTCCACCGCTGCACACTGGAACTGCGTTTCACTTGACACTGAATTTAACAATAGCTTGGGTTTAGAATTCCATCCTCAGACTCCTGGTCCGCAAGCCCTCTAGAGAGGGAATTTGGAGCCACAAGGCAACATTCTGCATTCCCACTAGAAAGAAATAGGGCCTGGTGAATCTTCCCAGAAACTCCACAAGAGGACCAATCTACTTGGCACTCGATGGAACCTTGATTTATAGGCTGTCTTGGGCACTAATACTAGTACTAGTACCAGTACTGTGTCTGACAGAGCCTGAGCCAAGACCTAGTTTCAGGCATCCAGAGATATGAACCCATATCCAGCATGTGAGATTGGCCAGGGCCCAAGTCCATCATCTCTACCCGTCCTTGGTATTCAGGCACCTGTCCCCAGACCTTTCGTGGAATCCCTACCAATGGGGTAACCTAAAGCACAATAGAGAACTCTTCCTTCCCCATGGTAGGAATCCTGGCTGTTGATATGGGTGTCCAAACCTCAAAGTGGGAGCCAGCTGCATGGCCAAGGAGACAATGCCCACTCATGAGGGCTGCCCTGGGCACAAGTAGCCATTGTGACCCTCAGCTTGATCATGCCTTCAAAAAAATGCTCTTAGTTGCACCTCCAGGATCCTGCATTGCAGGCCTGATATGCCCTTAAGCCCAAATCCTAACACATCGTGGGATGTTCCATGTGTACATACCCAGAGCCCGTCACTGGAATCCCTGTTTTGAGGCACCCCTAAGATGGAAAACAGCACTCTTCGCTTCCCTGAGAAAGCCACCAAACTAATGGGAACCACCAGGATCCTTGAGAAGAAAATTCTCCCATGGTCCCATGAGTCCACACCTGTATTGCGAGGCCAGTGTGGATATGCTATCCAGATACAAGAGACTGTGCTACTGGCTTCGAGTCACCTGATTTACAGTTCCTGACGTGCTGCCCTCCAGGTCTTTGGATTGGGACTGCGAACACCTCTCAACTAACCCTATCCTGAGTTTGTGTTTGCAGATCTCTCTCTAAAAACCATAGCTCACATGCCCTCCAAGATGGGGCCCCTAGAGTCACACCACAAGACTGTGCTTGCCATCCCCAAGGAAACTGGGCCCATCACAGTTGCCCAAACCCTCCTGATTAGGAGAAACCTGGAAGGCTCCTGAGCACATCCCAATATTGGAGGCTGCTCTGGATGCAAATGCGCAGTTTGAAACACCCTGATCACCTCCATCCAGGCAGACACCCAAGTCAATGGTCCTGAGTCAGATAATTGAACCTGACATGGCCCTAGGACCTCATTGGAAGAGGGATTAGTTTTTCAGGCACCTGTCCTCAGAGGCCTCTTCTGGAATACCAACTTGTGATACAAATTATGGTCTCTGAACCCCAGAACAGAAAATCTCCTATCCCCAGATGGAAGCCGTGCTCTTGGACCTATTTTCAGCCATCAGGGTATATGAATTCTTCACAGCCCCTTAGCCACCAGAATATTCTAATATCTCCCCTGTAACAACCTGCATTGTGACCCATATTCACGAGGCTCCATGTCAACTCAAGGCCCTGGTATTTGCCCCAGAGCCATCAGTACGAACATGCCATGTTCTTCAGCTGAAATGGTCAATGGAGATGTATTTTCCAGGCCTCCATATGGGAGTTCTCTGCTACACAAATTTTCCACATGTGAAACTGGAGCAAACAAACCAGACTCCCCTTGTCAGGTAGAAAAAAACTTTGATGTTTGGAGCATTTAACAAGCCCCAGGGTGGGAAATCCTCCATGGCCTCTTGACACCACCTCTCCATTTGTTGGTCATCATAGACACAAACTCCAGCCTGAGCAAACATCTGACATCCGCCCATATTCAGGTGCTGATATTGGAATCAGCTGCTGCACACTGGAACTGCCTTTCGCTTCACAATGAATTTAAGCCTAGCTTCAGACTACAATTTTATCCTCACCCTACTGGTCTGCCATATCTCTTGATAGGGAATTCTGGAGCCACAACACAACATTCTGCCTTCTACATAGATAGAAGGACCTGGTGAGTCTGCCCAGAAACTGCACATGAGGATCAATATACTCAGCCCAGGAGGGAACCCCTATTTATAGTTTGCCCTGGCCAGTAGTGCTGTCTCTGACAGAGCCTGAGCCCTGACCTCGTGTCAGCAACCCAGAGGGTGGGGCCCACATCAACCATGTGAGGCCGGCCATGGCCCAGGGCTGTCATTACTACCCATCCTTGGTATTCAGGCATCTGTCCCCTAGATCTTAGCTGGAATCCCTACCAATGGGGGAACCTGAAGCACAATAGAGAATTCCTCCTTCGCCATGGCAGGAATCCTGGCTTTCGGATGGGTGTCCAACCCTAAGAATGGGAACTGGCTGCATGGCTGAGTAGACATCGCCCACTCCTGATGGCCTCCTGGGCACAAGCAGGCATTGGGACCCTCAGATTGAGCATACTTTCAAACAAACGCTCTCAGTTGCACCTCCAGGATCCCACATTGCAGGCCTGGTATGGCCCTAGGCCTAAATATTAACCCTTGGTGGGATTTTCCAAGCACTTAGACCCAGAGCTCATCTCTGGAATGCCTGTTTTGGGGCATGCCTAAGCTGGAAAACAGAACTAATCCCTTCCCCGAGAAATCCAACAAACTATTGAGAACCGCCAGGATCCTTGAGAGGAAAAATCTCCCATGGACCCTTGAGACCACACCTGCATTAAAGGCCATCCTGGAAATTAAATCCAGATACAATTACCTGTGCTACCGCGTTTGAGTCACGTGATTTACAGTTCCAGACTTGCTGCCCTCCTGGTCTATGGATTGGGACTACGATCACCTTGCCACTAACCCTAACCTAAGTTTGTGTTTGCAGACTTCTCTCTCAAAATCATGGCGCACATGTCCTCCAGGATGGGGTCTCTGGAGTCACACCACAGGACTGTTCCTGCAATCCCCAAGGAAACTGCCCATCACAGTTGTCCAAAAACTCCATATAAGGAGAAACCTGCAAGGAACCTGAGCCAACCTAGTATTGGATGCCACTCTGGACACAAATGCACAGTCTGAAACACCCTGATCACCTGCATCCAGTCAGACACCAGAGTCAATGATCCTGAGTCAGAAGATAGAATGACATTCCCCTAGGACCTCATTCAAACCCTAGATTAGGTTTTCAGGCTTCTGTCCTCAGAGGCCTGTTCTGGATTACCAACTTATGATACAACATATGGCCGCTGAGCCCCACAACAGAATATCTCCTGCCCCCAGACGGAATCCGGGATCTTGGGCCTGTGTCAAATCCTCAGGCTAGATGAATCCTGCATGGCCCATTAACCACCAGCACATTCTAAGATCTCCCTGGTAACAAACCAAAATTTTGACCCATATTCATGAGGTTCCATGTCCAATACAGTCTTTATTTCTTCGTCTCAAAGCCACCAGATGCCATGTTCCTCTGCTGTCATGGTCAAGGTGTGCTTTCCAGGCATCCATGTGGGAGAGCTATGGTATCCGAACTTTCCACATGGGGAACACTGGAGGAAACAAATCAGACAGCCCCTGCCCGGTAGAAGGAAACCTTGCTGTTTGGAGCATCTCAAAAACACCAGCTTGGGAAATCCTCCATGGCCTCTTGACGCCACCCCTCCATTTGTGGGTCATCATAGACACAAACTCCAGCATGGGCAAATATCTGACATCCACCCTTACTCAAGTGCTGAATATTCGATTCAACCATTGCACACTGCAAGTTCCTTTCGCTTGATACAGAATGTAACCATAGCTTAGGTTTACAATTCCATCCTCAGCCTCCTGGTCTGCAAGCCCTCTTGATAGGGAATTCTGGAGCCACAACGCAGCATTCTGCCTTCCCCTTACAAACAAGAAGGGCCTGGTGAGTCTGTCCAGAAACTGCACATGACAATCAATCTGTTCGTTGTTCAAGGGAAAGGTTTCCCTTTATAGGCTGCCCTGGGCACTAGTGTTGTGTCTGACAGAGCCCGAGCAAAACCTTCTGTCAACCATACAGAGATCAGTGCCCATATTCAGCATGTGAGACCAGCCATGGCCCAAGTCCATCACCTCTACCCATATTTGGTATTCAGGCATCTGTCCCTAGACCTTTGCTGTAATCCCTTCCAATGGGGGAATCTGAAGCACAATAGAGAACTCCTCCTTCCCCGTGGCAGGATCCTGGCTGTTGGGATGGGTGTCCAACCTCAAATTGGGCACTGGCTGCATGGCCAAGGAGATTACGCCCACTTGTGAGAGCCGCCATGGGCACAAGCAGGCAATGTGAACCTCAGCCTGAGAATGATTTCAAACAAGTCTTCTCACTTGACCCAAAAATATCCCACATTGCAGGCCAGGTATGCCCCTTGGCCCAAATCCTAACACTTAGTGGGATTATCCAGGAGTCCAGACCCAGAGCCAGTCTCTGGAATTCCCTATTTTGGGGAACCTCCAAGAGGGAAAACAACACTCTTCCCTTCCACAAGAAAGCCACAAAACTATTGGGAGCCGCCAGGTAACTTAGAGAGGAAAAACCTCCATGGACCCATTAGACCACACCTGCATTCCATGGCCTAGCTGGACACCTAATACAGATACAAAAGCCTGTGCTACTGCCTTTGAGTCATCTAATTTACAATTCCTGACCAGTTGCTTTCCAAGTCTATGCATTGGGCCTGCGATCACCTCGCCACTAACACTAACCCGAGTTTGTGTATGCAGACTTCTCTCCTAAAACCATGGCTCACATGCCCTCCAGGTAGTGGTATCTGGAGCCACACCTAAGAACTATGCCTGCCTTTCTGAAGGAAACTGTGCCCATCACTGTTGCCCAAAATATCTAGATTAGGAGAAACCTGCAAGGCCCCTGAGAGCACCTCAATATTGGAGGCCACTCTAGACTCAAATTCGCAGTCTGAAAAACCCTGATCACCTCCATCCAGGCAGACACCCAAGTCAATGGTCCTGAGTCAGAAGATTGAACCTAACATGCCCCAAGGACTTCATTGGAACACTAGATTAGGTTTTCAGGTATCAGTTTTCAGAGGCCTGTTCTGGAATACCAACTTATGATACAACATGTGGTCCCTGAGCCACAGAACAGAATATCTCCTGGACCCGGAAGGAAGCCATGCTCATGGACCTGTGTCAAACCCTCAGGATAGATAAATCCTACACAGCCCTTTAGCAACCAGCACATTCTATGATCTCCCTGGTAACAAACCAGCATTGTGACCCATCTTCATGAGACTCCATGTCAACTCAAGACGTTGATACTATGCGCCAGAGCCACCAAAATGAACCTGCCATGTTCCTCAGCTCCAATGGTCAATGGAGGGGTGCTTTCTAGGCATCCATGCGGGAGTGCTCTGCTACACAAACTTTCCACATGAATAAACCAGAGAAAACAAACCAGACTCCTCCTGTCTGGTAGAAAGAAACTTTGCTATTTGGATCATCTCACAAGCCCCAAGATGGGAAATCCTCCATGGACTCTTGATGCCACCCCTCCATTTGTCGGTCATCATAGACACAAACTCCAGCCTGAGCAAACATCTGACATCTGCCCATACTCAGGTGCTGATATTGGCATCAGCAGCTGCACACTGGAACTGTCTTTTGACTAGCAATGAATATAACCCCAGCTTCGGATTACAAATCCATCCTCACCCTACTGGCCCGTAACATCTCTTGATAAGGACTTCTGGAGTCACAACACAGCATTCTTCTTTCCCCATAGAAAGAAGAAGGACCTGGTGAGTCTGCCCAGAAACTGTACATGAGGATCAATCCACTCGGCCCGCGAGGGAACCCTGATTTATAGTTTGCCCTGGCCACTAGTGCTGTGGCTGACAGAGCCTGAGCCCCGACCTCATGTCAGCCACCCAGAAGGTGGGGCCCATATCCAGCATGTGAGAACGGTGATGGCCCATGTCCGTCATCTCTACGGACTGTCATCCACGGTATTCAGGCATCTGTCCCCTAGACCTTTGCTGGAATCCCTACCAATGGGCGAACCTGAAGCACAACAGAGAACTCCTTCCCTATGACAGGAATTCTAGCTTTTGGATGGGTGTCCAACACTCAGAATGGGATCCAGCTGCATGGGCAATGAGACCACACCAACTCCTGAGGGCTGCCTGGGCACAAGCAGGCATTGTGACCCTAAACTTGAGCATGCTTTAAAACAAGTGCTCTCAGTTGCACCTCCAGGACCCACATTGCAGGCCTTGTACTCCCCTATTCCCAAATCCTAAACCTTGGTGGGATTTTCCATGCACAAATACTTAAAGCCTGTCTATGGAATACCTGTCCTGTGGCACCCATAAGATGGAAAACAACACTCTTCCTTTCCCTGAGAAAGCCACCAAACTATTGAGACCTGCCAGGATCCTTGAGAGGAAATATCTACCATGGAACCATGAGACCACACCTGCATTCCAAGGCCATCCTGTAAATACAATCCAGATACAATAGGCAGTGCTACTGCCTTCAAATCACCTGATTTACAGTTCCTGACTTGCTGCCTTCTAGGTCTATGCATTGGGCCAGCAATCACCATGCCGCTAACCCTAAACCGAGTTTGTTTTTGTAGACTTCTCTCCCAAAAGCATGGCTCACATGCCCCCCAGAATGGGGTCTCTGGAGCCACACCAAAGGATTGTGCCTGGCATCCTCAAGGAAACTGTGCCCGAACAGTTGCCAAAACCCTCCAGTAAAGGAGAAAACTGCAATGCCCATGAGCTCACCACAATATTGGATGCCACTCTGGACGCAAATGCGCAGTCTAAAATACCTGATCACCTCCACCCACGCAGACACCAGAGTCAATGTTTCTGAGTAAGAAGATTGAACCTGACATGCCCCTAGGACTTCATTGAAACCCTAGGTTAGGTTTTCAGGCATCTGTCATCAGAGGCCTGTTCTGGAATACCAACTTATGGAACAACATATGGTCCCTGAGCCACACAGCAGAACATCTCCTGTCCCCAGACGGAATCCGGGCTCCTGGACCTGTGTCAAATCCTCAGGGTAGATGAATCCTGCATGGCCCCTTAGCCACCAGCACATTCTTAGATCTCCATGGTAACAAACCAGCATTGTGACCTAACTTCATGAAATTCCATGATCAATCCAGTATTTGGTACTTCGCCTCAGAGCCACCATAATGAACCTGCCATGTTCCTCAGCAGCAATGGAGGTGTGCTTTACAGGCATCCATGCGGGAGAGCTATGCTACCCATTCTTGCCACATGTGGGACCCTGGAGCCAGCAAACCAGACTGCCCCTGTCCGGTAGAAGGAAACCTTGCTGTTTGGAGCATCTCAAAAACACCAGCTTGGGAAATCCTCCAAGGCCTCTTGACACCACCCCTCCATTTGTGGGTCATCATAGACACAAACTCCAGCATGAGCAAATATCAGACATCCACCCTTACTCAAGTGCTGAATATTCGATTCAACCATTGCACACTGCAAGTTCCTTTCGCTTGATACAGAATGTAACCATAGCTTAGATTTACAATTCCATCCTCAGCCTCCTGGTCCGCAAGCCCTCTTGATAGGGAATTCTAGAGCCACAAAGCAGCATTCTGCCTTCCCCTTACAAACAAGAAGGGCCTGGTGAGTCTGCCCAGAAACCGTACATGAGAATCAATCTGCTCGGCACTCGAGGGAACCCCAATTTATAGGCTGCCCTGGGCACTAGTGCTGTGTCTGACAGAGCCTGAGCCAAGACCTAGTGTCAGCCACCCAGTGATTGGGGCCCATATCCACGATTTGATACTGGCCATGGCCCATGTCCGTCATCTTTACCCATCCTTGGTATTCAGGCATCTGTCCCCAGACCTTTGCTGGAATCCCCACTAATGGGGGAACCTGAAGCACTATAGAGAACTCCTCTTTCCCCATGGCAGTATTCTGGCTGTTGGGATGGGTGTCCAACCCTCAACGTGGGGGCCAACTGCATGGCCAATCTGACCATGCCCACTCATGAGGGCCACCTGGGCATAAGCAGGTATTGTGACCCTCAGCCTGAGAATGATTTCAAACAAGCCCTCTCGGTTGCACCTCCAGGATCCTGCATGCAGGCCTGGTACGCCACTAGGCCCAAATCCTAACACTTGGTGGAATTTTCCAGGGGACCAAACCCAGAGCCCGTCTCTGGAATCCGTATTTTGGGGCACCCCTAACATGAAAAACAGCACTTTTCCCTTCCCCGAGAAAGCCACCAACTATTGGGAGCCACCAGGATCCTTAGAGAGGAAAAATCTCCCATAGACCCATGAGGCCACAACTGCATTCTGAGGCCATCCTGGACACACAATCCAGAGAAAAAGCCTGTGCTCCTGCCTTTGAGACACCCGATTAACAGTTCCTGAAGAGCTGCCATCCATGTCTATGCATTGGGCCTGTGATCACCTTGCCACTAACCCTAACCCAAGTTTGTGTTTTCAGACTTCCCTCCTAAAACTATGGCTCACATGCCCTCCAGTTTGTGATAACTGGAGCCACACCACGGGATTGTACCTGTCTTCCCAAAGGAAACTGTGCTTGTCACTATTAAACAAACCCTCTATATTAGGAGAAACCTGCCAGGCCCCTAAGCCCAGCCCAATATTGGAGGCCACTCTGGACACAAATGCACAGTCTGACACACCATATCACCTACATCCAGGCTGATATTCAAGTCAATGGTCCTGAGACAGAAGATTGAACCTGACATGCCCCTAGGATTCACTGGAACACTAGAATAGGTTTTCAGGTATCTGTGCTCAGAGGGCTGTTCTGAATATCAACATATGATACAGCATGGTCACTGAGCCACACTACAGAACATCTCCTGTCCTTAGAAGAAAGCTGTGCTCTGGACCTGTGTCAAACAGTCTGTGTAGATGAATCCTTCAAGGCCCCCTGGCAACCAGCACATTCTATGATCTCCCTGACAACATACCAGCATTGTGACTCATCTTCATGAGACTCCATGACAACTCAAGCCCTTGGTACTTCGCCCCAGAGCCACCAGAATGAAACTGCCATGTTCCTCTGCTGCCATGGTCAATGTAGGTGTACTTTCCAGGCATCCAGTGGGAATGCTCTGATACCAACTTTCCACATGGGGAACCCTGGAGGAAACAAACAAGACTCCCCTGTACGGTAAAAGGAATCTTTGCTGTATAGAGTATCTCACAAGCCTGAGCATGGGTAATCCTCCATGGCCTCTTTAGGCCACCCATCCATTTGTTGGTCATCATAGACACTAACTCCAGCGTGAGTAATCAACTTACATCTGTGCTTACTCAAGTGCTGGATATTTGAATCATCTGGAATTGCCTTATGCTTGGCACTGAATTTAAAAGTAGCTTGGCGGGACGCCTGGGTGGCTCAGTTGGTTAAGCAGCTGCCTTCGGCTCAGGTCATGATCCCAGCATCCTGGGATCGAGTCCCATATCGGGCTCCTTGCTCCGCAGGGAGCCTGCTTCTCCGTCTGACTCTGCCTTCCACTCTGTCTGCCTGTGCTCGCTCTCGCTCACTCTCTCTGACAAATAAATAAAATCTTTAAATAAAAAAAAGTAGCTTGGGTTTGCAATTCCATCCTCACCCTGGTGTTCAGTAAGCTCTCTTGATAGGGAATTCTGAAGCCACAACAGAGCATTCTGCCTTCCCCATAAAAGAAAAAACGGCCTGGTTAGACTGCCCAGAAACCTTACATGAGGATAAATCTGCTCAACCCTCGAGTGAACCCCATTTATAGGTTTCCCTGGCCACTAGCGCTGTGTCTGACAGATCCTCGTCTCCGACCTCGTGTCAGGACCCAGAGACTGGGATCCATCTCCAGAATGTGAGACCGGCCATGGCCCAGGGCTGTCATCTCTACCCATTCTTGATTCAGGCATCTGTCCCCAGACATTTGCTGGAATCCCTGCCAATGGGGGACCCGGAAGCAAAATAGGGAAATCCTCCTTCCCCATGGCAGGAATGATGGCTCTTGGGATGGGTTTCCAGACCTCAGAGTGGTAGCCAGCTGAATGGCCAATGAGAACCCGCCCACTCATGAGGGCCGCCCTGGCCACAAGCATGCATTGTGACCCCCAACCTGAGCATGCTTTCAAACAAACGCTCTCAGTTGCATCTCCAGAATCCAAATTTGCAGGCCTGATATGCCCCTAAGCACAAATCCTAACACCTGGTGGGATTTTTCAGGGGCCCAGAAACACAGCCTGTCTCTGGAATCCCTGTTTTGGGACACCCCTAAGAAGGAAAATAGCACTCTTCCCTTCGCCAAGAAAGCCACCATAGTATAGGAAACCGCTAGGATCCTTGAGAGGAAACATCTCCCATGGATCCATGAGACCACACGTGCATTCCGAGGCCATTTTGGACACAAAAGCCAGATACATAAGCCTGTGCTACCACCTTCAACGCAACTAATTTATAGTTCCTGAGGAGCTGCCCTCCAGGTCTATGCATTGGGCCTGCAATCACCTCACCGCTAACCTTAACCCGAGTTTGTGTTTGCTGACTTCTATCCCAAAACCATGGCTCATATATCCTCCAGGATGGGGTCTCTGGAGCCATACTGCAGGACTGTGCCTGCCATCCCCCCAAAAAATGTGTCCATCACATTTGCCTAAAACCTCGAGATAAGGAGAAACCTGCAAGGCCCCTGAGCCCACCCCAATACTGGAGGCCTCTCTGTACACAAATATGCAGTCTGAAATACGCTGATCACCTGAATCCAGGCAGATACCCACGTCAGTGTTCCTCAGTCAGAAGATTGAACCTGACATGCTCCTATGACCTCATTGTAACCCCTGATTAGATTTTCAGGCATCTGTAATCAGAGACCTGTTCTGGAGTACCAACTTAAGATACAACATATGGTCCCTGATCCCCACAACAGAACTTCTCCTTTCTCCAGATGGAAGCCGTGATCTTGGAACTCTGTCAAACCCTCAGGGTAGATGAATCCTACTCGGCCTGTACCCATCAGCAGATTCTAAGATCTCACTGGTAACAAGCCAGCATTGTGAGCCATCTTTATGAGATTTCATGTCAACTCCAGTCCTTGGTACTTCGCCCCAGAGCCTCCAGAACGAACCTGCCATGTTCCTCAGCTGCAATGTTCAGTGGAAGTGTGCTTTACAGGCATCCATGTGTGAGTGCTCTGCTACCCAAACTTTCCACATGGGGGACTCTCGAGTAAACAAATCTGACTGCCCTGTCCTGTAGAAGGAAACCTTGCTATTTGGAGCATCTCACAAGCTCAAGGGCGGGAAACCCTCTATGGCCTCTTTTCAACTCCCCTCCATTTGTCAGTCATTATAGACACAAACTGCAGCTTGAGCAAACATCTGACGTCTGCGCTTACTCAGGTGCTGGATATTAGAATCAGCCACTGCACACTGGAAATGCCATTCGCTTGTCACTGAATTTATTCATAGCTTGGGTTTACAATTCCATCATCACCCTACTGGTCTGCAAGCCCTCATGATAGGGAATTCTGCAGCCACAACACAGCATTCTGCCTTCCCAATAGAAAGAAGAAGGGCCTGGTGAGTCTTCCCAGAACTCCACATTATGATCAATCTACTTGTCCCTTGAGGGAACCCCTAATTATAGACAGCCCTGGCCCCTAGTGCTGTGTCTGACAGAGCTTGAGCTCAGACCTCGTGTCAGCCACCCAGAGGGCGGGACCCATATCCCGCATGTGAGACTGGCCACGGACCAGAGCCGTCATCTTTACCCATCCTTGGTATTTAGGCATGTGTCCCCAGACCTTTCCTGGAATCCCTACCAATGAGGGAACCTGAATCACAATAGAGAAATCCTCATTCCCCATGGCAGGATTCCTGGAAGTTTGGAAGGGTGTCCAACACTCAGAGTGTTAGCCTACTGCATGGCCATTGAGAACACCCCCACTCCTAAGGGCCGCCCTATGGAAAAGCTGGCATAGTGACCCTCAACCTGAGCATGCTTTCAAACTAACACTCTCAGTTGTACCTCCAGGACTTGCATTGGAGGCCTGGTAAGCCCCTATGCCCAAATCATAACCCTTGGTGGGTATTTCCAGGTGCCCAGAGCCAGAGCACATCTCTGCAATCCCTGTTATGGGACACCCTTAATATGGAAAACAGAACTCTTTCCTCTCTGAGAAAGCCACCACATTATAAGGAGCCGCCAGGATACTTGAGAGGAAATATCACCCATGGACACCTGAGACCACACCTGCATTCTTAGTCCATCGTGGATACACAATCCACATAAAAAAGCCTGTGCTACCGCCTTCGAGGCATGCGATTTACATTTCCCAACGAGCTTCCCTCCAGGAGTATGCATTGGGCCTACAATCACTTCGCCACTAAACCTAACCCGTGTTTGTGTTTGCAGACTTCCCTCCCAAAACCATGGTTCTCATCGCCTCCAGCATGGGGTCTCTGGAGCCACACCACAGGACTGTGCCCACCATTGCCAATGAAACTGTGCCCGTCAAATTGACTTTCTTTCCAGATTAGGAGAAACCTGCAAGGCCCCTGAGCCCACGCCAATACTGGTTGCCACTCTGTACACAAATGCACAGTCTGGAACACCCTGATCACCTACATCTAGGCAGACATTGAAGTCATTGATCCTGAATCAGAGGATTGAACCTTACATTCCGTTCGGATTTTATTGGAACCCTAGATTAAATTTTCAGGCATCTATCCTCAGAGGCCTGTTCTGCAATACCAAATTATGATATATTTGGTCCGTTAGCCCCACAACAGAACATCTCTGGTCCGAGAAGGAAACCGTGCTCTTTGACCAGTGTCAAACCCTCAGGGTAGATGAATCCTACATGGTCCCTTAGCCACCAGCACACTGTAAGGTCTCCATGGTAACAAACCTGCATTATGACCCATCTTCATGAGACTCCATGTCAACTCCAGGCCTTGGTACTTCACCCCAGAGCCACCAGAACGAATCGGCCATGTTTCTCAGCTGCAATTTTCAATGGAGTTGTGCTCTTCAGGCATCCATGTGGGAGTGCTCTGCTACCCAAACTTTCCACAGGGGGGACCCTGGAGCAAATAAACCAGACTCCCCCTGTCTGGTAAAAGGAAACTTTGGTGTTTGGAGCATCTCACAAGCCCCAGCATGTGAAATCCTCCATGGCCTCTTGACGCCACCCCTCCATTTGTCGGTCATCATAGATAAAAACTCCAGCATGAGGAAACGTATGACATTCACCTTTACTCCGGTGCTTGATATCTGGAATCAGCCACTGCACACTGGAACTGCCTTTCACTTGGCACTGAATTGAACCTTAGCTTGAGTTTACAATTCCATCCTCACCCTACTGGTCCCCAAGCCCTCTTGATAGGGAATTCTGGTGCCACAATGCAGCTTTTTGTCTTCCCCTTAGAAAGAAGAAGGGCATGGTGATTCTGCCCAGAAACTCTGCATGAGGATCAATCTGCTCGGCCCTGGAGGGATCCCTGATTCATACTCAGCCCTGGCCACTAGTTCTGTGTCTGACAGAGCCTAAGCGCTCAATTCATGTCAGCTACTCAGAGAGTAAGGCCCATATACAGCATGTGAGACTGGCCATGTCTCAGGTCCCTTATCTCTACCCATCCTTGGTATTCAGGCATCTGTCCCCAGACATTTGCTAGAATCCCTGCTAATGGGGGAACCTGAGGCACAATAGAGAATTCCTCCTTTTCCATGGCAGGAATCCTGGTAGTTGGGATGGGTGTCCTACATTAAAGTGGTAGCCAGCTGCATGACCAAGGAGACAACTCCCACTCATAAGGGCTGCCCTAATCACATCAGGCACTGTGACACTCAGACTAGCATGCTTTCAAACAAACGCTCTCAGTTGCACCTCCAAGTCACACACTGTAGGTCTGGTAATCCCCTAGGCCCAAATCCTAACCCTGGTGGGATTTTCCAAGCACCCAGACTCACAGCCCATCTCTGGAATCCCTGTTTGGGGAACCTCTAAGATGGAAAACAGCACTCTTACATTCAAACGAGAAAGCCACCATACTATTGGGAGCTGCCAGGATCCGTAGAGAGGAAAAGACTCTCATGGAACCATTAGAACACATCTGCATTCCAAGGCTATCATGGACACACAATCCAGATACAAAAGCCAGTGCTAGTGCCTTCGAGGTACGTGATTTACAGTTCCTGATGATCTGCCCTCCAGGTCTATGCATTGGGCCTACGATCACCTCACAACTCAACCTAACCCGAGTTTGTGATTGCAGACTTCTCTCCCAAAACCATGGCTTACATGCCCTCCACCATGGAGTTTCTGGAGCCACACCACAGGACTGTGCCTGCCACTCCCAAGGAAATCGTGCCCACAAATTTGCCTAAACATTCAAGATTAGGAGAAACCTGCAAGGCCCCAGAGCCAACCCCAATATTGGAGGCCACTCTGTACACAAAGGCACAGTCAGAAACACCCTGATCTCCTACATATAGGCAGACACCGAAGTCAATGGTCCTGAGTCGGATGATTGAACCTGACATTCCCCTTGGACTTCATTGGAACCCTAGATGAAGTTTTCAGGCATCTGTCCTCAGAGGCCTGTTCTGGAATACCAACTTATGATACAATATTTGGTCCGTGAGCCCCACAACAGAATATCTCCGATCCCCAGAAAGAAACCGTGTTCTTCGACTGGTGTCAAACCCTCGGGATAGACGAATCATACATGGCCCCTTAGCCACCAGCACATAGTAAGATTTCCGTGGTAACAAAACTGCATTGTGACCCATCTTCATGAGAATCCAGGCCTTGGTACTTTGCCCTAGAGCAACCAGAATGAATCTGCCATGTTCCTCAGCTGCAATGGTCAATGGAGGTGTGCTTTCCAGTATCCACGTGTGAGTACTATGCTACCCAAAGTTTTCACATGGGGGAACCTGGTGTAAACAAACCAGACTTCCCCTGTCCAGTAGAAGGAAACCTTATGTTTGGATCAACTCACGGGCCTCAGCGTGTAAACTGCTCCATGGCCTCTTGAGGCCACCACTCCATTGGTCGGTCATCATAGACACAAAGTCCAGTGTGAGCAAACATCTGACATGCACCCTTATCCCGGTGCTGGATGTCCTGAATAAACCACTGCACATTGGAACTGCCTTCCACTTGGCACTGAATTGAACCATAGCTTGTGTTTACAATTTCATCCTCACCTGACTGGTCCCCAAGCCCTCTTGATAGGGAAATCTGGGGCCACAACGCAGCATTCTGCCTTCCCCATTGAATGAAGAAATGGCTGGTTAATCTGCCCTGAAAACCCACATGAGGATCAATCAGGTCGGCCCTCGAGTCAACACTGATTTATAGGCTGCCATGGCCACTAGTGCCGTGTCTGACAGAGCCTGAACCCGACTGAGTTTCAGCCACTAGAGAGCAGGCCCCATATCTAGCATTTGGGATTGCCATGGCCCAAGTATGTCATCTCTACCCATCCTTGATATTCAGGCACCTGTCCCCAGACCTTGGCAGGGATCCCTGCCAATTAGGGAACCTGAAGCACAATAGAGAACTCTTCTTTCCCCATGGCAATAAACCTGGCTTTTGGGATGGGTGTCCAACCCTCAAAGGGGGAGCCAGTTACAACATCAATGACACCACACACACTCCTGAGGGCTACCCTGGGCACAAACAGGCATTGTGACCCTCAGCCTGAGCATGCTTTCAAACAATCCCTCTCAGTTTCACCACCATGATCCCTCATTGCAGGCCTGGTATGCCTCTAGGTTCAAATCTTAAAACTTGGTGGGATTTTCGAGGTGCCCAGACCTAGAGACCGTCTCTGGAATTTTTGTTTTGGTGCACCCTTCAGATGGAAAACAGCACTCATCCCTTCCCCGAAAAAGTCACCAAATTATGAGGAGCCACCAGGATCCATAGAGAGGCAATGTCTCCCATGGACCTATGAGAACACACCTGCATTCCGAGGCCATCCTGGACACACAATCCGGAGAGAAAAGCCTGTGCTACTGCCTTCCATTCACCCTAATTACAGTTCCAGACGAGCTGCCCTCAAGGTCTATGCATTGGGCCTGTGATCACCTCGCCACTCACCCTAATTCGAATAGTGTTTGCAGACTTATCTACCAAAACCATGGCACACATGCCCTCCAGGATGGGGTCTTTGGATCCACACTGCAGGACTGTCCCTGCCATCCACAAGGAAACTGTTCCCGTCACAGTTGCCCAAACTGTCTAGATTAGGAGAAACCTACAAGGCCTCTGGGCCTACCCCAATTTTGGCGGCCGCTCTGAACACAAATGCGCAGTCTGAAATACCCTGATCCCCTACATCCAGGAACACAGCCAAGTCAATGGTCCTGAGTCAGAATAGTGAACCTAACATGCCCCTAGGACGTCATTGGAACCATTGATTCGGTTTTCAGACATCTGTCCTCAGAGGTCTGTTCTGGAATGCGAACTTATGATACAACATGTGGTCCCTGGGCCACACAACAGAACATCTCCTGTCCCCAGAAGGAAACCGTGCCCTACCATCTGTGCAAAATCCCAGGGTAGTAGATTCATGCACAACTACTAAGCCACCAGCACATTCTAAGATCTACCTGGTAACAAACCAGCTGTGTGGCCCATCTGCAAGAGATTCCATGTCAAATCAAGGACTTGGTACTTTGCTATAGAGACACCAGAATAAAGCTGTCATGTTCTTCAGTTGCAATGGTCAATGAAGCTGAACTTTTCAGGCATCCATGCCGTAAGAGCTCTGCTACCCAAACTTTCCACATGGGGGACCCTGGAGCAAATAAACCACACTCCACCTGTCCAGTAGAACGAAACCTTGCTATTTGGAGCAGCTCATAAGTCTCAACGTTAAAACAACTCCATGGCTTCTTGATGCCACCCCTCCATTTGTCAGTCATCAAAGACACAAACTCCAGTGTGAGCAAATATCTGACGTCCTCCCTTACTAAGGTGCTGGATATCTCGAAAAAGCCGCTGGACACAGGAACTGCCTTCCGCTTGACACTGAATTGAACTGTAGCTTGTGTTTACATTTCCATCCTCACTCGACTGGTCCCCAAGCCTTCTTGATAGGGAATTCTGGAGACACAACACAGCATTCTGCCTTCCCGATAGAAACAAGTGCCTGGTGAGTCTGGCCAGAAACCCCACATGAGGATCAATCTGCTCGGTCCTATATCGGAGGGACCCTGATTTATAGGTTGCCCTGGCCACTAGTGCTGTGTCTGACAGAGCCTGAGCCCAGACCTAGTGTCAGTCACCAGAGTTTGAGACCCACATCTAGCATTTGGGATTGCCATGGCTCAAGTATTTCATCTCTACCCATCCTTGGTATTCAGGCACCTGTCCCCAGACCTTTGCTGGAATCCCTGACAATGGGGCATCCTGAAGCACAATAGAGAACTCCTCCTTCTTCATATCAGGAAACTTGGCTGTTATTATGGGTGTTCAACCCTGAAAGGGGGAGTCATTTACGAGTCCAGAGAGACCACGCAAACTCCTCAGGGATGCCCTGGACGCAAACAGGCCTTGTGACCCTCAGCCTGAGCATGCTTTCAAACAATCCTTCTCTGTTGCACCGCCATGAACCCGCATTTCTGGCCTCATATGCCCCTAAGCCCAAATCCCAACACTTGTTGTGATGTCCCAGATGCCATGAACCAGAGCCCGTCTCTGGAATCCCTGTTTTGGGGTACCCATAAGGTGGAAAACTTCACTCTCCCCTTCCCCGAAAAAGCCACCAAACTATGGAGACCCACCAGGATCCATAGAGAGGAAAAGACTCCCATGGTCCCATGAGACCACACCTGCATTCCAAGGCCATCCTGGACACACAGTCCAGAGAGAAAAGCCTGTGCAACTGCCTTCCAGTCTCCCTAATTATAGTTCATGACGAGCTTCCCTCCAGGTCTACGCACTGGGCCTGTCATCACCTCGCCACTCACCCTAATTCGAATTTTTTTTGCAGACTTCTCTCCCAAAACCATGGCTCACATGCCCACCAGAATGTGATCTCTGGAGCCACACCACAGAACTCTGGCTTCCAACCCCAAGTACACTGTGCATATCAGATTTGCCCAAACATTCAAGATTAAGAGAAACCTGTGTGGCCCCTGAGCGCACACCAATATTGCCAGCCACTCAGGATGGAAATGCACAGTCTGAAACACCCTAATCACCTACATCCAGGGAGACAGCAACGTCAATGATCGTGAGATAGACGATTGAACCTAAAATGCCCCTAGGCTCTCAATGGAACCCCATTAGGTTTTCAGGCATCTGTCCTCAGGGGCCTGTTCTGAAATACCAATCTATGACACATCATGTGTTCCCTGAGCCACACGACAGAACATCTCCTGTCCCCAGAAGAATACCATGCTTTTGACCTGTGCCAAACCCTCAGGGTAGGAGAATCCTGCATGGCACCTTAGCAACCAGCACATTCTAAGTTCTCCCTGGTAAAAAACCAGCATTGTGACCCATCTGCAAGAGATCCCATGTCAACTCAAGGCCTTGGCACTTTGTCCCAAAGCCACCAGACGAACCTGCCATGTTGCTCAGCTGCAATTGTCAATGGAGGTGTGCTTTCCTGGCATCCATGCCGGAGAGCTCTTCTTCACAAACTTTCCACATGGGGGAACCTAGAGTAAACAAACCAGACTTCACCTGCTCAGTACAAGGAAATGTTACTTTTTGCCGCAGTTCACAAGCCTCAGAATGTGAACTCCTCCATGGCCTCTTTATACCACCCCTCCACTTGTCGGTCATCATAGACACAAACTCTAGTGTGAGCAAACATCTGACATCCACCCTTATTCCAGTGCTGGATGTCTCTAGTAAACTGCTACACATTGGAACTGCCTTCTGCTTGGCACTGAATTGAACCATAGCTTGTGTTTACAATTCCACCCAAAACTGACTGGTCCCCAAGCCCTCTTGATTGGGAAATCTGGAGCCACAACACAGCATTCTGCCTTCCCTATCGAATGAACAAATGCCTGGGAATCTTCCCAAGGAACTCCACATGAGGATCAATCTGCTCCGCCCTCGAGTCTACTCTGATATATAGGCTGCCACGGCCACTAGTGCTGTGTCTGACAGAGCCTGAGCCCTGACCGAGTTTCAGGCCTTATATCTAGCATTTGGGATTGCCATGGCCCAAGTACGTCATTTCTACCCATCCTTGGTATTCAGGCACCTATCTCGAGACCTTGCTGGAAACCCTGCCAATGGGGCAACCTGAAGCACAGAAGAACCTAAAGGAAGAGAACTCATCCTTCCACATGGCAGGACATTTGGCTGTTGGGTTGGGTGTCCAACTCTCTAAGGGGGAGCCAGATATATGACCAATGATACCACTCCCACTCCTAAGGGCCGCCATGGGAGCAAACAGGCATTGTGAGACTCAGCCTGAGCAAGCTTTCAAACAATCCCTCTCAGTTGCACTATCATGATCCCACATTGCAGGCCTCGTACACCCCTAGGCCCAAATCCTAACCCTTGGTGGGAAGTCCCAGATGCCCAGAAAAAGAGCCTTTCTCTGGAATCCCTGTTTTGGGGCACCCATAAGATGGAAAACAGCACTCTTCCCTTCCCCGAAAAAGACACCAAACTATGAGCTGCACAGATCCATAGAGAGGAAAAGTTTCCCATGGACCCATGAGACCACACCTGCATTACAAGGCCATCCTGGACACACAATCTATAGATAAAACCCTGTGCTACTGCCTTCCAGTCACCCTAATTACAACTCCTGACAAGCTGCACTCCAGGTCTACTCATTGGGCCTGTGATCACCTTTCCACTAACCATAACCCACATTCGTGTTTGCAGACTTCTCTCCCAAAACCATGGCTCGTATGCCCTCCAGGACAGGGCCTCTTGTTCCACACCACAGGACTGGGCCTGCCATCCCCAAGGAAACTATGCCCGTCAAACCTGCCCAAACCTTCCAGTTTAGGAGAAACACGCAAGAGCCCTGAGCCCAAACCAATATTGTCAGCAGCACTGGAAACAAATGCCAGACTGAAACACCCTGATCACCTACATCCAAGCAGACAGCCAATTCAATGTTCCTGGGTCAGAAGATTGTACCTGACATGCCCCTAAGACCTCATTGGAACCCTAGATTAGGTTTTCAGGCATCTGTCCTCAGGGTCCTGTTCTGAAATACCAACCTAGAATACAACATGTGGTCCCTGAGCCACACAATAGAATATCTCCTGTCCCTAGTAGGAACCATACCCTTCGACCTGTGCCAAACCCTCAGGATTGGAGAATCCTGCACAGCACTTTAGACACCAGCACATACTCTAGTTTGTGCATTGATCCATACCACAAGCTTTCCATCTGCTGGACAGTCGAGTCCTGTTGAATGGCTCCAGGATGTCCCATACGGAAAGACTAGAGAGCAGGATTCGAAGGATGGGTGCCTGCACAGCATACCTCACATTCCCATTGGCTCTTTGTGACAAGACATGTTTGAACTACTGGCTCTGGGGAGAGCTAACTAGTGGGATGAGTTGAAATTGACTCTCCTGAGGATGGGTCATAATGTGGGTTTGTGTCCATGGAGACCTTGGAATATGCTGGCAGCTCAGAGGCCTTGAAGTACTAGACTAACCGAAGGGTGTAATATGGCTCCAATAAAAAAAAGATCCCTATGTGGAGATGAGAGAGGTTCTCTTTGGTGCCTCAGAAAAACCCCAGATGCTGGTCTTCAAGCCAGTTCTCTGAGGAGAGACACCTGGAAACCAAAGCTAGGGTTCAGATTAGGGCCTAGATGCCTGTCTGTTTCAATCTTCTGTCTCTGGGGACACTGTCTGAGTATCTAAGTGGAGATAGTTGCTCAGCTGGTGTCAGAGTGCCCCTATTAGTCCATGGCCGAGGCATGGCCTTGGAGACCTTATTGGATTCTCCTAATCTGTAGGGTTGTGGCCAATGGATTGGGCACAGTTTTCTTGGAGAGGACTGGCACAGTCCTTCGGTGTGTCTCCATAGGCCCTAGCCTGGAGGGTGTGTGGGTCCGGGCTGTGGGCACAGAAGTCTGAAAACACAAACTCGGCTTAGGTGTGGAGCCGAGAGTATGGCAGGACGGACCCACAGACCGTGAGACGAGATCCTCAGCTTATGAAAAAAGGGCAAATGGGAGGCAGTCGCGCAAGCTTTTGTCTTTGGATGTTTTGTCCCCCATAGCCATGGAATGTAAGCGTGCCCTCAGGGGCAATGGAAGAGTCTCCCTCTCTGAGGAGTTGGGTCAGCTCCCAAGATTTTGGGGTCATTTTGTGGTAGGGTGGAGTCCTGTTGTCTGGCTCAGGTGTTCTTCCAGGAGAGGGACTCCAGATCACAGTCCTGGGTTCAAGCAAATGGAATACTCGAGTGCTGGTGAGTATTGGGATCATAGGGGCTTGGCAAGCCCCATATGTGGGCTCTTAGTCCAGGCCCTGAGAGACCTACTTCAACATGGGGCTCATGCTGATGGTCACAATGCGAGTTTGTACCCAAGGAGGCACTCAAGTTTAGGCTTGGTCTCAGGGGCCATGAAGGTTTCTCCTACCCTGAAGGTGTGACTCCTTGCCAACAGCAAGCTTTTCAGCCATGGGGAAGGAGGAGATCTGATTTGTGCTTCAGTTACCCACGTGTGCCAGGATTTGATATAATGTCTAGGGTCAGATGTCTGAAAACCCAGGTTGGGAAGAGATGACGGCGTAAGGCCATGGCCTGTCAGATGTGCTTAGTGTGAGGCCAGCTGTTTCCTTGTCTGTCAGGACGTCAGGCTGTGTCGGACAGAGCATTATTGCACAGGGTAGCCTATCCAGTTGGGGTGCGGTCGAGGCCAGAGCAGGTTGGTCCTCATTTTAGGTTTCTGGAGAGCCCCATAGGGCAACGTTTTTCTTCTGGTGGGCAGGCAGAAGATTGTTTTGTGGTTCTGGAATTCCCAGTCTGGAGGGCTTGTTTGCCAGGAGTGTGAAGAGGGAAGTCTGAAAACACAAGCTAGCATTAGGTTTGGGGCCGAGGGCACGGCAGGCCCACTCTGTAGAGGCTGAATCGAGATCTCCTGCATCTGAGGTCAGGGCGAGTATCAGACGTTGCCTCAGACTGGAGTTTGTGTCCATTATGGCCCCTTCCTGAAGGGGGTGGGGGTGTCATGAGACCAGGGAGGTTTTCCAATGCTGGGAGTTGTGAGCTGCTCCAAACATCA
Source organism: Mustela nivalis (assembly GCF_964662115.1). Lineage (NCBI taxonomy): Eukaryota > Metazoa > Chordata > Mammalia > Carnivora > Mustelidae > Mustela > Mustela nivalis. The sequence goes on along the minus strand of NC_139022.1, from coordinate 1,306,113 downwards.
AGGTTTCCTCTGTAGGACAGTCGAGTACTATTAGATGGTTCTAGGATGACCCCTACGGAAAGACTCGAGAGAAGGGGTCTAAGCATGGATGCCTGGAAATGCCACCTCACATTCCCACTGGCTGTTTGGGGCAAGGCAGGCTCAATCTGCTGGCTCTTGGGCACGTTACCCAGAGGGCTGAGTTGAAATGGACTCTCCTGAGGATGAGTCATACTGTGGGTTGGTGGCCATGGAGACCTTGGAATGTGGTGGTGGCTCAGGGACTCTGCAGGTTTCTCCAACCCGAAGGGTTTGACACAGCTCCAACAATGAAGCTTCCCATGTGGAGATGATAGGTGTTCTGTTTGGTGTCTCAGGAAAGCCCCAGATGCTGGTCTTCAAACCCAGGCCTCTGAGGAGTGACACCTGGAAACCAAAGCAAGAGTTCAGATTAGGGCCCAGGGCCCAGTCTGGTTCAATCTACTGTCTCTGCGGACATCTGTCTGTGTGTCTGAGTGGAGGTAGTTGCTCAGCTTGTGTCAGGATGCCCTTGTTTGTCCAGAGAGGCTTATAGTAGTGGGATGTCCTCGGGGGCCTTGAGGTTTCTCCTATTCTGTGGGGTTGTGGGCAATGGAATGGGCACAGTCTTCTAGGAGAGAGCAGGACAGTCCTGTGGTGTGGCTCCAGAGGCCCAAGCCTGGAGGCTGTGTGGGCCAGGGCTGTGGGGACAAACATCTAAAAACACAAATTCGGCTGAGGTTTGGGGCTGAGGTTATGGCAGGAGTGATCTACAGTCCATGAGGGGTGCACATTGTGATTAGAAAGTAGGGCGAGTGAGAGGCGGTCGTTCAGGCTTGTCTCTGGACGTTGTATTCATGATGGTCATTTAATGTAAGCGTGGCCTCATGGGCGATGGATGTCTCCCTCTCTTGTGATTTGTCCGGCTCCCAAGAGATTGGGGTCATTTTGTGGGAAGGGAGGAGTCCTGTTTTCTGCCTCATGTGTCCCCACAATAGAGGGATTCTAGAGCAGAACACTGGGTACAGACAACTGGCATACCCACGCTCTGGTTAGGCCTGGGGTCCTATGGGCATGGCAAGCCCAAATGCGGATTCTTGGTCCAGCCACTGAGAGACGTTACTTGAAGAGTGGACTCATGCTGAGGGTCACAATGCATGTTTGTGCCCAAGGTGGTCCTCAATATTGGGCGGGGCCTCATTGAGCTTGCAGGTTTCTCCTACCCTGAAACTTGGACATGCCAACCTCAAGGTTTCTTGCCATGGGGAAGGAGGAGTTCTGATTTCTGCATCACGTTCACCTCTGGGCACTAATTGGAGATAAGGTCTAGGTTCTGAAGCCTGAAAACCGAGGTTGGGAAGAGATGATGACCTAAGGCCATGCAGGTCTGATGTGCTCAGTTTGGGGCCAGCTTTCTAAGTGTCGTTCAGGAGGTCTGCACTCAGGCTGTGCCAGACAGGGCCTTCGTGCCCAGATAGGCTGTATAATTGGGGTACAGTTGAGTGGCATGCGAAGATAATCATTTGGGGTTTCTCCGTAGCCCCATAGGGCAAACTTTTTCTTCTGGAGGCCAGGCAGAGTGCTGCATTCTGGCTCCAGAACTGCCAAACTGGAGGCCTTTGGGCCAGGAATGGGAGGATGTAAGTCTGAGAACAGAAGCTTTGCTTTGGTTTCAGGGCGAGGACATGGCAGGCACACTCTGCAGAGCTGAATCGAGATTTCATGCATCTGAAGTAAGGGCGAGGTTCAGATGGTGGCTGAGGTTGGAGTTTCTGTCCATTATGGCCCCTTCATGAAGGGGGGTCATCACACCGCCATAGGTTTTTTCCAATGATGGGAGTAGTGAGATTCTCCAAACCACAAGGATTTTCTGTGGGTCAATTGAAACCTGTTGGATGGCTCCAGGACATCCCATATGGAACAATTCCAGAGCAGGGCTCTAAGGATGGATGCCTGGGCATCCCGCCTCGCATTCCTATTGTCTCCTAGCGACACGGCATGTTTGATTTCTGGCTATGATGTAGCAACCGAGGGAGATGAGGTGAAATGCATTCTCCTGAGGATGGGTCATAATGTGGGATTGTGTCCATAGAGACCTTGGAATGGGGCAGTGGCACCAGGGCCCTGAAGGATGCTCCTAACCAGAGGTTTTGACACAGCTCCAACAAGCATGTTTCCCATGGGGAAACAAGATTTGTTCTCATTGGTGCTTAAGTAACCCCCATATGCTGGTATTGGAAACCAGAACTCTGAGGAGAGATGCCTGGAAACCAAGGCAATGGATCTGATTAGGGCTTGGGACCTGTCTGGTTTAATCTTCTTCTCTCGGTTCATCTGCCTATGGGATTGAGTGGAAGTAGTTCCTCAGCTGGTGTCAGATTGCCCCTATTTGTCCTGGGCAGTCTACACTATTGGGATGGCCACTTTGACTTTGGAGGTTTCTCCTAATTTGCAAGTTTGTGGCCAATGAAATGGGCAGAATTCCTTTGGGGAGGGAAGGCACAATCCTGAGGTGTGGCTCTAGGGGCTCCAGCATGGAGGGTGTGTGGGTCAGAGCTGTGGGGACAGAAGTCTGAAAACGTAAACTCGTCTTAGGTTTGGGGACGTAGGTATGAGAGGCCCGATCTACAGATCTTGAGGAGAACTCTTCAGGATATGAACAAACGGTGAGTGTGAGGCACTTGCTCAGGCTTTTGCCTCTGGATTTTGTGTCACTGATGGCCATGGAATGTTGGGGTGTCCTCATGGACCATGGACAAGACTTCCTCTCTGGGGATTTGGACAATCCCAATATTTTGGGGTCATTCTGCGGGATGGGAGGAGTCCATTCTGTTTTTTTACCCCAGGTGTGCCACTAAAGAGGGATTCCAGAGCAGAGACCTGGGAAGGGGTGACTGGACAACCCGAACTCTGGATAAGATTGGGGGCCTAAGGGCATGGCAATCCCAATATGGGATACCTTGGTCCAGCCACTGAGAGGTCTTACTTGAGTACAGTGCACACACTGAGGGTCACAATGCATGTTTGTACCCAATGTAGCCATCAAGCATGGGCGGGGACTCATGGGCCATGCTTGTTTCTCCTACACTGAACTTTGGACAACATACGAACCACAAGGTTTCTTGCCATGGGGAAGGAGGAATTCTGATTTCTGCATCACGTTCACCCCTGGTCAGTGACTGGAGATAAGATCTAAGTTCTGAATCCTGAAAATCGAGGTTGGGATGAGATGATAACCTAAGGTCATGGCGGGTCCGATCTGCTCAGTGTGTGGTCAGCTGTCTGGGTGTTGGTCAGGAGGACCGGACTCAGGCTGTGTCAGACAGTGCATTAGTGCCCAGGTTAGACTGTATTATTTGGGTACAGTTGAGTGCCATGTAGGTTCATCCTCATTTATTGTGTCAGGGAAGCTCATTAGGGCAACATTTTTCTTCTGGTGGGCAGTCAGAGTTTAGCATTGTGGGTCTGGAATTGCCAAACTTGAGGGCGTCGGGACCAGGAGTGTGATGACGTAAGTCTGAGATCATAAGCTAGACTTAAGTTTCAGGGCGAGGGCACGGCAGGCACCCTCTGCAGATCTGAATCAAAATCCCGTTCATCTGAAGTCAGGACGAGGATCAGACTTTGGCGCAGGTTGGAGTTTCTGTCCATGATGGCCCCTTCATGAAAGGGGTGGAATCTCGAGGCCATGGAGGATTTCCCACGTTTGGAGTTGTGGGATGCTCTAAACTGCAAGGATTCCTTCTGTGGGAAAATTGAGACCTGTTTGATGGCTCCAGGACATCCCATATGGAATGACTCCAGAGCAGGGTTCTAAGGATGGATGCCTGAGCAGACTGCCTCTTACTCCAATTGTCTCCCTGCAACAAGAAAGGTTCGATCTGATGGCTATGCAGGAGCAACCGTGGGAGCTGAGTTGAAATGGAATCTCCTGAGGATGGGTCTTAATGTGTGTTTGTGTCCATGAGGACGTTCGAATGGGGTGGTGGCCCCAGGGCTCTAAAGGATTCTAACCGGAGATTTTGAGACAACTCGAAAGAGCAAGTTTTCCATGTGGAGACAAGATTTGTTCTAATTGGTGCTTCAGGAAACCCACATATGCTGGTATTGGAACCAGGCCTCTGAGGAGAGATACATGGAAACCACAGCAATGCATCCGATTAGGTCCTAGGCGACTCTCCGGTTCAATCTTCTTCTCTGTCGACATCTGTCTATTTTATGAAATGGAGGTATTTTCTCAGCTGGTGTCAGACTGCCCCTGTTTGTCCGGGCAGCCTACACTATAGGGATGGCCTTGGGGACTTTGGAGGTTTCTCCTAAATTGTATGATTATGGACAATGGAATGGGCAGAATTCCTGTGGAGTGGGCAGGCACAGACCTGATATGTGGCTCCAAGGGGCCCAGCCTTGAGGGTGTGTGGGCAAGGACTGTGAGGACAGATGATGAAAACACAAACTCAGCTTAGGTTTGGGGACGTAGGTATGGCAGGCCCGATCTACAGACCGTGATTAGAACTTTTTGGGATATGAAGAAAGGGTGAAAGTGAGACACTTGTCAGGCTTTTGCCCCTGGATTTTGTGTCAACGATTGCCGTGGAATGACAGGGAGTCCTCATGGGCCATGGAAGAGTCTTTCTCTCCGTGGATTTGGCCAGATCCCAATTGTTTTGGGTCAATCTGTGGGATGGGAGGAGTCCTTTCAGTTTTGTTAACTAAGGTGTCCCACCAAAAGAGGGATTACAGAGCAGAGCCCTGGGGAGGGGCGACTGGACAACAAGAAATCTAACTAAAAATAGGGGCCTAGGGGCATGGCAAGCCCAATATGCCTTTTTATGGTCCAGCCACTGAGAGGCCTTCATTGAGGACAGAACTCATGCTGAGGGTCACAATGCGAGTTTATGCCCTCATGGTGCTCAAGCATGGGTGGGGACTCATGGTGCATGCTTGTTTCTCCTACACTGAACGTTGGTCAACATGTCAACCACATGAATTCTTGCCACGGGGAAATAGTCATTCTGATTTCTGCATGTCATTCACACCTGGGCAGTGATTGGAGATAAGGTGTAGGTTGTGAAGTCTGAAAACCGAGGTTGGGAAGAGATGACGACCTAAGGCCATGTCGGGTCCGATATGCTCAGCGTGGAGCCACCTGTCTGGGTGTTGGTCGGGAGGTCCAAGCTTGGGCCGTGTCAGACAGGGCATTAGTGCCCAGGGTAGATTGTATAATTGGGGTACAATCGAGTGCCGTGCTGGTGAATCTTCATTTGGCATTTCTGGGTAGCCCCAAGGGCAATGTTTTTCTTCTGGAGGGCAGGCAGAGTGCTGCATTGTGGCTCTGGAATTCCCAAACTGGATGCCTTGTGGGCGAGGAGTGTGAGGACGGAAGTCTGAGAACACATGTTAGGCATAGGTTTCTAGGCGAGGGCACGGCAGGCACCCTCTGCAGATCTGAATCAGGATATCATGAATCTGAAGTCAGGGTGAGGTTCAAACCTAGGCTCAGGTTCGAATTTCTGTCCATTCTGGCATCTTCATGAAGGGGACAGCATCTCGAGTCCATGGACGTTTACCCACGATGGGAGTTGTGAGATGCTCCAAACAGCAAAGATTCCTTCTGATCAACAATTGAGACCTTTGTATCACTACAGTACATACCATACAGAATTACACCAGAGCAGGGATCTAAGGATGGATGCATGGGCAGCCCGCCTCACATTGCAGTTGTCTCCTAGTGAATAGACAGATTTGATATGCTGGCTCTGTCAGAGCAACCGAGGGGGCTGAGTTGAAATGGACTTTCCTGAGGATGGATGCTAATGTGGGTTTGTGTCCATGGAGACCTTGGAATGGGGCGGTGGTGCATAGGCCCTGAAGGATTCTCCTAACCGGAGGTTTTGAGACATCTCCAAAGGACAAGTTTCCCATGTGGAGACGAGATTTTTTCCGATTGGTGCCTCAGGAAACCCCCATATGCTGTTATTGGAATATAAGCCTCTGAAGAGAGATACCTGGAAACCAAAGCAATGGATTCATTTAGAGCCTAGGGGCCTGTCCGGTTGAATCTTATTCTCTGGGTACATCCATCTAAGGTATTAGTGGAGGTGGATGCTCAACTGGAGTCAGATGGCCCTTGTTTGTCCCGGGCAGCCTACACTATTGTGAAGGCCTCAGGGACTTTGGAGGTTTCTCCTAATTTTACGATTATGGACAATGGAATGGGCAGAATTCCCATGGAGAGGGAAGGCACAGTCCTGATATGTGGCTCCAGGGGCCCCAGCCTGGAGGGTGTGTGCACCAGGACTGTGGAGACAGAAGTCAAAAACACAAACTCCGCTTAGGTTTAGTGACGTAGGTATGGCAGTCCCAATCTACAGACCGTGAGGAGAACTCTTTTGGATATGAAGAAAGAGCGATTGTGAGGCACTTGTTCAGGCTTTTGTCTCTGGATTTTGTGTCAACGATGGCCGTGGAATGTCGGGGATGCCTCATGGGCCATGGACGAGTCTTCCGCTCTGGGGATTTGGCCCTATTCCACTTGTTTCGGGTCAAACTGTGGGATGGGAGGAGTCCTTTCAGTTTTGTTACCTCAGGTGTCCCACCAAAAGAGGGATTCCAAAGCAGAGCCCTGGGGAGGGGCGACTGGACAACCAGAAATATGGTTAAAAATTGTGGCCTAGGGGCATGGCAAGCCCAATATGCCATCTTTTGGTCCAGCCACTGAGAGGCCTTACTTGAGAACTTGGCTCACTTTGAGAGTCACAATGCATGTTTGTGACCAACGTGGTCCTCAAGCATCTGCGGGGCCTCATGGGCCACACTGGTTTCAACTACACTGAACGTTGGACAACATGCCAACCACACGGTTTCTTGCCATGGGGAAGGAGTTCTGATTTCTGCATCATGTTCAACCCTGGACAGTGATTGGAGATAAGGTCTAGGTTCTGAAGCCTGAAAACCGAGGTTGGGAAGAGATGATGACCTAAGGCCATGGCGGGTCCGATGTGCTCAGTGTGTGGCCAGCTGGGTGGGTGTGGGCCGAGAGGTTCAGGCTCAGGCTGTGCCAGGAAGGGCAGTAGTGCCTAGGGAAGCCTGTATAATTGGGGTCCAGTCAAGTGGCATGCAGGTTGATCCTCATTTGGGGAATCTGGGTAGCCCCAGAGGGCAATGTTTTTCTTCCGGAAAGCAGGCAGAGTGCTGCATTGTAGTTCTGGAATTGCCAAACTGGAGGGCTTGTGGGCCAGGAGTGTGAGGATGGAAGTTGAGAACACAAACTAGACTTACGTTTCTGGGCAAGGGCACGGCAGGCACACTCTGCAGAGCTGAATTAAGATGTTGTGCATCTGAAGTCAGGGCGAGCTCATGTTGGAGTTTCTGAACCTGATGGCCCCTTGATGAAGGGCGGGGTGCAGGATCATGAGGCCATGGAGGTTTTCCCACGATGGGGTTGTGAGATGCTCCAAACAGTAAAGATTCTTCTGCGGGACTATTGAGACCTGTTGGTTGGCTCCAGGACTTCCCATACAGCATGATTCTGAGCATGTTTCTAAGTATGGATGGCTGGGAAGCCCGCCTCTCATTCGAATTGTTGCCTAGCGACAAGACAGGTTAGATCTGCTGGATCTGGGGGAGCAACTGAGGGGGCTGAGTTGAAATGGACTCTCGTGCGGATGGGTCCTAATGTGGGTTTGTCTCCATGGAGACCTTGGAATGAGGCGCTGGCACCGGGACCCTGAAATGTCTTTCTAACCAGAAGCTTTGACAGAGCTCCAACATGCAAGTTTCCCATGTGTAGACGAGATTTGTTCTGATGGGTGCCTCAAGAAATAGCCATATGCTGTTATTGGAATCTAGGCCTCTGAGGAGAGATGCCTGGAAACCAAAAAATGGATCCGGTTATGGCCCAGGCCCCTGTTCATTCCAATTTACCTCTGAGGACATCTGTCTATGAATCTGAGTGCAGGTGGGTGCTCAGAAGGGCTCAGATTGCCTCTGTTTGTCCTGGGCAGCCAACACCATTGGGATTGCCAAGGGGACTTTGGAACTTTATACTATTTGTAGGTTTGTGGCCAATGGAATGGGCATAATTTCCTTGAAGAGGGCATGTACAGTCCTCATATTTGGCTCTAGGAGCCTGAGCCTGTAGGGTGTGTGGGCCATTGCTGTGGGTACAGTTGTCTGAAAACAAACTTGGCTTAGGTTTCTGGTCATAGGTATGGAAGGACTGATCTACAGAGCGTGAGGAGAACTCTTTGGGATATGAAAAAAGGGCGAGTGTGAGGTGCTTGCTCAGGCTTTTGTCTCTGGATATTGCGTCACTGATGGCCGTGGAATGTTTGGATGACCTCATGGGCAATTGTAGAGTCTTCCTCTCTGGGGATTTGGCCCGATTCCAAGAGTTGGGGGTCATTCTGTGGGATGGGGGGAGTGCATTTTGTGTTTTTAAACTCAGGTGTCCCACCAAAGGAGTGATTCCAGAGGAGAGCACTGGGGAGGGGCAATTGGAAAACCAGAAATATGGTTAAAAATTGAGGCCTAGGGTCATGGCAAGCCCATTATGACGTCTAATGGTCCAGCCACTGAGAGGACTTACTAGAGGACAGGACTAACGCTGAGAGTCACAATGCATGTTTATGCCCTCACAACACTCAAGCATGGGCGGGGCCGCGGGGTGAACGCTGGATTCTCCTACAATGAACGTTGGACAACATGCCAACCACAAGGTTTCTTGCCATGGGTAAGGAGGAATTCTGGTTTCTTCATCACGTTCGCCCCTTTGCAGGGTATGGAGTTAAGGTCTAAGTTATGAAGCCTGAAAAGCTTGGTTGGGAAGAGATGATGGGATAAGGCCATGCTGGGTCCGATGTGCTCATTGTGCAGTCAGCTTTCTGGGTGTTGGTCGGAGGTCCGGGCTCAGGCTGTGTCACACAGTGTATTAGTGCCCAGGTTAGACTATATAATTTGGGTACAGTAGAGTGCCATGTAGGTCTATCCTCATTGGGTTGTCTGGTAAGCTCCATGAGGCAAAATTTTTCTTCTGGAGTGCAGGCAGAGTCCTGCATTGTGGGTCCGGAATTGCCAAACTTGAGGGCTTGGGGGCCAGGAGTGTGAGGATGTAAGTCTGAGAATACAAGCTAGACATAGGTTTCAGGGAGAAGACAAGGCTGGCAAACTCTGCAGAGCTGAATCGAGATCTCGTGCATCTGAAGTCAGGGTGAGGATTAGACGTTGGCTCAAGTTGGAGTTTCTGTCCATGATTTCCCCTTCATAAATGGGGTGGCATCACAAAACCATCGAGGTTTTCCAACCTTGGGAGTTGTGAGATGCTCCAAAACGCAAGAATTCCTTCTGATTGACAATTGAGACCTGTTGGATCAATCCAGTACATCCCATATGGAATGAAGCCAGAGAAGGGATCTAAGGATGGATGCCTGGGCAGTCTGCCTCTCATTCCAGTTGTCTCCTAGTGAATAGACAGGTTTGATATTCTGGCCTTGGGGGAGCAACCGAGGGGGTTGTGTTGAAATGGACTCTTCTGCAGATGTGTTCTAATGTGGGTTTGTGTCCGTGGAGACCTTGGAATGAGGTGGTGGCACTGGAGCCCTGAAGGGTTCTCCTAACCAGAGGCTTTGACACAGCTACAACACACAAGTTTCCCATGTGTAGACGAGATTTTTTCTGATGGGTGCCTCAAGAAACAGCCATATGCTGGTATTGGAATCCAGGCCTCTGAGGGAGATGCCTGGAAACCAAAGCAATGGATCCAATTAGAACCTAGGGCCCTCTTCATTCCCATTTACCTCTGAGGACATCTGTCTATGGGTCTGAGTGCAGGTAGGTGCTCATATGGGCTCAGATTGCCCCTGTTTGTCCTGGGCAGCCAGATTTCCTGCCATGGGGAAGGAGCACTTCTCCATTATGCTTCAGGTTCCCCCACTGGAAAGGATTCCAGCAAAGGTCTGGAGACAGGTGCCTGAATACAAAGGATGGGTAGCATTGATGGAATTTGGACGTGGCCTGTCCCACATGCTAGATATGGGAACCACTCTCTGGGTGGCTGACACTAGGTCGGATCTCAGGCTCTGTCAGACACAGAACTAGTGGCCAGGGCAGCCTATAAATCGGGGTTCCCTTGAGGGCCGAGCAGATTGATCCTTATGTGGGGTTTCTGGGCAGTCTCACCAGGCAATTCTTTCTATGGGCAAGGCACAATGCAGCATTGTTGCTGTAGAATTCCCTATCAAGAGGACTTGGGGACTAGTAGGGTGAAGATGGAATTGTAAACAAGTTACCGTTCAATTCAGTGCCAATCGGAAGGCAGTTCCAATATGCAGCGGCTTATTCAAGATATCCTGTACCTGAGTAAAGGAGGAAGTCAAATATTTGCCCACACTGGAGTTTGTGTCTATGCAGACCAACAAATGGGGCAGTGGCATCAAGAGGCCATGGAGGATTTCCCACGCTGAGGCTATGGAGATGCTCTAAACAGCAAGATTTGCCTCTAATGGACAGGTGGAGTCTGGTTTGTTTGCTCTAGGGTCACCCATGTGGAAAGATTGGGTAAGAGAGCTCTTCTGCATGGATGCCTGGAAAGCACATCTCCACTGACCATTATAGCTTAGGAACATGGCAGGTTCATTCTGGTGGCTCAAGGGCAAAGTACCAAGGCCTGGAGTGGACATGGAATCTCTAGCAGATGGGTCACAAAGCTGGTTTGTTACCAGGGAGATCTTAGAATGTTCTGGTGGCTAAGGTGCCATGCAGGATTCTCCTACCTTGAGGGTTAGGCACAGGTTGAAGTGCACGGTTTCCTTCTGGGAACAGGCGATGTTCTGTTGTGTGGCTCAGGGCACACATGTTAAATCATAAATTGGTATTCCAGAACAGGCCTCTGAGGACAGATGCCTGAGAACCTAATCTAAGGTTCCAATAAGGTCCTAGGGGCATGAAATGTTCAATCTTCTGACTCAGGACGTAGACTTAACTGTGCCTGAATGTAGGTGATCAGGTTGTTTCACCTATGCATTTGCGTCCAGAGCAGCCACGAATATTGTGGTGGGCTCAGGGTCCTTGCAGGGCTCTCCTAATCTGGAAAGTATGGGAAACTATGACAATCACAGTTTCCATGGTGATGGAAGGCACAGTCTTGTGCTGTGGCTCCAGAGAAATTATCCTAGAGGGCATGTGAACCGTGAGAGAAGTCTGGAAACACAAATTCGGGTTTCGGTTACTGGCAATGTGTTCACAAGGTCAATGCGTAGACCGTGAGGACAGCTCGTCAGCAACTTTAATTAGGGTGACTGAAGGCAGTTTTATAGGCTTTCCTATCTGGATTGTGTGTCCAGGATGGCCTTGAAATGCAGGTGTGGTCTCATGGGTCCATGGGAGACTTTTTTTCTCTAAGCATCCTGGAAGCTCCCCTTAATTTGGTGGCATTTTCAGAGAATGGAAGAGTGCTGTGTTGCCCCAAAACAGGGATTCCAGAGACAGGCTCTGAGTCTTGGTGCCTGGAAAACTCCAGCAAGTGTTAGGATTTGGGTCTAGGGGCGTATCAGGCCTGCAATGCGGGATGCTGGTGGTGCAACTGAGAGCGTTTGTTTGAAAGCATGCTCAGGCTGAGGGTCACAGTGCATGTTTGTGCCCAGAGCGGCCCTCAAGAGTGGGCGTGGTCTCATTGGCCAAGGAACTGGCTCCCAATGTGAGTGTTGGACACACATTCCAACAACCAGGTTTCCAGCCATATGGAAGGAGGATTTCTCTATTGTGCTTCAGGTTCCCCCATTGGCAGGGATTCCAGCAAAGGTCTGGCACAGGTGCCTGAAAACCAAGAATGTGTACAGATGACGGACTTGGGCCACGGTCAGTCTCACATGCTAGATATGGGACCCCCTCTCTGGGTGGCTGACAGAAGGCTGGGGCTCAGCCTCTGTCCGACACAGCACTAGTGGCCAGGGCAGCCTATAAATCAGGGTTCCCTTAAAGGCCAAGAAGATTGATCCTCATGTGGGGTTTTGGGCATAATCACCAGGCACTTCTTCTTTCTATGGGGATGGCAGAATGCTGTGTCATAATTCCAGAATCCCCTATCAAGAGGGCTTGGGGACCAGTCGGGTGAGGATGGACTTGTATACATATGCTCGGTTAAATTCATTGCCAAGGGGAAGGCAGTTCCAATGTGCAGTGGCTGGTTCGAGAAAACCAGCACCTGAGTAAGGGCGGATGTCAGATATTTGCTCACACTGGAGTTTGTGTATGATGACCTACAAATGGAGAGGTTGTGTCAAGAGGCCATGGAGGATTTCCCATGCTGAGGATTGTGAGTTTCTCCAAATAACAAGGTTTCTACTGGACTGTTGGAGTCTGCTTGGTTTGCTCCAGGGTCCCCCATGTGGAAAGTTTGGGTAGCATAGCACTCCCACATCGATGCCTGGACAGTACAACTCCATTGACAATTGCAGGTGAAGAACATGGCAGGTTTGTTCTGGTGGCTCTTGGGCGAAGTGCCAAGGCCTTGAGTTGACTTGGAATCTCTTACCCATGGGTCACAGTGTTGCTTTGTTACCAGGGAGATCTAGGAATGTGACGGTGGCTAAGGGGCCATGCAGGAATCTCTAACCATGAGGGTTTGGCACATGTCGAAGATCCACGTTTCCTTCTGGGGATAGGAGATGTTCTGTTGTGTTGCTCAGGGACCACATGTTGTATCACTAGTTGGTATTCCAGAACAGGCCTCTGAGGACAGATGCATGAAACCTAATACAGGGTTGCAATGAGGACCAAGGGGCATGTCAAGTTCATTCTTCTGACTCAGGACCATTGACTTGGGTGTCTGCCTGGATTCAGTTGATCAGGGTATTTCAGACTGTGCATTTGCTTCCAGAGAGGCCCCCAGTAGTGGGTTGGGTTCAGGGGTCTTGCAGATTTCTCTTAATCTGAAGGTTTTGGGTAACTGTGATGGGCACAGTTCTTGGGGATGGCATGTCCCGGCCTGTAGTGCGGCTCCAAAGAACCCATTCTGCAGGGCATGAGAACCATGGTTTTGGGTTATTAGTCTGCAAACACAAACTTGGTTTAGGGTTAGTGGCGAGGTGATCGCAGGCACAGTGCGTAGACCTGGAGGGCAGTTCATCAGGAACTGTAATTAGGGTGACCTGATGGCGGTAGCACAGGCTTTTGTATCTGGATTGTGTTTCCAAGATTGCCTCGGGATGCAGGTGTGGTCTCAAGGATCCATGGAACATTTTTCCTAAGGATCCTATCTGCTCCCAATAGTTTGGTGCCCATTAGGTGAAAGGAAGAGTGCTATTTTTTTATCTTAGGGGTGCTCCAAAACAGGGATTTCAGAGATGGCCTCTGTGACTGGGCACCAAGAAACTCTACCAAGGGTTAGGATTCAGGCTGAGGGGTGTACGAGGGCTGCAATGCGGATCCTGCTGGTGCAACTGAGAGCACTTGTTTAAATGCATGCTCAGGCTGAGGGTCACAATGCCTGCTTGTGCCCAGGGTGTTTCTAATGAGTGGGCGTGGTCTCATTGGCCATGCAGCTGGCTTCCACTCTGAGGTTTAGACACCCATCCCCAGAGCCAGGATTCCTGATTTGGGGAAGGAGCAGTTCCCTATTGTGCTTCAGGTTCCCCCATTGAAAGGGATTCCAGCAAAGGTCTGGGGACAGGTGCATGAATACCAAGGATGGGTAGAGAGGACAGACTTGGGCCATGGCTGCACTAACGTGCTGGATATGGGCACCACACTCTGGGTGGTTCACACTAGGTCGGTGCTCAGGCTCACAGCACTAGTGGCCAGAGCAGCCTACAAATTGGGGTACCCTTGAGGGCTCAGCAGAATGATCCTCATGTGGGGTTTCTGGGTAGATTCACCAGGCCCTTCTTCTTTCTATGGCAAAGGCATAATGCAGCGTTGTGGCTCCATAATTCCCTATCAAGAGGGCATGGGAACCAGTTGAGTGAGGATGGAATTGTAATCACATGTTACGGCTTAATTCAGTGCCAAGTGGAAGTCTTTCCAATGTGCAGCGGCTTATGGAGTCATCCAACACCTGAGTAAGAGCAGATGTCAGATGTTTAATCACACTGAAGTTTGTGTCTATGATGACTGACAAATGGAGAGGTGACATCAAGTGGCCATGGAGGATTTCCCACGCTGAGGCTTGTGGGATGCTCTAAATAGCAAGGTTTCTTTCCTCTGGACAGGTGGAGTCTGATTTGTTTGCTCCTGGGACCCCACATTGAAAGTTTGGGTAGCAAAGCTCTACCGTTCAGACCGGGAAACCATAGTTCCATTGACCACTGCAGCTGAAGAACATGGCAGGTTCGTTCTGGTGGCTCTTGGGTGAAGTAACAAGGCCTTGAGTTGAGTTGGAATCTCTTGCACATTGGTTGCAGTGCTCGTGTTACCAGGGAGATATTAGAATGTGCTGGTAGCTAAGGTGCCATGCAGGAATCTCCTACCCTGGGTGATTGGCAGAGGTCCAAGAGCACGGTTTCCTTCTGGGGCCAGAAGATGTTCTGTTGTGTGGCTAATGGACCACATATTGTATTATAAGTTAGTATTTCAGAACAGCCCTCTGAGGACTGATGCCTGAAAAACAAATCTAGGGTTCCAATGAGGTCCTAGGGGCATGACAAGTTCAATATTCTGACTCAGGACCATTGACTTGGGTGTTTCAGAGTTTGCATTATCATCCAGAGCAGCTACAATATTGGGTTTGGGCTCAGAGGACTTGCAGGTTTCTCCTAATCTGGAAGGTTTGGGCAACTGTGAAGGGCACAGTTTCCGTGGGGATGGCAGGCTGAGTCCTGTGGTGTGGCTCCAGAGACCCCATCCTGGAGGGCATGTGAGCCATGGTTTTGGGAGAGAAGTCTGCAAACACAAACTCAGGTTAGGGTTAATGGCAAGGTGATCACAGGCCCAATGCGTAGACCTGGAGTGCATCTCATCAGGAACTGTATTTAGGGTGACTGGAAGGCGATATCACAGACTTTTCTATCTGGATTGTGTGTCCAGGAAGTCCTCTGAATGCAGGTGTGGTTTCATGGGTTCATGGGAGACTTTTCCTCTCTAAGGATCCATAGTTTGGTGTTTTTTTGGAAGAAGGGAAGGGTGCTATTTTCCATCTTAGGGGTGCCCCAAAACAGGGATTCCAGAGAGCGGCTCTGTGTCTGGGCACTGGGATAATCCCACCAAGGGTTCGGATTTGGGTCTTAGGTCATGCCAAGCCTGCAATATGGGATGCTGGTGGTGCAACTAAGAGGGCTAGTTTGAAATCATGCTCAGGCTGAGGGTCACCATGCCTGTTTGTACTCAGGGCGGTCCTCAGGTGTGGGTGTGGTCTGATTGGCAATGCAGCTGTCTCCACTCTGAGGGTTGGAAAACCATCTCTACAGCCAGGTTTCCTGCCATGGTGAAGGATCAATTCTCTTTTGTGCTTCAGGTTCCCCCATTGGCAGGGACTCTAGCAAAGTTCTGGGGACAGATGCCTGAATACCAATGATGGGTAGAAAGGATGGACTAGGTCCATGTCCAGTCTCACATGCTGCATATGGGCCCAGCTCTCTGGGTATCTGACATGAGGTTGGGCTCAGGCTCTGTCAGATACAGCACTAGTGGTCAGGGAAATTTATAAATTGGGTTACCATCAAGGGCCGAGAAGAATGATCCTCATGTATGATTTCTAGGCAACTCACCAGGCACTTCTTCTTTCTATGGGGAAGGCAGAATGATGCGTTGTGGCTCCAGAACTCCCTATCAAGAGGGATTGGTGACCTGTTGGGTGAAGTTGTAATTGTAATCACAAGCTGCAGTTAAATTCAGTGCAAAGCAGAATGGAGTTCCAATGCACAGCGGCTTATTGGAGACATCCAGCACCTGAGTAAGGGCAAATGTCAGACGTTTGCTTACACTGGAGTTTGTGTCTCTGATGACTGACAAATTGACGGGTGGCATCAAGAGGCCATGGAGGATTTTCCACGCTGAGACTTGTGAGATGCTCAAAATAGCAAGATTTCCTTCTACTGGACAGGAGGAGTCTGGTTTGTTTGTTCGGGTGTCCCCCATATGGAAAGCTTGGGTGCAGAGCTCTCCTGCATGTATGCCGGGAAAGCACAGCTCCATTGAATATTGCAGCTGAAGATCATGGCAGGTTCGTTCTGGTGTTTCTTGGGCGAAGAAACAAGGCTTTCAGTTGACTTGGAATCTCTTACACATCGGTCACAGTGCTGGTGTTACCAGGGAGATATTAGAATATGCTGGTGGCTAAGGTGCCGTGCAGGATTCTCCAACCTTGAGGGTTTGACAGGTCCAAGAAAACGGTTTCCTTCTGGAGACAGGTGTTTTTCTGTTGTGTGGCTCAGGCACCACATGTGCTATCATATGTTGGTATTGCAGAACAGCCCTTTGAGGAGAGATGCCTGAAAATCTAATTTACGTTTCCAATGAGGTCCTAGGGGCATGTCAGGTTCAATCTTCTGACTCAGGATCATTGGCTTGTTTGTCTGCCTGGATGTAGGTGATCAGGGTTTTCATACTGTGCATTTGCATACAGAGCGGCATCCAATAGTGGGGTGGGCTCAGGGTCCTTGCAGGTTTCTCCTAATCTGGTGGGTTTGTGCAACTGTGATGGGCACAGTTTCCTTGGGGATGGCAGGCACAGTCTTGTGGTGTGGCACAGAGACCTCATCCTTGAGGGCATATGAGCATGGTTTTGGGAGAGAAGTCTGCAAACACAAACTCGGGTTAAGGTTAAGGCGATGTAATACAGGCCCAATGCGTAGACCTGTAGGGCAGCTCCTAAGGAACTGTAATGAGTGGGTCTCAAAGGCGGAAGAACAGGCATTCTTTATCTGGATTGTGTGTCCAGGATGGCCTCGGATCGCAGGTGTGGTCTCATGGGTCCAAGGGAGATTTGTCCTCTCTAAGCATCTTGGCAGCTACCAATAGTTACGTGGTTTTGGGGGGAAGGGCAGGTGATGTTTTCCATCTTAGGAGGACCCAAATCAGGGTTTCCAGAGATGGGCTCTGGGTCTAAGTGCTTGGAAAAGACCAACAAGTGTTAGGATTGAGCCTAGGGCCATTCCAGGCCTGCAATGCAGGATCCTCGTGGTGCAACAGAGAGGGATTGTTTGAAAGCTTGCTCAGGCTGAGGGTCACAATGCCTGTTTGTACCCAGGGAAGCCCTCAGGAGTGGGTCTGTTCACATTATCGATGTAAATATCTCCACTCTGAAGGTTGGACAACCATCCCAACAGCCATGTTTCTTGCCAAGGGGAAGGATCAGTTCTCTATTGTGCTTCAGGTTCCCCCATTGGCAGGGATTCCAGAAAACGTCTGGGGACAGATGCCGGAATAACAAGGATAGGTAGAGAGGATGGACTTGGGCCATGGCCTGTCTCACATGCTGCATATGGGCCCCACTCTCCAGGAGGTTGAATCGAGGATGGGGCTCAGGCTCTGTCAGACACAGCACTAGTGGCAAGAGCATCCTCTAAATCGGGGTAACCTTGAAGGTGAAACAGATTGATCATGTAGGGTTTTTGGCCAGACTCACCAGGCACTTCTTTCTATGGGGAAAGCAGAATGCTGCATTGTGGCTCCAGAATTCCCTCTCAAGAGGGCATGGGGACCAGTCGGGTGAGCATGAAATTTTAAACACAAGCTACAGTTAAATTCAGTGCCAAGCATAAGACAGTTCCAAAGTGCAGTGGCTTATCGAGACATCCAGCAACTGAGTAAGGGCAGATGTCAGATTTTGCTCACACTGGAGTTTGTGTCTATGCTGACCGACAAATGGAGAGGTGGCATTAAGAGGCGATGGAGGACTTCCCACGCTGAGGCTTGTGAGATGCTCCAAACAGCAAGTTTTCCTTCTACTGGACAGGTGGAGTCTGGTTTGTTTGCTCCGGTTTCACACAATTGGAACGACTGGGAAGCAGAGCTCTCCCGCATGTATGCCGGGAAAGTACAGCTCCTTTGACCTTTGCAGCTGAAGAATATGGCAGTTTCATTCTGGTGGCTCTTGGGGAAAACACCAAGGCCTTGAGTTGACTTGGAATCTCTTGCACATGGCTCACAGTTCTGGTTTGATATGTGAAAGATATTAGAATGTGCTGGTGGCTAAGGTGCCATGCAGGATTCTCCTACCCTGAGTGATTAGAACAGGCCGAAGAGCACAGTTTCCTTCTGAGGACAGGAGATGTTCTGTTATGTGGCTTAGGGGCCACATGTTGTATCATAAGTTAGTACGCCAGAACAGGCCTCTGAGGACAGATGCCTGAAAACGAAGTCTACGGTACAATGAGGTCTTAGTGTCATGTCACATTTAATCTTCTGACTCAAAACCACTGACTTGGGTATCTGCCTAGATGTACGTGATCAAGATGTTTCAGACTGTGCATTTGCATCCAGAGTGTCCACCAGTATTGGGGTAGGCTCGGGGCTTTGCTGGTGTCTCCTAATCTGGAAGGTTTGGGCAACTGTGACGGGCACAGTCTCCTTGGGGATGGTAGGCACAGTCCTGTTGTGTGGCTCCAGAGACCCCATCCTGGAGGGCATGAGAGCCATTGTTTGGGGAGAGAGGTCTGCAAACACAAATTCAGGTTAGGGTTAGTGGCAAGATGATTGCAGGCCTAATGCATAGACCTGGAGTGTAGCTCGTCTGAACTGTAATTAGGGTGACTTGAAGGCTGTAGCACAGGCTTTTCTCTCTGGATTGTGTGTCCAGGATGGCCTTAGAATGCAGGTGTGTTCTCATGGGTCCATGGGAGACTTTTCTTCTCTATGGATCCTGGTGGTTCCCTAAAGTTTGGTGGTTTTTTCGGGGAAGGGAAGAGTGCTGTTTTCCATCTTAGGGGTGGCCGAAAAGAGGGATTCCAGAGACGGGCTCTGGGGCTGGGAACCTAGAAAATCCCACCAAGTTTAAGATTAGTGCCTACAAGTGTACCAGATTGCAATGCGGGATCATGGTGGTGCAACTCAGAGAGATTGTTTGAAAGCATGCCCAGGCTGAGTGTCACAATGCCTGTTCATGCCCAGGGCAGCCCTCAGGAGTGGGCATGGTCTCATTGGTCTTGTAACTGGCTCCCAATTTGGGGGTAGGACACCCATCCCAACAGCTATTTTCCTCCCATGAGGAAGGACGAGTTCTCTGTTGTGCTTCAGGTTCTCCCATTGGCAGGGATTACAGCAATGGTCTAGGGACAGGTGCCTGAATACTAAGGATGGGTAGAGATGACGTACCTGGGCCATGGCAATCGCAAATGCTACATGTGGGGCCCAGTCTCTGGTGACTTACTCTAGGTCGGCGCTCAGGCTCTGTCAGACACAGCACTTGTGGACTGGGCAACATATAAATCGGAGTTCCCTCAAGGGCCAAGAAGATTGATCCTCCTGTGGGGTTTCTGAACAGACTCACCAGGCACTTCTTTCTATAGGGAAGACAGAATGCTAAATTGTGTCTCCAGAATTCCCTATCAAGAGGGCTTGAGGACCAATCGGGTGAGGATGGAATTGTAAACACAAGCTACGGTTCAATTCAGTGCCAAGCGGAAGGCAGTTCCTATGTGCAGTGGCTTATTTGAGATATCCAGCAACTGAGTAAGGGCGAATGTCAGATATTTTCTCACACTGAAGTTTGTGTCTATGATGACTGACAAATGGAGAGGTGGCGTCAAGAGGCCATGGAGGGGTTTTCACATTGAGGCTTTTGTGCTGCTCCAAACAGCAAGGTTTCATTCTACTGGACAGGTGGAGTCTGAATTACTTGCTCCAGGTTCCCCCATGTGGAAAGGTTGGGTAGTAGAGCTCTACCACATGGATGCCTGGAAAGCTCAACTCCATTGACCATTGCAGCTGAGGAACATGGCAGGTTCGTTCTGGTGTCTCTGGAGCAAAGTACAAGTCCTTGAGATGACATGGAATCTCTAGCTGATGGGCCACAATGCTGCTTTGTTACCAGGAAGTCTTAGAATGTGCTGGTGGGTAAGGTGCTGTGCAGGATTCTACTACCCTTGGCTTTGGCACAGATGGAAGGGCACAGTTTCCTTCTGGGGACAGGAGATGTTCTGTTGTGTGGCCCAGGGACCACATGTTGTATCATAAGTTCACATTCCAGAACAGGCCTCTGAGAACAGATTTCTGAAAACCAAATCTAGTGTTCCAATGATGTCCTAGGATTACTATTCTGAATCAGGATCATTGATTTGGCTGTCTGCCTGGATGTAGGTGTAGGCTCAGGGGCCTGGCAGGTGTGTCCTAATCTAGAAGGTTTGGGCTACTGTGATAGGGATGGAAGGGACAGTCCTGAGGTGTGGATCCAGAGACTCCATCATGGAGGGGTGTGCCATGTATGCCATAGTTTTGGGAGAGAAGTCTGAAAACACAAATTTGGATTAGGGTTAGTGGCGATGTGATTGCAGGCCCAGTGCATAGACCTGGAGGGAAGCTCGTCTGGAACTGTAATTAGGGTGACTGGAAGGTGGTTGGAACTGTAATTAAGGTGACTGGAAGGCAGTAGCACAGGCTTTTCTCTCTGGATTGTGTGTCCAGAATGGCCTCGGATTGCACGTGTTTTATCATGGGTCCATGGGAGACTTTTCCTCTCTATGGATCCTGGTGGCTCCCCATAGTTTGGTGGCTTTTGGGGGGAAGGAAAAAGTGCTGTTTTACAGCTTAGGGGTGCCCAAAAACAGGGATTCCAAAGACGGGCTCAGCAGCTGGGAACCTGTAAAATCCCACAAAGTTTTAGGATTTATGCCTAGATGCGTACAAGCCCTGCAATGCAGGATCATGGTTGTGCAACTGAGAGTGATTGTTTGAAAGCATGCTCAGGCTGAGGGTTACAATGCCTGTTTGTGCCCAGGGCAGACCTCAGGAGTGCTTGTGGTCTCATTGGTTTTGTAACAGGCTCCCCCTTTGAGGGTTGGACACCCATCCCAACAGTCAGGTTTATTGTCATCTGGAAACTCCTATTGTGTTTCAGGTTTCCCCTTGGCAGGAATTCCAGAAAATGTGTGGAGACAGGTGCCTGAATAGCAAGGATGGGTAGAGATGACGTACTTGGGCCATAACCATCCCAAATGTTAGATACGGGTCCTGCTCTCTGGTTGCTGAAACTCGGTCAGGGCTCAGGCTCTGTCGGAAACCACAAGGTTTCCTTCTACTGGACAGGTCAAGTCTGTTTTTTTTTTCTTTTTCTCTTTTTTTTTTTTTTTTCTTTTTTGCTCTAGGTTCCCCCATGAGAAAGTTTGTGAAGCAGAGCTATCTGGCATGGATGCCTGGAAAGCACACCTCCACTGACCATATCAGCTGAGGTACATGGAAGGTTCGTTCTGGTGGCTCTGGGGCGAAGGATCGAGGCCTTGAGTTCACATGGAATCTCTTGCAGGTGGGTCAAAATGCTAGTTTGTTACCAGGAAATCATAGAATGTGCTGGTTTGCTAAGGTGCCATGCAGGATTCTCCTACCCTGAGGGTTTGGCACAGGTTGAAGACCAGGGTATCCTTCTGGGTACAGGAGATGTTCTGTCGTGTGGCTTAGGGACCACATGATGTGTCATAAATTGGTATTCCAGAACAGGCCCTTTGAGGACAGATGCCTGAAAACCTAATGGGGTTCCATTGAAGGCCTAGACGCATTTCAGTTTCAATCTTCTAACTCACGATCATTGGCTTGAATGTCTCCCTGGATGTAGGTGATCAGGGTGTTTCAGGCTGCACATTTGCATCCAGAGTGGCCGACAGTATTGGGGGAGGTCTCAGAGGCCTACAGGTTTCTCCTAATATGGAAGGTTTGGGCAAATCTGATATGCACTGTCTCCTTGGGGATGGCAGCCAGAGTTCTGTGGTGTGGCTCCAGAGATCCCATTCTGGTGGGCATGTGAGCCATGGTTTGGGGAGAGAAGGCTGGAAACACAAATTCGGGTTAGGGTTATTGGTGATGTGATTGCAGGCCCAAGGCATAGACCGGGAGGGCAGCTAGTCAGGAACTTTGATTAGGGTGTCTGGAAGGCAGTAACACAGGCTTTTCTCTCTGGATTGTATGTCCAGGATGGCCTCGGAATGCAGGTGTGGTCTCGGGTCCATGGGAGATTTTCTTTTCTCTAAGGATCCTACTGGTGCTGCATAGTTTGGTGGCTTTCTCGGGAAAGGGAAGAGTGCCGATTTACTTTTTAGGGGTGCCCCAAAACAAGGATTCCAGAGACGGGCTTTGGATCTGGGAACCTGGAAATTCCCACCAAGTGTTAGCATTTGGTCTTAGGGGTATACCAGGCCTATAATGTGGGATCCTGGAGGTGCAACTGAGAGCGTTTGTATGAAAGCATGTTCAGGTTGAGCTCAGAATGCCTGCTTGTTCCCAGAGCGGAACTCATGAGTGGGCGTGGTCTCATTGGCCATACAACTGGCTCCCACTCTGAGGGTTGGACACCAATCCCAACAGCCAGGCTTCCTGCCATGGTAAAGGAGGAGTTTCCTACAGTGCTTCAGGTTCTCCCATTGGCAGGAATTCCAGCAAAGGTCTGGGCAGAAATGCCTGAATACCACAAATGTGTAGAGATGACAGTCCTGGGCCATGCAGGGTCTCACATGCTGGTAATGGACCACACTATTTGGGTGGCTGACACATGGTTGGGGCTCTGGCTCTGTCAGACACAGCACTAGTGGGCAGGGCAGCCTATAAATCAGGGTTCCCTCGCGGGCCGAGCAGATTGATCCTCATGTGGAGTTTCTGTGCAGACTCATCAGGCCCTTTTTCTTTCTGTGGGGAAGGCAGAATGCTTTTTGTGGCTCCAGAATTCCCCTTCAAGAGTGCATGGGGACCAGTAGGGTGAGGATGGAATTGTAAACCCAAGCTACGGTTCAATTCAGTGCCAAGCGAAAGGCTGTTCCAGTGTGCAGTGGTTGATTGAAATATCCATCATCTGAGTTAGGGCAGATGTCAAATGTTGTTCAAGATGGAGTTTGTGTGTATGATGACTGACAAATGGAGTAGTGGCGTCTAGAGGCCATGGAAGATTTCACATGCTGGGCCTTGCAAGATGCTCCAAACAGCAAGGTTTCCTTCTACAGGAGAGGGGGGTCTGGTTTGTTTACTCCAGGGTCTCCCATATGGATGCTTGGAAAGCACAATTCCATTGACCATTGCAGCTGAGGACCATGGCAGATTCGTTCTGGTTGCTCTGGGACGAAGTACCAAGCCCTGGAGTTGACATGGAGTCTCATGAAGATGTGTCACAATGCTGGTTTGTTACCAGCGAGATCCTAGAAGGTGCTGGTGGCTAAGGGGCCATGTAGGATTCATCTATCATGAGGGTTTGACACCAGTCAAAGAACACGGTTTCCTTCTGGGGACAGGAGATGTTCTGTTGTGGGGCTCATGAACCACATGTTGTATCATAAGTTGGTATTCCAGAACAGGCCTCTGAGGACAGATGCCTGAAAACTTAATCTAGGGTTCCAATGAAGTCCTAGGGGAATGTCAGTTTCAATCTTCTGACTCAGGACCATTGACTTCGGAGTCTACCTAGATGTAGGCAATCAGGGTGTTTCATACTGTGCATTTGTGTACAGAGTGGCCTCCAATATTGGGTTGTGCTCTGGGGCCTTGCATTTTTCTCCTAGTCTGGAAGTTTGGGCAACAGTGACGGGCAGTTTCCTTGGGGATGGCGGGCACAGTCCTGTGGTGTAGCTCCAGAGACCCCATCCTGGAGGGCATGTGAGCCATGGTTTTGGGAGAGAAGTATGAAAACACAAACTCTGGTTAGGTTTATTGGCGAGGTGTTCGTAGGCCCAATGCATAGACCTTTAGGGTAGCTCGTTGGGAACTGTAAATTGCATGCCTCGAAGGTGGTAGCACAGGCTTTTTTATCTGGGTTGTGTATCCACTATGGACTAAGAATGCAGGTGTGGTCTCTTGGGTCCATGGGTGATTTTTCCTCTCAATTATCCTGGCGGCTCCCTATAGTTTGGTGGCTTTTTCAGAGAAGGGAAGTGTGCTGTTTTCCATATTAAGGGTGTGCCATAAGAGGGATTGCAGAGAGGTGCTCTGGCTCTGGGCACCTGGAAATACCCACCAAGGGTTATGATTTGGGCCTAGGGGCTTACCAGGCCTCCAATGCAGGCCCTGGAGGTACAACTGAGAGTGTTTGTTTGAAAGCTTGCTTAGGCAGAGTGTCACAATGCCTGATGTGCCTAGGGCGGCCCTCAGGAGTGGGCGTGGTCTCATTGGCCATGCAGTAGGCTACCATTCTGAGTGTTGGATACCCTTCCCAACTTCCAGGAATCCTGCCATGGGGAATGAGGATTTCTCTATTGTGATTCAGGTTCCCTCATTGGTAGGGATTCCAGGAAAGCTCTGGGGACAGATGTCTCAATACCAAGGATGGGTAGAGATGACCGCCCTGGTCCTTGGCCTGTCTCACATGCTGGATATGGGCCCCACCCTCTGGGTGACTGACATGCTGTCGGGGCTCAGGCTCTGTCAGAAACAGCACTAGTGCCCAGGGCTGCCTATAAATTGGGGCTCCCTCGAGGGCCGAGTAGATTGATTCTCAGGTAGGCTTTCTGCGCAGACTCACCAGGCCCTTCTTTCTATGGGGAAGGCAGAATGCTGCGTTGTGGCTCTAGAATTCCCTATCAAGAGGGCTTACAGAACACTAGGGTGAGGATGGAATTGTAAACCCAAGCTACTTTTAAATTTAGTGCCAAGCAAAAGACAATTCCAGTGTGTAGTGGCTGATTCGAATATCCAGCACTTGAGTACGTGCGGATGTCAGTTGTTTGCTCATGCTGGTGTTTGTGTCTATGATGACCAACAAATGGAGGGGTGGCCTCATGAGACAATGGAGGATTACCCACACTCGGGTTTGTGAGACACTCAATACAGCAAGGTTTCATTTTATTGTACAGGGGAGTCTGGTTGGTTTCCTCCAGGGTTCCCCATGTGGAAAGTTGGTATCAGAGCACTCCTGCTGGATGCCTGGAAAGTACACCTACATTGACCATGGCAGCAGAGGAACATGGCAGTTTCATTCTGGTGGCTCTGGTGCGAAGTACCAAGGCCTTGAGGTGTCATGGAGTCTAATGAAGATGGGTCACAAGGCTGGTTTGTTGTCAGGGAGACATTAGAATATGCTGCCTGCAAAGGGCCATGCAGGATTCATCTACCCAGAGTGTTTGACACAGGCCCAAGAGCACGGCTGCCTTTTGGGGACAGGAGATGTTCTGTTGTGTGGCTCATGGACCATGTGGTATCATAAGTTGATATTCCAGCACAGGCCTCTGAGTACAGATACCTGAAACCATTGACTTGGCTATCAGCCTGGATGTAGGTGATAGGGTGTGTCAGACTGCACATTTGTGTCCAGAGTGGCCTCCAGTATTGGGGTGGGCTCAGGGGCCTTGCAGGTTTCTCCTAATCTAGAGGGTTTAGGCAATAGTGACAGGTAAATTTTCCTTGGGAAAGACAGGTACACTCCCGTGGTGTGGCTCCAGATACCACAACCTGGAGGGCATGTGAGCCATGGTTTTTGGAGGGAAGTCTGCAAACACAAACTTGGGTTAGGGATAGTGGCAAGGTGATCACAGGCGCAATGCATAGACATGGATGGCAGCTCTTCAGGAACTGTTAATCGGGTGACTCAAAGGTGGTAGCACAGTCTTTTGTATCAAGATTGTGTGTACAGGATGACCTCAGAATGCAGGTGTGGTCTCATGGGTCCATGGGAGATTTTCCTCTCTAAGTATCCTGGTGGCTCCCAATAGTTGGTGGCATTCTCAGGGAAGGGAAGAGTGCTGTTTTCTATATTTGGGGTGCCCCAAAATAGGGATTCCAAAGATGAGTTCTGGGACTGATCCCCTGGAAAATCCCACCAAGCGATAGGATTTGGGCCTAGGGGCTTACCAGGATTGCATGCAGGATCCTGGAGGTATAACTGAGAGGGCTTGTTTGAAAGCATGCTCAGACTGAGGGTCGCAATGCCTGCTTGTGCCCAGGGTGGCCCTCATGAGTGGGCGTGGTCTTATTGGCCATGCAGCTGGCTCCCACTTTGAGGGTTGGACACCCATCCCAACAGACAGGATTCCTGCCATGGGGAAAGAGGAGTTCTCTATTGTGCTTCAGGTTCCCCCATTAACAGGGATTCCAGCAAAGGTCTGGGGACAGATGCCTGAATACCAAGGATGGGTAGAGATGACGGACCTGGGTCATGGCTGGTCTCACATGGTGGATATGGGCCCCAATCTCTGGGTGGCTGACACTAGGTCTTGGCTCAGGCTCTGTCAGACACAGCACTAGTGCCCAGGGCAGCCTATAAATCAGGGTTCCCTCGAGCACCGAGCAGATTAATCCTCATGTGAGCTTTCTGGGCAGACTCACCAGGCCCTTCTTGTTTCTATGGGGAAGGCAGAATGCTGCATTTGGCTCCAGAATTCCCTATCTATAGGGCTTGCGGACAAGGAAGCTGAGGATGTAATTGTAAACTCAAGCTATGATTAAATTCAGAGTGAAGCAAAAGGCACTTCCAGTGTGCAGCGGTTGAATTGAATATCCAGCAACTGAGTAAGGGTGGATGTCAGATATTTGCTCATGCTGGAGTTTGTGTCTATGATGACAGAGAAATTGAGGGGTGGTGTCAAGAGGCCAATGGAGGATTTCCCAAGCTAGGGATTGTGACATGCTCCAAACAGTGTCCTTCTACCAGACAGGAGGAGTTTGGTTTGTTTGCTCCAGGGTCCCACATGTGGAATGTTTGGATAGCATAGCTCTCCCACATGGATGTCTAGAAAGCACACCTCCTTGACCATTGCAGCTGAGGAACATGGCAGGTTCTTTTTCGTGGTTCTGGGGCAAAGTATCAAGACCATGAGTTGACATGGAGTCTCATGAAGATGTGTCACAATGCTGGTTTGTTACCAGGGAGATCATAGAATATGCTGATTGCTAAGGGGCCATTCAGGATTCATCTACCCTGAGGGTTTGACACAGGTCCATGAGCACGGCTTCCTGCTGGGGCCCGGAGATGTTCTGTTCTGTGGCTCAGGGAGCACATGTTGGATCATAAATTGGTATTCCAGAACAGGCCTCTGAGGACGGATACCTGAAACCCTAATGCAGTGCTCCAATGAAGTCCTCTGGGCATGTCAGGTTCAATCTTCTGACTCAGGACGATTGACTTGGATGTCAGCCTGGATGGAAGTGATCAGGTTGTTTCAGACTGCACATTTGAGTCCAGTGCAGCCTCCAATATTGAGCTGGGCTCAGGGGCCTTGTAGGTTTCTCCTAATCTAGAGGTTTTGGGCAACAGTGACAGGCACAGTTTCCTTGAGTATGGCAGGCACAGTCCTTTGTTGTGGCTCCAGATACCACAACCATGAGGTCACGTGAAGCATGGTTTTGGGAGGGAATTCTGCTAACACAAACTCGGATTAGGGATAGTGGCGAGGTATCCGCAGGCCCAATGCATAAACCTGGAGGGCAGAATGTCAGGAACTGTTAATCAGGTGACTCGAAGCCAGTAGCACAGGCTCTTGTATCTGGATTGTGCATCCACGATGGCCTCAGAATGCAGGTGTGGACACATGGGACCACGGGAGATTTTTCCTCTCAAGGATCCTGGGGCTCCCGATAGTTTTGTGGCTTTCTCAGGGAAGAGAAGAGTGCTGTTTTCCATCTTAGGGGTTCCCTAAAACAGGGATTCCAGTGACGGGCTCTGGGTATGGGCACATGGAAAATCCCACCAAGGGTTAGGATTTGGGTCTAGGGGAGTACCAGGCTTGCAATGCGGGATCCTGGAGGTGCAACTGAGAGCATTTATTTGAAATCATGCTAAGGCGGAGGGTCATAATACCTGCTTGTGCCAAGCGCGGCCCTCATGAGTGGGATGGTCTCCTTGGCCATGCAACTGGATGCCACTCTGAGGTTTGGACGCCCACCTTAACATCCAGGATTCCTGCCATGAGAAGAAGGAGTTCTCTATTGTGCTTCAGGTTACCCTTTAGCTGGAATTCGAGCAAAGGTCTGGAGACAGATGCCTGAATAACAAGAAGGGTAGTGATGATGGCCCTGGGCCATGGCCAATCTCACATGCTGGATATGCGACTCACCCGCTGGGTGGCTGAGACCCAGCGGGAATCAGGCTCGGTCAGACACCACACTAGTGGCTAGGTCAGCCTATCAATTGGGGTTCCCTCGAGGTCGAGTAGACTGATCCTATTTGGAGTTTCTGGGCAGACTCACAAGGCCCTTCTTCTTTCTATGGGGAAGGCAGAATGCTGTGTTGTGGCTTCAGAATGCACTATCAAGAGGACTTGTGGACCAGGAGGGTTAGGATGGAATTGTAAACACAAGCTATGGTTAAATTCAGTGCCAAGTGAAAGGCATTTCCAGTGTGCAGTGGCTGATTGGAATATCCAGCACCTGAGTAAGGGTGGAGGTCAGATGTTTGCTCACATTGGAGTTTATGTCTATGATGACCAATAAATGGTGGGGTGGTGTCAAGAGGCCATGGAGGATTTCACATGGTGGAGCTTGTGAGATGCTCCACACAGCAAAGTTACCTTCCACCAGACAGGGGAGTCTGTTTGTTTGCTCCAGTGTTCCCCATGTGGAAAGTTTGGGTATCAGAGCACTCTCGCATGGATGCCTGGAAATCACACATCTATTTACCATTGCAGCTGAGGAACATGGCAGGTTCGTCTTGTCACTCTGAGTAAAAGTACCAGTTCTTTGAGTTGACATGAGTCTCATGATGATGGGTCACAATGCTGGTTTGTTACCAGGATGACCTTAGAATATGCTGATGGCTAAGGGCCTGTGCAAAATTCATATACTCTGAGGGTTTGACTCAGGTCGAAGAGCACGGCTTCAGTCTGGGGCAGGAAATGTTCAGTTGTGGGGCTCAGGGACCACATGTTGTATCATAAGTTGGTATTCAAGAACAGTCCTCTAAGGACAGAAGCCTAAGAACCTAATCGACAGTTCCAAATAAGTCTTAGGGGCATGTCAGTTTCAATCTTCTGACTCAGGACCATTGACTTGGATGTCTGCCTGAATGAAGGTGATCAGGGTGTTTTGACTGCGCATCTGCATTCAAACCAGCATCCATATGGGTGGGCTCAGGGGCTTTACAGGTTTCTCCTAATATGGAGGGTTTGGGCAACTGTGACAGGCACAGTTTCCTTAGAGATAGCAGGCACAGTCCTGTGGTGTGGCTCTAGAGGCCCCATCCTGGAGGGCATGTGAACCATGGTTTTGGTTCATGCAGACAAACACAAACTTGGGTTAGGGTTAGTGAGGTCATCGCAGGCCCAATGCATAGACCTGAGGGCAGCTCATCAGGAACTGTAAATAAGGTGACTTGAAGGCGGTAGCACAGACTATTGTATCTGGATTTTTTTTTTTCCATGATGGGCTCGGAATGCAGGTGTGGTCTCATGGGTTAATGGAAAATTTTTCCTCTCAATGTTGCTGACTGCTCCCAATAGTTTGGTGGCTTTCTTGGGGAAGGGAAGAGTGCTATATTCCAACTTAGGGGTGCCCCAAAACAGGGATTCCAGAGACAGGCTCTGGGTCTGGGTGCCTGGAAAATCCCTCCAAGCACCTTCCTGATGGCAGGAAACCAGGCTGTTTGGATGGGTGTCCAACCCTCAGAGTGGGAACCAGCTGTATGGCCCATTAGACCACGGTCACTCATGGGAGCCACCCTGGGCACAAACAGGCATTGTGACCCTGGGCCTGAGCATGCTTTCAAGCAAGCCCTCTCAGATGCACCACCAGAATCCCACATTACAGATCTACTACACCCCTAGGCCAAAATCTTAACCCTTGGTGGGATTTTCCAGGCGCCCAGACCCAGAGTCTGTCTCTGTAATCCCTATTTTGGGGAAACCCTAACATGGAAAATAGCACTCTTTCATTCCCCCAAAATGCCAACAAACTATTGGGTGCCACTAGGATCCTTAGAGAGGAAAAATCTCCCATGTACCCATGAGATAACACCTGCATTCCGTGGTCATAAAAGACACACAATCCAAATATAAAAGCCTGTGTTACCACCTTAGAGTCACCCCATTTACAATTTCTGACAAGCTGCCCATTAGGTCTAGGCATTGGGCCTGTGATCACCTTGCCACTCACCCTAGCCCAAGTCTGTCTTCGGATACTTCTCTCCCAAACCATGGCTCACATGACCCCGGGATCTGGTCTTTGGAGCCACACCACAGGACTGTGCCTGCCATCCCTAAGGAAACTTTGCCCATCACAGTTGCCCAAACCCTCCAGATTAAGAGAAACCTGCAAGGCCCCTAAGCCCATCCCAATATTGGAAGCCGCTTTGGACGCAAATGCATAGTCTGAAACACCCTGATCCCTTACATCCAGGCAGATTCCCAAGTCAATGATCTTGGGTCAGAATATTGAAACTGACATGCCCCTAGGACCTCTTTGGAACCCTCCATTAGTTTTTCAGGCATCTGTTCTCAGAGGTCTGTTCGTGAATACCAGCTTATGATACAACATGTGGACCCTGATCCACACAACAGAACAAATTCTGTCTCCAGAAGGAAACCGTGCTCTAGGACCTGTGTCAAAGGCTCAGGGTAGAAGAATCTTGCAAGGCCCCTTTGTCAGCAGCACATTCTAAGATCTCCATGTTAACAAACCAGCATTGTAACCCATGTGCAAGACATTCCATGTCAACTCAAGGCCTTGGTCCTTCGCCCTAGAGCCACCAGAATGAACCTGCCATGTTCCTCGGCGGCAATGGTCAATGGAGATGTACTTTCCAGGAATCCACATGGGAGAGCTCTGCTACCTAAACTTTCCACAAGTGGGATCCTGGAGCAAACACACCAGACTCTACCTGTCCAGTAGAAGGAAACCTTGCCGTTTGGAGCATCTCACAAGTCCCAGGGTGGGTAATCTTACATAGCCTCTGGACATGACCCCTCCATTTGTCGGTCAACAGAGAAACAAATTCGAGTGTGAACAAACATCTAACATCTGCCTGTACTCACATGCTGGATATCTCAAAAAAGATGCAGCACATTGGAACTGCCTTCCGCCTGGCACTGTATTTAACCGAAGCTGGTGTTTACAATTGCATCCTAACTGCTGTTCCCCAAGACCTCTTGACAGGGAATTCTGGAGTCACAACACAGCATTCTGCTTCCCAAAAGAAGAATCGCCTGGTAAATCTGCCCAACAACCCAACGTGAGGATCAATCTGCTCCTCCCTCGAGGGAACACCAATTTATAGACTGCCCTGGCCACTAGTGCTGTGTCTGACAGAGCCTGAGCACTGACCTCATGTCAGCCTTCTAGAGAGCGGGGCCCATATCTTGCATGTGACACTGGCCATGGACCAAGTCTGTCATCTCTACCATCATTGGTATTCAGGCATCTGTACCCAGACCTTTCTGGAATCCCTGCCAGTGGGGGAACCTGAAGTACAATAGAGAACTCCTCCTTCCCCATGGCAGGAAACTTGGCTATTGGGATGTGTGTCCAACACTCAGAGTGGAAGCCTTCTGTATGGCCAATAAGACCACGCCCACTTCTGAGGGCTGTCCTGGGCAAAACAGGCATTGAGACCCTCATCCTGAGCATGCTTTCAAACAAGCCCTCTCAGTTGCACGAACAGGATACTGCAATGAAGGCCTGGTATGCCCCTAAGCACAAATCCTATCCCTCTGTGGGAATTTCCAGGCCCCCAGACCCAGAGCCTGTCTCTGGAATGCCTTTTTTGGTACACCCCTAAGATGGAAAACAGCACTCTTCCATTCCCTGAAGAAGCCACCAAACTATAAGGAGCCAGGAGATTCCTGAGAGAGGAAAAATCTCCCATGGTCCCATGAGACCACACCTGCATTCCCAGGCCATCCTGGACACACAATCCACATAGAAAAGCATGTGCTACCACCTAGAGTCACCCTAATTACAATTCCTGATGATCTGCCCTTCAGGTCTAACCACTGGGCTTGTGATCACATCGCCACTAACCCTAATCCAAGTTTGTGTTTGCAGACTTACCTCTCAAAACTATGGCTCACATGCCCTCTGGGTTCTGGTCTCTGGATCCAGACCACAGGACTGTGCCTGCCATCCCCAAGGAAACTTTGGCCATCACAGCTGCCAAAACCCTCCCATTAGGAGAAAACTACAAGTCCCCTGAGTCCACCCCAATATTGGAGGACATTGTGGATGAAAATGCGCAGTCTGAAACACCCTGATTCCCTACATCCAGGCAGATACCCAAGTCAATGTTCCCGAGTCTGAAGTTTGAACCTGACACACCCCTAGCACCTCACTGGAACTCCAGTTAGGTTTTCAGGCATTTGTACTCAGAGGCCATTTCTGGAATACCAACTTATGATACAACATGTGGTCTCTGAGCCACACAACACATAAACTCCTATCCCCAGAAGGAAACTGTGCTCTCGGACCTGTGTCAATCCCTCAGGGTAGGATTATCCTGCATGACCCCGTAGCCACCAGCACTTTCTAAGATCTCCATGGTAACAAACCAGCATTGTGTCTCATCTGCAAGAGATTCCATGACAACTCGAGGCCTTGCAACATAGCCACAGAGGCAATAGAAGGAACCTACCATGTTCCTCAGCTGCAATGATCAATGGACATGTGATTTCCAGGCATCCATGCAGGAGAGCTCTGCTACCCAAACTTTGCACACGGAGGACTGAGGAGCAAACAAACCAGACTCCACCTGTCCAGTAGAAGGAAACCTTGCTGTTTGGAATATCTCACAAACCTCAGCATGGGAAATTCTCCATGGCCTCTTGAAGCCACCCCTCTATTTGTTGGTCTTCATAAACACAAACTCCAGTGTGAGCAAACGTCTGACATCCGCCCTTACTCAGGTGCTGGATATCTCGAATCCACCGTTGCACATTAGAAATGCCTTCTGCTTGGCAATGAATTGAACCGTAGCTTGTGTTTACAATTCCATCTTCACCCTACTTGTCCACAAGCCCTCTTAATAGGGAATTCCATATCTACAACTCAGCATTCTGCTTTCCTCATAGAAAGAAGAAGTGTCTGGCAGACATCCCAGAAACCCAAAATGAGGCTCAATCTACTTGGCCTGCAAAAGAACCCCAATTTATAGGCTTCCCTGGCTACTAGTGCTCTGTGTGACAGAGCCTTAGCCCCGACCCCGTGTCAGCCACCCAGAGAGCGGGGCCCGTATCCATCATGTGAGACCAGCCATGGCCCAAGTCTGTGATATCTACACATCCTTGATATTCAGGCATCTCTCCTCAGACCTTTGATGGAATCCCTGCCAAGGGTGACATGAAGCACAATAGAGAACTCCTTTTTCTTTATGGCAGGAAACCAGGCTGTTGGGATGTGTGTCCAACCCACAGAGTGGGAGTCATCTGCATGGCCAATGAGTCCACACCCACTCTTGAGGGCCACCCTGGGCACAACAGGCATGGTGACTCTCAGACTGAGCATGCTTTCAAACAATCCCTTTCCATTTCTCCACAGGGATCTCGCATTACAGGCCTGGTATGCCCCTTGGCACAAATCTTAATTCCAGGAATCCAGACCCAGAGCCCGTCTCTGGAATCCCTGTTTGGGGGCACCCCTAAGATGGAAAACAGCACTTTTCCTTTCCCCGCTAAAGCCACCAAACTATTAGGACCCGCCAGGACCCCTCCACAGCAAAAATCTCCCATGGACCTAGGAGACCAACATCATTCTGAGGCCATCCTGGACACACAATCCAGATAGAAAAGACTGTGCGACTGCCTTCGAGTCACACTAATTATAGTTCCTGACGAACTGCCCTCCAAGTCTGTGCATTGGGCCTGCGATCACTTCACCACTAACACTAACCCAAGTTTTTGTTTGCAGACTTCTCTCCCAAAACCATGGCACAAATGCCCTGCAGGATGGGGTCACTAGAGGCACAACACTGGACTGTGCCTGCCATTGCCAAGGAAAATTTGCCCATCACAGTTTCCCAAACCCTCCAGTTTAGGAGAAACCTGCAAGGCCCCTGAGCCCATCCCAATATTTGAGGCCACTCTGGATGTAAATGTGTCTTCTGAAACACCCTGATCACCTACATCTTACATACAATCAAGTCAAAGGTCATGAGTCAGAAGATTGAACCTGACATGCCCCTCGGACTTCATTGGAATGCTAGATTAAGTTTTCAGGCATCTGTCCTCAGATTCCTGTTCAGAAATATCAACTTATAATACAAAATGTGGTCCCTGAGCCACAGAACAGAACATCTCCTGTCCCCAGAAGAAAACCATGCTCTTCACCTGTGTCAAACCCTCCAGGGGGAGAATGCTGCATGGCCCCTTAGCCAGCAGCACATTCTAAGATTTCCTTGGTAACAAAACAGCATTGGGACCCATCTGAAAGAGATTCCATGTTAATTCATTGCCCTTGGTACATCGCACCAGAGCCACCAGAATGAACCTTCCATATTCGTCAGCTGCTTTGGAGAATGGAGGTGGATTTTCAAGGCAGCCATGCGAGAGAGCTCTGCTACCCCATCTTTCCACATGGAGGGCACTGGAGCAAACTAACCAGACTCCACATGTTCAGTAGAAGGAAACCTTACTCTTTGGAGCATCTCACAAGCACCAACTTGGGTCATCCTCCATGGTTTTTTGATGCCACCACCCCATTAGTCATTCATCACAGAGACGAACTCCAGTGTGAGCAAACATATGACATCCGACCTTACTCAGGAGCTAGATAACTCGAATCAGACACAGCACACAGGAACTGCCTTCCGCTTGGCACTGAATTTAACCATAGCTTGTGTTTAAAATTCCATCCTCACCTTCCTGGTCCCCATGGCCTTATTATAGGTAATTCTCAAACCATGTCGTAGCATTATGACTTCACCATAGAAAGAAGAAGTGCCTGGTGAGTCTTCCCAGAAAGCTCACATGAGGCTCAATCTTCTCAGCCCTTGAGGGAACCCCGATTTAAAGGCTGCCCTGGCCACTAGTGCTGTGTGTGACAGAGCCTGAACCCTGACCTCGTGTCATCCACCCAGAGAGCGGGGCCCATATCCAGCATGTGAGACCAGCAATTGCCCAGGTCTGTCATCTCTACCCATTCTTGGTATTCAGGCATCTGTCCCCAGACCTTGCTGGAATCCTTGCCAATGGGGGAACCTGATGTACAGTAGTGAACACTTTTTTCCCCTTGGCAGGAAACCTGTCTAAAGTTTTGGGTGTCCAACCTTCAGAGTGGGAGCCAGCTGCATTCCCAATGATTCCACTCCCTCTCCTGAGGGCCGCTCTGGGCACAAACAGGTACTGTGCCCCTCAGCCTGTTCATGCTCTCAAACAAGTCCTCTCATTTTCACCATCAGGGTCTCGCATTGCAGCCCTGGTACTCCCTTGGGCCCAAATCCTAACCGTTGGTGGATTTTCCATAAGCCCAGACACAGAGCCCATCTCTGGAATCCCTGTTTTGGGGCACCCCTAAGATCGAAGAAAGCACTCTACCCTACACCGAAAAAAGCCATCCAACTATTGGGATCCGCCAGTATCCTTAGACAGGAAAAATCTTCCATGGACCCATGAGACCACACCTGCATTCTTAGGCCATCCTGGATACACAATACAGATAGAAAAGCTTGTGCTACTGCCTTACTGTCACCCTAATTACAGTTCCTGACGAGCTGTTCTCCAGGTCTATTCATTGGGCCTGTGATCACCTCACCACTAAACATCACCCCAGTTTCTGTTTGCAGACTTCTCTCCCAAAACCATGGCTCACATGCTCTCTAGGATGGGGTCTCTGGAGCCACACCACAAGACTGTGCCTGCCATCCCAAAGAAACTGTGCCCAACACAATATTCCAAAACCTCCAGATTAGGAGAAACCTGAAAGGCCCCTGAGACCACCCCAATTTTGATGCTGCACTGGATGCAAATGCACAGTCTGAAACACCCTGATCACCGACATCCTGGCAGACACCTACGTCAATGGTCCTGAGTCAGAAGATTGAACCTGACAGGGCCCTAGGACCTCATTGGAATCCTAGATTAAGTTTTCAGGCATCTGTCCTAAGAGGCCTATTCTGGAATACCAACTTATGATACAACAAGTGGTCCCTGAGCCACACAACAGAACATCTCCTGTCCCCAGAAGGAAACCATGCTTTTCAACCTGTGTCAAACTCAAAACGTAGGAGAATCCTGCATGGCCATGTAACCACTAGCACATTCTAAGATCTCCCTGGTAACAATCCAGCATTGTGACCCATGTGCAAGAGATTCCGTGTCAGCTCAAGGCCTTGGCACTTCTCGGCAAAGCCACCAGAAGGGACCAGAAATGTTCCTCAGCTGCAATGGTCAATAGAGGTGTGCTTTCAAGGAATCCATGCGGGAGAGCTCTGCTACGCAAACATTCAACATTGGGGAACCTGGAGCAAACAAACCAGACACCATGTGTCCAGTAGAAGGAAACCTTGCTGTTTGGAGCATCTCGCAAGACTCCACGTGGAAAATCCTCCATGGCCTCTTGACGGAACTTTTCCATTTGTTAGTCATCATAGACACAAACTCCAGTGTGAGCAAATATGTGAATCCACCCTTACTCAGGTGCTGGATATCTCGAATCAGCTGCTGCCCATTGGGAATTCCTTCCTCTTGGCACTGAATTTAACCTTAGCTTGTGTTGACAATTCCATCCTCTCCCTATTTGTCCCCAAGCCCTCTTGATAGGGAATACGGGGCCACAACTCAGCATTCTGCCTACCCCATAGAAAGAAATGCCTGGTGAGTCTGCCTAGAAACCCCACATAAGGATCAATCTGCTCGGCCCTTGATGGAACCCCAAATTATAGGCTGCCTTGACCACTAGTTCTGTGTCTGAGAGATCCTGAGCCCCGACCTCATGTCAGCCACCCAGAGAGAGAGCCCCATATCCAGCATGTGAGACTGGCCATGGCCCAAGTCTGTCATCTCTACACATCCTTGGTATTCAGACACCTGTCCCCACACCTTGCTGGTATCCCTCTCAATGGGGGAACCTGAAGCACAATAGATAATGCCTCTATCCCATGGCAGGAAGACTGGCTGCAAGGATGGGTGTCCAGCTTTCAAAGTGGGAGCCATATTCATGGCTAATGAGGCCACGGTAACTCATGAGGTCCTCCCTGGGGAGAAAGAGGCATTGTGACCCTCAGACTGAGCACGATTTCAAACAAGCCCTCTCTGTTGTACCACCAGGATCCCTCATTGCAGGCCTGGTATGCCCCTAGGCCCAAGTCCTAATCCTTGGGGGGATTTGCAAGAAGCCCAGACCCAGAGCCTGTCTCTGGACTCGCTGTTTTGGGGCACCCCTGTGATGGAAAACATCATTCTTCCTTTCCCTGAAAAAGCCACCAATCTATTGAGAGTCACCAGGATCCTTATAGAGGAAAAATATCCCATGAACCCATGAAACAATACCTGCATATAGAGGCCATCCAGGACACACTTCCAGATACAAAATCCTGTGCTACCGCCTTTGAGTCAACCTAATTAAAGTTCCTGATGAGATGCCCTCCATGTCTACACATTAGGCCTGCGATCAGCTCGCCACTAACCCTGAACCAAATTTGTGTTTGCAGACTTCTCTTCCAAAACTTTGGCTCACATATACTCCAGGTTGGCATCTCTGGAGCCACAGCACAGGCTGTGCCTGCAAACCCCAAGGAAATTCTGCCTGTCACAGTTGCCCAAACCCTCCAGATTAGGAGACACCTGCCAGGCCCCTGGGCCAACCCCAATACTGGAGGCCTCTCTGGACGCAAATGTGCAATCTGTATCATCCTGATCACCTGCATCCAGGCAGAAACACAACTCAATGATCCTGAGTCATAAGATTTAATCTGACATGCCCCTAGGACCTCATTGGAATCCTAGATTAGGTTTTGAGGCATCTGTCCTTAGAGGCCAGTTTCAGAATACCAACATCTGATACAATATGTGGTCCCTGAGCCACACAACAGAACATGTTCCTATCCCCAGAAGTAAACCATGCTCTTTTTCTTGTGTCAAACCCTCAGCGTAGCTGAATCCTGCATGGCACCTTAGCAATTACCACATTCTAAGATCTCCCGCGTAACAAACTAGCATTGAGAACCATCAGCAAGAGATTCCATGTTAACTCAAGGCCTTGATACTTCGAACCATAGCCACCAGAAAAAACCTGCCGTGTTCCTCAGCTGCAATAGTCATTGGAGGTGTGCTTTCCATGCATCTTTGCGGGAGTGCTCTGCTACCGAAAGTTTCCATATGGGGAACACTGTAGCAAACAAAACAGACTCCACCTGTCCAGCAGAAGGAAACTTTGCTTTTTGGATCATCTCACAAGACCCAGCAATGGAAATCCTCCATGGCCTATTGATGTCACACCTCCATTTGTTAGTCATCATAGACACAAACTCCAGTGTGAGCAAAAGTCTGACATCGCCCTTTACTCAAGTGCTGGATATCTCGAATCAGCCACTGCACACTGGAACTGCCTTCCGCTTGGCACTGAATTGAACAGTAGCTTGTGTTTACAATTCAATCTGCACCCTCCTGATCCCCAAGCCCTCTTGATAGAGAATTCTCCAGCCACATTGCAGCATTCTGCCTTGCCCATAGAAAGAAGAAGCTCCTGGTGAGTCTGCCCCACAACCCCACTTGAGGATCAATCTGCTCGGCCCTCGAGGGAACCCTGATTTCTAGGCTGCTTTTGCCACTATTGCTTTGTCTGACAGAGCCTGAGCCCTGACCTAGTGCCCTCCACCCAGAGATCGGGGCCCATATCCAACATGTGAGACCAGGCATTGCTCACATTAGTCATCTCTACCCATCCTTCAGGCATCTGACCCCAGTAATTTCCTGGAATCCCTGGCAATGGGGATGATAGGGTCTGAAATCAAAAGAGCGGGACTGGTACAAAGTGAAGGTGAAGCAAAGGTTTATTTTGCACCAAGCATAGAGAATCAAACTGACCAGTCAGGGCCATCTCTTGCAAAGAGTCAAACCCTCCCATCCTCACAGACTAACTTTTATACAGGTAGTATAGCCAGGCTATACACAGGTGGGCAATGAGATTGCAATCTCAGAGAACACTGCACAGTCATGCTAAGAGAGCCACACACAGAAAAAAAAAATGCTAGGTACGGGCGCCTGGGTGGCTCAGTGGGTTAAGCCGCTGCCTTCGGCTCAGGTCATGATCTCAGGGTCCTGGGATCGAGTCCCACATCAGGCTCTCTGCTCAGCAGGGAGCATGCTTCTCTCTCTCTCTCTCTATTTCTCTCTCTCTCTGCGTGCCTATCCATCTACTTGTCATCTCTCTTTGTCAAAAAAT
This sequence comes from Mustela nivalis, assembly GCF_964662115.1. Lineage (NCBI taxonomy): Eukaryota > Metazoa > Chordata > Mammalia > Carnivora > Mustelidae > Mustela > Mustela nivalis. Next base: position 1,266,762 of record NC_139022.1, on the reverse strand, counting down.
AAAATAAAATCTTAAAAAAAAAGTGCTAGGTAACACACGGGTACCCAGTTGAATTTCAATTTACCCGAGTAGATATATGTGTGCCCGACTGATTGGATGTCTTCACCTGGCCTGACCCTCCCTTGATCTAGGCTTTGCAGGTAAGTTCCTCTGGGAGGGGCAGGGTCAATCTAAGTTTACTGCATAGGGTCAATCTAAGTTTACTACATAAACACAAAATGACTTCCTCTGGCCAATCAGGCTCTTACATTCCCCCCTTTTCTTTGGAGATTAGTTAAATCCTTGACTTTTCAGCCAGTTCTATGCTCTCTGGTTGTAAGGTGTTATATTGAGCCTGTAAATCTAACATTTTATTGCTCTAGTTTTCTTTTGTACAAATGGCACTAGTGCCGAGTCGGCTTATGAGTTAGCCATTTACAGCTTCATCTAAATTCCTACCTATACTTAACATAAACAGGTAACAATAAGAGCAACAATAAACTCATAGTCTTTTGAGTCTTAGCTTTAGTCCATGGTCAGCGGGGTCCATTGGCTGAGGCTTCCACTTCTGGGTGGCGTCTTCATCCTTGGATCGTTTGACGTGACCCTCATGAATCCAGGCCCTAATGACTTCTACTTTTATTGCTGTGGGGGTAGTCAGGATGACAGTAAACGGTCCCTTCCAGTAAGGCTCCAAGCTCCCCACTTGTTAGCGACGTATCCAATCCAAGTCCTTGGGTTGGTAAGAATGTGATTCCACCTCCGTCTCCATCCCAGTGTGGGCAGTCTAGATCCCTGCATGGGCTTTTTTTTTTTTTTAAGATTTTATTTATTTATTTGACAGAGAGAAATCACAAGTACACTGAGAGGCAGGCAGAGAGAGAGAGAGAAGGAAGCAGGCTCCCTGCTGAGCAGAGAGCCCGATGCGGGACTCGATCCCAGGACCCTGAGATCATGACCTGAGCCGAAGGCAGCGGCTTAACCCACTGAGCCACCCAGGCGCCCCTGGGCTTTTTTAAAGACAGACTGTAATTCCTGCAGTGACTGGAGTGCAGACTGATCAGTAATTTCTTTTAGGGCTACCTCTTGTAGCCGAGGATAGAGCTGGGGGGGAGGGTTGTCTCCCAAACATTATTACAAATGTGGTCACCTTGTTTAAACAGAGTGTACATCATGTCCTGAGGTGGGCGAATAAAGGAGATCCACCCATCCACTGCCAGTCTCCATCATTAGTTTCGTCAAGGTCTCTTTAAGAGTCCAGTTCATACTCCCTACTTACCCTGAACTCTGGGGCTGATAGGCACAATGTAGTTTCCAATTTGTGCCCATGGCCTTGGCCAATGTCTGAGAGACTGAGCTCAGAAATGCAGGGCCATTGTCTGACCCAATTGCGAGAGGCAGCCCAAATCTGGGAATTATTTCTTCTAGTAGCCTTTTGTCTACTGCTCCTGCTGTCTCATGTTTGGGAGAAAAAGCCTTTACCCAGCCTGGAAATGTATCTACAAAAATAATATGTACTTGTGCCCATATTTTCCAGGGTTCATTTCTGTAAAATCTATTTCCCAATAAATTCCTGGTTCCTTACCTCTTTCTCTTTTCCCTCTTCCAATTCAAGTTTCTCCCACATTAACTGCCTGGCATTGAGCACATCTATCAACTACATCCTGAACCATATGCCCTAATTTAGAAACCTGGAATTGCTAGCCTATAAGGTCCTTGAGTTTGTGTATCTCCAGATAAGTACCTTGATGTATCTGGTCTACTAACTTTTTACCTAGTCTTCTAGGAAGAATTAACTTTCCTCTTTTAGTCTAACCCAGTCCCCTTCATAGTCTATTATAGCCCATATTTGTAAATACTTTAAATCTTCCTCTGAATAGTCCAGTTTTCCAGGTAGGGCTAGAGAGGGGAGTGTAACCAGCTCTTGCACTGTTTCTCGGGCTGCTTGCTTTGTGGCTCGATCTGCTCATTAGTTTCCTTTTGAAATCAGATCAGTCCCTTTTTGGTGTCCAGTGCAATGCATAGCACCCACCTCTTTTGGGTCCCAAATAGCCTGGAGGAGAACCAATATTTCTCCTCGGTTTTAATTCCTTTTCCTTCTGCTGTTAATAGGTCCCTTTCTTTATAAATAGCCCCATGTATATGGAGAATAGGAAAGGCATACTTGATGTCCATATAGATGTTGGAGGTTTTACCTTTGGCCATTTGCAGTGCTTTAGTGAGTGCAATTAGTTCCACTTTTTGTGCCAAAGTTCCATGTGGCAGGGCTGCTGTCCAGAGTTCCTGCCCAGGAGAAACCACCACAGCACCCCCATACCTCTTTCCATTGACCATGTAGCTACTCCCATTTGTGAACAGAGTCATCTTGGCATCCGGGAGGGGAATGTTTCTGAGATCTGGCTTTATTCCTGTGACTTGGGTTAGGACCTCCCCACAGTCATGTGGATGGTCAGGCATATCCTCTGGCAGCAGTGTGGCTGGATATAGCACAACCAGGGGCTGGGAGGTCACACTTGGTTCATTGAGGAGGAGGGCCTGATACCTTGACTCTCAGATGTTCACCATCCATCAGTCGCCTGGATTCTGGAGAAGGCCCTCAATAGCGTGGGTGGTGGTCAAGATAAGATTTTGACCCTAAGTCAGTTTACCTGAACAATTGACCAGGAGAGCCATAGCAGCAATTATACGGAGGCAACGGGAGAACCTGGCTGCTACTAAATCTAGTTTCTTGCTAAGATAGGCTACTGGCCTTCGCCAAGGCCCCAGAGTCTGATTTAAAACTCCTTTGGCCACCCCTGCTTTTTCATCCACATACAAGTTGAAGGGGTCGGTAACATCTGGGATGGCCAATGCTGGAGCTCTCAGTAAGGCTGTTTGTAACTCCCGACATTCTCCTTCTGCCTCAGCTATCCACTACATCATAGTGAGCCTTCCTTTTGTCAGTTCGTAGAGAGTTTGGGCAATCTCCACAAACCGTGGTATCCACAGCCTACAGTAGCCCACTGTCCCAAGAAACTCCCTCTCTTTTCGAGACATGGTGGGGCGGGGGTATCGGTTGATCACCTGTTTTCTCGACTCAGACAGTGAATGCACTCCCTAGTGGAGATCAAAGCCTAGAAAAATGGCATGGCTCTTACAGAGCTGTGCTTTCTTCATTGACACCTGAAACCCTTTTTCCTGCAGAGTGTGTAAGAAAGCTCTCATCTCCGGCAAACATGACTCATAGTCCTCAACGATTACTAGCAAGTCATCAACATACTTTAACAGAGTGACTCCTGGGTTGGGGCTTCTGTACTCACGCAAATCCTCATGTAGGGCCTTGTCGAAGTTATTGGGCGAATTCTTAAACTCTTGGGGAAGTCTTGTCCAGGTGAGCTGGCCTAGAAATCCTTCTTGTGGGTTGGACCACTCAAAAGCAAAAAAGGTGTTAAGAATTCCTTTGCTAAATACATGCAGAGAAAAAATGCATCCTTGAGCTCTAAGACAGTATACACAGTTCTTCTGGGCCCAGGAGGGAGAGTAGGTTTATAAGGGTTAGTCACCGTCCAGGAGATATCTTCAACCAGTTTGTTAACTTCCCGCAAGTCCTAGATGGGTCGGTACTCCCCAGTCTCTGTCTTTTTGACAGGCAGCACAGGTGTGTTCCATGGATATTTGCAAGAAACTAGGATCCCGTCTCCTCGGAGGCGGTTATTGTCTTTTTCTGATCCTTCCTTTGCTTCCCGGGGTAGGAGGGTACTGCCGAATGTGAACAGCCATAGCTGTAGCCTTTAATTTTACCACAACTGGAGGTTGTTCCTTGGCCAAGCCAGGAGGCTTCCCTTCTGCCCAGACCTCGGGAAAATCATCCTGTAGGATTTGGAGAAGGCTCCCCCACACTTTGTCTCCTATGGTTTTGAGACTGGCCCATAAAGGAGGTATTCATCTTCTGCTGCCATAAGCACTTGTACAGTGGGTTGTTTCAAGGTTACAATCATGCCTCCTTCCAAGAACTGAATCTGGGACTTAACTTGTGGAGAAGATCTCTTCCCATCAAGTTATATGGGGCATTAGAGAGGACCAAAAATTGATGTTTAACTCTTCCTGAGGCCAAATTTAAAGTCCTTTCTGTTGCCCATTTATGTCTCTCTATTCCATTTGCTCCTTGTACCCAGACTTCCTCTCCAAGTAGTTTTCCCATAGGGTTAAGTAATGATGAAAATTGGGCTCCCATGTCCACCAAAAATCAACTGATTTCCCCTCCACTTCAATTTTTACCCGAGGTTCGGGGAGGATCTCCGAACCATGGCCCTTTCAGTCTCTCGTGGCAAGCATTGCTGTCTTCCTTTTGGGGCACTCCCAGGCCCAATGTCCTTTTTCCTTAGTGTAAGCACACTGATCTGAATCTAAGTCTCCCCACCTGTATTCTCTGTGCTTAGGCTTTTCCTTCCATTTATTATCACCTACCTGTCTCATCTCCACCTCATGTAATGCCAAAACCTTAAACAGTTTAATTATTTTGTCTGTTTTTCATCCTCTTGGGCATCCTGTTGTTAAACAACTTTTCTGCTGTTCCCACTAACTCAGGCAGATTCTTACCTTCAAATCCTTCAATTTTCTGACGTTTCCTATACCTGGGGCTGACTGACTGACAAAGCAAGATCGTCTAAGTGAGCTTTCGTGCAACTTCCCTGAAGTTTACCTCTAATTGTCTAGCTTAAGTAAGCAAACATTTAAAGACAATCAAACCTAGAATTTAACATCCATAATGGTGTGTTATTAAAACATATTTTTTCTCTCTAAAATAACCCTCATTTTCAGAGAAAGCCAAATCAGGACTAATTTATTTGAAAAACAAGTCCAGTTTAACATGCTTGGCCTACTTATTTACATAAGCTCAGCAAGAACAGTGAGGGATCATATAAATCTTTTAGAATCTGCTCTGCTGGAACTTCTCATAAGGAATCTCTAGGTTGAACTTATGATAGCCTCGCCAGGCCAGAAGCCAAGCTACATACTTGCCATCAGACATGCCTGCAATACCTGTCGATTTAGGTGAATTCCACTCCCTGAGGTCCCCAAAGAATCCTGAGGTTCCTGCACCTTCCAGGAAGTAACATCGTTTACTCATCTGATGAGGCTGCTGGGAACTCTGTAAGCAAGGTATCAGGCCACCTGTTTCAAAGGGCTTTATGGTTCCAGATTTTATAAAGTCAATCTTAGTTCCTTTAAGCTGTCTAGTCATATCTGAGTCTTTTCAAATATGACATCCCAGTCAAAGCCATGGTAAAATAACCAGTGTTTCCAATGGTGTCCTGTTACAAGGAGAACATATTCTTGTTGAACTTATGCAAATGACTGATTGCCATAGAACAAAAAATATTTGCTGAAACCTTTTGTTTACAGAGGGCTCAGATAGAGTTAAAGAGTTGAATACCTTTATGTGTTTACACATGACTACATTTTATCTCTGTAAGTTACAGATAAATTAAGAAAAAATTTCTCTAGTCTGGAAGAGCAAACATAAGACAAAACATCAAGAAATACAACATTACAATCTTTCAGTTCACCTAATCCCATTTTAATAATTCTGGTTTAGTCCGAATGCAGCTTTTACTTCTGTAAATTCTTACCCATTTCAGTTACAGGATTTTAACATATCAAAGACCTGTATTTGTCCTGAAAGTCTCCCATATGATTTTTCTTTAAGACGGAATTTATCTTACAAGAGAATTGAAACAATTACATATGACAAAAACTCAGAATAGATATGGTAAAGAGCTGGTGAGATGAGAATTTACAATGTAACTGGCAAGAAAATCAGGTTACTTCTGTGACAGGTAACATTTCCATAATCACAATATCAAGTGATGATCTATCAACATATTAAAACTTTAAGAAACGCATGGCATTTTTCCAAATGTATCCCAAGGTTTATCATTGGTTTAAATCATGTCAACAATTACTAACTCCTTAGAAAGTTTTAAAACATACGCCTAAATATAATTAGGGATGTTAAACACCTGATAAAACAAAATATAGAAACTGAATTTTCTGCCAGGCAAAGGGAAAACCATAACAGATCAATTAACATAAGAAAACTGTGTCTTTTTAAAAAGAGAGAAAACCAGCTTTTCTATACCAGTGTATTTTTTTTACAGTATGCAGATAATGAATTTACTAGGTTTCCCTACCATTGTGAATGATGTTGCAGACAAAGGGAGGAGGGTCTTTCAGTTGCTGTCCTGCTCGCATCCCTCGCGGGAACTTAGGAGCGCATTAGCTAAGGTCTGTTCGTATAAAGCCCGGACCAGGCTACTCTGTGGAGTAGATGACCGTTATGCCATATGATGCCCCGTGAGACTCAGGGTGCAGCCCACTCAGATTCCATAGCGGAAGTGGAGCCATACAGACACATTCACACAGTCAGGCACTTTTCAGATTCAAACTTTCATATATCTCCTACTTTTTACATACAGAGCTGCTTTTCTAACTTCCACCAGTCTTAATTACACTTAATAGAATTTTGTACTCTTAGAAATACCTTACCCTCTACTGAAGACTAAATATAAACAAATTGTGAGTTGTCACAACAGAAGTCTTTAGTTGGCAAATTTATCAATCAGTTAAGCACAGAACGTGTTCACCAGCAGATTTCAAAAGCACAAACCCAGTTCCAGCAGCCAACACTCTAGCATTTTATCCCATTTTGTTAAGACCTACATGTCCAACACATTTAATTCCATTTGTCATTCAAGCAACCCTTCACAGTTTCAGGTTACCAAAGACTTCAGACGTCAGTTTAACAATTACTCATTAAAACCTTGAGGCAGACAAATAACCATCTCCACTTCAGATGCCATGCTCTCCTGCCAGCAAGGGGAAGGGTGTGGCTAGGCAGTCCACATCGGGGCAGAGAAGGCAAGGAATTCCCCGAAAAAAAGGGAGTTTCAGCAGCTGCTTTGGAATATTCCTTAAAGTCACTGTCTCGAGTTCAGTTCATCCTACAGTGCCAGTTCTGCTTACCAAAAGTGGCACACTAGGCACTCATATTCCACGCCCGTCTCCAATGAACATCAGCATTAGTCTAACCCAGCATTAGACTAACCACAGTTGGCTCCAGTCATACCCCTTAACACATGAAATGGGTGAGTGAGAAGCTTCACATCTATTATGAAGAACGGAGAGATGAAAGTCAGAGTCCCCTTACTCTCTGCTAGCCACATTCCTTCAATCATAACAAACAACACAACAGATACAAAAGGACCAGGCAAAGACAACGACTGGCTCAACGATTCTTAACCAGACATGCCACTGGGGGTGGATTTCTTTATCCCCCAACAGCTTAGGGAGACTCGAAACCCTCAACTGTCCAAGGGGACTCAAACCCACCTGGCAACAGCCTAGGAGGACACAAACCCCCTGACCATCTAGGAGGATTCAAACCCCATGACCGACCAAGGGAACTTGAACCCCCTGACAGTCTAGGGGGACTCAAACCCCCAACTTCCCAGGGGGACTAGAAACCCCTGACCATCTAGAGTGACTCAAAACTCCTGACCACCCAGGGGGACTCGAACCCCCCAATGATCTAACAGCAGAGGGATGGGGTGTCCCCGCATCCACTTCAGCCCTGGGGAGCATGGCTGCGTTCAGCTTCTCCCTGGTGGGCCATACCCTATAACTCCAACCAGACAGACAGATAGGATCCCGTGATCTTACCTCCAGAGACTTTTCCCCAAAATTCAGATGCTGGCTCTGTTCTCACCATTTGAATCCTGGTGCCTCCTCCAGTGTTAGCGTCCATAATCAAAGGAGCGAGACTGATACAAAGCAAAGATAAAGCAAAGCTTTATTTCATGTCAAGTATCGAGAATCAAACTGACTGGTCAGGGCCATCACTTGCAAAGAGGCGACCCCTCCCAGCCTCACAGACTAACTTTTATAGAGGTAGTTTAGCCGGGCTATACACAGGTGGCCAATGAGATGGCAGTACACAGAGAACACTGCACAGTCATGCTAAGTCTGCCACACAGAGAAAAAAGAAATGCTAGGTAACACACAGTGGCCAATTGAATTTCAATTTACCCTAGTAGATCTATGCATGCCCCACTGATTGGATGTCTTCACCTGGCCTGACCCACCCTTGTATCTAGGCTTTGCAAGTAAGTTCCTCTGGGAAGGGTGGGGTCAATCTAAGTTTACTGCATAGGGTCAATCTAAGTTCACTACATAAACACGAAATGAATCCCTCTGGCCAATTAGGCCCTTACAACCCGAGTTTCTCAGTGAAGACTTTGGTCCCAGAGCCATGACCCACATGACCTCCAGGATGGGGCATCCAGAATTACACCACATCACTGAGCCTGCACTCCAGAAGAAACTCTGCCTGTCTCAGTTGCCCAAACCCTCCAGATTAGGAGAAACCTGCAAGTCCCCTGAGTCCACCCTAATTTAATAGGCCACTCTGGAACAAGTGCACAGTCTCACACACTCTCAGCACTTACCTCCAGGAAGACTCACAGGTCAAATGACCCTGAGTCTGAGGATTGAACCTGCCATGACCCACGGACCTAATTGGAACCCTAGCCTAGGTATTCAGGCCTCTGTGCCCAGAGGCCTGTTCTGGAAATTCAACATATGATCCTACATGTGGTCTCTGAGCCATACAACAGAACCTATCTTGTCCCAAGAAGGAAACCTGGCTCTTGGGAACTGGATCAAACCTAATTGTAGGAGAATCCTGCATGGCCCCAGAGCCACCGCCACATTCTAGGGTCTCCATGGACACTGAGCAGCATTGTGACCCGTGAGATTGAGAACATTTGTCAACTCAGATCACTTGGAATGTCAAACCAGGGCCAGCGGATCAAGTCTGCCCAGTTCCTCGGCTGCAATGGTTATGCGATGTGGGCTTTCAAGGCATCCATGCAGAGAGCCCTGGTCTCAAATCTTTCCATATGTGGTACCCTGGAGCTCTCTAACCGGACTTGCCCTGTCCTGCAGAAGGACACCTTTCTGTTTGGAGCAGCTCACCAGCTCCAGCTGGGGACAGCCTCCAAGGCTTCTTGAGGCTACCACACCATTCCTTGGCCAGCATGGATATAAACTCCAGCGTGAGCAGACAGCTGAAACTCGCCCTTACTCAGGTGCTGAAATGTCTAAACAGCTGCTACACATTGAAACTGCTATGCACTCAGCACTGCCCTTAATTGTAGCTTGTGCTTTCTGTCTTCTGTCCTCACACTTCTTGCCTGCAAGCCCTCCCTATTGTGAATTCTGGAGCCACAACCCAGCCTTCTGCCTGCCCACCAGAAAGAAGAAGTGCCCTATGGGTCTGTGCAGAAATTGCACATGAGGATCCACCTGCATGGCCCTCGGCAGCCCACTATCATTGTCCTCTCTGTGAACTAATACTTTGTCTGACACAGCACGAGCCCCGACCTTCTGTCAGTCACCCAGATAGGGGGCCCCATATCCTGCAGGTGGGACCTGCATTGGCCCGAGACCATCATATTGAACAAACCTATGTATCCAGGTAACTGTCCCTAGAACTTAGCTAAAATTCCTGCCCCTGGGGAAAACTGAAGCACAAAAGTGTACCCCTTCTTCCTGATGGCAGGACAACTGGATGTTGAGATGGTTGTGCAAACCCTGGTGTAGAAGCAAGCTGCATGGCCCAAAAGACCATGCCCACTCAGGAGAGGCAGCTGGGCACAAAAAGGCATTGTGATCCTCAGCCAGAGGCCCCTCTCAAACAAGCCCCCTTGGGAGTTGGGCAAGGTGCACACAGAGCGGGCCTCTCATGCCCCTAGGCCCAATTTTAAGCCTTGGTGCCTAGGGGCATGACAGGCTCACTCTGCGGGCTCCTGGTCCAGATCCTGACAGGGCTTGTTTGAAAGAGGTCTCAGGCTGAGAGTCACAATGCCTGTTTGTGCCCAGATGCCCCTTCCTGAGTCCGTGTGGTCTAATGGACCATGCATCTGGCTCCAACTCTGAGGGTTGAACCACCATCTCAACATACGGTTTTCCTGCCAGGGGGAATTAGGAGTATTCTATTGTGCTTCAGGTTCCCCCCAGGGCAGGAATTGGAGCTACGTTCTGGACACAGATACCTGAATACCCAGCTTAATTCAAGATGGCGGCCTCGGGTGAAGGCAGGTGCCAACAGCAGGACATGGGGCATGCTACCTGGGTGGCTGACAGGAGGTTGGCCTCGGACAGTGTTAGACAGAGCATTAGTGCAAAGAGGGGGCCTAAGATCCTGGGTTGCCATTGAGGGCCATGCACGTGGATCCTCATGGGGATTTCTGGGAAGACCCACAGGTATTTCTTCTTTATGGTAGGCAGGCAGTAGTATGCATTCTGTCTCCAGAATTTCCAGTATGGAGGGCTTGCAGAGGAGGAGTTAGAGGACGGAATTCTGAAATCACAAGCTACGGTTAAGTTCAGTGCCGAACACAGGGCAGTTCCCATGTGCATCGGCTGCTTCAATATCTCCAGCACCTGAATAAGGGCGAGGGTCATATTTCTGCTCATGGTGGTGTTTGTATCCATGATGGTCAACGAGTGGTGGGGTGGTCTCAAGAAGCCTTGGTGACTTTCTGAAGCTGGAGCTTGTGAGCTGCTCCAAATAGCAAGGTGTCCTTATACTGGAGAGGGGAAGTCCTGTCAGAGGGCTCCAGGGTCCCCCATATGGAAAGATTCGACAGCTGAGCTCTCTGAATGGATGCCAGAAAGCCCACCTCGCATTACCATTGCAGCCGAGGAACAGGGCGTGCTTGATCCACTGGCTCTGGTTTAACATTCCAAGTGATCTGAGTTGATGGAGGTTATCAGTCTGACGGTTCACAATGCTGCTTTGTGTCCAGGGAGACCTCAGAATGTGGCGTTTGGTCTGGAGCCATGCAGGATTCTCCTACGCTGAGTGTTGGACCCAGTTCCCAAGAGCTAAGTTTCCTTCTCGGGACAGGAGGGGTTCTGTTGTATGGTTCAGGGACCACAGGTTGCACCTTAGGTTGATTTTCCAGAACAGATCATTGGGGATAAAGGCCTAAAAACCAAGGCTAGATTTCCACTGAGGTCCTAGGGGCATGTCAGTTTCAATCCTCAGACTCAGGGACCTTGACCTGCACGTCTTCCTGGAGGTAGGTGCTGAGGGTATGTCATACTAGGCACTTTATCCAGAGCGGCCTATGAAATTAGGGTGGGCTCAGGGGCCTTGCAGTTTCTTCTAATGTGGAGGAATTAGGCAACTGAGACAGCAGAGTTTCCTTGGGAAAGCAGGCCCAGTGATGCAGTGTGGTTCTGAAGGCCCCATCCTGGAGGGCATGAGGGTCAGGGCGTTGGGACTGATGTCCTCAGATGCAAACTCAGCTATGGGTTAGGGTCTAGGTGACGGCAGGCTCGATCTGCAGACCCTGAGGTCAGCTCCTCATGATTTGAATTTCGGGTGGCTGGGAGGCATTAGCAAAGTCTTTTCTGTCTGCAGTGAGTGTCTCCAATGGCCACGGAATAGAGCGGTTGCCTCATGGTCCCATGGGAGATGCTTCCTATCTGGGGATTCTGACTGGCTCCCAATAGTTCGGTGTCTTCCTGGGGTAAGGGAAGAGTACTGTTTTCCGACTCAGGGGTCCCATTCAATCTGGGATTGCAGAGATGGGTTCTGGGCCCTGGCACCTTGATTACCCCAACAAGGGATAGGATTTGGGCCTAGGTGCAACATAGTTTCGTTCTGTGGGCTCCTGGTGCTGCTCCTGAGGGGGCTTGTTTAGAAGGTTCTCAGGCTAAGGGTCACAATGCCTGTTTGTGCCGAGATGTCCCTCCTGAGTGGGTGTGGTCCCACGCGTCATGCAGCTGTCTCCCACCCTGAGGGTTGGACAACCATCTCAACATCCAGTTTTCTTGCCAGGGGGAGTAGGAGTACTCTTTTGTGCTTCAGGTTCCACCATGGGCAGCAATTGGAGCTACGTTCTAGTGACAGATGCTTGAATACCCAGGTGGTTAGAGATGATTGCCTCAGTCCATGGCACGTCCAACCTGCAGGACATGGGGCCCGCTAGCTGGGTGGCTGACAGGAGGTTGGGACTCGGGCTGTGTCAGACAGAGCATTAGTGCACAGGGCGGCCTATGATAGTGGGGTGGCATTGAGGGCCATGCACGTGGAACCTCATGTGTGATTTCTGGGCAGACCCATAGGGTATTTCTTTTTTCAGATGGGCAGGAAGAAGAATGCGTTGTGACCCAGAATTCCCAATATGGAGGGCTTGCCGAGGAGTAGTTACAGGATGGAATTCTGAAAGCACCAGCTTCAGTTTAGGTCAGTGCTGAGGACATGACAGTTCCAATGTGCATCGGCTACTTCGAGATCTCAGGCACCTGAATAAGGGCGAGGGTCAGATTTCTGCTTACGCTGGAGTTTGTATCTATGATCTCCAATGACTGGTGGGGGGGCGTCAAGAAGCCTTGGTGGCTTTTCCAAGCTAGAGCTTGTGAGCGTCTCCAAACAGCAAGGTGTCCTACCCCTGGACGGGGGAAGCCCAATTTCAGAGATCCAGAGGTCTCTGAATGGATGCCTGGAAAGCCCAACTCGTGTTACAATTGCAGCCGAGGAACATGGCAGGCTTGATTCACTGGCTCTGCTTCAAAGTTCCAAGGCTCTGAATTGAGGGTCCTTCTGAGTCTGATGGGTCACAATGCTCATTGGTGTCCAGGGAGAATGCAGAATGTGTCAATGGCTCTGAGGATATGCAGGATTCTTCTACACTAAGGGTTGGACCCAGTTCCCAAGAGCCAGGTTTCCTTCTCGGGACAGGTGGGGCTCTGTTGTATCACTCAGAGACAACATGATGGACCATATGTTGGTATGCGAGTCAGGCGTCTGGCGAGATGCCTCCAAACCTACGCTAGGTTATAGCTTCTGTCCTAGGGGCATGTCAGGTTCAATCTTCTGTCTCTAGAGTTATTTACTTCAATGTCTGACAGAAGGTAGGTGTTAAGGTATGTCAAAAGGCCCGCATTTGTCCAGAGAGGCCTATGGTATTGGGAGGGCTCCACAGCATTCCAGGTTTCTCCTAATAAGGAGGGTTTGGGAAACTTTGAAGGGCAGAGTTTCCTTCAGAAGGGCAGGCACACTCCTGCAGTGTGGTTCAGGAGCCTACCATGGAGGGCCTGTCAGCCAGGGCATGGGTGACAGAAGTCTGAAAACACAAAGTCGATGTAAGGTTAGTGCCAAGGTTATGGCAGGCCCAATCTGCAGACCCTGAGCGGAGGTCCGCAGGACCTGAAATTTGGGAAAGTGTGAGGCGTTAGCTCTGGCCTTTGTTTCTGCATTTCGTGTCTAGGTTGGAAACAGAATATAGGGGTGGTCTCATGGAGCCATGGAATATTCTCTCTCTCTCTGAGCATCTTGCCCGACTCCTAATGGTTTGGTGTCATTCTGGGGAAAGGGAGGAGTCCTGTATTCTCTGTAAAAGATCCCCCCAAATAGGGGTTTCAGAACAGGTGTCTGGGTATAGGTCTCTGGAGAAGAACTCAGTGGGTCAGGATTTTGGAGTAGGGGGCATGACAAGCCCGATATGCAGTCTCATGGTCCAGCTGTGGAGGGTTCTTATTTGAGAACGGGGCTTAAGCTGAGGGAAAAGGTGCGTGTTTGTGCCCATGGCAGCCTTACAAGGTGGGCGTGGCCACAGGAGCCTATGAGGATTTTCCTATTCTGAGGGTTTGACACCATCCCAACATCAAGGCTTCCTACCATGAGGAAAAGGAGCTCTGTTTTGTTCATCATGTTCCCCCATGTGCAGGGATTTGAGATAAGGTCTGGGGACCAGTGCATGAAACCGAGGGAGAGTACAAATGACGGCCAAAGGACATGGCAGGTCTGATCTGCTGGATATGTTCCCAGAGTGTAGGTACCTGATGTGAGTTCTGGGCTCAGTTCCGCCTATGAAATTGTGGTGCCACCGAGGGCCATGCGGGTTGATCCTCATTTGGGGTTCTTGTGCAGCCCCATAGGGCATATCTTCTTTCTGGTAGGCAAGCAGAGTGCTGAGTTGTGGCTCCAGAATCCCAGTATGGAGGGCTTGTGGGCCAGGAGTGTCAGGTTGGTATTCTGGAAACACTAGCTAGAGTTAGGTTCAGGGCCGAGGACATGACAGGCCAAATCTGCAGTGTCTGAATGAAGATCTCTAGCATCTGAGGTAAGTGTGAATGTCATACTTTTGCTCAGGGTAGAGTTTGTGACCATAAGGTTCACCTCACGGAGAGGTGACCTCATGAAGCAATGGAGCTTTTTCCTCGGAGGGGTCGCAAGCTACACCATACCAGAATGTTTTCTTTTGCAGGACAGGAGGTATCTTGTTTTCTGGCCCAAGGATCCCCCATATGAAAACACTCAAGGGCAAGCCTTCCAGATAGATGCCTGGAAACCCCATCATATGTTCCTATTGGCCCCTAGGAACAGGCCAGGGTGGATCGCTACCACTGGGTCGAGGTATCCTGGGGGCTGAGTTGGAATGGACTCTCATTATTATGGGTCATAATGCAGGTTAGCCTCCATGGAGAACTTGGAAAGAGACTGGCTCATGGTACATAGAGGATTCCCCTACCCTGAGGGCTGGGCACAGCTCTGAATAGCAACGTTTCCTTCTGGAGCCAGGAGGTGTTCTGTTTTTGTCTGCTGGGACCCACAATATATTGGAATTGGAGACCAGTCCTCAGGCACACAAATGCCTGAATTCCAAGGCGAGGGTGCAGATTACGGCCTAGAGGTATGTCATGTTCAATCTTTTTTCTCTAGGGTCATCTACATGGTTGTCGGACTGGAGGTTGGTACACAGCGTGTGTCAGACAATGCAGGTTTTTCAAGAGAGGCCTATGAAATTGGGGTGACCTCGGGAACATTGTAGTGTCTTTCTAACTTAGATGGTTAGTGTCTTAGATGGTTAGTGTCTTCCTAACTTAGACGGCACACAGGTGCCTGAAATCCTAAGCAAGGATGCAGATTACTTACTAGGGGTATGTCATGTTCAATCTTCTTTCGCTAGGATCATATACCTGGTTGTCTGACTGGATGTTTGTACACAGGGTGTGTCAGACTACACAGTTTTTTTTTTCCAAGAAAGGCCTACGAATTTGGGGTGGCCTCAGGAACCTTGCAGTGTTCTCCTAATTTGAAATGTTTTGGCAACTCTAAAGGTCACGGTTTCCTTCGGAAAATAGGCACCATCCTGATATGTGGCCCAGGAGGCCCCTGCCTGGAGGGTGTATTGGCAAGGGCTCTGGAGATAGAAGTGTGAAAACAGAAATTCGGTTTTGAATTAGGTCCGAGGGATGGCCATCCTGATCCATAGGCCCTGAGGGGAGATTTCCCGGATCTAAACTTAGGGCGAGTGTGAGGCGGTATCTTAGGCTTTTAGGTCTGCATTTTGTTGTTATCATGGCAACAGAATATAGGGGTGGCCTCATGGGGCCATGGAAAACTGTCCCTCTCTGGAGATTTTGCTCAACTCCCAATAATTTGGTGTCACACTGGGGATAGGATGGCTTAATCTGTTTCTTGTCTCAGGGTTCCCCCAACCAGAGAGATTCCAGAGCAGGGCTCTGGGAACAGGAACCTTGAAAAAATCCCCAACTTGGTTTAGGATTTGGGCCTAGGGGTTTGGAAAGCCCTGTAGGTGAGCTCTCGGTCCATTTCCTGAGGGGCCTTACTTGACAATGGGGATCAGGTTGAGGGTGACAATGCGGTTTGAGCACACTTCGGCCCCAAAAGGACGTGGCCTTGTTCAATAGTCATTCTCTAGGGCCATCTTCCATTTTCCTTGTTGATTGACTGGAGGTTGTTACACACGGTGTGTCAGAATACATGGTGTTTTACTTTTGCTTTTCTATTTTTTTTTTGTTGTTGTTGTTGTTGTTTTTTGTTTTTTTTTTAATTTTTTATTTTTTATAAACATATATTTTTATCCACAGGGGTACAGGTCTGTGAATCACCAGGTTTACACACTTCACAGCACTCACCAAAGCACATACCCTCCCCAATGTCCATAATCCCACCCTCTTCTCCCAAACCCCCTCCCCCCAGCAACCCTCAGTTTGTTTTGTGAGATTAAGAGTCACTTATGGTTTGTCTCCCTCCCAATCCCATCTTGTTTCATTTATTCTTCTCCTACCCACTTAAGCCTCCATGTTGCATCACCACTTCCTCATATCAGGGAGATCATATGATAGTTGTCTTTCTCTGCTTGACTTATTTCGCTAAGCATGATTCGCTCTAGTTCCATCCATATTGTCGCAAAATGCAAGATTTCATTTCTTTTGACGGCTGCATAGTATTCCATTGTGTATATATACCACATCTTCTTGTCCATTCATCTGTTGATGGACATCTAGGTTCTATCCATAGTTTGGCTATTGTGGACATTGCTGCAATAAACATTCGGGTGCATGTGCCCCTTTGGATCAGTACATTTGTATCTTTAGGGTAAATACCCAATAGTGCAATTGCTGGGTCATAGGGCAGTTCTATTTTCAACATTCTGAGGAACCTCCATGCTGTTTTCCAGAGTGGCTGCACCAGCTTGCATTCCCACCAACAAACAAAAGCCCAGGGCCAGACGGCTTCCCGGGAAAATTCTACCAAACATTTAAAGAAGAACTAATTCCTATTCTCCTGAAACTGTTCCAAAAAATAGAAATGGAAGGAAAACTTCCAAACTCATTTTATGAGGCCAGCATCACCTTGATCCCAAAACCAGACAAGGATCCCACCAAAAAAGAGAGCTATAGACCGATATCCTTGATGAACACAGATGCGAAAATCCTCAACAAAATACTAGCCAATAGGATTCAACAGTACATTAAAAAGATTATTCACCACAACCAAGTGGGATTTATTCCAGGGCTGCAAGGTTGGTTCAACATCCGCAAATCAGTCAATGTGATAGAACACATCAATAAAAGAAAGAACAAGAACCATATGATACTCTCAATAGATGCTGAAAAAGCATTTGACAAAGTACAGCATCCCTTCCTGATCAAAACTCTTCAAAGTGTAGGGATAGAGGGCACATACCTCAATATCATCAAAGCCATCTATGAAAAACCCACCGCAAATATCATTCTCAATGGAGAAAAACTGAAAGCTTTTCCACTAAGGTCAGGAACACGGCAGGGATGTCCATTATCACCACTGCTATTCAACATAGTAATAGAGGTCCTAGACTCAGCAATCAGACAACAAAAGGAAATTAAAGGCATCCAAATCGGCAAAGAAGAAGTCAAATTATCACTCTTCGCAGATGATATGATACTATATGTGGAAAACCCAAAAGACTCCACTCCAAAACTGCTAGAACTTATACAGAAATTCAGTAAAGTGTCAGGATATAAAATCAATGCACAGAAATCAGTTGCATTTCTCTACACCAACAGCAAGACAGAAGAAAGAGATATTAAGCAGTCAATCCCATTTACAATTGCATCCAAAACCATAAAATACCTAGGAATAAACCGGCCCAAAGATACACAGAATCTATACTCAGAAAACTATAAAGTACTCATGAAAGAAATTGAGGAAGACACAAAGAAATGGAAAAATGTTCCATGCTCCTGGATTGGAAGAATAAATATTGTGAAAATGTCTATGCTACCTAAAGCAATCTACACATTTAATGCAATTCCTATCAAAGTACCATCCATCTTTTTCAAAGAAATGGAACAAATAATGCTAAAATTTATATGGAACCAGAAAAGACCTCGAATAGCCAAAGGGATATTGAAAAAGAAAGCCAACGTTGGTGGCATCACAATTCCGGACTTCAAGCTCTATTACAAAGCTGTCATCATCAAGACAGCATGGTACTGGCACAAAAACAGACACATAGATCAATGGAACAGAATAGAGAGCCCAGAAATAGACCCTCAAATCTATGGTCAACTCATCTTCGACAAAGCAGGAAAGAATGTCCAATGGAAGAAAGACAGCCTCTTCAATAAATGGTGCTGGGAAAACTGGACAGCCACATGTAGAAAAATGAAATTGGACCATTTCCTTACACCGCACACAAAAATAGACTCAAAATGGATGAAGGACCTCAATGTGCGAAAGGAATCCATCAAAATCCTTGAGGAGAACAAAGGCAGCAACCTGTTCGACCTCTGCCGCAGCAACATCTTCCTAGGAACAACGCAAAAGGCAAGGGAAGCAAGGGAAAAAATGAACTATCGGGATTTCATCAAGATCAAAAGCTTTTGCACAGCAAAGGAAACAGTTAACAAAATCAAAAGACAACTGACAGAATGGGAGAAGATATTTGCAAACGACATATCAGATAAAGGACTAGTGTCCAGAATCTATAAAGAACTTAGCAAACTCAAAACCCAAAGAACAAATAATCCAATCAAGAAATGGGCAGAGGACATGAACAGACATTTCTGCAAAGAAGACATCCAGATGGCCAACAGACACATGAAAAAGTGCTCCATATCACTCGGCATCAGGGAAATACAAATCAAAACCACAATGAGATATCACCTCACACCAGTCAGAATGGCTAAAATCAACAAGTCAGGAAATGACAGATGCTGGCGAGGATGTGGAGAAAGGGGAACCCTCCTACATTGTTGCTTTTCTATTTTTAATTTTCTTACTGTAGTTTAGTTTAGTCTTTATTAAAAAAAAATATATATATATATATATATATATATATATATATAGAGAGAGAGAGAGAGAGAGAGAGAGAGAGAGTTAAATTTCAAGGTAATCCTCCTTCCCCAGTCAATGCTACCCCTATAGGTAAACCAATTTTTCATCCCCCTTACGGAAATTGAGTCCTTTCACAAAGATATCAAGATACATCCAGGAATATCAAAATAGCCTTACTTTCCCACACTCAGAATTTATAACTATTCTCCCATCATTTTCTTCCACCAGTGTTTCTGTGTATTTGTATTTGTCCTGATAGTATATAAATCCCATATTGGGGGCCTTTTTGGCGAGATTCCTTTTTGTTCTTATATATATATATATATATATATATATATATATATATATATATATATATATTTCTCTTGTCGTATACTTTTATCAGTGTTTTTGTTTGTACACTTCATGAATCTTACCTTGTGGTCCATTTGGGCTGAACCTTCTTTTTACCTTTCTTTTTTCCTGTCTCTCTCTCTCTTTCTCTTTCTCTTTTTCTCTCTTTCTTTTTTCTTTCCTTTGGGCGGGGAATACTGATTGTTCAGAAGTGTTCCGGGGGAACCTTGACTGCACCATGGTATATAGATACATCCAGCTATATCCGTTCAGCCATCTCTCACCAGATTGACTAGGAGGAGGAATGCCCAACAGAAGAAAAATTCAGAGGGTGGGCCTTCTGCAACAGAGCTAATGGCTATCAACATAGAAAATATGTCAGGAGGAGAATTCAAGCTAACGATTATCCAGGCAATAGCTAGGTTGGAGAAAGCCATGGAAGACCAATCGGAATTGATTAGGCAAAACTGAAAGCCAAAAGGAATGATGTTCACAATGTAACTGCAGAACTGAAAGCACCAGGGATGATGCTCACAATGCTCTCAATGAGTTCCAATCTAATCTAAATTCTCTAAAAGCTAGGGTAACTGAGACAGAAGATAGAATTCGTGATCTGGAGGACAAACAGATAGAGAGAAGGGATCAGGAGGAAGCCTGGAACAAACAGCTTAGAAACTACGAAAACTGAATAAGGAAAATAAATAATGCCATGAAATGTTACAACGTCAGAATTATTGGAATCCCTGAAGGGGAGGAGTAAGAAAGAAGTCTAGAAGATATTGTGGAACAAGTTTTTTTTTTTTAAATTTTCCCAATCTCATGAATGGAACAAGTGGTCATGTACTAGAGGCAGAACGATCTCCCTACAAAATTATAGAATCTCGAAAGTCCTCAAGACACCTAATAGAATAAGGAATTATAATTTTACACAGGCCATATTGAAAGAATCTAGGACAAAGAAGCTCCTTATGTACAAAGGAAAGTCCCTCAGAATAATGTCAGACCTGGCAAGATATATTCAGGGCACTAAATGAGAAGAACATGCAGCCAAGAATACTTTACCCAGCAAGACTGGCATTCAAAATGGATGGAAAGATAAAGAGTTTCCAAGACCGACAAGGCTAAAAGACTATGCAACCACCAAGCCGACACTGCAGGAAATATGAAGGGTGGTTCTATAAAAGAGGAAAAATCGTAAGAGTATCATTGAACAGAAATATAGACACAATCTACAGAAAAAAAGACTTCAAAGGTAACACAATGTCAATAAAATATATCTACTAATAATTACTCTCAATGTGAATGTTCTAAATGCACCCATAAAACGACACAGGGTTGCAGATTGGATAAAACGACATGTCCCATCCATATGTTGTCCACAAGAGACTCATTTTGAACCCAAGGATACACCCAGACTGAAAGTGAAGGGATGGAGAAGCATCTTTAATCCCATTGGGCCTCAAAATAATCCCAGGGTAGTGATTCCAATATCAGATAAATTAGATTTTAAACTAAATACTGTACTCCGAGATACAGAAGGACACTACATAATTCTTAAAGGGACTATCCACCAAGATGATCTAACAATTGTAAATATTTATAAATAAAGAAACAGAGCATTGAATGACACATTGGACCAGATCGACCTCATAGATATATACAGAACATTCCACCCTAAAACAACAGAATACTCTTTCTTCTCCAGTGCCCATGGAATCTTCTCCAGAATAGACCACATACTGGAACACAAATGAGGACTCAACTGATACCAAAAGACTGAGATTCTCAGATCACAATACTTTGAAACTGGAGGTCAATCACAAGGAAAAGTTTGGAAGGAACTCAAACACCTGGAAGCTAAAGACCATCTTGCTTACAAATGCTTGGATCAATCAGGATATCAAAGAAGATCTTAAACAATTCATGGAAACCAATGAGAATTAAGACACTTTGGTCGGTCCAAAACCTATGGGATACAGCAAAGGCGGTCCTAAGGGGGAAATACATAGCCATCCAAACCTCCTTCAAAAAAATTGAAAAATTAAGAATACACCAGTTGTCTCTACACCTTAAAGGACTGGAGAATCAACAACAAATTAATCCAACTTCACATATAAGAAGGGAAATCATCAAGATTAGAGCTGAGATCAATGAGGTAGATACCAGAGATACAGTAGAACATACCAATAAAACTAGAAGCTCAGGACGCCTGGGTGGCTCAGTTGGTTAAGCAGCTTCCTTCGGCTCAGGTCATGATCCCAGCGTCCTGGGATTGAGTCCCACATCGGGCTCCTTGCTCGGCAGGGAGCCTGCTTCTCCCTCTGCCTCTGTCTGCCATTCTGTCTGCCTGTGCTCTCTCTCCCTCTCTCTCTCTGACAAATAAATAAAATCTTTAAAAAAAAACCTAGAAGCTCTTTTTTTTTTCAATCAATAAGATAGATAAACCATTGGCCACAGTAGCACAAAATAAAAGAGAGAAAGCTCAAATTAATAAAATGATTAATGAAAAAGGAGAGATCACAACTAACACCAAGGAAATGGAAACAATCATCAGGATTTATTATCAAGTTATATGCCAATAAGTTAAGCAACCTAGATGAAATGGATGCATTCCTGGAAAACTATAAACACCCAAAATTGATCCAGGAAGAAATTGACAATCTGAATAGACTGATATCTATTAACAAGATTGAACCAGTGATCAAAAAACTCCCAAAAGACAAGAGCCCAGAACTTGACAGATTCCCTGTGGAATTTACCAAACTTTCATAGAAGAAGTAACACCTATTCTCCTGAAGCTGTTTCAAAAAATTGATGCAGAAGGAAAACTCCCAGAATCTTTTTATGAAGTGAGCATTACTCTGATCCCCAAACCAGGCAAAGACCTCACCAAAAAGGAGAATTTCAGACTAATATTGCTGATGAATATGGATGCTAAGTTACTCAACAGGATCCTAGAAAACAGGATCCAACAGCACATTAAAAAGATTTTCCACCATGACCAGGTGCTATTCATCCCTGGTTTGCAAGGATGGTTCTCCATTTGCAAATGAATTGATGTCATAAAACAAATCAATAAGAGAAGACAGAAGAACCACATGGTCCTCTCAATTGATACAGAAAAAGCATTTGATAAAATCCAGCATCTCTTCCTGATTAAAATGCTTCAAACTACAGGGATAGAGGGAAAATTCCTCAACTTCATAACATCTATGAAAAACCCACAACAAATGTCATCCTCCATGGTAAAAAGCTCACAGCCTTCCTGTTGAGATCAGGGACATGACAAGGATGCCGTCTCACCACTCTTGTTCAACATAGTATTAGAAGTCCTAGCAACAACAATCAGATAATTAAGAGAAATAAAAGGTATCACACTTGGCAAAGAAGAAAAACTCTCGCTCTTCACAGATGACATGATATTTTATATGGAAATCCCAAAGACTCCACTGCCAAACTGCTAGAACTCATACAACAATTCAGTAATGTGGCAGGATACAAATTCAATGTACAGAAATCAGTGGCTTTCTTATACACTAAAAGTGAAAATACAGAAAGGGAAATTAGAGAATCAATTCCATTTACTATAGCACCAAGAACTATAAGATACCTGGGAATAAACCTAACCAAAGAGGTAAAGGGTCTGTACTCAAGGAACTACAGAACACTCATGAAAGAAATTGAAGAAGACACAAAAAGATAGACGACCATTCCATGCTTTTCGATCAGAAGAATAAACATTGTTCAAATGTCTATACTGCCTAGAGCAGTCTATACTTTCAATGCCATTCCGATCAAAATTCCACCAGTATTTTTCAAAGAGCAGGAGCAAATAATCCTTCAATTCATATGGAATCAGAAGAGAACCCGAATTGCTAAGGAAATGTTGAAAAACAAAAATAAATCTGGAGTCCTCAAGTTACCTGATTTCAAGCTTTACTAAAAAGCTGTGATCACCAAGACAGCATGGTACTGGCATAAAAACAGACACATAGACCAGTGGAACAGATTAGAGACCCCAGATAGGGACCCTCAACTCTATGGTCAACTAATCCTCAACAAAACAGGAACAAATATACAGTCTCTTCAATAAATGGTGCTGGGAAAACTGGACAGCTATATGTAGAAGAATGAAACACAATCATTCTCTTACACCATAAACACACACACACACACACACACACACACACACACACACACACACAGTTAGTCTGTGAGGCTGCGAGGTGTCGCTTCTTTATAAGAGACAGTCCTGACCGGGCAGTTTGATTCTTGACGCTTGGCTCAAAATAAAGCTTTGCTTGACCTTGACTTTGTATCAGTCTCGCTCCTTTGATTATGTACCATAACAGGGGCTCAGGCTGAGGGACAGAATGTGTATTAGTATCCAGGGACAAGTTCCTTAATAGGGGGTGGTCTCATTGGTCATGCAGGTTTCTCCTAATCTGGAGATTTTGTGCAGTTCCATAGAGCATGGTTTCCTTCTGGAGGGCAGGCAGAGTCCTATTATGTGGTTCCGGAGTTCTCTATATGGAGAGTTTGTGGGCCACGCTTTTGGGATGGAAGTCTGAAAACCCAAGCTAGGGTTAGGTATGGGCCTAGGTGCATAGCATACCTGATCACCTGTCCCTGCGGGAACTCAGTTGTAAATGGAGGACAGGCTGAGAGTCATAAATCAAGTTTGTGTCCAGTGAGTCCTCAGAAAGAGGGCATAGCCTCTGCCACGCTGGTGTCTCCTACTCTCTGGATTTTACATATCTCTGAACAGCTAGAAATCCTTTCCAGAGGACAGGAGGAGTTCTGTTTTCTGTCTCAGGGATATCCCATATGGAGGGATTTGAGACCAAGCCACTGGGGACAGATATCTGTAAACACAAGGTAGAGTTAAAATTAGGGCCTAGGCACAAGGCAGTTCTTATCTGCTGGCTCTTGGGCTAGCTACGTGGGTGGCAGAATAGAGGTCATGGCTCAGGATGAATGACAGAATGTGTATTACTTTCCAAGACTGGCTTTTGTGAATGGGAGTGGCCTCAGGCCTGTGCATGTTTCTCCTAATCAGGGGCTTTTGTTCACCTCCATAGGTAAGGTTTCCTTCTGAAGGGCAGAGATAGTCCTGTGGTATGGCTTCTGAGTCCCCAGTCTGGAAGGCTTGTGGGTCAGGACTCGGGAGAAAGAAGTCTGAAAACACAAGCTAGGGTTTGGGAAAGGTCCTAGGGCATGGCAGGTCGGATCTGCAGATGCTATGTTGAGCTCCTCAGGATCTGAGTTTAGGGCACATGTCATGTATTTGCTCAGACTACAATTTGTGACCACAAGGGCTACCATAAGTTGAGGTGTACATGGAGGTTTCCCCTGCATTGGGGGTTCTGCACAATGCCAAATAGCAAGGTTTCATTCTGGGAGACAGGTGGAGTTTTCTTGTATGGCTCTATGGTACCCATTTAGAGGAATTCAACAGCAGGGTTCTGCAAATGGATGACTAAAAACACAAAATAGTGTTAGATATAGGGCCTAGAAGTATATCCGGTCCAATCTGCCAACTCTGGCTTGTGGACAAGGATACTAAGGACAGAAGTCTGAAAACCCAAGCTAGGTCTAGGGCGTGGGCCAAGGAAATGGCAGGCCCAATGTATAGACCCTGAGGTGAGCTCCCCAAGAATTGAAGTTAAGGCGAGTGTCAGGATGTCACTCAGACTGGAGTTTGTGTCCATGCCATCTTCAAAATATGAGGTGGCCTCATGCGGCCTTGGAGGTTTCTCCTACTCTGGGGTTTGTTCACAGTTCCGAACAGATTGGTCTATTCTGGGGATAGGTCGTGTCCAATTTTATTGCTCAGAGGTCCTCCATATTGAGGAATTTGGGAGCAGGTTTCCACGTATGGATGCTTGAAAACCCAAGCTCCAATAAGGGTTAGGTCATAGTGGCATGACAGCCCTTATATCCTGATTCTAGGGTGAGCTAACCACTGTTTTATTTATTTATTTATTTTTAATGAGGCTCAGGCTAAGGGTCATAATGGGTGTTTGTGCCCGGGACAGCCTGCAAACTTGAGTGAGGCCTTATGGTCAATGCAGTTTTCTTGAAAATCTGAGGGTTTTACCTAGCTCAAACATGCATGGTTTCCTTCTGGGGGATAGGAGCAGCTCTCTTTTGTCGCTCAGGGGTCCCCCTTATGAGGAGATTCAAGATGAGGGCGCTGGTTATGGATGCCTGAAAACCCAGCCAGGGGTTAGAAATAGGGCCTAACAGCGTGACAGGTCTGATATACTGGCTCTGGGGCCAGCTGTCCCGGTCGCTGATTAGAGTATGGGACACTGATTGTGTCAGACTTCATATTGGCGCACATGGTAGTGAACGAAATGGGTGACATTGTGGGCCGTGCATGTTTCCCCCTATCTAGAAGTTTTGTAAAGCTCCATAGGGAATGGTTTCCTCCTATAGAGCATAGAGAGCCCTGTAGTGTGGCCCTGCAGTCTCCACTCTGGAGTCCTTTCACTCCAGGACTCAATGAATGGAATTCCAAAAATCAATGCTCAGTGTATGGTGAGGGTGCATGAATCCACAATCCAAAGATTCTGAGGCAAGATCCCCAGACTCTGAAGTTAGGGCAAGTGTCAGGCTTTCGCTCAGACCAGACTAGAATTTGGGTCCACTAGGGCTGTCAAATGTGTGGATGGCCTCCTGGGACCATAGAGGTTTCTCCTGCTCTGGGAGTTCTGTGCAGCTTCAAATAGCATGGTTTCATTCTTGGGGAGAGGTGGAGTCTTGTTGTATGGCTCAAGGATCTCTATATGGAAGGATTTGAGAGCAGGGCTCTGGATATGGATGCCTGAAAACCCAACCTAGAGTTAGCATTAGACACTAGGGGCATGGCAGGCGGATCTTCAGACTCTGGGGCCAGCTGGTGAGTGCCTGAGTGGAGTTCAGAGCTCAGGCTGAGGGACAGAATTTGTTTTAGGATCCAGGGTCCGGTTGCATCAAAGGTTGTGGCCCTTTGGCCATGGAGGTTTCTCCAAGTCTGGGGGTTTTGTGCAGATCCATTGAGCATGGCATCCTTCTGGAGGTAGTCAGAGTCTCATGGTATGGCTCTGAAGTTCTCTATCTGGAAGGCTTGTGAGCCAGGACTCTATGGATGGAAGTCTGAAGAGCCATACGATGTTTAGGACTAGGGCCTAGGGTATGGCAGGACCAATCTACAGATGCTGAGGCGAGCCTCCATGGATTTCAGGTTAAGGCAAGTATCAGGATGTTGCTCAGCCTGGAGTTTGTGTCCATGAGATCTGAAAAATGTGGGCTTGGCCTCATAGGGCCATGGAAGTTTTCTTCCCTCTTGGGTTTTTGCACAGTTACAAATAGTTTGGTCTATTCTGGGGGTTGTATGGTGTCCTGTTTTATATCCCAGGAGTCCCACATATGGAGTGATTTGGGAGCACGGTTGTGGGTATGGATGCCTGAAAACCTAACCTATGATAAGGGTTAGGTCCTAGTAGCATGGAAGTCCTTATATCCTGGTTCTGTGGTGAGCTGCCCAAAGGGCTGTGTTGAAAACGGGGCTCAGGTAAAGGATCACCATGGGTGTTTGTGTCCAGGGTGGGCTGCAAAATGGGCATTGCCTCAGGACCTACACATTTTTCTTCCAACTCTGAGGCATTTACATAGCTCAGAAAGGCAAAGTTTACTTTTGGGGGGCAGTAGGAATTCCGTTTTGTGGCTCAAGGGTCTTCCATATGGAGGGATTCATGTGGAAGTCTCTGGATATGGATGCTTGAAATGCCAACCTAGGGTTAGGATTAGGGCCTAAGGGCATGGAAGGTCTGAACTGCTGAATCTGGGGCCAGATGTCCTCGTGGCTTATTGGAGAATGGGACACAGATTGTGTCAGACAGCATAATATTGTCCAGATTGGAGTACAAAAGTGGGGTGTCATTGGGGCCTGTTCATGTTTCTCCTGATCTAGTATTTTTGTGCAGCTCCATAGGGCATGGTTTCCTTCTGGAGGGCAGGGAGAGTCCTGTGGGGTGGATCTGAAGTCCCCAGACTGGAAGGATTGCATTCCAGGTCTCAAGAAATAGAATTCTGAAAACGATGTAGGAGGGTTAGGGAAGATGTCCATCAACAGACGAATGGATAAAGAAGATGTGGTATATATACACAATGGAATACTATGCAGCCATCAAAAGAAATGAAATCTTGCCATTTGTGAGAACATGGATGGAACTAGAGCATATCATGCTTAGTGAAATAAGTCAAGCAGAGAAAGGTAACTATCATATGATCTCCCTGATATGAGAAAGTGGTGATGCAACATGGGGGCTTAAGTGGATAGGAGAAGAATCAATGAAACAACATGGGATTGGGAGGGAGACAAACCATGAGTGACTCTTAATCTCACAAAACAAACTGAGGGTTGCTGGGGTGAGGGGGTTTGGGAGAAGGGGGGTGGTGTTATGGACATTGGGGAGGGGATGTGCTTTGGTGAGTGCTGTGAAGTGTGTAAACCTGGCGATTCACAGACCTGTACCCCTGGGGATAAAAATATATGTTTATAAAAAATAAAAAATTAAAAAAAAAAGAATTCTGAAAACCAATGCTCAGAGTATGGTTAGTGTATGGCATGGATAATCAATCTGCCTGTCTGGGGATTCGACCCAGCTTCCAAGAGTTTGGTGTCTTTCTGGTGGAAGGGAAGAGTTCTGTTTTCCGACTCAGGAGTCACGGCGAAACAGGAATTCCAGAGACGGGTTCTGGGTCCAGTCGCCAGGATAACCACAGCAAGGATTAGGATTTGCGATATGGGCATGTGAAGACCACACTGTGGGAACCCAGTCATGTTCAGGAGGGGGCTTTTTTGAAAGGGGTCTCAGGCTGAGGGTCACAATGCCTGTTTCTGCCCAGATTTCCCTCCTGAGTGGGCGTGGTCTCATGTGCCATTCAGCTGGCTCCCACTCTGAGGGTTGAACAATCATCTCAACAGCCAGTTATCCTGCTTGGTGAAGGAGGCATACTCTTTTGGGCTTGAGGTTGCCCCATGGGCAGGAATTTGAGCTACGTTCTGGGGACAGTACTTGACTACCTATGTTGGTTGAGATGATGGCCTCGGGCCAAATCAGTTCCCACCTGCAGGATATGGGCCTCACTTCTGGGTGGCTGACAGGAAGTCAGAGCTCAGGCTGTGTTACCCAGTTCATTAGTGCACAGGGTGGCCCATGATATTGGGGTGCCAATAAGGGCCGTGCAGGTGGATCCTCACGTGGGGTTTCAGGGCAAACCCACAGGGCACTTCGTCTTTCTGGTGGGCAGGCAGAAGGCTGTGTTGTGGCTCCAGAATTCCCAATATGGAGGGCTTCCAGGTGAGGAGTGTGAGGATGAAGTTTGAAAACACTACCTCCCATTAAGTTCAGTGCCAAATGTATGGAAGTTCCAATGTGCTGCGGGTGTTTTGAGATCTCCAGCACCTGAGAAAGGTCGAGTGTCAGCTCACACTGGAGTTTGTATGCATGATCCAAAAAATGGCGGGGTGGTCTCAAGAATCCTTGGGTATTTCCAAAGTTGGAACTTGTGAGCTGCTCCAAACAGCAAGGTGCCTTTCTGTGAGACAAGGAAAGTCCGGTTAGAGGGCTACAGGTTCACCCATATGGAAAGATTCGACGTCAGTGCTCTCTGAATGGATGCCTGAAGAGCCCGATCCTCATTACCATTGCAGCCGAGGAACAGGGCAGGCATGATCCGAAGGCTCTGGTTCGAAGTTCCAAGTGATCTGGGTAGACAGAGTTTCTCAGTCTGATGGGTCACAATGCTGCTTAGTATCCAGGGAGACCTTAGAATGTGGTGGTGGCTCGGGGGCCATGTAGGACTCTCCTAAACTGAGGGTTGGACCCAGTTCCCAAGAGCCAGGTTTCCTGCTTGACACAAGAGGGTTTCTGTTGTAAGGCTCAGGGTCCACATGTTTGACCATATGTTTGTTTTCCAGAACAGGCCTCTGGGGACACAGGCCTGAAAACCTAAGCCAGGGATCCAATGAGGTCCATTGACCTGCGTGTCTTCCTGGAGTTATTTGCTGAGGATGTGTCAGACTGTGCATTTTTGCCAAGCGGCCTACGTAATTGGTGTAGGCTCAGGGGCCTTGAAGGTTCCTCCTTATCTGGAGGGTTTGGGCAACTGAGACGGGCAGATTTTCCTCAGGGGAGCAGGCCCAATGATGTGGTGTGGTTCTTGAGGCCCCATCCCGGAGGCATGTGGGTGAGGGCTTTGGGATGGAAGTCTTCTAACCGAAACTGTGGTAAGGGTTAGGGTCCAGATGATGGCAGGCCACATCCGCAGGCCCTGAGGTCAGTTTTTCGGGATTTGAAATTCGTGCAGCTGGGAGGCAATAGCACAGGCTTTTCTGTCTGGATTGTGTGTCTAGGATGGCCACAGAATGGATGGGTGGCCCCATGGATCCATTGGAGATCCTTCCTGTTTGGGGATTCTACCCGGCTCCCAAGAGTTTGGTGTCTTTCTGGGGGTAGGGAAGATTGCTGTTTTCCATCTCAGGAGCCCTGGCCAAACAGGGATTCCAGAGATGGGTTCTAGATCTGGGCGCCTGGATAAGGATTAGGATTTGGGATATGGGCATAAGAAGCCCACTCTGTTGTCTTCTAGTCATGCTCCCGAGGGGGCTTTTTTGAAAGGAGTCTCAGGCTGAGGGTCACAATGCCGGTTTGTGCCCAGCTGCCCCTCCTGAGTGGGTGTGGTCTCTTGTGCGATGCAGCTGGCTCCCACTCTGAGGGTTGGACAACCATTTCAACATCCAGTTTTCCTGCATGGGAAAGGAGGCATATTCTTTTGTGCTTTAGGTCCCCCCCTGGACAGGAATTTGAGCTACTTTCTGGGGTCATGACCTTAATACCCAGCTTGGATGAGATGATGGTCTCTGTCCAAAGCAGTTCCCACCTACAGGATACGGGGCCCGCTATCTGGGTGGCTGACAGGAGGCAGGGGACTCAGGCTGTGTCATACAGATCATTAGTGCACAGGGCGGCCCATGATAGTGGGGTGCTGATGAGGGCCGTGCAGGTGGATCCTCACGTAGGGTTTCGGCGCAAACCCATAGGCCACTTCATCTTTCTGGTGGGCAGGCAGATGGCTGTGTCGTGGCTCCAGAATTCCCAATATGGAGGGCTTGCAGGAGAGGAGTGTGAGTATGGAAGTCTGAAAACACTAGCTCCAGTTAAGTTCAGTGCCAAGCGAATGGCAGTTTCAATGTGCAACGGCTGTTTCGAGATCTCCAGCACCTGAGAAAGGACGAGTGTCAGATGTCTGCTCACGCTGGAGTTTGTATGCATAATCCAACAAATGGTTGTGTGGCCTCAAGAAGCCTTGGAGGCTTTCCCAAGCTGGAGCTTGTGAGCTGCTTCAAACAGCAAGGTGCCCTTCTGCGAGACAAGTAAAGTCCAGTTAGAGAGCTCTAGGTTCGTCTATATGGAAAGATTCAACAGCCGTGCTTTCTGAATGGATGCCTGAAAAGCCCTACTCACTTTACTATTGCAGTGGAGGAACAGGGCAGGCTTGATCAGAAGGCTGTGGTTCGAAGTTCCAAGTGATCTGGGTTGACAGAGGTTCTCAGTCTTATGGGTTACAATGCTGCTTGGTGTCCAGGGAAACCTTAGAATGTGGCGGTGGCTCTGGGTCCATGCAGGACTCTCCTACACTGAGGGTTGGACCCAGTTCCCAAGAGCCAGGTTTTCTTCTTGGGACGGTGAGTGTTGTATGGCTCAGGGACCACATGTTGGATCGTATGTTGGTTTTTGAGAACAGGCCTCCATGGAACAGGCCTGAAAACCTAAACCAGGGATCCAATGAAGTCCTAGTGACATGTCAGGTTCAATCTTCAGAGACATTGGCCTGTGTATCTTCCCGGAGATATGTGCTGAGGATGGGTCAGACTGTGCATTTTTTTCCAGAGCAGCCTACGAAATTGGTGTGGGCTCAGGGGGCTTGCAGTTTTCTCCTAATCTGGAGGTTTTGTTCAACTGAGGCAGGCACATTTTCCTTGGGAGAGCAGGCCCAGTGATGCGGTGTGGTTCTGGAGGCCTCGTCCTATAGGGCTTTTGTGTCAGGGCTTTGGGACGGAAGTCTTCAGACCCAAACTCTGGTAAGGGTTAGGATTGAGGTGATGGCAAGCCATATATGCAGACCTTGAGGTCAGCTCCTCGGGTTTTGAAATTTGGGCAGGTGGGAGGCAGTAGCACAGGCTTTTCTGTCTAGATTGTGTGTCTTGGATGGCCATGGAATGGACGGGTGGCCTCATGGGTCCTTGGGAGTTGCTTCCTATCTGTGGATTCTGCCTGGCTTCCAAGAGTTTTGTGTCTTTCTGGGGGAAGGGAAGTGTGCTGTTTTCTGTCTCAGGAGTCCTGTCCAAACAGTGATTACAAAGATAGGTTCTGGGTCCGGGCACCGGGATAACTCCAGAAAGGATTAGGATTTGGGCTATAGGCATGACAGGCCTGCTCTGTGGGAAAGTGTCTCAGGCTGAGTGTCACAATGAATGTTTGTGCCCAGTTGCCCCTCCTCAGTAGTTATGGTCTCATGTGCCATGCAGTTGGCTCCCACTCTGAGGGTTGGACAACCATCTCAAGATCCACTTTTCCTGGCATGGGGAAAGAGGCATACTTTTTTGTGCTTCAGCTTGCCTCATTGGCAGGAATTGGAGCTACTTTATGGGGACCTGAATCCCAGGTTGGTTCATATGATGGCCTTAGGCCAAGGCAGGTCCCACCTGCAGGATATGGTGCCTGCTATCTGCGTGGCTGACAGGAGGTCAGGGCTCGGGCTGTGTTACACAGATCATTAGTGCAAAGGGAGGCCCATGATATTGGGGTGCCAATGAGGGCATGCATTTGGATCCTCATGTGGGGTTTCAGGGCAAACTCATAGGGCATTTCTTTCTGGTGGGCAGGCAGAAGGCTGTGTTGTGTCTCCAGAATTCCCAATAAGGAGGTCTTGCAGAAGAGGAGTGTGAGGACGGAAGTCTGAAAACACTAGCTCCGGTTCAGTGCTGAACGCATGGCAGTCCCAATGTGCTGTGGTTGTTTCGAGATCTCCAGCACCTGAGAAAGAGCGAGTGTCAGATGACTGCTCACGCTGGAGTTTATATGCATGATCCAACAAATGGTTGGTTGGCCTCAAGAATCCTTGGAGGCTTTTGCAACCTGGAGTTTGTGAGCTGCTCCAAACAGCAAGGTGTCCTTCAGAGAAACAGGGGAAGTCCGGTTAGAGGGCTCCAGGGTCCCCCATATGGAAATATTCGATAGCAGAGCTCTCTCAATGGAGGGCTGGAAAGCCCATCTCATATTACCATTGTAGCCGAGGAATGGGAAAGTCTTGATCCGCTGGCTCTGGGGAGGAAGCTCCAAGTGATCTGGGTTGATGGAGGTTCTAAGTCTGATGGGTCACGATGCTGCTTGCTGTCCAGGGATACCTTAGAATGTGGCGGTGGCTCTGGGGCCATGCACAATTCTCCTAAGGAGAGACTTGGACACTGTTCCCAAGAGCCAGTTTTACTCCTCGGGACAGGAGGGGTTCTGTTGTATGGCTAAGGGACCCACGTGGGATTATATGTTGGTTTTCCAATACAGGCCTCTGCGGACAGAGACCTGAAAAACTAAGCTAGGTTTCTGATGAGGTCCTAGGGGCATGTCAGGTACAATCTTCAGGCTCAGGGCCATTGACCTCCATGTCTTCCTGGAGTTGGGTTCTGAGGGTGTGTCAGACTGTGCATTTTTTCCAGAGCAGCCTACGAAATTAGTGTGGGCTCAGGGAATTTGCAGGTTTTTCCTAATCTGGAGGGTTTGGGCCACTAAGATGGGCAGATTTTCCTCGGGAGAGCAGGCCCAGTGATGCGGTGTGGTTCTGGAGGCCCCTTCCAGGAGGGCAAGAGGGTCAGGGCTTTGGGACCAAAGTCTTCAGATCCAAACTCAGGTAAGGGTTAGGTTCGAGGTGATGGCAGGCCATATCTGCAGACCCTGAGGTCAGTTCATTGGGATCTGAAATTCAGGTGGCTGGGAGGCAGTAGCACAGGCTTTTTTTTGTCTGTATTGTATGTCTAGGATGGCCAGGGAATGGACAGGTGGCCTCATGGGTCCATGGGACATTCTTCATATCTGGGGAGTCTGCCCTGCTCCCGAGAGTTTTGTGTCTTTCTGGGGGAAGGGAAGAGTGATGTTTTCTGTCTCAGGAATCCCAGACAAACAGGGATTCCAGGGACAGGTTCAGGGTTCGGGTGCCTGGATAACCCCAGGAAGGATTAGGATTTGGGCTATGGGCGTGAGAAACCCGCTCTGTGGGCTCCTAGACGTGATCTGGTGGGGGTTTGTTTGAAAGGTGTCTCAGGCTGAGTGTCACAATGCCTGTTTGTGCCCAGCTGCCCCTCCTGAGTGGGCATGGTCTTATGAGCCACGAAGCTGACTTCCACATTGAGGGTTGGACAACCATCTCAACATCCAGTTTTCCTGCATGGGGAAGAAAGTGTACTCTTTTGTGCTTTAGGTTCCGCCCTGGGCAGGAATTTGAGCTAACTTGGGAGAGGTTCCTGAATACCCAGGTTGGTTGTGATGACAGCCTCGAGCCAAAACAGTTCTCACCAGCAGGATATGGGCCCCACTATCTGGGTGGCTGTCAGTAGGTCAGGGCTCAGGGTGGGTCACATAGATCATTAATGCACAGGGCGGCCAATATATTGGGGGGCTGGAGAGGGCCATGCAGTTGGACACTCACGTGTCGTTTCAGGGAAAACCCATAGGGCACTACTTCTTTCTTTTTTGCAGGCAGAAGGCCTCATTGAGGCTCCAGAATTCCCAATATGGAGGGCTTGCAGGCAAGGAGCGTGAGGACGGAAGTCTGAAAACACTAGCTCTGGTTAAGTTCAGTGCCGAACGCATGGCAGTTCCAATGTGCAGTGGCTGTTTTGAGATCTCCACAACCTGAGTATGGGCGAGTGTAGATGTCTGCTCATGCTGGAGTTTGTATGTATGATCCAACAAATGGTGGGGTGGCCTCAAGAAGCCTTGGAGGTTTTCCCAAGCTGGAGATTGTGAGCTGCTCCAAACAGCAGGTTGCCTTTCTGTGAGACAAGGGAAGTCCAGTTAGAGGGCTCCGGGTTCGCCCATATGGAAAGATTCGACATCAGTGCTCTCTGAATGGATGCCTGAAAAGCCCTACCCCTGTTACCATTGCAGCTGAGGAACAGGGCTTTCTTGATCTAAAGGCTGTGTTTCGAAGTTCCAAGTGATCCGGGTTGACAGAAGTTCTTAGTCTGATGGGTTACAATGCTGCTTGGTGTCCATGGAGACCATAGAATGTGGCAGTGGCTCTGGGACCATGCAGGATTCTACTACAGTGAGGGTTGGATCAAGTTCCCAAGAGCCAGGTTTCCTTCTCGGGTCAGAGGGGTTTTGTTGTATGGCTCAGGTACCACATGTTCAACCATATGTTTGTTTTCCAGAACAAGGCTCTGGGGACACAGGCCTAAACACCTAAGGCAGGGATCCAATGAGGTCTTAGGGACATGTCAGGTTCAATATTCAGACTCAGGGACCTTGACCTTTGTGTCTTCCCGAAGGTATGTGCTAAGGATATATCAGACTGCACATTTTTTCTAGAGTGGCCTACAAAATTGGTGGCAGCTCAGGGGCCTTGCAGGATTCTCCTAATCTGGAGGGTTTGAGCAAGTAAGTCAGGCATATTTTCCTCGGGAGAGCAGGCCCAGTGATGCAGTGTGGTTCTGGAGGCAGGATCCTGGAGGGCGTGTGGGTCAGGGCTTTGAGACAGAAGTCTTCAGACCCAAACTCGGATAAGAGTTAAGGGCGAGGTGATGACAGGCCATATCTGCAGACCCTGAGTTCAGCTCCTCCAGTTTTGAAATTCAGGAGGCTGGCAGGCAGTAGCAGAGACTATTCTGTCTAGAGTGTGTGTCTAGGATGGCCAGGGAATGGATGGGTGGCCTCATGGGTCCATGGGAATTCTATATGGGAATTCTTCCCTGCTCCTAAGATTTTGCTGACTTTCTGGGGGAAGGAAGAGTGAAGTTTTCCGTCTCAGGGGTCCCACCTAAACAGGGATTCCAGAGACGTGTTCTGGGTCTGTGCACTGCCTCACCCAAACAAGGGTTAGGATTTGGGCCTAGGGGTATGACGGGCTTGCTCTGCAGGTCCTACTCCAACTCCCGAGGGGGCTTGTTTGAAAGGGGTCTCAGGCTGAGTGTCATAATGCCTGTTTGTGCCCAGTTGCCCCTCTTGAGTGGGTGTGGTCTCATGCGCCATGTGCTGACTCCCACTCTGAGGGTTGGACAACAATCTCAACATCCAGTTTTCCTGCCATGGAAAAGAGGCGTACTCTTTTGTGCTTCAGGATCCACCATGGGCATGAATCTGAGCTATGTTCTGGGGACAGGTACCTGTATACGAGGTGGGTTGAGAAGATGGCCTCAGGCCATGGCAGGTCCAACCTGCAGAATATGTGGACCACTATCTGTGTGACTGACAGGAGGTAGGGGCTTGTGCTGTGTCACACTGATCATTAGTGCACAGGGTGACATATGGTATTCGGGTGCAGTTGAGTGCCATGCAGGTAGATCCTCATGTGGGGTTTCTGGGCAGACCCATAAGGTACTTCTTCTTTCTGGTGGGCAGGCAGAAGTTTGTGTTGTGGCTGCAGAATTCCCAATATGGAGGGCTTGCAGGCATGGAGTGTGAGGATGGAAGTGTGAAAACTCCAGCTAAGGTTACCTACAGGGCCGAGTGCATGGCAGTTCCAATATACTGTGGCTGTTTCAAGATCTCCAGCACCTGAGTAAGGGTGAGAGTCAGATTTCTGCTCAAGCTGGAATTTGTATCCATGATGACCAAGGAATGGTGGGGTCGCCTCAAGAATCCTTGGAGGCTTTCCCAATATGGAGTTTGTGAGCTGCTCCAAATAGCAATGTTTCCTTCTGCGAGATAGGGGAAGTCTGGTTAGCGGGCTCCTGGGTCCCCCATATGGAAATATTCAATAGCAAAACTCTCTCAATGGAGGCCTGGAAAGCCCACCTTGTATTACCATTGAAGCTGAGGAACAGGGCAGGCTTGATCCGCTGGCTCTGGGGATGAAGTTCCAAGTATTCTGAGTTGACAGAGGTTCTCAGTCTGATGGGTCACAATGCTGCTTGGTTTCCAGGGAGACCTTAGAATGTGCCGGTGGCTCTGGGGCCATGCAGGATTCTCCTACGCTAAGACTTGGACCCTGTTCCAAAGAGCCAGGTTTCCTCCTCGGGACAGGAGGGTTTCAGTTGTATGGTTCAGGTACCACATGTTGGAGTATATGTTGGTTTTCCAGAGCACACCTCTGGGGACAGAGATCTGAAAACCTAAGATAGGATTCCAATGAGGTCCTAGGGGCATGTCAGGTTCAATCTTCGGACTCAGGGCCATGGACCTGTGTGTCTACCTGGATACAAGTGCTGAGGGTGTGTCAGACTGTGCATCTTTCCAGAGCGGCCTATGAAATTAGGGTGGGCTCAGGGGACTTGCAGGTTTCTCCTAATCTGTAAGGTTGGGGCCACTGAGACGGGCAGATTTTCCTTGCATAGAAGGCCCAGTGATGTGGTGTGGTTCTGGCGGCCCATCCTGGCGGGCGTGTGGTTCAGGGCTTTGGGCAGAAGTCTTCAGACCAAATATTGGGTAAGGTTTAGAGTCGAGGGGATGGCAGGCCATATTTGCAGACCCTGTTGTCGGGTCCTCCAGTTTGAAATTTGGGCAGCTGGGAGACAGTATCACAAGTTTCCTGTCTACACTGAGTGTCTCTGATGACCACAGAATGGATGGGTGGCCTCATGGGTCCATGTGAGATTCTTCCTATCTGGGGATTCTGCCCGGCTCCCAAGAGTTTGGTGTCTTTCTGGGGGAAGTGAAGAGTTCTGTTTTCCATCTCATGGGTCCCACCCAAACTGGGATTCCGGAGAGGACTTCTGGGTCTGGGCACTGCCTCACCCAAACAAGGGTTAGGAATTGGGCCTAGGGGCATGACAGGCCTTCTCTGTGGGCTCCTACTCCAACCACCTCAGGGGCTTGTTTGAAAGGGATCTCAGGTTGAGGGGCACAATTCCTGTTTGTGCCCAACTGCCCCTCCTGAGTGGGTGTGGTCTCATGCGCCATGTGCTGGCTCCCACTCTGAGGGTTAGACAACCATCTCAACCTCCAGTTTTTCTGCCATGGGGAAGGAGGCATACTTATTTTTGCTTCAGCATCTGCCATGGGCAGGAATTTGAGCTACGTTTTGGAGACATGTACCCATTTTGGTTAAGATGACAGCCTCTGGCCAAGGCAGGTCCCAACTGCTGGATATGGGGATCGCTATCTGGGTGGCTGACAGGAAGTCGGGGCTCCGGCGGTGGCACACAGATCATTAGTGCACAGGGTGGCCTATGATATTGGGGTGCTGTTGAGGGCCATGCAGGTAGATCCTCATGTGGGGTTTCTGGGCAGACCCATAGGGCACTTCTTCTTTCTGGTGGTCAGGCAGAAGGCTGTGTTGTGGCTGCAGAATTATCAATATGGAGGGATTACTGGCATGCAATATGTGGACAGAAGTGTGAACACACCAGCTAAGGTAAATTTCAGGGCCGAACGCATGGCGGTTCCAATGTGCTGTGGCTGTTTTGAGATTTCAAGCACCTGAGTAAGGAAGAGTGTCATTTGTCTGCTCACACTGGAGTTTGCATGCATTATGGCCAACGTATGGTGGAGTAGCCTCAAGAATCCTCGGAGGCTTTCCCAAGCTAGAGCATGTGAGCTGCTCCAAACAGCAAAGTATCCTTGCGGGACAGGGGAAGTCCAGTTAGAGTTCTCCTGTGTCACCCATATGTAAAGATTCGACAGCAGAGCTCTCTGAATGGAGGCCTGGAAAGGCCACCTCACGTTACCATTACAGCTGAGGAACAAGGCCAGCTTGATCTGCGGGCTCTGCTACAAAGTTCCATGTGATTTGAGTTGAGTGAGGTTCTCAGTCTGATGGGTCACAATGATGCTTGGTGTCCAGGAAGACCTAAGAATGTGCCAGTGGCTCTGGGGCTATGCAGGATCCTCCTATGGTGAGGGTTGGCCCCAGGTCCCAAGAGCCAGGTTTCCTTCTTGGGACAGGAGGGGTTCTGTTGTATGCCTCAGGGACCACATGTGGACCATAAGTAGTTTTCCAGAGCAGGTCTCTTGGGACATAGGCCTGAAAACCTAAAAAGGGGGTGTATGTGAGGTCCTAGGGGCATGTCAGGTTCAATCTTCAGACTCAGGGCCATAGACCTGCGTGCCCTCCTTGAGGTAGTTGCTGAGGGTGTTTATGACTGTGCATTTTGTTACAAAGTGGCCTGTGAAATTAGAGTGGTCTTAGGGGCTTTGCAGGATTCTCCTAATCTGGGGGTTTTGGGCTACTGAGATTGCCATATTTACCCCAGGAGAGCAGGCCCAGTGATGCGGTGTTGTTCTGGTAGCCCTTTCCTGGAAGGCATGTGAGTAAGGTCTTTGGGACTGAAGTCTTCAGACACAAAATTGGGTAAGGGTTAGGGGCGAAATGATGGCAGGCCCAATCTTCAGACCCTGAGGGAAGTTCCTTGGGGTATGATATTCAGGCAGCTGGGAGGCACTAGCACAGGCTTTTCTGTCTGGATTGTGAGTCGAGAATGGCCATGCAATGGACGGGTCACCTCATGGGTCCATGGGAGATTCTTCCTATCCTGGGATTCTGCCTGGTTCCCAAGAGTTTGGTGTCTTTCTGGGGAAGGGAAGAGTGCTGTTTTCCGTCTCAGGGGTCCTGCCCAAACAGGGAATCCAAAGGCAGGTTCTGGACCAGGCGCCTGGATAACCCCTCCAAGGGTTAGGTTTTGGGGCATGAGAAACCTAGAGAAGTGGGCATGAGAAGCCCACTCTGTGGGCTCCTAGTTATGCTCCCAAGGGGGCTTGTTTGAAAGTGGTCTCTGACTGAGGGTCACAGTGCCTGTTTGTTCCATCTGCCCTTCCTGTGTGGGCACGGTCTCATGGGCCATGCAGCTGCCTCCCACTCTGAGGTTTGCACAGCCAATTCAACATCCTGTTTTCCTAACTTGGGGAAGAATGAGTACTCTTTTGTTCTTAGGTTCCCCCATGGGCAGGAATTTGAGCTACATTCTGTGGACAGATACCTGAATACCCAGGTTGGTTTGAGATGATGTCCTCGGACTAAGGCAGTTCCCACCTGCAGG
Organism: Mustela nivalis; assembly: GCF_964662115.1. Taxonomy (NCBI): domain Eukaryota; kingdom Metazoa; phylum Chordata; class Mammalia; order Carnivora; family Mustelidae; genus Mustela; species Mustela nivalis. The sequence goes on along the minus strand of NC_139022.1, from coordinate 1,227,526 downwards.
ATATGGGCCTCACTTCTGGGTGACTGACAGGAGGTTGGCCTCAGGCTGTGTCAGACAGAGTATTCGTGCACAGGGCGGGCTATGAAGTTTGGGTGCCTTTGAGGGCCGTGCAGGTGGATCTTCATGTGGGGATTCTGGGCACACCCATAGGGCACTTCTTCTTTCTGGTGGGCAGGCAGAAGGCTGTTTTGTGGCTCCAGAATTCCCAATATGGAGGGCTTGCAGGCGAGGAGTTTTGTGATGGCATTCTGAAAACACAAGCTACGGTTAAGTTCAGTGCTGAGTGAATGGCAGTTCCAATCATGCAGCGGCTGTTTTGAGATCTCAAGCACCTGAGTAAGGACGATTGTCAGATGTCTGCTCACGCTGGAGTTTGTATCCATGATGGTCAACGAATGGTGTGGTGGCCTCAAGAAGTCTTGGAGGGTTTCCCAAGCTGGAGCTTGTGAGCTGCTCCATACAGCAGTATTTCCTTCTGTTGGACAGGGAAGTCCAGTTAGAGAGATCCTCGTTTCCCCATATGGAAAGACTCGACAGCAGATCTCTCTGAATGGATGCCTGAAAGGCCACCTTGCATTACCATTGCAGGCGAGAAATAGGGCAGGCTTGATCCGCTGACTCTGGTTTGACGTTCCACGTGATTTGAGTTGACATAGGTTCTCAATCTGATGGGTCACCATGATGTTTGGTGTCAAGGAAGACCTAAGAATGTGCTGGTGGCTCTAGGACCAAACACATTTGGTCATACCCCAACGATACTACTGTATCTTCCTTTTGAAAGACCCTTGCTCCGCACACAAGAACCAGACACCACATCTCCACTGGATGCAAGTCGCAAGAGGTGATTTATTGTTTACACAGGCGCCTGCAGACGCATCAGCCTCCTGTGGACTGAGTGTGCTGGGCTAAGTTGGGGAGCAGATTATATAGGGCAGGGTTGGGGTGGCGGGAAGAAAGCTTACAGAAGCAGATGCATGGTTACAGGAATCAGATTGGTTAATTTAAATCAAGCATAGTCAGGCGTTGGGTTCAAGGCAAGGACACAGCCATTTGTTCTGGCGGGCCTTGCCTCAGCACTCTGGAAAGTCCCAGGTACACTCTGTTCCTCATTTGTCTTCCCTTTTGACAGGCCGGTTGACCATATACATCCTGGTATGTGTTGCCATCCGGCTATGGGGACAATAGGTTACTTAATCAAGCCTTCAGCAAGGGAAGAGGGGGTGCTGTGGGGACATCAGGTTACTTAAACAAGCCTTTAGCAAGGGGAGAGGGGTCTTGCACTTTCTTTCTAGTTTTGTCTCATGTCACACTTTAGTAAAATTCATATTACTTCTTGACTACACTTCCTCTGCTCTTGTCGTTCTTGTCTCTTGTCCTCTTATTCTTCCTGTTTTTTTGTACATTTTTAGGATTGATATAATTTTAATTTCCTCTCATTTGAAGCTACTCTTGGAGGAGAGCCTAGGTGGATCAGTTGTTGAGTTTAAGCTCAGGTACTTTTCTTTTGGACCCTGGGATCCTGCCCAGAGTTGGACTCTATGCTCAGTAGGGAGTCCGGTTGAAGATTCTCTGCCTCTGCCCAACAGCCCCTCAACACACTCTCTCCCTCTAATAAAAATTATTTAAAAAGAGATGAAAATAAGAAAAACCTGAAAAAATAAATAAAAGGCTAAAAATTAAAATACAAAGGATGCTACTTAGTGTTTTCCCTAAGCTCTGAAGCTTTCTAGGCCTCTATTATCAGTAAACTTGAAAGGAGTGAATTGTTCATGCTGGTCTTCTAAGGAAGGGATCTCTTGCCCTGATCCTCAAGTGGATTCCAACTGGTGCAAATGCAGCTCTCCTAAGCACCAGAGACAGACCTCCGGGTAAGAAGGTGTGGATTCCAGTATGTGATGCTGTATTACTCACTGAAGGCATGCAGGACCAATGGGTGAGATAAATATAACTGCACCCTGCTCTCTACTTAGGAGCTGATAATTTTCACCCCAGATCTGCAGTGAGCCATCACAGGGGAAAAAATCCACCAGTCTTAACTCCTCAGTTTCTGTAAGAACTCTGTGTTCATGCTGCCAGTGACAAGGCATTTTTATCTCAGGCACATGACTGAGTTCTAACTTCATTTTTTTGGTTTGTTTTTAAAGATTTTACTTGTTTATGTTAGAGAGAGAGAGTGAGAGAGAGAATGAGATGGGAGAAGGTCAGAGAGAGAAGCAAACTCCCCATGGAGCTGGGCACCTGATGGGGGACCTGATCCAGGGAGTCTGGGATGATGACCTGAGCCATAAGCAGTTACATAAACAGCTGAGCCACCCAGCTGATGCCAATTCCAATATCTATGGGTTCTTGTGGCACAGACCCACACATTACCTCCAGGGTTTGGGAGGACTTTCCATGCTTCTCTTTTTTGCTGGACCCTCTCAGGAAAGTGGACACCCAGTCATGCTGTGATTTGGGGTATAGGGCAACACAGAGCAGAAATCCAGGACCTATTTAGTGGTTTTCAGCCATTTTTCTCTAAGTGATGTCTGGGATCTCTGAAGCATACAGGCCCCAGCTGTTCATCTTCTGACCCCTGGGATCATGAGATCATGCTGTCACATCTGGGATTCCACCCCGCTTCACCACTTGAACAGTTTTAAGCCATAAATGTCTCCCATCGTATTCAACTCCTATGTGTCTCAATCAAACTCTTAATTGTCAATTGTAAGCTCCTTCAGGAAGGTGCCTCCCCTCTGCTGTATCCACAGTCAGATCACCAGCACAACTTATTCCCACCCATGCCAATTAAACTCTAAAGCTCCTGCAGGAACCACAGTGAGAGCTAGAGGTTGCTCTTGAGGTGGTTCAGGATCTTTTTCTTGGGCTGGTTCTGTAGGTCCAAGAAGATAAATTATGATCATCAACATTGACTTTTCATTTCCCTCCTAAATAACGGAAAATTTCCCCACCACTCAATGTTCTCTGAGTCTATGAAGCAATCCCTGGAAGGTCTCCCCTGATGGCAGGTCATAGTCACAGGGATCTGAGTGTAATCACTACACCTGGACTACCAGTTGATGGAGACTTGCTCTGTGTAACCTAAGCTGTTTCCTCCACTGGTCTATATCAGCCACACCAGGTCCTCCTCACCTCAGCATCTCGCTGGTTCTCTTCCCTCTGCCCCTCCTCACCTGCCTGTGCTCATAACCCTCTAATAAAGAAAAAAATCCTTAAAAAATAAATAAAATATTGAGCACAAAAGTGCACATTTAGGCCTTCAGGACCTGGTTGGAAACACCCTCCTTTGTGTATTTCTTTGTCATTTTTCTTCTTATGCAAATGGCATCAGATATGCATGACAACCCAGGGCATGAGAAGGTCCATTGTAGAGGGTCTCTGCATTTCTGAAAGACCACATAAAGGATTTCAGTCTCCTAATCTGAAAAGCCCCTCAGCACTGTCATGGGGGAAAATCTGTGGTGACATGTTACCAAAATTTGGGGAGTTACTTGGTAATTAAGCATAATGTAGAATACCTACAACATGTTGAAATCTCCAAGTTAACTTCAAGTGTTATCAGATAAAAACCTTTAAAAATGACCAAAGAGTTACCTGGCTTCCTCAGTCAGTAGTATACTTGATCTCTGGGTTATGAGATTGAGCCCCACATCAGGCAGAGTTAATTAAAAAAATAAATAAATAAATAAACTAAAGAATTTACAGATTGCCAAAATCGATGAGGCTCAAGCAATGGAGATGCTTGGTATTGGGATGGACCCTGTCTCCATTTCATTCAGCCACTGGGCACTGCACACTGAGATGGTACCAGTGCTTATCAGTCAACCAGGTTCTCCTTCTATGAGCTCAGGGTCTAGAGGAGAAGATGTACAAACAAGAAACAAAAGTGTGATTGAAAAGAGCAATTGCTCTATAGGAAAAGCGCAAGGGACTACATCTAAGTCCTGAGATCCACCAGGTGATGGGTATGACAAGGCTATCTTGATATGACATTGAGAATTCCTATGGTAGGAAAATGAGGAGACAGCCCTGCACGAATCTGAGTGTATTCAGCCTGGCAGAGGACACCATGGAGCAGATGATTGCAGAATTCGATGTTCCCAGAGTGGAGGTTAGAAAGGAGGCCAGGGTGGTCAGAGGAAGCTGAGGAAGAGAGAAGAGAGGGAGCATAGGAGGTCCCTGGCCAGGAGAAGTTCAACAGTATCAGTGCCCTTCTCCCAGTGCTGTGTGACCACATTTCCACACACTCAGTGGCTGAAACCACAAACACTGTCTCCGGGTCTCAGGGGATCAGGAATCCAGCAGTGCTTAGCTGGGGGCTCCTTCTAGAGTCTCTCATTATGTTGTGGCTTTTTACAGCAAAACAGGTAGAACCTGCTTCACTGAGAACATGAGGTAACTTAGGGGCATGGGCCAGATACAGCCCATCTCAAAAACCTGAGTTCTTCTGTCTGTTGTTGACCCACAGTGCATATGTATGTGTCATGGTTCAACCTAGGGGCTTGTACTCCAGTCTGAAGATCTGAGAGAGAACATGGGTAAGAGTCAACATAGGGTTGGGCAATGAGCTTTTATATCCAAATCTCAGCAAGGACTTTGGGTCATGTTCCCATGTTCTGTCAAACAGAATTGAATCACTATATCCAGAACACATTCAGCAGAGAGGGTTACACAAGAATGTATACAGAGGAGTTGGAAAACAATGGAGCCCCTGAGGGGAGAAGGTGATGATCCCTGCAGGGTCCGTGCCTTGCCCAAAATCAGACTGGTAGGAAGGCATACCAGGCACTAACCCAACTATTTGAGTACACTCAAAGATGGGGTCCTGATGCACATAGAATTTTACTGAGGCCCTAGAAAAGGTTGTCTAGAAGGATGTGGTTATAGACATAGAAATGGTATTAGGCTGAGGGTGATCATTGGTATCCTAGAGAAGAGAAATATCCCAATGTTCTTGTCTGAGAGGGACCCCAGGTTATGGCAACACACTGAATTGACCCCTATCTACATCACACCCTTTGGAAAGGAGATAATAGCTTGGATCCAAGGGCAGGCAGTCTCTAAGGGTAAGGGTGCATTCTGACTATAAAGGGCCAAGGCTCCAATCCTTTATTTAGGGTTTCCATTGAAAATTAGAAGTCTAGGATCTTGTGAAGCTATTATTCACCCATTGTAGGTGGGGATATCATCTTCTGGGACTCTAGAATGTTAGCACTGATGAACACATGTGTGCACACAGGAGGAAGTGTGCATGTGCACAGAAAATCACACAAACCAGTTGGGACTGTGGGTGCGATTTGACTAGACACAGATTCAAAGACTTTGATAAGAGGAAGGAAATTTAATTGGAGGTATTTCCTATATTTGAACCACATCTCTAATATCATAGATATTATCCCACATATGCCTCTGGATATCTGGTAGAAAGAAATGCTAGATCCTCTGTATTTTACAGAGTAGACCATCCCTGTCAGACACAGTGGCTTATCTATTGTCAAAACCAGGTAATAATAGAGAGTTCTGTCTGAAACCTGATGTGTTTCCAAGCTGGGGCCCTTGCTGCACCTAGATCTTCCCTGGGGCCCTGTGGAGAGGGGTGTGTTGAAGTCACTAGGTACAGATGTGGCCTTGCATGCAGAAAAGGGATGAGGAGATGGCAAACCAGAGCACTGTTTCCATATGTGTAAAAACAGGACTGGATTGGGGCAGGGAATCCCAGGCTGTGATGTCACGTCCTTGAGCATAGACCCCGACAGAACTTGGAACCCCTGCAACTAGGCACCCACATTCTAGTGTAGTCCATATCTGGGTCACTTGGCTACAGAAATATGATACAGAAAGATATTATCTGGATGCTTCCCTACTTTCCAGGGCTCTGGTTTTCATAAACCCCAGGGGAATGGCTTTTTCACATGGTGCAGACATTGGTTCAAAACGTGGACCTGAACGTCTCAGGGCATATGGCAAGAGTTTCCAATAAGGTACATAATACTGAGGAGACTAGGCAATTTCCACCTCTATGAGCCATCCAAGGGCAGCTCCATCCCTTACTCTTGAGTTTTAGGGAAAAAGGAATTTATGGGGTGTTCCCAACAATGGGCTATAGTAGGTTGAGGAGAGTGGATACCCTGGTAATCCCTTCTTGTTCACACCCACGTCATTGTGGACAGGATGGAAAGAGGATTCCTGAAGTGTCTCTTACCTGTGCCAGAGCCCATCCAAGATTCTGAAGCTGTGGCACGTTTATCTCCTTGATGGAGGTGTGTGCATACTGCAGTGTGGTGTGTCTGGAATGGAGTGCCCTTGGTCTGAAGACCAGCAACGTCATCTAGACAGGGATCTGAGGCCTCCTGCCTGGCTTCTGGGCACTGTCTTTACAGAGCTTTACAAAGAAGATGGGGCAGGAGCTGAATGATGAGATCCCCTCCTCTACCTACTTGAAGGACAAGAAGGTGCCCCACACTGTCAACAGAGTCCATTGCTGGTTCGAGGTGAGTGCAGGTGTTGGGGAGATCTCACTCCAAGGATGTGAATACAGCACAAAGGGACCCACTTCCTAGAAGCCAGCTTGGGCTCCTAGAGTCCAGTAATCACATGCATCTCCATCCCATCTCTTTCCCAAACTTCTTTCATGGTCCTTCCCATGCCTTGGACAGAAGCAGAGTCATTGTCCACATATTTATAAGAATATCATTAAAAAGACTTTAAACTATGTCTCATGTCATTAATCTAGAGCTATTTGTTCTGTGCTATGCATTTTCCTATCTCATGCTCTCAGGTGTCCCCATTGGCCCAAGAGCTCTTCCCCAGGTTTCGCAAGAGTTGGGAGACTTTTATCCAAAGGGTCCTTTAGCCCATGGTACTATGTCTCTTGCTCTGCTCCTTTTTTTTGATGGAACACATCTTTGGGGTCACTCCCGGGTCAGGATAAGGGGCCCCATTGCGCTGCACACCATCCCTGAAGGCCAGTCATTTATCACAGCCATTGAGACCTTTACTGATGCAGGACTTTGATGTGATCCCCTTCTGTTACCAATGCACAGTACTCCACCCCATGTCCTTCATGCCCTAATATCCTAAGCCTTCTCACCTAAAATATCTCTGTGTTCTCGTCTCAAGAATGGGATATGTTATCAGAAATCACAGGAATGGACAAGATGGCAGAGAACTAGGAGGAGGCGCCATTTCAACCTGTACCCTGAAGAGAGCTGATTATCTGCCAAAGAACTCTGATCACCCATGAAATCAGCCTGGGATTAGAATTATGCACGTCTGGATCTCTAATGGGGCAGAAGACTCCAGTGGGCAGGTAAAGCGGAGTGGGAACATTGGACTGATATTGGGAGATAAACAAAAGGGGAAGGGAGCCACCAGAAGCAACCCATTGGAATGTAATACACCAATATGAGTTTGCACTGTGACTGGGGACCAGCATTAATGTGGAGTCTAATTGAAAGCACTCAAAAAGAGCAAAGGATGTGGGGGTAATTGTGGGAATTAGGGTGGTTAGGGACAGGGGCTTAAGTCCCTAGATCAAAGACAGCAACCCCTGGCTCTGAGCCAGAGAGAGTGCGGGGGGGGGGGGTGAAAACCAAGTCTTGTTCCCTGAGCCATGAGCACACTTGAGAGCACGTGGGTGGTGGCTCCCATGAGGGGCTGGAAGCCTCAACAACCATCAGAACCACAGACTTTTGCACTCTCCACGCACGTGCCTCAGGGTGCTCTGAGTCTGAGTCGAGCCCCCACCCTCCCCTGAGAGAGGTCGGTGGAGGCCCAACCCAACGCTCTCAGACCTGGAAAGCCTGAGCACTCCCAGCCCGGGCCAGCAGGAATATCTGTGTGCTATTTCTGCTTTAAACCTCTCTGGTGATCTGGAGCTTCCCCACATCCACCACTGTCATGGTTTTGGGTACAAGCAGGAGTTCCTGTGTCCCCAGTGACCATGACTCGGAATGTGCTCTGCCAGCGGCCAAGGGGGAATTTATGTGCTCTGGGGCACCCAGAGTGGAACAAACAGATGCTTGCTTCTCTCTGAGAGGGAGGTCTGAGTGCAGTTTGATTTCCTCTAAACCTCTAAAAACCATCAAAAGCTATCAAAGCGAGAGAAAACAAATGAAGAAACAAAGCAAAAACCTCCAGGGAACAAAAGCCTGAAAAATCGGTTTTCCGAGAGCCCACCCCCTTAAGGGGGGGCCGGAGGACTTAACTCAGGAAACATTGCCTGAAAACCCAGGCGGCAGTCCCTCTCCCAGAAAGCCAACTGGAAAAGAAAAAAATACAAGAGAACAACCACCACTACTTCATAGATACAACTTTTATATTTAATTCGTTCCCACTATTCTGGTTCAATACTTTTAAACCTCTTTACCATCACAGTGAGATGTCCAGTACATCAAGTTTTATAATAACCTCTCAACCTGAACTTTTTGATACCTATACCCATGGTTTTCTTTTGCTTTTCTATTTTTTATTTTTGTTTAAATTTCATTTTAGTTTAATATTTCTTTATTTTTTAATATTAATATAGAGTTAAACTTCTAGGTAATCCACTTTCCCAAATCAAAGGTACCCCTATAGGAAAACCAATTTTTAATCCCCCTTTATCTTAGGAAAGTTCAGTCCTTTAACAAAGATATCAAGATACATCCAGGAAGAATCAAAATAACCTTCCTTGCCCACACTGAGATTTGTAACTACTCTCCCATCCTTTTCTTCCACCAGGGTTTCTGTGTATTTGTGTTTGTCCTGATAGTATATAAATCTTATACTTAAGGTTTCTTTTTGATGAAGTTATTTTTTGTCATATATATATATATATATATATATATATATATATATATATGGAGAGAGAGAGAGAGATCTATATATATGTTTTTCCTCTAGACATCTACTTTTATCAGTCCTTTTGTTTGTCTGTTTTTGTTTGTATACTTCATAAATCTTACCTTTGGGCTGAGTCTTCTATTTTATTTTACCTTTTATTTTTTCCTGTCTCTCTCTCTCTTTTTCTTTTTTTTTTTCTCTCTTTCCTTTTTCTTTCATTTGGGTGGGGACTGTTGATTGCTCAGAAGCGTATCAGGGTGCACTTTGACTGCACCATGGTCGATACATTTAGCCACATCCATCAGCCATCTCTCACCAAAATGTCTAGGAGGAGGAATGCCTATGAAAAATGCAAAGGCTGGGCCTTCTGCAACAGAGCTAATAGTGATGAATATAGACAATATGTCAGAAAGGGAATTCAGGCTAACAATTATCCAGGCAATAGCTAGGTGGGTGAAAGCCATGGATGACAAAATGGAATTGATTAGGGGAGAACTGAAAGCCACCAGGGATGATGTTCACAATGTTCTCAGTGAGTTCCAATCTAATCTAAATTCTCTAAAAGCTAGAGGAATTGAGACAGGAGATAGAATTAGTGATCTGAAAAACAAACAGATAGAGAGAAAGGATCAGGAGGAAACCTGGAACAAACAACTTAGAAAGTATGAAAACAGAATCAGGGAAATAAATGATGGGATGAAACATTCCAACATCAGAATTATTGGAATCCCTGAAGGGGAGGAGAGAAAAAGCAGTCTAGAAGATTTTGTGGAATAAATTCTCCATGAAAATCTTCCCAATTTCCAAAATGGAAACAGCTTTTGTGTACCAGAGGCGAAAGAGTCTCCTCCCCAACACCGAGATTATAGAATCTCCGAAGTTCTCAAAATACCTGATAGTAAGAATGACGAATCATAATCGTCGACAAGCTCTCCTGAAAACAGCTAGGACAAAGAAGCTCCTTACATACAGACGAAAGCCCATCAGAATAATGTGAGATCTGTCTACACAAAGCCAGAAAGGGCTGGGAAGATATATTCAGGGTATTGTATGAGAAGAACATGCAGCCATGAATACTTTATCATGTCAGCAAGACAGACATTCAAAATGGATGGGGAGATAATGAGTTTCCAAGACCGGCAAGGCTTAAAATAGTATGGGGCCACCAAAATGACACTACAAGAATTATTAAGGGGGGTGCTATAAAAGAGGAAAAATCCTAAGTCTGTCATTGAACAAAAATATGGAGAAAATCTACAGAAAGACTTCAAAGGTAATACAATGTCAATAAAACGTATCTCTCAATAATCACTCTCAATGTGAATAGCATAAATGCACCCATAAAATGACACAGGGTTGCCTATTGGATAAAACAACAGGACCCATCCATATGTTGTCTATAAGAAACTCATTTCGAACCTAAGGATACAACCAGACTGAAAATGAGAAGATGGAGAAGTATCTTTCATGCCAATGGGCCTCAAAAGGCCAGGGTAGCGATTCTCATATCAGAAAAATCAGATTTCAAACTAAAGACTGTAGTCAGAGATACATAGGGACACTACATAATTTTTTAGGGACTATCCACCAAGATGATCTAACAATTGTAAATATCTATGCCAATAGGGGAGCAGCAAATTACATAAGAAACCTATTAATCAAGTTAAAGTGTCATATTGATATGAATATATTAATAGTAGGATATCTTAAGTCATCTCTCTCAGAAATAAACAGATCATCCAAGCAGAAAATCAATAAAGAAACAAGAGCATTGAATGACACATTGGACCAGATGGACCTCATAGATATATACAGAACATTCCACCCTAAAACAACAGAATAATCCTGCTTCTTAAGTGCACATGGAACCTTCTCCAGAATAGACCACATACCAGGTCACAAATCAGGGTTCAACTGATACCAAATGACTGAGATTACACCCTGCATATTCTCAGATCACAATGCTTTGAAACTGGAGCTCAATCACAAGTAGAAGCTTGAAAGGAATTCAAAAACCTGGAAGCTAAAGACCGCCTTGCTTAAGAATGCTTGGATCAATCAGGAGATCATAGAAGAACTTAAACAATTCATGGAAACCAATGAGAATGAGGACACTTTGGTCCAAAACCTATACAGCAAAGGCAGTCCTAAGGGGGAAACATAGCCATCCAAGCCTCCCTCAAAAAAAAAAAAAAAAAAAGGAAAAATCGAGAATACACCAGCTGTCTCTACATCTTAAAGAACTGGAGAATCAACAACAAATTATACCAACTCCACACACAAGAAGGGAAATAATCACGATTAGAGCAGAGATAATTAGAAACTAGTGATACAGTAAAACGTATCAATGAAACTAGAAGATGATTTTTTGAAAGAATCAATAAGATATATAAGCCATTGGCCACCCTAATCCAAAAGAAAAGAGAGAAGGCTCAAATTAATAAATTATGAATGAAAATTGGGAGCTCATAACTAACACCAAGGAAATGGAGACAGTCATCAGAAGTTATTCTCAACAGTTATATGCCAATAAGTTAAGCAACCTAGATGAAATGGATGCATTCCTGGAAAGCTATGAACTCCCAAAATTGAACCAGGAAGAAATTGGCAACCTGAAGAGGCCAGTATCTAGTAACAAGATTGAAGCAGTGATCAAAAACCTCCCCAAAAACAAGAGCCCAGGACCTGACAGATTCTCTGGGGAATTCTATCCAACTTTCAAAGAAAAAATACCACCTATTCTCCCGAAGCTGTTTAGAAAAATTTGAAGCAGAGGGAAGACTTCCAGACTCTTTTTATGTAGCCAGCATTATCCTGATCCCCAAACCAGGCAAAGTCCCTACCAAAGAGGAGAATTTCAGTCCAATATCACTATAAATATGGTTGCTAAGATTCTCAACAATATCCTAGCAAATAGGATCCAAAAGCACATTAAAGAGATTATCCACCATGATCAGGTGGGATTCACCCCTGGATTACAAGGATGGTTCAACATTGGCAAATCAATCAATGTGATAGAAAAAAATCAATGAGAAAAGAGAGAAGAACCGCATCATCCTCTCAATGGATGCAGAAAAAGCATTTGACAAAATCAAGCATCTGTCCCTAATTAAAACGCTTCAAAGTATAGAGATAGAGGGAACATTTCTGAATTTCATAAGATCTTTCAGTGAAAAACAGCAAATATCATCTTCAATGGGAAAAATCTCACAGCCTTCCCCGTGAGAGCAGGAACAGGACCAGGATGCACACTCTCACCACTCTCGTTCATAGTATAGAAGTCCTAGCAATAGCAATCAGACAACAAAGAGAAATAAAAGGTATCCAAATTGGCAGTGAATAAGTCAAACTCTCTCTCATCGCAGATGACATGACACTTCATATGGAAAACCCAAAAGACTCCACCCCCAAACTGCTAGAACTCATACAGCAATTCAGTAATGTGCCAGGATACAGAGTCAATGTACAGAAATCAGTGGCTTTCTTATACACTAACAATGAAAATACAGAACGGGAAATTAGAGAATTGATTCCATTTACTATAGCACTAAGAACCATAAGATACCTGGAAATAAACCTAACCAAAGGGGTAAGGAATCTGTACTTGAGGAACTGCCGAACACTCATGAAAGAAATTGAAGAGGACAAAAAATATGGAAGACCATTCCATGCTCTTGGATCGGAAGAATAAACATTGATAAAATGTCTATACTGCCTAGAGCAATCTATACTTTTAATGCCATTCCGATCAAAATTCCACTAGTATTTTTTAAAGACCTGGAGCAAATAATCCCAAAATTTGTATAGAATTAGAAAAGATCCCGAATTGCTAAGGAAATGTTGGAAAGGAAAAACAAAACTGGGGGCATCACATTACCTGATTTCAAGCTTTACAACAAAGCTGTGATCACCGGGGCACCTGGGTGGCTCAGTGGGTTAAGCCGCTGCCTTCAGCTCAGGTCATGATCTCAGGGTCCTGGGATCGAGTCCCGCATCGGGCTCTCTGCTCAGCAGGGAGCCTGCTTCCTCCTCTCTCTCTGCCTGCCTCTCTGCCTACTTGTGATCTCTCTCTGTCAAATAAATAAATAAAATCTTTGAAAAAAAAAAAAAAGCTGTGATCACCAAGACAGCATGGTACTGGCATTAAAACAGAAAAATAGAGCAGTGGTACAGAGTAGAGAGCCCATTTAGGGACCCTCAACTCTATGCTCAAATAATCTTCGACAAAGCAGCAAAAAATATACAGTAGAAAAAAGACATACTCTTCAATAAATGGTGCTGGGAAAATTGGACAGCTATATGTAGAAGAATGACACTCAACCTTTCTCTTACACCATATGCAAAGATAAACTCGAAGTGGATAAAATACCTCAATGTGAGACAAGAATCCATCAGAATCATAGAGGGAAACATAGGCAGTAACCTCTTTAATGTCAGTCACAGCAACTTCTTTCAAAATATGTCTCCCAAGGCAAAGTGAAAATGAACTTTTTGAACTTCATCAAGATCAAAACCTTTTGCACAGCAAAGGAAACAGTCAATAAAACAAAGAGGCAATGCAGAAAATGGGAGAAGATATTCACAAATGAAAGTACAGACAAAAGATTGATATTCAGAATCTATAGAAAACTTCTTAAACTCAACACACACAAACGATATAATCATGTCCAAAAAAATGGGCAGAAGACATGAACAGACACTTCTCCAATGAAGACATACAAATGCCTATCTGACACATGAAAGAAATTTTCATCATCACTAACCATCAGGGAGATTCATATTACAACCACATTAAGATACCACCTTACATCAGTTAGAATGACCAAAATTTGCAAGACAGGAAACAACGTGTGTTGGAGAGGATGTGAAGAAAGGGGAACCCTCTTACACTGTTGGTGGGAATGCAAGTTGGTGCAGCCGTTTTGGAGAACAGTATGGAGATTCCTTAAGAAATTAAAAATAGAGCTTCCCAATATCCTGCAATAGCAGTACTGGATATTCACCCCAAAGATACAGATGTAGTGAACAGAAGGAGCATCTGTACCCCAAGGTTTATAGCAGAATGGACACATTCGCCAAACTGGAAATAACCAAGATGCCCTTCAATAGACGAATGGATATGAAGATGTGGTCCATATACAATATGGAGTGTTATGCCTCCATCAGAAAGGATGAGTACCCAACTTTTGTATCAACGTGTATGGGACTGGTAGAGATTATGCTGAGGGAAATAAGTCAAGCAGAGATAGTCAATTATCATACAGTTTCACTTATTTGGGGAGCATAACAAACAACACAGAGGAAATAAGGAAATGGAGAAAAGAAAGTTGAGGGAAATTGGAAGTGGAAATTATCCACAAGAGACTAAGGACTCTGAAAAACAATCTGAATATTTAGAAGGGGTGGGGGTGGGAGGTTGGGGGACCCAGGTGGGTATTATTATGGTGGGTATTATGGAGGGCACATAATGCATGGAGCACTGGGTGTTGTGCATAAACAATGAATTCTGTTACGCTGAAAAGAAATAAATTTTTAAAAAAGAAAGAAATCACAGGATTCATGCCATTCACGCGGGGTGGTCCTATCAGTACTCAGCTCACAAAGTGGCCTGAGATATAATCAGATCAGACATCATTTACTTCAAATCCTTATATGGGTGCCAAGAAACAATTTTCCTTTTCCTTAAAGGTTTATTAATTGATTGTTTGATTGATTGATTTGAGAGAGAGGCAAAAAGAGATTGGGGAGAAGAGGAGGGAGAGACAGAGTCATCAAGCAGACATTGCCCTATGTGCTCAGACCTATGGGGAGGTCAGTCTCCAGACATTGAGAACATGACATGAACGAAACACAAGAGCCTTATGATTAACCCAATGAAACACTGAGCCAACTTATTCTTTTTAGGTCTGTGGACTCTCTTGTCCCACCTTTTGCAATAAGTCAATGAGATCTGGGGCGTCAGTCTTCCCTCCAACACCCACTTCTCCTGATGGCTATAGCACTGACTCATGTCTCCTATGATTCACCTCAGGGTAAAAATAGCTCAATCAGAAATAGAAATGAGACCTCAGTGCTATTTACCAACCAGGACCACACGCTGGAGACAGAAATAGAACACCTGGCACCTGTCTTCCTTAGAAGAGATCTAAACTCTTTCTACATGTTTCTGGGTAGATACTGAGCCTTTGCAACCACAAAAGAGGTGCTAGACCTCTTATTTGAAAGGCGAGCACGCTGCCCCTAACTGCCAAGTGTGATTTGGCCAATGCCTGGTTGTGAGAATTTGGCATGTCTCCAAACTTCCCCAAACCTCAGTTTGATCCTAAGTAAGGCAGAGTTATTATAGGGAATCAGTAAGTAATTGTAAGGAAATTATACCTGGGTGCCTGCTCCTGTGGAATAGTCTGCTCGAGGGCCTGTGGTCACACTATTTGGGCATTCTCCTGCTCCACATGATGAAGCCTCTGCCTCATCCCTCACTATCACTATGGTCTTGATCTGGGCTGTTTTACCATTGAAAGGCAGATCTGAGACTCCATCTCGATTCTGTGTCTGGGTGAATCTGGAGTAGGGATACCTGGGTGTGAGCACGGGGCCAGGCCCACTTACATATCTGTGATGGGCTCGTTGGGGCCCTTTTATTCATCAAGCATTCAGGAATCCCCACTCAGTGAAGGCATTTATATAGGAGCTGAATATGATCCCTACAAGAACAGACAGAACCCCAGGGATGCAGACTAACTAGGGCTCAGATAATGAGACGTAGTATCCACAGGACATTTCATGTGATGCCCCCTGGCCTCCTCTAGATATGGGTGCATTTTCCCCAGCTATAATGAGGTCATCAGAGCTCAGAAGAAGTGGAATGTGTGAGTGAGCTTCAGCTGATAAAGAAGGGCCTTCCTTCTCCACCAGGGTAGTGAGGTACTGTGAATTAGAAGACCTTCTGTACCTTCATCCACACATCTGTTATCCCTGATTTAGGGTAAATGTCTGAGAGATTTTCTGTAAAATGAGAAGGTGTTGTGGGGAGATATGGTTGGTGTCTGAGCACTGTGGAAAAGCATAGTGGGATGGAGGACAGCTTCAACCCCTAAGAGGATCATTCTCCATCCCTGCCCCCTCCCAGCCCTATCTCTAACCAAGTTCTAGGACTCTAAACTGAGGATTAGGAACCGTCACAGAGATGTCTGTTAGAACTTGGACACGAGGTGTTCAGAGGGTGCTCAGGAGACCCAGTGAGAGGTCAAGGACCACACAACCCACAACCTGTGGGAGACAAGAGTCATTGGAAGGAGACCCACTCATGACACCTAGTGAATAAGGCAGCACCTGAGCACAGGATGCAAAATTTGAGGTATTGGGTAGGTGCTGGGAGGGCCTGGATAGAGACAGAGTACTTGTGTTCACTCCTTGTTTGGACCTTTGTAGAGCAGTGGTGTGTGAAAAATGAGGGTAAATGGTGTGTGCAGAGTAAGTGGTGCAGTGAAGCCAGACACCACCCGTCCCTGAGCACATGCAGGTAAATTCAAGTAGCATGTGTGCAAGGAGACAGACTGAGGAGTATTTCCAGCTCCACTCAAAAGGAGAGAAGTGCTCACAACACTGATCAATGACTCCCACTCATGATGCACTTTTGCCAGGCTGCCATCTGTGACCAGGCCTGTCCTGGGAGGGACTGACAGATAACAGGTGGAGAAGGATTAGCGCTGGTTTCTGACAGGGGCTGGAAATCCAGGGGCCCATGTTTCCACAGGTGTTCCCTGGGATATTGGTTTGGATGGGTGCCCTGTCCTCTGACTTTTCTGCCTACCTACTTGTCCCCAGGGCCATCTATTGCATCTTGAACACATGGCTGGAACAATATTCTGGGGATATTTTCCCGCCCACAGAATTTCTAAGCCTGAATATGCTACTGGCATACATGGGGCTCAATATGCCATGCTTAGACCTGGAGCATTGTGCCCAGCCTCTGCTCTCACAGTTGCAGCAACTTGAGCTCACGAAGCCAGAGCCTGGGGGTGAAGAGGACTGGGAGATATTGATGTTGGCCTGAGGAGGAGACAGGGTGGGCCACACTGAGTAAGCCTCCATAGATTATTATTGGTCTGAGAGGAGTGAGTAGTCTCAGATTGCTGTCCCCACGGGCTTCAGTTGGGGAGACATTCCAAGAATTGGGTCTTGAATACAGACCATATTGAGTGTGGGGAAGGTCTCATTCATTTATAAGGCAAAAGGGAAGTCAATTATGCTGGTGATACTTTCTCTTCTTGGAGTTACAACACCAGCCCCAGAGCAAGATCCTGATCCACAGAAGGAACCTGTCCCAACACCCATTCTGGCACCCGCCACATATTTGGAGCCTGAGTTGGCCCACCCCATCCCTGCTCATCAGTCAAGAAGAACAGTGACTTTACCTGCGCTGTTGGGGCCAGTGCAGGTGGTAGTCAGAGCTCTAATTCACGCCCCTGAGATGGGAGATTCAGCAGCCCCTTTGCCTAAAGTGGAGGTCCAGCAGGGTTCTTCCTCTGCTCCTGGAGTTCCTGAATGGCCTGAACCACCAGCTGCCTCAGCAGAGCAACAAGCCTCATTCCTTGAGCAGAAGCTGGTGCAGGCTACAGCCCCAAACAATGCCTTCCCTTCCCCTGTCATTGCCTTCTTTGTAGTATTGGTGTTTCATATACACCTGTATAATGACTTAATAGATTTTGGTCATTAAATAAAGTAGAATTTGGGGTTCCTGGGTGGCTCAGTGCATTAAAGCCTCTGCCTCCAGCTCAGATCATGTTCTCAGGGTCCTGGCCCCACATCAGGTTAGCTGCTCTGTTGGGAGCCTGTTTTCCCTTCAGTATCTGTCTGCCTCTGCCTACTTGTGATCTTTCTCTGTGAAAATAAATAGATAAAATTTAAAAATAAATAAATAAGGTAGAATTTGCACTTACATAAAATTTTACTTGGAGCCTTTTCAATGTTATATCGACATTTCATTAGGTATATTCAGAGTTTGGCACAACCATTACTTCTATAACATTTCCATCACTGAGACAACTTTGCCACTAATCACTCACTGCTCATTACCTCACCCCAGTCCCTGAAACCACTGCTCTTCTCTCTGTCTCTGGTACATACTTGACTTGGATTTTCGTGTGCCTGGAATCCTACAATAAGGCTTTCTCTGTCTGTCTGCAGAACATAAGAGTGATTCACCTTTTAAAAAATTTATACAAATAAAATTTTATTACATGGAGATGTTCCTGAATGAAGAAAGATCACGGGAAGCCCCAAAATGAACTATTTTCATTATCTGTGAAAGGGTTCCCTTTCATAAGGATGCCTGAAAAGCAGAAACCACAAGAGAAATGTCTGGGCCCATGAGCCACTTTCAATTCTTTCATTTTCTTGGATAGACTATGTTCAAACTATTCTAATGGGCATATTATAAAATAGTAAAATCATATCTTAAATATTATGATTTATTGCTAACAATTTAGGTATTGAAGTATATAGTTCTTTAGGTTTTATCCAGACTATGTTTATGTAGGAAATAATGATTTAAATATGAAAAGAGAAGGCAAGTTCCTTCTACCAAGAAATAATCACCCATAACACAGGGTGTCTGTTTTCCCTGACTTCCCTTGTAAGTGTAATGTGTGTGTTTGTGTGCTCACGCATACACATGTGTGTGAGAGAGAGGGACAGGGAAGGTTCCAGGGCCACACTCTTGATACCTGAGACCCCCACTGTGGACAGGCATTGTTACTGCAGTCCCCTTGGGCATTCACAGTGATAGCACCCAGCAGCCCCATCTGTTGAACAACTAAGTCATTTCCAATTATTTGACTCTCATAATATAAGTTATAAGCCTGTCTGTGCCATAAATCTCTGTTTCTCTACAAATTATTCCTATAAACACTAATACTGGAATACACTTTAACCACATTTTTGGAGGACTGGCTGCTGGCTTCTCTATGCTCTCTTTATTAAGGAGAAGTATTGCTTTGGAAAGGAGGGATCATGGATTCTATAGTTGAGACCTGAAACCATGAGGTGGACAAGCCAACAGTGAGGCCATCAGGGTATTGGGAGGACCACAGAGCATGGAAGAGCCTGCCCAAATGCCTTGTCATATGTCCTCTCCCACAAGCTTCCTGCCTTGTGTCCTGAAACACACCTCAATCCACTTCATTCACTTGTGCTCCTTAACTTAGATGCTAACTAGAGCAACCAGACCCTGCTCCATGCCAACAGACGGGTGCAGGCCAGGCCACTCCTCTCAGCTTGCTCCCTGTCATTCCTGGATGAACCCAATACTCTCCAGGAGGAACCTTTGAAAACAGTGTAGGTAAATGGGTCACAGACAATTGTTCATCCAGATGTAGTTTTAGTGGCAACAGGAAGAACCCCTTGAACTTGTGTGAGCAAGACAGGCCTTTAAAAGCACATTGGCTGCTCATGGAAGCTGCAGGTTGAACAGAGCCTCAACCATGGTCTTTGCCACTGGACATAGCTCATCCATACCATTCAGGATTTTCTAGCTGTGACCCCCTGACCCTTCCAACACCAACCTTGGTATCCCTCAAGTTAAGCTTGTCTGAGAGAGGGAACTGTGCTTCCTGATGAGACTCCTCTCTTCCCCCAAAGTCATGTAAGGGGGAGTCCACTTGATCTGATAATCTATTAGAGGCCACTGTCATTAATTCTTGTCTTCTCTGCCATAACATGGAGATAACCAGGCACAGAAGAAATTCTCAGAGAGAGGACATTCGGGGCTCTCCCTGCAGGTAGAGAAAGAAACACCAGTGAGTGGGACTCAGTGAGAAAGGACAACACTGGGCGATAGGAAAAGGGCTGCCATGGGCTGGGTGCTGCAGTATTAGTCAGTAACACAGGATTTGTGTTGGCTTATAGGGAGTGGCCAGGCTTCTTCCTACCAACAGGTCCATCAAAAACCAAAATGCCATCAATAAAATACTTTAATCCCCAACTATGTAAAGGCAGTGAGACCTAGGCAGCCAGGGAAGCCTAAGATTCTTTGATAACACAGTGGGGGGAAAGTGTGACAGTCATACTGGATTGAACGACAGCTAATTTCCGTGCTTTGGGGGAAAAGAGCCCCATCACAAGGTACACCAATATTTGTTCCAAAACAGGTGGCAGTTAAGGGGGCTCCAGCCTGCCAGTATGCACACTGAGGATTGTCCATGTCCAGGAAACAAGCTCCAGGAGACATCCGGTCCCATGGCTGGCCTGGGACTGATGGATGAGAACCAGTGTTGTGGGATCCCATACTGGAGGGGATGAAGTCTTTCTGGAAGGAAAACTGAGTCAGGGGAGCCTGGATTGGCAGGCTGAAAGGGCACAGTAAGGCAGAGATCCAGAGCCCATGACAGCAATGTGCTCCCTGTGGACCAATTTTTGCAGGTAAAGCTATGGATTACTGAGTATCTTTTTAGAGAATGTATGTCATCAGTCAAGCCCCCTAACAATTGCTTACAGAAATTAAAAATGCTGTCTCTGTTTGATGAAGAGGGAAACCAAAACTTTAAGAAATTGCCACATTCTATGCTCCACATTCAGTTACAGGCAGGATTTGAACCCATGGTTTGCCAGTGTGTGGGCACAGTCTCACAAGAAGGTTTCATCCAGATGTTTCAGAAGACTTCTCAACTCTGAGGTTACATGAGACTTTATACGAAGGGAGAACCCTCCTATTTCCCAGAAAAAAAGGCTGGCTTGTACTGGGAGAGTCCTCAATGCTAAGTTACAGCATCATCAGACAACAAACCCAGGACAAGCCCCAGTCAGAGGTGGCACAACTTCCCCTTGAAATCAGTGAGGTCTCCAGACGTGATGGATGGTTGTGGAGCTTTCTGCACCTCTGAGTTCAGGGATAAGCTGTGTGCATGGAACACAGAGTTCAATGGTAGATAAACAGAAGTTCAGGCCCCCACTCAGCCTCGTTGTAGCTGGGTGACCACAAGCAGGGCTCTGGGGCTACAGAACCCATTCTTAAATTGTAGAATGTAATGGGTACTGCTAAGTGGGATGTAGAAGGAAATGAGTAGTACAGTTCCTGCCTGGTGCCTGGTAGCACATGCAGAGTACAGAGGAAATGAATCTGTGTGAGTGCCCAATTTACCCATGTACCTGCTCTTCCACTTGTTGGTTCTGGTGTCGTCCTTAAGAAACATGCCAAAGCTAAGGTCAGGGAAGATTTCTTTTTAGGCATTCTTCTCTGAGGTTTATAGTTTTGGCTCTTGAATTTAGATCTGTGACCCATTTGAGGTTCATTTTCTGTCTTTCTAAAGGTAGGGTCCACCGACCTTCATTCAATCATTTATAATTTTATGTATTGGTAGATGTAAAAGGGATGCAGTTAAATCACTGTAGTACATTAGGTTGTCACTTGTATGGAGTTGTCAATAGATCCCCAAGAATCTGCAGAATAATATGTATTCTCTCCTGGAAGAAATTCGCTGAGATTGTAAAGGAAGTCCAAAATGAGGTTAGGTTGTATCTTCTGTGGAGGTGGAGCAGTGTTCTTGTCCTTGTTAAGAGCACAAACACCACTTTGTTGGCCCCAGGAGTCATTTCAGGAGTTCCCTTCTCTGTCTTCAAAACAAGCCACAGTCAATGTTGGGCATCTTCAAGGATTCACAGAGAGATCAAAACGGTTTCATAAAATTCAACATTTTGGTGTGTGTCTTCCAGAAAATCTCTGGAAAATGGGCTTTTTCCCAAATGCACTATTTCGAGAAATAATTTTCTGAGTTGCTGAGTCAGGCCCTGGTTTCCAAGATAGAAAGTAGCGAGAATGGTGGATGCTTCCCAAGAGGCACAAGGTGTATGGTGGAATAGCATGGGAAATAACTGGTCCACACCACAGCTCTTTATATCTGGTTGAAAGAAAGCAGTAAAAGAAAACAAGCCATATTTATGGATTCTTTTGCTTACACTAACCATAAAACATTTTGGACAATTTGAAAACTATCACTCAGCATGTCTGTATCCTCTTTTCCCAGTTAGAAGACTAGCTTATTTTTTACTTATTAGGAGAAGGTGGTGTCATATATTGATCCCTTAATGACTCTACAAAAATTCTCGTAGAACTAACAGATGGATTAAGTTCTAAACATAAGAACATTGATTGTACATACAAAAATGATTTTCATCTCTATACATGAATAACATGCTATCAAGGACAGAAATTAAGAAAATAATTTTTAATTGATAATCACTCAAAAAGAATAAAATACACAAGAATTATTTTCACCTGGAGGTGAAAGACCTGTACACTGAAAAGTTAAGTAATTAATAAAAGAATTTGAAGAAGACAGAATTAAGTCTGGAGACATCCCCTGCTAATGGAGCACTAAAATATATGTAATGCAAAGTTCCACACTATATAAAGCAATCTAAATATTCACTGCAAACCCCATCAAGGTCTACTGGCATTTTTAGAAATAAAACCAATAATCCTACAAAGTGAATAATACCACAGAAGGCCCTGAATAGCCAAAGCCATCTGTAGAGAAAACAAACCTGGAGGCATCATGATTTCTGAATCCAAAGTGTATTACAGAGTTGTAGAAATGAAAACAGTATGGTATCAGCCTACAGAGAGACAAAGATCAATTGAACAGAGTAGAAAACCCAGGGAGAAAGCCACACATATGTAGTCAATTTATTTATAACAAAAGATCCAAGAACGTAAAATAGGGAAGCAGCAGTCTCCACCATAAGTGGCTTTGGAAACACTAGGCAACCTCAAGTAAAGCAATGTGACTGAATGTCTCTCCCACCCGATCCACAATAATGAAGTCACAATGTGGCAAGGGCTTCAACAAAACAGCTACGCCCATTAAATAACTAGTTGGAAATTGGGCAGAATGTTATTAACACACCTGCCTTTTTATAATAAGCTCCATGACCAAAATATGAACTCTAGATTCTGAGATCTAGGTTCATATGCTGTGGTGACTGAGCCAGTCAAGAACCTATTAAACCAATGGGACACAGAGTTTTCAGGATAGACCTATTCATTCATCCCCTTAACACAGTTTTCTTTGGAAGAATGTTTCTTGAGATCCCTCTTGCCACTGACTTTTGGATTTGACATTAGAAGCAAAGGCTACAATGAAAAATAAACAACTGGGCCTGCTTTGAAATAAAAGCCTTCTGTGCAGCAAAGGAAATCTCCAGTCATCAACACATTGAACAGACAACATACTGAAGAGGAGAAAATATTTGCAAACTACCAAAAGGATAATTGTCTCTTATCCATAATATTGTGGAACTCATACAACTCAATAACACAAAAACAGATGGCAGTTACAAGATGAGCACAGTTAAGACTAGATATTTTTCCAAAGACAACACACAGAGGGTCAACAAATACAAGAAGAGATGTTCACCATCACTTATCACCAGAGAAATGGAAATCAAAGCCCAAAATGATGTCTCCTGTCATCTGTCTGAAAGACTAGTATCCAGAAGACTGAACAAGAATTTTGGCCAAAATGTGGAAGAAAGGGAACTGTGCTCTATTGGTGGGACAGGGAATGGGCTCTGTTGGTGGACTGTAAATGGGTGCAGCCACTATGGAAAACAGTGTCAAGTTTTCTCAAAAAATTCAACATAGGGGCACCTGGCTGATGCAATCAGAGGGTGAGTGACTCTTGATCTTAGGGTCATGAGGTTAAGCACCACATTGGGAGAAAAGAATACTTAAAAATATGGATATAGTACAACCATATCATCCAACAATTCTCCTCTAATGTATTAAAATGAAGAAGGGTCTTCTCTTTTCTATAAAGAAGGTTTATAGAAGTAACTGGGTGGCTCAGTCATTAAGCCTTTGCCTTCGTCTCAGGTCATGATCCCGGGGTCGAAGTATGGAACCCCACATTGGGCTCCCTGCTCAGTGGAGAGTCTGCTTTGCTTCTCCTTCTCCCACTCTCGTGCTTGTGCTCTCTTTGTGTGTGTCCTTCTCTCTGTCAAATAAATAAATACAATATAAATAAATAAATAAATAAATAAATAAATAAATAAATAAAATGAAATGAAGGTGTATAGTTTGATGTGCTCTGCTATTTCATTCCAGCACTGAGAGTCTCTGCTCCTTTGAAGTAGACTGTGAAGGGTCCAGGCCACCAAGCTAAGGTTTAAAGTCTCAGGTAAACTGCCCACTAGACCTCTGCTCAGATCATGAGAAATTAGCTCTCAGTCTATTTCCCTTGTACCCACAGCTCTGTGTTCCCCCAGTCTGTCAAGTCCGAGCCCACCACCCACGAGGAACTTGACATAGCTTGTGTTTTAGTTGACCCAGAACTTGCTGAGTCAGCACTGGGTCCCCTTCTATGTCCTGAGCTGCCTCCCTACAAACATGGCTGGGCCAGAGTGTCGGGGGCAGCTACGTACATAATACGCAACATGGCGCTTGCGCCTGTGGCCAGGTAGAGGACCTGCACACCACCTGAAAAATTATTGGCTATGCCCAGAACAGGAAGCCCATAGACACTGCGTACCTTTTATCATGCTAAGCGTTGATCATGCTTCCTTTCACGTGTACAGTCTGCTGATTGGAGGAGAGAGGATATAAATAGGGGTAAACATCCGGGTAAGGGGAGAACAATAAAGATTCGCAAGCTTGTCACTCCTTGTCTCCTGGTCATTCTCGCTGGTGAGAGCGACATCAGAGGACTTAGTAACTACTTATCAGAATGCTCTCACAAGCATAGGCCCCAACCATATACTTCCTGATCAGGGAGTATCTCCCAGCGATTGAAGTCCCACTGCATCCAATGAGCCATACAGGGGTTCTGAGCAAATTCCTTCCACACTTGTCCCTCAAGCAGCCAAATCAGATACACATGATCACCAAAATCTTGCTGGATTTAAGTCTTCTGCTACTCATGCAGATATTTCCTTCCCAGCTCAGCAGTATGTGTGTGTGTGTGTGTTTGTGTGTGTGTATGCATATATGCATATATGTATACATATGTACATATACACATACACATACATATACATATACATGCATACACATACGTATATATTTGAAGTTTCCTTTTTGATCATATATATGAGCATATATATATATACATATATATGTATATATACATACATACACATATATACATATATATACATATACATATAAATACACTGATATATGGATGTATATGTATGATCAAAAAGGAAACTTCAATCCTAATTTGTCTCATTTTGTATTTATATTTATCCAAAACGATAACTTAAGTTTGTTTCCTTTAAAAGGTCCACATAACACAGCAAGAGGCTATTTTAAGTGGTCACTTTGTGAGAAACCTAAGTGGTGCTTTTCCTTTCCCATTGCTGAATTTTTCTTCCTCCAACTTGCAACACATAGCCTATCCTTTATTCCTCTTCAGAAAGTCAGGTGCACACATTAATGCTCAATTCCTGAAGAACACCATTTGTTTGTTTGTTTCTTTTTTATTTTGGGTAGAGTAGTGTCTTCTGTTAATCACACACAAACCATGGCTGCTCCAGGTGAAGAATACAGATTATGCAACAGGAAACTGCATTTCCACTTTTGTCAACATTATCTGAGGTGAAATGTTAGATCCCAACTGGGGTAATTTGGAGTGAATTTTATTCAACTCTTCCAGTGAACAGTGTAGGTTGAGACTGCCCTGAGGCCTGACTCCCACAGCAAGGAGCACTGCTCCAGAACTCCAGACTTTGAAGACTGGGGGAAGATTATCTCTGAGCTGCCTGTAATCAAAATAGTTTTGGAGTGAGGGAAGGAGGAACAATGAATCATCAGTGTCTAAAATACTTGAATGCTAAATACTTGAATGGTGAGCTAAAATTGGATGCTAAAATACTTGAATGGTGAGCAAGCACTGGGCGTAATGTCTTTCATCTGACATGTGTCCCCCACAGAAGGCTCCAGAGCAAGGACGAAAGTCACAGTTGAGCCAAACTCAGAGTAGAAATTTATAGCCCCTTCCAGACAGTGGAGATGTGAGAGAAAGTGTGTGGAGTTTGGAATCAAGACACCAAATCTTCAGTGCCTAGTTTCTCATATGCTGACTGTGCCTAAGTAGTGCTCAAGTCTCTTTTCCCTCACATAGCACACAAAGACCATGATGGTGCCTTTTCTTTTCTCATGCTTGATCAAATGCCATGAGGGAAATCTATACCTTGCTCAGAGGTGAGGTTTATTGGTAGATGAAGTTATTACTGACTCAGTAACAGAGATTCTGAATTATGACTTTTGTTCATTTATGGCCCTGTGAACTGGTTTTTCAGTGATGATGACATATCTCCCCAGATTTATTGAGGTACCACTTTGTGTAAAAGAAACTCTGGAAGCCCTAGCAGCACCAGGCTTCTCTCAAGATAAGACTCGGTGTCCAAGTGGATGCTTATTACTCACAATCCTTGTATTAACCTCTGGGCATTTACCAGTAGGACTGAGCTTTGTAGAAGTACAGTGAAAATGAGTTAAAAATTTGCCATACTAGCATTTGTATGAACTTTCACAGTGATAATCCCAGGCCAATGCTTAAGGGGTTCTTTCGATTAACAGAAAACAGAAGGAAAACAAATAGAAAAATAGATAAATATAAAGAGAATGAAAATTTTCCTTCTCATCCTATGAAGTGAGCGTTACCCTGGTACACAAACCAGGCAAAGATCCCATCAAAAGGAATAATTTCAGACTAATATCCCTGCTGAATATGGACACTAAGATTATCAACAAGATCCTAGCTAATAGATCCAACAGTACATTAAAAAGATTATCCCCATGACCAGGTAGGATTTGTCTCTGGGTTACAAGGATTGTTCTATATTCACAAATAAATCAAGGTGATAGAACAAATCAATAAGATAAGAGAGAACCACGTGATCCTCTCAAATGAAGCAGAAAATCCATTTGACAAAATACAGCATCCATTCCTGATTAAAATACTTCAAAGTATAGGGATAGAGGGAACATTCTTCAACTTCATCAATCTATCAATTAAAGCCCACAGTGAGTATGATTCTCAATGGGGGAAACTTGACAGCCGTCCCTTTGAAATCAGGAACAAGAGAAGGATGCCCAGTCTTATCCCTGTTGTTCAGCATAGTACTAGAAGTCCTAGAAACAGCAATTATATAACAAAACGAAATAAAACGTACTCAAATCGGGAAAGGAGAAGTCAAACTCTTTTTGCAGAAGACATGATAATTTATATGGAAAGCCCAAAAGGATCTACCCCCTAACTACTAGAACTCATACAGTAATTCAGTAATGTGGCAGGATACCAAATCAATGCACATAAATCAGTTGCTTTCTTCTACACTACCCATGAAAATATAGAAAGGGAAATTGGAGAATTGGTTTCATTTACTATAGCAGCAAGAAGCCCACAGTACATTGGAATAAACCTAAACAAAGAGGTAAACGATCTGTACTTGACAAACTAAAGAACACTCATAAAAGTAACTGGAAAAGACACAAAAAGATGGAAAAGCATCCCATGCCCATGGATCAGAAGAATAAACGTTGTTAAAATGTCTGTACTGCCAAGAGCAATCTATATTTTTAATTCCATCCAGTCAAAATTCCAACAGCATTTCAAAGTGCTGGAACAAACAATCCTACAATTTGTATGGAACTGGAAATGACCCAAATTGCTAAGGAAATGTTGAAAAAGAAACTTGGGGT